>NC_142460.1:112634385-113259385 GCF_049115385.1 Moschus berezovskii | reverse complement strand
GTCCAACAGTCAATATTATAGTTAGTTCTATACATCTCTAGGGATAAGTATAAAATTCCCACTGATGATCCGTAAGTCAGATCTATACTAATGCAGACATACATGAGTCTGAAGCTATTTTTAAAGAAAGAGGGCCGTAGTAGAGGCATAACGGACAACATTTTTTAGCTTTGTGGGGTTTACATACACAAATCTAAGCCTTTGATACACAATGTGTGTGTTTTATTGACACTGTTTCATTTTTAAAATTTCCTCTGTGGATTCATATAATTGCAATATTAAGCTAGAAGTAAGAGATGAACATAAAGAAGGAAAGGTGTATAACATTTAAATCTATTTATTTGTAAATATTTTAAAAATCTCTTTTACCTTGAAGAATATAATTTTCAACACCAATTTTACAGATATCATGCCATGTTCTATATATGTTAAAATATGACCGAAATAAGAAGCCGTGAAATAGTGGCTGAGAGAAAAAATACAGTGGCATAAGTAAGATGCCCCAAAGAAAAGGAAGCTGATTGATTAATTTTTAGACAATGTTACCCTGACTCAAGAAAAACAAGTCTTAGGAATCTAGAAAATAGAATAATGGTATAATTTTCACCTGTAGAATTTCAAATAAAGGACATTCAAAAGCTTTATTTCTTATTAATTTACAGAGAATAATCATTTAATAATTGCAAAGATTAAATACTGAAAGATACTAACAAAAGTTTTCACAATTTGAAAGCTTAAATGAATACAATAGCATGAGACATTAGCTAAAATTTGCCAGCTTCAAAGGCAACTACTAGACATAGATAAACAGTTCTTATTTTACTTTATCAATATTGAGAAATAATAAATATTAAATATCTACTGATTTTTGTTTCTATCAAATTTTGTTTTAATTATACAATATTTTTCTATTATAGTTACATTGTGGTTGTTTTCTAATGACAAAATTTTATTTCATCTGAAGATCTTAATTTGTTTGAGGATTGATTTAGAAAGATGCAATTGTGTCACCTAAGTTAAGGCTAGTAACACATGTTGAATCTTTTGCTTTCTAATCTAATGACTTAGAACAGTATGGTATAAACGATATGCTACTAAACAATCATTGGATCATTGGTTGGATCCATTCAAACCATATGGATCATTCAAACCATACTGAATCTCTAGAAATCAAAGAAGAAATTAAAAAAAAAATTATCTAGAGGCAAGTTAAACAAAAACATAATGATCCAAAACCTATATGGTATAGTGAGTATAGTGAAAGTCATTCAGTCATGTCTAACTCTTTACAACCCAATGGAATGTAGCCTGCCAGGCTCCTCTGCTGCTACTGCTAAGTCACTTCAATCGTGTCCGACTCTGTGTGACCCCATAGACGGAAGCCCACCAGGCTCCCCCTTCCCTGGGATTCTCCAGGCAAGAACACTGGAGTGGGTTGCCATTTCCTTCTCCAATGTGTGAAAGTGAAAAGTGAAAGTGAAGTCGCTCAGTCGTGTCTGACCCTTAGCAACCCCACGGACTACAGCCAACCAGGCTCCTCCATCCATGGGATTTTTAGGCAATAGTACTGGAGTGTCTTGCCATTGCCTTCTCCGCCAGGCTCCTCTATCCATGGAATTCTCCAGGCAAGCATGCTGGAGTGGGCTGACATCTCTTTTCCAGGGAATCTTCCCAACCAGGGATCAAACCTGGGTCTCCTGCTTTGCAGGCAGATTCTTTACCATCTGAGCCACCAGGGAAGCCCAAGGAATGAAGCAAAATCAGTTCTAAAAGGGAAGTTTATAGTCATACAAAAGGAACACAGCAAAGCAAACTATAAATAAAGACAACTCTATTTGCAAATGAAGCAACCATCAAGGCATTAATCTCCAAAATATATAAACAGCTCATGCAGATCAAAATAAAAAAATAAGACCAAATGAAATAATGGGCAGAATATCTAAATAGACATTTCTCCAGGAAAAACCTCAAATACCAATGTAAATTTACACCTAAAGCAAACAGAGAAAGAAAAACAAACAAAACCCAAAGTTAGTAGAAGGAAAGAAATATTAAATACTAGAGCAGAAATTAAAATAGAGACAAAAAAAATTAGGGAAAAGATCAATGAAACTAAAAGCTGGTTGTTTGAAAAGATAAACAAAACTAATAAACCTATAGCCAAACTCATAAGGAAAAAAAGGAACACAGCAAAGGAAACTATAAACAAAGACAACTCTATTTGCAAATGAAGCAACCATAGAGGCATTAATCTCCAAAATATATAAACAGCTCATGCAGATAAAAAAAAAAAAGACCAGATGAAATAATGGGCAGAATATCTAAACAAACATTTCTCCAAAGAAGGCATAGATAGCCAAACACATGAAAAAATGTTCAATATAATTATTATAGCACAGTAAATCAAAACTGCAATGAGACATCACCTCATATCAGTCAGATTCAGTTCAGTCAGTTCAGTCCCTCAGTCGTGTCCAACTCTCTGCGACGCCATGAATCACAGCACGCCAGGCCTCCCTGTCTATCACCAACTCCTGGCGTTCACTCAAACTCATGTCCACAGAGTCGGTGATGCCATCCAGCCATCTCATTCTCTGTCGTCCCCTTCTCCTCCCACCCCCAATTCTTCCTAGCATCAGACTCTTTTTCAGTGAGTCAACTCGTCGCATGAGGTGGCCAAAGTATTGCAGTTTCAGCTTTAGCATCAGTCCTTCCAATGAACACCCAGGATGGATCTCCTTTAGAATGGACAGGTTGGATCTCCTTGCAGTCCAAGGGACTCTCAAGAGTCTTCTCCAGCACCACAATTCAAAAGCATCAATTCTTCGGCGATCAGCTTTCTTCACAGTCCAACTCTCACATCCATACATGACCACGGGAAAAACCATAGCCTTGACTAGACGGACCTTGGTTGGCAAAGTAATGTCTCTGCTTTTTAATATACTATCCTGGTTGGTCATAACTTTCCTTCCAAGGAGTAAGGATCTTTTCACTCTCCTCTTTCACTTTCATCAAGAGGCTTTTGAGTTCCTCTTCACTTTCTGCCATAAGGGTGGTGTCATCTGCATATCTGAGGTTATTGATATTTCTCCCGGCAATCTTGATTCCAGCTTGTGCTTCTTCTAGCCCAACGTTCCTCATGATGTACTCTGCATATAAGTTAAATAAGCAAGGTGACAATATACAGTCTTGACGTACTCCTTTTCCTATTTGGAACCAGTCTGTTGTTCCATGTCAGATTAGCCATCATCAAAAAGTCTTCGAATAACTAATGCTGGAGAAGGTGTGGAGAAAAGGGAATCTTCCTACACTGTTGGTGAGAATGTAAGTTGGTGCAGCCACTATGGAGAATAGCCACTAAGAGTCCTTAAAAAATTAAAAATATAGCTACTGCATGATCCCACTCCTGGGCATAAATCCAGAGAAAACCATAATTTGAAAAGATATATTCACTCTGATCCTCATTACAGCACCATTTGCAACAGTCAGAACATGGAATCCACCTAAATAAATGTCTATCAAAAGAGTAATGAATAAAAAAGATGTGGTACATATATACAGTGGAATAGTATACTGCAAGGAGATCCAACCAGTCCATTCTAAAGGAGATCAGTCCTGGATGTTCATTGGAGGGACTGATGCTAAAGCTGAAACTCCAATACTTTGGCCACCTCATGTGACGAGTTGACTCACTGGAAAAGACTCTGATGCTGGGAAAGGTTGGGGGCGGGAGGAGAAGGGGTCGACGGAGAATGAGATGGCTGGATGGCATCACCGACTCTGTGGACATGAGTTTGGGTGTACTCCGGGAGTTGTGATGGACAGGGAGGCCTGGCGTGCTGTGATTCATGGGGTCGCGGAGAGTCGGACACGACTGAGCGACTGAACTGAACTGAACTGAACAAAGAAAATGAAATTTTGCTACTTTTAATAACACAGATGGACTTGGAGTACATTATGCTAAGTTAAATAAGTCAGACAAAGACAAATTTTATAAGCTTATACTTATATTTAAAATGACCTTGAGTTTGTTACTTTAAGCATCTAGAAGAAAAGTGATATTTGTTTTTGGTTTAGGAAAATTTTTGAGAAGAATGGTTCTGAGAGACTTTCAGGAGTTCATATTGTCTTTAAGTTTCTTATCTGTCAGGGAGAAAGAGACACGATAAAATATAAGATTTAAGGCCTCCAATCAAAATTTCTTCAAGAAGTGAAATTTTTTGTTATAAGGTGCAACTTTTTTCCACTGGTAATATTCATGACGAAGAATTCTTTTGGAAGACAGTTCATCTGTCTCTCTATAGACTTTCACTGAATCTTTCTTTTAGCAGGTAGGATAACTTGTTTCATTATTTGAAAAAAAAGACAAGCATTCTTGGCTCCACTCTGTTTCCCAGGATGAACATGGAAGTAGCACTTTGAAATCTTCTGCTTTTTCAAGAAAAGCCAGATTCTGATTTATTTTATATGAAATGTCCCAGTTTTTAAATAAGACAGCTAATTGAATTATTTACTATTTATTTATTTTTAATTATTTAAAAATACAGAACAAGTTAAAAATAGAATTACTGCAGCCTTTGATTGTCCATTGTTTGTGACCTAAACTGAGACATAACAGTATTAATTATTGCTGGCACAGCACATGGTGTACTAAGAAAAATAAATTTAGCTACCAATATGTCAGCAGTATGTTTTGGCTTTTAGTCATTAGGTGAAAGAAAGTACTTGTAGAATTTTACAAAAATACTCCTTATTTTGACTCACTAGGCCAATTAAATTTCTGTAGTCAATGTTTATTAATGGAAAATAAATTGCAGAAAAACTGTATTGAATCTCTGGAGACAGGAAATAGTATGTCTGTTTATATACCATGCCCAACTAATCCATCCAACAAAGTGTAACAGCTAGAGGCAGAAATTTCCTCTAAATTTTGTTTTCCATATTTATATTCATACTATGTTTTGTAATACAAAACTACACAAAATTGCAGTGGCACTATGTCTTATAAAAATGTTTGCTTTATTCCCTTTTAAATTATTCATCTTCAGTGTATTATTGTTTAATAAAATTGAATTAGTAAAAAGAACCATCACTATAATCTCTGCATTCAAATAGCAATTTGTCATCTTATTCCTAATATAAAATTAGCATGTAAATTATACCATATAAATTTGAAAAAACAGTAAGTGGCAAATAATTTTTAATTGTTGATATGCTAATAAACATCCCATTATCACCAATTATTATGAATAGCTTTTACATATTAAGATGCAGATTTCTTTCTTTTAATTAAACTACACAAGCTTAGTGGTGTCAGTGGGGTCTGTACGTGTGCTGATATTGATGGGTACCAGTAGTAAACAAACCAGGAAATGATGGCTTGAGCTGAGATTCTGAGGATTGGATCATTTTGATTTGTGCTCATAATTAAGCTTTGTCTTTTGATTTATTATTTATTATTAAAAGTGCCTGAGGTAACATATGAAATCATGGGTACAAACTAAAAATAGAAAAACAAAACCAAATAAAATGTTGAGATTTAAGCACAACAGTAAATGACATAAAAAGAAAAAAATGCTATTTTATTGTTGTTTAATAGTAAGAAAAGTTCATGTTGATATGAAGAGATCAATTTTTTCAAAGCTTGTATTATGTTTCCTGGCATCTGATCAGTAGTTTTAATGGCATTGTCCCACCTTTGGAAGAGTTCACAGTCTCTATTAATTAGTATTTCTGATACAGGCCAACAATATGCCATTTGAAAATACAAAAACTGAGACTCAACTCTAGCTTGTGAAATTTTATTAGGGCAGAGATTTAAACGTAGCAGAGATTGCTGCATTGCCAGTTTAAATGGGCAGAGATTGACACAAATGCTTACTTCTGTGTTTGCCTTTCCGTGTATCTTGCTAAAGGATAATGAAATTCTAAGGTTAAAACCAGGATGTGGATTTGTGAGGTAAGAGCCAAACAGTCTACTTTTTTAACATTGAAATTATGTTTCTTAACCTTGGCTCCACTCTGAACCAATCTTTGATATATAGGAATCTCTAGTATGGGATTTTGGCATCAATTTATGTATAGGTTGCTCAAATGATTACATTATGAAACTAGGAGAGATAGCCACTGATCTAGGCTAGCTGTGGTATAAACAGTCTAGCACAGCTCAACACGTAGATTACTGCAGCACTACATAGAGGTTTAGAACCAAAATACATATATACAGTTGCTGCCAGAAGCATGGTAAACAAGACAAAAAGGACTGAACTTCCATGCTATCAGGCTTTTGACATAATTAACAATCACAATATGAAACAACCCTGAATAAAATATATGAATGCAAATTTACATATTTTTCGCAAGAAACAGATGATAGAATGAAGTGATGAATATGAGAAGATTTGGGAGGAGAGTCAATGCCTATGAAAAATAAAAGGGAAAGTGTAAATCAACTATACTTCAATGTGAAATAAAATAAAAGGGAGAGGAAGTAGGATTGGACAGAGAAAGTGTTCAGACCATGATGCAGATCTGACACCTGTGAAAGGAATGTCAAGAGAAAGCAGGATTGGGCAGGGAGGACTATATGCAGATCTTGACTAAGTTTTAATCAGTCTGGAAGCGTGAAAGTGTTAGTCATTTAGTTGGGTCCAACTCTCTACGACCCCATGGACTGTAACATGTCAAGCTCCTCTGTCCATGGAATTCTCCAAGCAAGAATTCTGAAGTGGGTAGCAATTCCCTTCTCCAGGGGATCTTCCCGTTTCAGGGATCAAACTTGGGTCTCTAGCATTGCAGTCAGATTCTTTACTGTCTGAGCCATCAGGGAAGTCCTTAGCCAGCCTAGTTAAGAATAATAAGGCTTACCAGTTATAGTTGCACTCCATTAGATTGAACAAGTCTGGCTCTATTGACCGTATCAAGCCTGGTTATTGGTTTGTGGCTGATCAGGAAGATGTTGGACCCACCGGGGAAAAAAAATGAGATGAATCCTGAAGCTTCTGTGATGTAGGGTGACAGGTAACTACATTCTTTGCAGCTGGAAGGCCAAGTTTTTTTCTTGAAGAAACACTCAATTGCTGTGCCTGTATGAGTACCACAAAATGTATATAGGAATTTGTCAATACTCTTAACTTCTCCTTTCAATTAGCATCCTCTAGAAGACTCTTGAGAGTCCCTTGTACTGCAAGGAGATCCAACCAGTCCATTCTAAAGGAGCTCAATCCTGGGTGTTCATTGGAAGGACTGATGCTGAAGCTGAAACTGCAATACTTTGGCCACCTCATGCGACAAGTTGACTCACTGGAAAAGACTCTGATGCTGGGAAAGGTTGGGGGCGGGAGGAGAAGGGGATGACAGAGAATGAGATGGCTCGATGGCATCACCAACTCTGTGGACATGAGTTTGAGTGAACTCCGGGAGTTGGTGATGGACAGGGAGGCCTGGCAGGCTGTGATTCACGGGGTCGCGGAGAGTCGGACATGACTGAGCGACTGAACTGAACTGAACTCATATATCATGGGGCTTCCCTGGTAGGTCAGCTGGTAAAGAATCCACCTGCAATGCAGGAGACCCTGGCTCAATTCCTGGGTGGGGAAGATCCTCTGGAGAAGGGATAGGTTACCCACTCCAGTATTCTCGGGCTTCCCTGGTGGCTCAGCTGGCAAAGAATACACCTGCAATGAAGGAGACCTGGGTTCCATTACTGGGTTGGGAAGATCCCCTGGAGAAGGGCATGGCAACCCACTCCATTATTCTTGCCTGGAGAATCCCCATGAATAGAGGAGCCTTACAGGCTACAGTCCATGGGGTTGCAGAGTCAGACGTGACTGAGTGACTAAGCACTCATAAAACAGTCAGAAATTAGTCTCCTGCCAAAGATATTTAGCCATCAAATCCAGAGTAAGAGGCAATAACTTGCAACCACTCTATGTCTTCACAGATTAATGCTTGCCCAAATCCTTGACTCTTGGTTAATCATGAAATTTTGTTTTTTTGTGGGGAGAACTTTCTCTTTTTATGTAAACTTTATGGACATCTTGGTCCTGCAGTAAAACTTTCTATATTTAGTTATCCAGCCAGTCTAGAGAACGTTGTTGTGCAAATAAGAAAAAGCCAATATTTAGAATGAATACATTATTCTTTAAACTTCTTTTTTAATATTTCTAGACTGTATTACATACTCTCTGACTAAGTAGTCTTATTGCAAATTGATTTATCTTTTCTTGAGGAATATGCATCTTGACCACATTCAATTATTGTACTATGCTATAGTTACAGATGGGCTTCCCAAGTGGCTCAGTAGTAAATAATCTGCCTGCCAATGCAGGAGACACATGTTTGATCCCTGGGTCAGCAAGATCCCCTGGAGAAGGAGATCACAATCCACTCCAGTATTCTTGCCTGGAAAATTCCATGTACAGAGGTGCCTGGCGGGCTACAATCCATGGGGCGGGGGGACGCAAAAGAGTCAGACATAACTGAGTGACTAAACAAAAACAATATATTCAAAGGATGATTTAACACAGTACTTTATTCCCCCAAGACATATACAATCATCCATTTCAATCATATCAATTTCTTAAGAAAATATCACCGTTTCTGAAATTCCCAGAATTGATTTTTTTTTTCCAACACAAATAGTCCATGACTTACCCACTCCAGTATTCTTGCCTGGAGAATCCCATGGACGGAGAAGCCTGGTAGGCTACAGTCCACGGGTTCGCTAAGAGTCGGACACGACTGAGTGACTGAACAGAACAGAACAGAACAATTAAATACGTTACTATGAGCAACATGAAGGGCAGCGAAGGAATGTCTGTTATCCTGACACTTTAGGGGTAATGTATTCAATCTAAAAATCTTTATTATGTTCAGCAGGCAAGCAGATAACTTTTAGGCAGAATTATTTTTCAGGTAGAAGCCAAAACACAAGTTCAGAAACAATTTCACCAAATTTTGCAAACTAACCACCTTTTGGAGCTTACATTTTAATAGAAGTCAGTCACTAATATAATGTTAAATTTTCCAAATGAATTGCTAGAACAAATTATATACATATTTTTAAATAAAAATAATGACAAATTTTATATGTCCTGCTTTAATAAAACAGAATTGTATTTTTATGCATTTTTAAGTTAGGAAACAACTTCTGCCCACATTTTTTGGTAAAATGTTAGATGAAATCTTAATACAATTGTCAGCACTATGGCATGACTAAAAAAGGAAGAAGAGAGAGGAACTTCAAGCTTGAAATTCATTAATCTGGATCAATAGTTATTCTTATTTTCAATTAATATTTGAGTTGCTTATTCATGTCAGACCTTGTTATTTGGGTTAAGATAATAGTACACAAAACAAAGCTCCTACAGTGATGTAACTTTCACACTGTAGTATGTTTGGGAGGGACTCAGTAAACAAATACTAAAGAAAAAAGTAGAAACAATAAATAAGAACAAACTAGAAGGAGTACTATAAAGCAAAGTTAGAAAGATAGATATAATAATGGAGTGCTATTTTAGACTGATAAATGGTAATACTCCTTGCAGTTTTTCCCCAGTCCTAATTCAAAATAGCACAAAAAATAGAAGCAGGGCAATGTAATTAGTGTGCAAGTTCCGGAGATTTGTTTTGTCTCTTTCTTGGTGAGGTAAAGAAAAGTGTGTTAATTTATAATTTTTCAAATAACAACAATAGCATAATATTAACTGTATCAAGAAAGGAACAATGGTTTTGGTATGAAACTTTTATAAGTAATATTATAAGATAAGATAAACCCATTTTATTAAGTTTTTAAATGTATGTATGTGAATCATTTATCAAACACTATTATTATTTATTTGAATGCTAATCTTTGATTTAGATATTCAATTTGTTATCAAATTTAAATACAGAAGAAGATTAAAATTATTGACAATAAATACACAGTAGGGTTAATATTCTACGATCTTTATCTTGTTGTCTTGTTATTTTTTACACAAGGAAGTATTTGAGTTAGTTTTAATTTGCATTGAAAAATATACATAAAAGTAAATTCATATATCATAATAGTACAATTAGCTACATTTTTGCAAACTTAACATAACCATGTAAACAACACCCACCCACACATCAGATTTTAACGCCAGCTTGACTTGTAACAACTTATATCAGTTTTTTTGTATTTATTCTGATGGAAATGGAATCAGAGTCTAAACTCTTTGTGTCTGGCCTCTTCCACTCACCATTATATTTGTGAGGTTTACACATACTGTGTGCAGTCGTAAATTGCTAATTCTCATTACTATGTAATTATGGCACATTTTATTTTTCCAAATTGGAATAACAGATGTAAATTCAGGTATTTTTCAGTTTGGTTTGTTTTCAATAATATTGCTATGACCATTTTACTACACATCTTTGGGAGAACACATGTATGCATCCCTATGGGCATTTGCATGGGAAAGGAATTGTTGGACGACAGAGTCTCTGTGTTGAGCCTTAGCACATGTTGGCAAGAGGTTTTCTAAAGGAGTTTACCAGTGTACACTACCATCAACAGTGCATCAGTGTTCCAAATGCTCTGCATCCTTGCTCACACTCTGCATGCTTCTGCCTGGCTTTTGTTGTGTTTGCAGTTCAATCATTCTGTTAAGTATGTAGTATCCCACTGCAGTTTTAATTTACATTTCCCTAGTTACTAATGAAATTGAGCTTCTATTTCTTCAGGTGAATATCAGCCATTTGGCTATCACTTTTAAAAAGTATTTGTTCATATTTTGGACCACTTTTTTCTATTGGGTTTTCCTTTTCTTAGTGCCTTGTAGGAATCCTTCATACATTTGGAATATGATTCATGTATTGGAAACATATATTGCAAATATTTTCTCCCACTTGTATTGCCTTCTTATTCTCTTAATGTTGTTTTATTTATTTTATTTGATGTATCACAAAAAGGAAAAATCATAAAAATGAAAATGGGTAAGCTGGAGTTAATAATATTTTTTAATTTCTGATTTTAAAAAACATTGTTAAGAAGGTGATATGGGTTAAAAAATCTGAAAAAGAATGAATATATGTATATGTATAACTGAATCACTTTTCTGTACACCTGAAACTAACACAACATTGTAAGTCAACTATACTCCAATAATTTTTTTCTTAAAGTGTGGGGGAAAAAAGACAGATGCTGGGGCTGTGGGGGGGGGGGGGACAAAAATTTGCTGTATGAAGAGGCCAATATATCTCTATGAGAATGGCTAATATTAAAGCATAATTACATCAAGTATTGGCAAGAATTCAAAACAGCTAGAAATTTTAAATATTTCTAATATAAATGAAATATGATATAGACAGTTTAGAAAACAGGTTGCAATTTCTTATAAAGTTGGATACCCATTTGCCACATGGACCACCAACCTCACTTGTAGATGTTTCTCTAAAAGAAATGAAAAACCATGTTTATACAAAGACTTGTCTACAAATATTCATAGTAATTTTATTCACAATTGCCCCAAACAAGAAACAACTCAGGGCTTCTGTTTCCCTCTTTTAGGCAGATTGGATGAGCACCAGGGAGTAAGACCCAAAGGGTTTCTGGTTCTTCTCTGTATCTCAGGCTTTTCCTTTCCATGTTTTTGATAAGAGCCTGGTTATCTCAAACTGCTTAGACAGAATGTTTGTGAAAAATTTAATATTTCTTTCAGAGGTTTTGAGTTTTGCTTTTTGGTTTACCACATGCCACACTTCTTTAAAGTTTGGCAAGTATTTTGAAAAGGTGACCAGTCATAAATTTGAGACAGGCACATCCTCAAGTTGGTTTTCCTAAATAATGAAAGACCATGGGACATTTTAATTTCAACATTTTCAAGCCCCCTACAACCTACATGATCCAGCCTTCAACAAGTAGATGGTAGGGGAAAAAAAAGGCCTTTGGCTCTTTTAAGGACCTAACATTTTCCATATTGCACTCAGCAAACAGAATCATTGATGGTTTATATTCTCTGTCTAGTAACATTCCATTGCTTATTAGTTGCTAAGTTGTACCCAACTTTTGTGACCCCCATGGACTGTAGCCCACCAGGCTCCTCTGTCCATGGGATTTCCCAGCAAGAATACTGAAGTGGGTTGCCATTTTCTTCTCCAGGGGATCTTCTTGACCCAGGAACTGAACCCAGGTTTCCTGCGTTGCAGGCAGGTTTTTTACCATTTGAGCCACCAGGGAAGCCGATTCTTCTGCTTCGGCACTCCCAATTGCCAGCCCAATTTGAGCCTAGAAATAACCACAGAGAAGGAAATGATTAGAATTTCCATTCATTTAATCCTCTCTGCTTCCATGGCTCTCCCTCCAGTGCTTTTAAAAATATTTTTTTCTCAATTAATCCTGTTTTTATGTTGTAATGGGGACATGGTGTACAGCATCTACTATTGCTTTCTTTTCTTCTATAAATGTTTATGTCAATGTTCAGTTTTCCAAGAAACATTTTAAATATTCTTATTATAAATTAAAACACAGATTTTAAAGTTTCAATAACCTATCAATCTATAAACTGAGAGCATTCCTAAATTTTAAAAAATACGTAAAATAGTTAATATAAAAATCAACCTGATGTTGTAATATTTATCTTTTTGAAATATGTCATTGGATTTATTGTCTTAAATACTTTTACAAACTATTGCTCTATTATTTTTCTAAAATTCAGGCTGAATCACATAGTCTCCTTTGGAAAAAACTTTGTCTCTTTCTTTCAAAGATGAATGGATAAAGAAGTTGTGGTACATATACACAATGGAAGATCACTCAGTCACAAAAGGAACATATTTGAGTCCGTTCTGATGAGGTGGACGAAACTAGAACCTATTATACAGTGTAAAGTGAGTCAGAAGGAGAAAGATAAATATCGTATTCTAACACATATATACAGAATCTAGAAGAATGGTACTGAATAACTTATTTACAGGCCACCTCATGCGAAGAATTGACTCACTGGAAAAGACTCTGATGCTGGGAAGGATTGGGGGTGGGAGAAGTCGGGGACGACAGAGAATGAGATGGCTGGATGGCATCACCGACTCAATGGACATGAGTTTGAGTGAACTCCAGGAGTTGGTGATGGATAGGGACGCCTGGCGTGCTGTGATTCATGGGGTTGCAAAGAGTCGGACACGACTGAGCGACTGAACTGAACTGAACGGAGAAACAGACATAAAGAATAGACTTATGGACACGGGGAGAGGGGAGGAGAGGGTGAGCTGTATGGAAAGAGTAACGTGGAAACTTGCATTACCATATGTAAAATAGATAGCCAAAGGGAATTTGCTGTATGGATCAGGAAACTCAAACAGGGGCTCTGTATCAACCTTGAGGGGTGGGATGGGGCAGGAGATGGGAGGGAGGTTCAAAAGGGAGGGGATATATGTATACCTATGGCTGATTCATGTTGAGCTTTGACAGAAATCAACAAAATTCTGTAAAGCAATTATCCTTCAATAAAAAAAATGTGAAAACGAACTTGGCAAATATGAGAAGTTGTAACAGTGTCAGTATGGCAACAGCAGAATAGATGAGGGAGAGAAAAAAAAAGAATAAAATTCTAATTCCTTTGATAGTTTGATTACATTCCATGGTTTTATCTTCATTTTAGGGGTTACCTCCCACTCCATCTATCAATTCATCTGAATCACTGATCATTCACATTTAACTTATTCTCTGGATATGCCCTGTTCTCATACACATATGAACTCTATTGAATCTAAATAGAACATAACACTTAGCCTTTCCATTCTACGTACTGAAACCTTACTTTTATTTCATGGATTAACTCACAGGACCCTTCCTCCACTGAGACTTCTTCTAATCAAAAATATATTCATCTTCTTTAAATAACAATTATTGTATTTCTTCTTGGCATTTACTTTTTCTGACTCTTTTCCTTTATATTCAGTTCATGTAAGTCTCTCAGTCATGTCAGACTCTTTGTGACCCCATGGACTGCATCACGCCAGGCCTCCCAGTCCATCACGAACTCCCATCACGAACGTGCTCAAACTCACGTCCATTGAGTCGGTGATGCCATCCAACCATCTCGTCCTCTGTCATCACCTTCTCCTCCCACCTTCAATCTTTCCCAGTATCAGGGTCTTTTCCAATGAGTCAGTTCTTCACATCAGGTGGTCAAAGTATTGGAGTTTCAGCTTCAGCATCAGTCCTGTCAATGAATATTCAGGACTGATTTCCTTTAGGATGGACTGGTTGGGTCTCCTTGCTGTCCAAGGGACTCTCAAGAGTCACCTCCAACACCACAGTTCAAAAGCATCAATTCTTTGGCGCTCAACTTTCTTTATAGTCCAACTCTCACATTCATAAATGACTACTGGAAAAAACATAGCTGTGACTAGACAGATCTTTGTTGGCAAAGTAATGTCTCTGCTTTTTAATATGCTTTCTAGGTAGGTCATAGCTTTTCTTTCAGGGAGAAAGTCTCTTTTAATTTCACGGCTGCAATCACCATCTTCAGTGATTGTGGACCCCCCAAAATAAAGTCTGCCACTGTTTTCAGTTTCCCCATCTATTTGCCATGAAGTGATGGGACCAGATGCCATGATCTTAGTTTTCTGAATGTTGAGTTTTAAGGCAACTTTTTCACTCTCCTCTTCCACTTTCATCAAGAAGATCTTTAGTTCTTCTTCACTTTCTGCCATAAGGATGGTGTCATCTGCATATCTGAGGTTACTGATATTTCTTCCGGCAATCTGGATTCCAGCTTGAGCTTCATCTAGCCAAGCATTTCTCATGATGTACTCTGCACATAAGTTAAATAAGCAGGGGGACAATATACAACCTTGATGTATGCCTTTCCTGATTTGGAACCAGTCTGCTGTTTCATATCCAGTTTTAACTGTTACTTCTTTACCTGCATACAGATTTCTCAGGAGGCAGGTCAGGTGGTCTGGTATTCCCATCTCTTGAAGAATTTTACAGTTTGTTGTGATCCACACAGTGAGAGGCTTTGGCATATTCAATAAAGCAGTAGATGTTTTCCTGGAACTCCCTTGCTTTTTCAATGATCCAATGGATGGATATTTATACTCAGTGGTTTTTAAATATTTCCCAGGTTAATGTAAAATTCTTAAAAGGAAGGCATACCTCAATCATCTGCATATTTCTTATATACCACTCATGGGCTTCATAGTAAAAATTTTCTGAGTGACTATGACCACTGATGACTACCTATCCCAATCTTGATGGAAAGCCTTTCTTCATAACCTCCACAGTTGTGTTTTTCTTTTCTTCTCCGTGTGCATTTCTTAAGCTCTGCAGATGTGCACATGTAGGAACACTGCTGTATTTGTTATCTACTGATGTTTAATAAATCACCCCCAAATTCAGTTCAGTTCAGTTCAGTCGCTCAGTCGTGTCCGACTCTTTGCGACCCCATGAATCACAGCACGCCAGGCCTCCCAGTCCATCACCAATTCCCGGAGTTCACTGAAACTCACCTCCATCGAGTCGGTGATGCATTCCAGCCATCTCATTCTCTGTCGTCCATTCTCCTCCTGCCCCCAATCCCTCCCAGAATCAGAGTCTTTTCCAGTGAGTCAACTCGTCGCATGAGGTGGCCAAAGTATTGCAGTTTCAGCTTTAGCATCAGTCCTTCCAATGAACACCCAGGATGGATCTCCTTTAGAATGGACTGGTTGGATCTCCTTGCAGTACAAGGGACTCTCGAGTCTTCTCCAGCACCACAGTTCAAAAACATCAATTCTTCGGCCATCAGCTTTCTTCACAGTCCAACTCTCACATCCATACATGACCACGGGAAAAACCATAGCCTTCATGATACGGACCTTGGTTTGGCAAAGTAACGTCTCTGCTTTTTAATATGCTGTCTAAGTGACTTAAAAACCAAAAAAAAAAAAAAAATGACATGAACATTATTTATTGATAGAAAAGAGCTCTCATTTCATTTTCTGTATGTAGTTGTCTAGTTTTCCCAGCACCACTTATTGAAGAGACCTCTTTTCTCCATTGTATATTCTTGCCTCCTTGTCATAGATTGGTTGACCACAGGTGTGTGAATTTATCTCTGAATTTTCTATGCTGTTCCATTGATTTATATTTCTGTTTCTGAACCAGTATCAGACAGTTTAATGACTGTATCTTTATTGCATAATCTGAAGTTAGGTAGCCTGATGCCTCCAGCTCCATTTTTCTTTTTCAAGATTTCTTTGGCTATTTGGGATCTTTTGTGCTTCATACAAATTCAAAATAAAAGTTCTAATTCTGTGAAATATGCCATTGGTAAGTTGATAGGGATAGCATTGAATCTGTAGATTGCTTTGGGTAGTCCAGTCATTTTGATAATACTGATTTTTCCAATCCAAGATCATAGTATATCTCTGTCTCCATCTGTTTGTGTCATCTTTAAGTTCTTTCATCAGTATCCTGTAACTTTCTGAGTATAGGTTTTTATGACTCCTTAGGTAGATTTATCCCCAAGTATTTTATTCTTTGGGTTTTTTGTTGTTGTTAAATATTTATTTATTTATTTGACTGTGCCAGGTCTTAGCTGCAGTACATGGAATCTTTGATCTTCTTTGCAGAATGGAGGATCTTTTAGTTGCAGCATGTGGGATCTAGTTCCCTGACCAGGGGTCAAACCCAAGCCCCCTCAGTTGGTATCTTGGAGTCTTGGCCACTGGACCACAAGGGAAGTCCTATGCTGATACAATGGTAAATGAGACTGTTTCTTTGACTTCTTTTTCTGATATTTTATTGCTAGTATATAAGAATACAAGAGAATTATGTGTATTAATTTTGTATCCTGAAACTTTACCATATTCAAAGATAAAACCATACATTAAAATAAACTCAAAATGGATTAAAGACAAGTGTAAGGCTGGATACTATAAAACTCTTAGAGCAAAACATAGGAAGAACACTCTCTGACATAAATCACAGCAAGATCTTTTTTGACCCACCTCCTAGAGTAATAAAAATATGAACAAAAATAAAAGGACCTAATTAAACATAAAAACTTTGTCACAGCAAAGAAAACCATAAGCAAAACAAAAAGACAACCCACATAATGGTAGAAAATACTTGCAAAAGAAGTAACCAACAAAGCATAATCTCCAAAATATATAAACAGTTCATATAGCTCAATATCAAGAACATAAAGGAATAAAAAATGGGCTAGGGGCTTCTCTGGTGGTCCAATGGTCAAGAGTCTGACTTGCAACGCAGGGGACACCCGTTTGATCACTGGCTCAGGAAGATCTCACATGCCATGGAGCAACAGAGCCTGCATTTAGAACCTGTAAGTCACAATTACCGAGGCTATGCACCACAACTACTGAAGCCCAGGCACTCTGGAGACCATGCTCCACAAGAGAAGTCTCGGTAATAAGCCAGAGTACTGCAACCACAGAGTAACCCCTGCTTGGTGCAGCTAGAGAAAGCCTGCATGCAGCAACAAAGACCCAATGCAGCCAAAAATAACTAACTAAATAAAATTTTTTGTAAATGTTTTAATGTGCAGAAGATTTAAATTGACATTTCTCAAAAAAAGATATACATATGGCCAAAAATAACACATCAAAAGATGTTCAACATCACTAATTATTAGAGAAATGCAAATCAAAAATATAATGAAGTATCACCTCATTCCCACCAGAATCACAATCATCAAAAAATCTATCTATAATAAATGTTGGAGAAGGTGTGAAGAAAAAGGAACCCTTCTACACTGTTGGAAATTGGTACAGCCACTGTGGAGAATAGTACAGAAGGTCCTTATAAAGCTAAAAACAGAGCTACTATATGATTCAACAGTCCCACTCCTGGAAATATACTCAGAGAAAAACACAATACAAAAAGGTAATGCACCCCAATGTTCATTGTAACACTATTTACAATAGTCAGGACATGAAAGTGACATAAATGTCTCTAGACACAGCAATGGATAAAGACAATGTGGTACATAATGAAATAACACCATTTCCAGCAATATGAATGGATCTAGAGATTGTCATTCTGAGTGAAGTAAGTCAGACACAACAAATATCATGTGATACCATGGTACTAGTGGTAAAGCCTATGAAAGAGATTTAAGAGTACTGGGTTTGATAACTGGGTCAGGAAGATCTCCTGGAGGAGGGCATAGCAACCCACTTCAGTATTATTGCTTAGAGAATCCCATGGACAGAGGAGACTAGCGGGCTACAATCCATAGAGTCACAAAGAGTTGTATACAAAGGAAGTGACTTAGAATGCACTGTCTACATGTGGATCTTTTAAAAAATATGGTACAAATGAACTTATTTACAAAACAGAAAAGAATTACAGATGTAGAAAACCATCTTAGGGTTATTGAGTGAAAGTCGTTCAGTCATGTCCAACCATTTGGGACACCATGGACTATACAGTTCATGGGATTCTCCAAGCTAGAAGATTGGAGTGGGTAACTTCCCTTCTCCGGGGGATCTTCCCAACCCAGGGACCATCCCCAGGTCTCCCACATTACAGGTGGATTCTTTACCAGCTAAGCCACAAGGGAAGCCCAAGAAAACTGGAGTGGGCAGCCTATCCCTTCTCCACCCCAGGAATCGATATTTGGATATCAATTTGATATTTCCAACCCAGGAATTGAACTGGGGTCTCCTGCATCGCAGGGCGATTCTTTGCCAACTGAGTTATCAGGGAAGCCTGGTTATTGAGGGGAGGGATGAATTGGAAATTGCAATTGACAGATACACAATACTAAATATAACATAGATAACTAATAAGGACCTACTTTATAGCAGAGGGAACTCTACTCAGTACTCTGTATGATCATATGGGAAAAGACTCTAAAAAAGTGGATATGTATATATGTATAACTAATTCAATTTGCTGTACAGAATAAAGTATCACAACATTGTGAATCAACAACTCCAATAAAAATTTTAAAACAAAAAAAAGAGGTCTGCTATTTTATAGTTACAATCCATTACCTTAAAATAGATATTTTATCTTTGAATTTCTTGCCAATTGTCCACCTTTTAAATATCTAAAAATATAAATGTTAATTACTGGTTCAATTCAGTTAAGCTGTCAATTCATGTCTGACTCTGTGACCCCATGGGCTGCAGCACGCCAGGTTTCCCTGTCCATCACCAACTCCTGGAACTTGCTCAAACTCATCTCATGTCCATTGAGTTGGTGATGACATCTAGCCATCTCATCCTCTGTTGTCCCTTCTCCTCCTGCCTTCAGTCTTTCCCAGCATCAGGGTCTTTTCCAATGAGTCAGTTCTTTGCATCAGGTGGCCAAAGTATTGGAGTTTCACCTTCAGGATCAATCCCTCCAATGAATATTCAGGACTCATTTCCGCTAGGATTGATTGATCTCCTTCCTGTCCAAGGGACTCTCAAGAGTCATCTCCAACACCACAGTTCAAACGAACCAATTCTTCAATGCTCAACTTTCTTCATTGTCCAACTTTCACATCCATACATGACTACTTGAAAAATCATAGCTTTAACTAGATGGGCCTTTGCCGCAAAGTAACGTCTCTGCTTTTTAATATGCTGTCTAGGTTGGTCATAGTTTTTCTTCCAGGAGCAACCATCTTTTAATTTCATGGCTGCAGTCACCAACTGAAGTGATTTTGGAGATCAAGAAAATAAAGTCTGTCACTGTTTCCATTGTTTCCCCATCTATTTGCCATGAAGTGATGGGACCAGATGCCATGATCTTAATTTTCTGAATGATGAGTTTCAAGCCAGCTTTTTAACTCTCCTCTTTCACTTTCATCAAGAGGCTCTTCAGATCCTTTTCATTTTCTGCCATAAGGGTGGTGTCAGATGCGTGTCTGAGGTTATTGATATTTCTCCCAGCAATCTTGATTCCAGCTTGTGCTTCATCCAGCCTAGCATTTCTCATGATGTACTCTGCATATAAGTTAAATAAGCAGGGTGACATTATACAGCATTGACATACGTCTTTCCCTATTTGGAACCAAGCTGTTGTTCCATGTCTGGTTCTAACTATTGCTTCTTGACCTGCATACAGGTTTCTCAGGAGACAGGTCAGGTGGTCTGGTATTCCCATCTCTTGAAGAATTTTCCATTAGGTTGTTATCCACACAGTCAAAAGCTTTGGTGTAGTCAATAAAGCAGGAGTAGATGTTCTTCTGGAATTCCCTTGGTTTTTGTATGATTCATCAGATGTTGGCAATTTGATCTCTTGTTCCTCTGCCTTTTCTAAATCCAGCTTGAACATATGGAAGTTTTCAGTTCATGTACTGTTGAAGCCTGATTTGGAGAATTTTGAGCATTACTTTCCTAGTGTGTGAATTGAGTGCAATTGTGCAGTAGTTTGAACATTCTTTGCCGTTGCCTTTCTTTGGGATTGGAATGAAAACTGATCTTTTCCAGTCTTGTGACCACTGCTGAGTTTTCCAGATTTTCTGGCATATTCACAGATTTGCAGCACTTTCACAGCATCATCTTTTAGGATTTGAAATAGCTCAGTTGGAATTCCATCACTTCCACTAGCTTTGTTCATAGTGATGGTTCCTAGGGACCACTTGACTTCACACTCTAAGATGTCTGACTCTAGGAGAGTGATCACACCATTGTGGTTATCTGGGTCATAAAGATATTTATTGTATAGTTCTTCTGTGTATTCTTGCCACCTCCCCTTAATATCTTCTGCTTCTGTTAGGTCCATACCATTTCTGTCCTTTTACTGTGCCCGTCTTTGTAAAAATGTTCCCTTGGTAGCTCTAATTTTCTTGAAGAGATGTCTAGTCTTTCCCATTCTATTATTTTCCTCTATTTCTTAGGATCCTTGGGTTGAGAAGATCTTCTGAAGAAGGGAAAGGCTACCCACTCCAGTATTTTGGCCTGGAGAATACCATGAACTGTAGAGTCTATGGGGTCACAAAGGGTTGGACATGACTGAGCGACTTTCACTTCACTTTAATTACTAAAACATATTCATTTTTCCTTTTAAAGTAACTTTTAATTATAAGCCTTCTTAAAATATTTTTCTACTACATTGTTTGAAACAAAGTAATATTGTACGTGAAGCACAATTCAACATAGGGGTCATGTGAATGATGTCTAGCATTTCAGTGTATTGAGATCAGAGTTTCAGATGAAAATACTATAAGTAAATATAAGTGCTTCCCAACTTACAAAATATTCTGATGGATGCCTTAATTTTATAAGTGATGGTTGCAAACTTTATGCAGACTACTCAGATACAGAGCATGCATTGCTCAGTTTGGGCATCAATACAGTTCTCTAAAGGGAAAAATAAGAGCAGTTTTTGATTGCAAGAAAGTTACAGTCTTTCCTATATTGTAAATATCAAAGACATTATAAGGCAGACAGAGAGTTGTAAAATGTCTATCTTTCAGTGGCTGGACCATAAAGAGAAAAATGAGCATCATCATAGTTGTCAATGTGCACAGAAAACAAAATGTTCAATATAAACTATTAATTATGTCTAGTTTTTCATTTTTCTTATTTAGGCATGTAATATATTTCAACTGAATTTTTGTACCTTTAGAGATGAAAATATAAAAGAGCATGATGAGGAGAGAGCCATAAAGTGAATCAAGATGCCTTAGCTTGGTTGTTCACAACAGG
Organism: Moschus berezovskii; assembly: GCF_049115385.1. Lineage (NCBI taxonomy): Eukaryota > Metazoa > Chordata > Mammalia > Artiodactyla > Moschidae > Moschus > Moschus berezovskii. Next base: position 113,237,767 of record NC_142460.1, on the reverse strand, counting down.
GAGATTAAAGTAATCTCAACATTCTCATGATTACTTAAGGTCTAACAAGTCATGTCCTCTGCAAGTAAATGTTGCTGGGAGTCAGTAATCCCAACTGACAGAGGGATTTGAGGAAAATTATCAACTGTTATTTAAGATATAATATTGAAGATGTGAGTAGAAATAAATCTCTCTATATTTAAAAAAATAGTAGCTCTTTATATATAGACTTGTAAAATATGCTCCTAGAAGGGTCCCTGGAGGCAGACTAATACAAACTTGCATTGGAAGAATGAGAAACCTGAAGTCCAGAAAGTGAAGAGATGGCCACAGTTATACGGTATCAGCTTAAGAACTGGAAACTGCTTCTAAATAGAATTAAGACTCAAACTTCTGTCAACATTTCTAACAGAAATTTGTCTCTTTTACTTTTAATCTGATTAGATCAATTAGAATTTGTCTCTAGACACCTTCAAAAGTAACAAAAATCAAAATTAGATTTAGTTTAACACTTTCCAATCGTTTCATTTATTCTTTGTCGCACTCAAAGTTCCCATAGTCTGTGAACTGAATAAACACAAAAACCAAAAATTTGAATTTTTAAAAACTTTCTATTCAATATTTATATTTACTAGAAGGAGGCTAATTTGACTTCAAAAGTTTAGTTGTCTGAAAGTGGAACAAGGTTGGCTTTGCTCAGTTCAGCCTGTCTTAGCAGCATCCTAGTTTCCTTTCTACCTGCCAGCTAATCACACCAGCCCAGAAAGTACCTACCTATAGAGGCAAAGCCTTTGTCTTCAGTCCTCTTTGGTCCCCATAACCACCACTGAGGCCTCCTATTTCAGGCATGTTCCACATAAAACCTGGTTTTTACCTCGTTTCAGATCTGCCTTGCCAGTTTCCACGTCCAACCAGCTGATGAAGATGAGCTGCTCCTATGCTATCTGCAAAGGGGAAAAACAATTCTAGTCTATATCATAGTCACCATTCTCTCCAAGAACAACAGTTACTGGCAGCATTTGGTGCTAATTTCAACAAAAAGCATGTCACTTCATTTACAGGAAAGGACTTTATATATAGATTTCTTGCTGCTATCACCAACAGAGATCCATAATCCACTCCAACAGAGTTTACACATTCTGACTTGGCAAGCCTGGCAATGGTATTCCTGCTAAAAAATGCAGAATGACTTCAGCAGTTCATTTTCCACTCCCTCAAAACATATTCCTTTTTGGAGATTTGTGGGCCCAGAAATATCGACTTACTATGACATTTTATGATAGTTACCTACTGCTTGTTTCTTGGTCTCTGGGAAATGACAATGGGGACCAGTGCTGGATTTTTTTTTCCGTGGGGAATAAGGCTTGGAAGAAGCAGTAGAAATAAAACAGGAGAGAAGTAATTCAGGTTGGGCATATTTAACTACTCATAACAAACTTAGTCAATATTAATGGAGGCATAATTGCCAGATCAATTCAAATAATTATCCCTCTGTCTCTGCACCATGAAGTCTACATTTACAGACAGCCTAGAAAGAGTGCTGGAGGTGAAATAATACAGATTTATCACAATTCCACTATAAGGTCTAGACCTATATTTAACACACAAGTATAATAGCTGTCCTTGTAGTGACACATGATTTTTAACCACTTACCCTATGATTATCTATGATTACCTAAAGTTCAATTACAGTGTATATACATATTATTAGAAAGACTTGCAATCCATTTATTTCTCTGGATCTTCTGAACTTTACCACTGATCTAGTAAAGAAATAAACAAATAGAACTCTGGGTATCCAGAGCATAACCAGGTTCTCTTGGTTTCCTAGAGAACTGCCTTTTTAAGCCAGGTTTGATGTCAACATTGATACTATCAAGAGACACTATAAAAATATCTTATGAAATTTGCTGTTATATCTTTTATGAAAATGTTCGTCTCCTCATATTCCTGTCTTTTTTTTGTATACAGCAGAAACTTTTTATTCCTTTTTTTTAGAAATTCTTCATTTTTAGTGCCAAGTCTAGTAGTATTTTTAAAATAATTTGACTTTTTATTTTACTGTATTGACTTTATTAACCTAATCACTGGCCATTGTCTCATATGCATTAAGAACATCTGTATCATACCTGTGACCATTTATAGAAAGTACATCATTTTCATTGTTTTTACTAGCCTCATTCTTGATTTAATTTCATTTTCTTAATTTTGATTATTTCTTGTTTCTTTTTTCTATTTTCTACTCCAGGAGTTGGTGATGGACAGGGAGGCCTGGCGTGCTGTGATTCATGGGGTCGCGGAGAGTCGGACACGACTGAGCGACTGAACTGAACTGAACTGAACTGATTTCTAATCTATATGGTTGTATGTGTGTATCCTGAAAAAATGTCTGAAATACCTTCTGAATCAACTTGGAGTATAAACAAGCAAACAAATACACAGATTTTCAACTACCTATGAATGATCTTGAACAATTTAATTCATCTCTTTAGACATATTTGGGCTTCCCTGGTGGCTCACTTGCTAAAGAATCTGCCTGCAATGTAGGAGACCTGGGTTCGATCCCTGGGTTGGGAAGATCCCTGGGAGGAGGGCATGGCAACCCACTCCATTATTCTTGCCTAGAGAATCCCCAAGGACAGAGGAGCCTGGTGGGCAACAGTCCATGGGATTACAAAGAGTAAGACATGACCGAGCGACTAAGCACAGCAAAGCACAGACATATATATGTATAAAAATAGAATACTATCTCATATTATGTTTTTAGGATTAAAACATTTATATATTTGTATATTTGTAAACATTTGTATATTTTAAGTACAAAATATAGTGCCTGGCATCTAGTAAATGCTTAATAAAAGTTAATTATATCTGAATTTATATTTAGTCCCACGTGCAACATTTCAAGAGATTCACTGGCAAATAAGAGCTAAGAGAACCATAGCTAATGATGGTTTTGTGGGAGAAAGAATGGAATAGTGACATAATAGCAAGTTATCTGTTTTCTTCGAAATAGAACAAAACTCCCAAATGCATCCTAGGTTGTGTGTGTGTGTGTGTGTGCACACGTGAGAATTAAGCAAAGCTATGACCTAAATCAAATCCCTTATGATTATACAGTGGAAGTGAGAAATAGATTTAAGGGAATAGATCTGATAGAGTGCTTGATGAACTCTGGACAGAGGTTCGTGACATTGTACAGGAGACAGGGACCAAGAGCATCCCCATGGAAAAGAAATGCAAAAAAGCAAAATGGCTGTCTGAGGAGGCCTTACAAATAGCTGTGAAAAGAAGAGAAGCGAAAAGCAAAGGAGAAAAGGAAAGATATAAGCATCTGAATGCAGAGTTCCAAAGAATAGCAAGGAGAGATAAGAAAGCCTTTCTCAGTGATAAATGCAAAGAAATAGAGGAAAACAACAGAATAGGAAAAACAAGAGATCCTTCAAGAAAATTAGAGATTCCAAGGGAACATTTCATGCAAAGATGGGCTCAATAAAAGACAGAAATGGTATGGACCTAACAGAAGCAGAAGATATTAAGAAAAGGTGGCAAGAATACAGAGAAGAACTGTACAAAAAAGATCTTCATGACCAAGATAGTCACAATAACGTGGTCATTGACCTAGAGCCAGACATCTTGGAATGTGAAGTCAAGTGGGCCTTAGAAAGCATCACTACGAACAAAGCTAGGGGAGGTGATGGAATTCCAGTTGAGCTACTTCAAATCGTGAAAGATGATGCTGTGAAAGTGCTGCACTCAATATGCCAGCAAATTTAGAAAACTCAGCAGTGGCCACGGGACTGGGAAAGGTCAGTCTTAATTCCAATCCCAAAGAAAGGCAATGCCAAAGAATGCTCAAACTACCACACAATTGCACTCATCTCACGCGCTAGTAAAGTCATGGTCAAAATTCTTCAAGCCAGGCTTCAGCAATATGTGAACTGAGAACTCCCAGATGTTCAAGCAGGTTTTAGAAAAGGCAGAGGCACCAGAGATCAAATTGCCAACATCTGCTGGATCATGGAGAAAACAAGAGAGTTCCAGATAAACATCTATTTCTGCTTTATTGACTATGCCAAAGCCTTTGTGTAGATCACAATAAACTGTGGAAAATTCTGAAAGAGATGGGAATACCAGACCACCTGACCTACCTCTTGAGAAGCCTAGAACTGTACATGGAACAAGAGACTGGTTCCAAAGAGGAAAAGGAGTACGTCAAGGCTGTATACTCTCACCTTGCTTATTTAACTTATATGCAGAGTACATCATGAGGAACGTTGGGCTGGAAGAAGCACAAGCTGGAATCAAGATCGCTGGGAGAAATATCAGTAACCTCAGATATGCAGATGATACCACCCTTATGGCAGAAAGTGAAGAGGAACTCAAAAGCCTCTTGAGGAAAGTGAAAGAGGAGAGTGAAAAGGTTGGCTTGAAGCTCAACATTCAGAAAACTAAGATCATGGCATCTGGTCCCATCACTTCATGGGAAATAGATGGAAAAACAGTGGAAACAGTGTCAGACTTTATTTTTTGGGGCTCCAAAATCACTGCAGATGCTGATTTCAGCCATGAAATTAAAAGACGCTTACTCCTTGGAAGGAAAGTTATGACCAACCTTGATAGTATATTAAAAAGCAGAGACATTACTTTGCCAACCAAGGTCTGTCTAGTCAAGGCTATGGTTTTTCCCGTGGTCATGTATGGATGTGAGAGTTGGACTGTGAAGAAAGCTGATCGCCGAAGAATTGATGCTTTTGAATTGTGGTGCTGGAGAAGACTCTTGAGAGTCCCTTGGACTGCAAGGAGATCCAACCAGTCCATTCTAAAGGAGATCAGTCCTGGATGTTCATTGGAAGGACTGATGCTGAGGCTGAAACTGCAGTACTTTGGCCACCTCATGCGACGAGTTGACTGTAAAAGACTCTTATGCTGGGAGGGATTGGGGGCGGAAGGAGAAGTGGACGACAGAGGATGAGATGGCTGGATGGCATCACCGACTCGATGGACATGAGTTTGCGTGAACTCCGGGAGTTGGTGATGGAGGGAGACCTGGTGTGCTGTGATTCATGGGGTCGTAGAGAGTCAGACATGACTGAGCGACTGAACTGAACTGAACTGAACTGAACATTATGGAAGAATTCAACTCAAACCATTGACTGTGGTTACCTGTGAGAGGCAAAATGAAAAGGCAGAAGACTATACTTCATTGTTTCATTTATACATATTCCCAATAGGAAAAATGAATAAAAAGTGTATGAACCATTGGAAATATCTATCTTTTCCCATTTCTGATTTTTTCTCAAATAATTAAATAAATTATTAAGAGAGAATGGAGATCTGGATATCATTTGACTATAGGGCAAAAAAGGATATTTAACCTAAAGCGGAGCTAGAGGAAGAATTATGGCTGCCTTCTAACATTTGAAGGACTCTCAAAGGATAATTTAGATTCATTCTACAACGTTTCAAAGAATGGAAAACGGTCTTGATGAAATAAATACTGACCTAAAATGAGTATGTCACATTTCGAATGACATGCTACTCAATGTTATTCTTAAGAAAAGGTCAGATGTTCATCTTTCAAGGATGTTATCTGCCAATGAAAATTACTAAGGTAGATCAAACTAGGCTCTGAAATAGCATCATCATCATAATTTTATTTACATGATAAATGATATCTAGCTGTTTTGATATACCAAAATTTTCTAAACGAACCAAAAAATATTTATTGAGTAAACAGTACATTTCACAGACTAGCAAAGTAAAATTCAAAATTCCCTAAGCTAGATTTCAACAGTATATGAACTGAAAACTTCAAACATTCAAGCTGGATTCAGAAAAGGCAGAGAAACCAGAGATCAAATTGCCAAAATCTGTTGGATCATAGATAAAACAAGTGAATTCCAGAAAATAATCTACTTCTGCTTCATTGACTATGGTAAAGCCTTTGACTGCCTGGATCACAACAAAATGTGGAAAGTTCTTAGAGATGGGAGTACTAGATCACCTTACCTGTATTCTGAGAAACGTGTATGCAGGCCAAGAAGCAATAGTTAGAACTGGACATGGAACAACAGACTGGTTCCAAATTGGGAAGGAGTACATCAAGGCTGTATATTGTCTCCCTGCTTATTTAACTTATATGCAGAATACATCATGAGAAAAGCTGGGCTGGAGGAAGCACCAGCTTGAATCAAGATTTCTGGGAGAAATATCAATAACCTCAGATATGTAGATGACAATATCCTTATGGCAGAAAGCAAAGAGGAACTGAAGAGCCTCTTGATGAAAGTGAAAGAGGAGAGTGAAAAAGTTGGCTTAAAACTCAATATTCAAAAAACAAAGATTATGGCATCCAGTCCCATCACTTCATGGCAAATAGATGGGGAAACAATGGAAACAGTGACAGAATTTATTTTCTTGGGCTCCAAAATCACAGGAGATGGTGACTGCAGCCATGTAATTAAAAGATGCTTGCTCTTTGGAAGAAAGGCTATGACCAACCTAAACAGCATATGAAAAATCAGAGACATTACTTTGCCAACAGAGTTCTGTAGTCAAAGCTAAATGAGCAGTCACAGCTATACAGTAGTCATATATAGATGTGAAAGTTGGACCATAAATAAGGCTGAGCACTGAAGAATAGATGCTTTTGAACTGAGGTGTTAGAGAAGACTCTTGAGAGTCCCTTGGACTTCAAGGAGATCAAACCAGTCAACCCTAAAGGAACTCAATCCTGAATATTCATTGGAAGAACTGATGCAGTAGGTGAAGCTCCAATACACTGACCACCTGATGCAAAGAGCCAACTCATTAGAAAAAACCTGAATGCTAGGAAAGATTGAAGGAAGGAGGATAAGGGGACGACAGAGGATGAAATGGTTGGATGGTATCACCAACTCAATGGATGTGAATTTGAGCAAGCTCTGGGAGATGGTGAAGGACTGGGAAGCCTGGCAGTGCAGTCCATGGGGTCACGAAGAGTCAGACATGACTGAACAACTCAACAATAACAACAAAACAGTACCTTTTTGGTAATAAGCTACACGTTGGGAATAAATAGATAAATAAAATATAGCCAATATTTCAAGGAGCTCATGGTCCAATTAGAAAGATATTCACAAGTAAGAGATTTTATAATATAATAATTTTAGCACAGAAATATTGGCATTTTGGAAGCATAAATGACAAGTTCAGTTCAGTTCAGTTCAGTCGCTCAGTCGTGTCCGACTCTTTGCGACCCCATGAACCACATCACGCCAGGCCTCCTTGTCCATCACCAACTCCCGGAGTCCACTCAAACTCAAGTCCATCGAGTCGGTGATGCCATCCAGCCATCTCGTTCTCTGTCATCCCCGTCTCCTCCTACCCCCAATCGCTCCCAGCATCAGACTCTTATCCAGTGAGTCAACTCGGCGCATGAGGTGGCCAAAGTATTGCAGTTTCAGCTTTAGCATCAGTCCTTCCAATGAACACTCTAGAGGAGTCTAGAATGGACTGGCTGGATCTCCTTGCAGTCCAAGGGACTCTCAAGAGTCTTCTCCAACACCACAGTTCAAAAGCATCAATTCTTCGGTGATCAGCTTTCTTCACAGGCCAACTCTCACATCCATACATCACCACGGGAAAAACCATAGCCTTCACGAGACTGTCCTTGGTTGGCAAAGTAATGTTTCTGCTTTTTTATATCTAGGTTGGTCATAACTTTCCTTCCAAGGAGTAAGCGTCTTTTAGTTTCATGGCTGCAATCAGCATCTGCAGTGATTTTGGAGCCCCCCCAAAATAAAGTCTGACACTGTTTCCACTGTTTCCCCATCTATTTCCCATGAAATGATGGGATCAGATGCCATGATCTTCGTTTTCTGAATGTTGAGCTTCATGCCAACCTTTTCACTCTCCTCTTTCACTTTCATCAAGAGGCTTTTGAGTTCCTCTTCACTTTCTGCCATAAGGGTGGTGTCATCTGCATATCTGAGGTTATTGATATTTCTCCCGGCAATCTTGATTCCAGCTTGTGCTTCTTCCAGCCCAGCGTTCCTCATGATGTACTCTGCATAGAAGTTAAATAAGCAGGGTGACAATATACAGCCTTGATGTACTACTTTTCCTATTTGGAACCAGTCTGTTGTTCCATGTCCAGTTCTGACTGTTGCTTCCTGACCTGCATACAGGTTTCTCAAGAGGCACGTCAGGTGGTCTGGTATTCCCAACTCTTTCAGAATGTTCCACAGTTTATTGTGATCGACACAGTCAAAGGCTTTGGCATAGTCAATAAAGCAGAAATAGATGTTTTTCTGGAACTCTCTTGTTTTCTCCATGATCCAGCAGATGTTGGCAATTTGATCTCTGGTGCCTCTGCCTTTTCTAAAACCTGCTTGAACATCTGGAAGTTCATGATTCACATATTGCTGAAGCCTAGCTTGGAGAATTTTGAGCATGACTTTACTAGCGTGTGAGATGAGTGCAATTGTCCGGTAATTTGAACATTCTTTGGCATTCCCTTTCTTTGGGATTGGAATGAAGACTGACCTTTTCCAGTCCTGTGGCCATTGCTGAGTTTTCCAAATTTGCTGGCATATTGAGTTGCAGTACTTTCACAGCATCATCTTTCAGGATTTGAAATAGCTCAATTGGAATTCCATCACCTCTACTAGCTTTGTTCGTTGTGATGCTCTCTACGGCCCACTTGACTTCACATTCCAAGATGTCTGGTTAAAGGTGAGTGATCACGCCATCGTGATTATCATTGTCATGAAGATCTCTTTTGTACAGTTCTTCTGTGTATTCTTGCCACCTTTTCTTAATATCTTCTGCTTCAGTTAGGTCCATACCATTCCTGTCCTTTATCGAGCCCATCTTTGCATGATATGTTCACTTGATATCTCTAATTTTCTTGAAAAGACCTCTTGTTTTTCCTAATCTGTTGTTTTCCTCTATTTCTTTGCATTGATCGCTGAGGAAGGGTTTCTTATCTCTCCTTGCTATTCTTTGGAACTCTGCATTCAGATGCTTATATCTTTCCTTTCCTCCTTTGCTTTTTGCTTCTCTTCTTTTCACAGCTATTTGAAAGATAAATGACAAACTCATAGTTAAAAATTATTTTCAATTCAGTATTGATAATATTTGTTTTGAAAGTTCACTAGCTAATTTTTTTTTCATCATAAATCGGTACATAAATAACATTTGCAAACAGTTTGACTTTAAATTTGGACATAATCTGTACATAGCTAAACTTCTATACTATTATACAGATAAGAACAGATTCTGTCTTATCCCAAAGTATACAAATGTGCCCAATGAAAGTGTAAAAATGCTTATGAATCAAGAAAAAATAAAGACCTTTCAATGAGGTGAAAGGCTTGACTACAGGATAATTACACAAGAGGCAATGATGCAATTCCAATTTGAAAGATATAAATTATGCAAGTGATTTCAACAGCAGGGGGGATATTTGTCCTGATGTGAAGATGTTGCAAAGCTCATGAATTTCAAATCTGTAAATTAGGAACAAAGGATTTACAGCTTTGTTAGAAGCAAAGGAAAAGACAAGTTATGCCAATAGAGGTCAACGCCACTTCTTACAGTTACCTCCAGGGATTATTAACTCAGTGCCACTCTCTCCCCCTAGTCCATCCCAGAGGAAGAAAGTTCTGATGGATCAAATCCAAGGACATAGCTGACAGAGGTGACAGCAGTCTGAGTATTTGGAGATGATATTTTAATATAGGTTGAAAGTTCTCACAGCTGCCTGTTGTGTTTTACATGCTACCCACTGCATTCCTTCTGCTGGTCATTTTCTTTCGGCTTTGGCTTTTGGCTTTGGTCTTTTGGCTTTCTTTTGCTGTTGTTTTTTTTTTCAAGTAACATGAATTAAGAGGGATCCGCTCTAGATGTAAGAGAGGTAAACTCAATTTTCATGTTAACAAGCCCTATCATATCTCTGCAAGGAACACAAATGTATTTACCTGTTTAATCCCAATGTGTTATCCATAACATTGTCTATTATATTTTGTTTAAATTTCATTCATTCACAATATGCCAAAAAACTATGTAACTAGCCTTTCCTTTATTTTTAATGGAAACACACTAGCTGTTTTGTCCTGGTTTCTCCCAGCTGCTAGATTATCAGTTCTACCAATTGAATCAGGTATTGCAGACTGTCAAAGAAAAGAAAAAGACTGACCAAAAGAAGCTCAAACCAATATGCAAATCAGTTCAGTTCAGTTCAGTTCAGTCACTCAGTCGTGTCCGACTCTTTGCGACCTCATGAATCACAGCATGCCAGGCCTCCCTGTCCATCACCAACTCCCGGAGTTCACTCAAACTCATATCCATCGAGTCGGTGATGCCATTCAGCCGTCTCATTCTCTGTTGTCCCCATCTCCTCCCACCCCCAATCCTTCCTAGCATCAGACTCTTTTCCAGTGAGTCAACTCGTTGCATGAGGTGGCCAAAGTATTGGAGTTTCAGCTTTAGCATCAGTCCTTCCAATGAACACCCAGAACTGATCTCCTTTAGAATGGACTGGTTGGATCTCCTTGCACTCCAAGGGACTCTCAAGAGTCTTTTCCAGCACCACAGTTCAAAAGTGTGGGTATTACTTATATTCGACACCATATGGCCCTGTGTATTTGCATTTTTCCTCCCATTCCAACAGAATCCAAATACAGCACAGCCAAATAGATAGAGCAAGAATCATTCATTAAGAGACTTGCATTAGGAGAGCTGTCCTTTAGACATTTACCAAGTGAGTAAGTTCAATAACAAAATCAGATCTCTGAAACAACTGGAATTTGATGGAGATAAACACCAGATCAATAGGCTTTTAAATCACAGAAATGGTGGAAGTGGGAAGTGAAATTGAAGTGGTTCTTTGTTTGAATTTAACTTCTTTGCCATCTTATATTTTTCCTTAGTTAAAACCTCTTCAAAAATCACTTCACTGAAGTGTGCTTTATGAGGAAAAAAAAATGCAAATATATGCCTTTTAATTCATCACACCCTTATGAAGTTTAATTAAAAGATTTTTTTTTTTTTTTTTTTGCAAATGTATGGTTCTATAATCCTGTGTTGCTTTTATTAGTTTGGTTTTAATAGATGCCTTTAGAAAGGCTGTTATCACAAAAGGAAATGTAGTTATCCTGTGTATTATGCCCATAATTATTGAATAATTCATTTCAATGAGTAAGTTTTTTCCCTTATGAAATGTTATTTACCACGGCTATACTGTTTGATCATCACTACAGTACTTTTTATCACTACACTGAATTAGACCAGCTTTACCTTAACTTTATTTTCTTGCTTGTGAATTCTAAGAATAAAAAATGCTTGTGATGAATTAAATACTTTTAGCACCAGTTTATGATTATTGGGGAAATTTGTGCTTCCAAATTTCAACATAATATTTTATGATCACCATAGCCAAAACTACCAGCAATGGCTTAAACCAAATAAAGGGTAGAACAAGGATATGCAAAGTCATCCTCGAAAGTCTGACAATTTTAGTTAAAGCACTCACTAAGTTTCCCATCACTTGGACCTAACACTTTCCCTTCCCTCATTTTCTTCTGTGACAAATTCTCTCTGGCACATCTTCTGCTGACTTGTTGCTTGCTTTATTATTGTCCCTCTTCTCTCTTTATTTATAGACTGAAAATTCAACTCAATTCTATGTGTGTGTGTTAGTCACTCAGTCCAGTCGTGTCTGACTCTGCAACCCCATGGACTGTAGCCCACCAGCTTCCCCTGTCCATGGGATCCTTCAGGTAAAAATACTGGAGTGTATTGCCGTTTCCTACTCCAGGCGCTCTTCCCCATCCAGAGATTGAACCTGGGTCTCCTGCACTGCAGACAGATTATTTACCATTCAGTCACCAGGGAAGCCCACCTACTTTTATAAAATGTTTTACATCTATGTTTAAATCTTTATCAAATAAAAGTGAATATGCTAGGGATACATGTTAAATCTTCATGGCTTGATGTTTTAGAAACTTCCATCTTAAACCAAGTTTCATTGGTATGATGCTGCCAAAATGGGGGGGTTTCCCTTGTTTGTTGGACTTAATTGACTTTTACAATGAACCAAAATTTTCAGGATAACTAAAGACAAAAATCAGTCAAAGGTGTTTATTTTCTTTCTTTTCCCTCTAAACAAAGCATCATTAAGAAAAGAGAGGCATGGTCAACTGATTTTCTGTTTGTGTTGCAAATGTTTCTCTCTTAGAATTTTAAAGAGAACAGAGTAAAAAATGCCCCACAATAAAAGCCAAATGCAATGGACAAAACTGGGAAACCATTTCAAAGAAGAGATGTGGTTGGACCACTTTTATAAGCTTTCTGGTGTCTGAAAGATAGGTAGGGCTGATATCCAATTATCAAATAAAAATGCTTTTAGAAAACCAACAACTTCCGCATTTCAAAATTTGTATTACTCTCAGTACCTCAGTATATCTGACAAGGAGGTATAAGCCACCTATGTGCAATTCGAGGAAATCATGCCTTTGGTAAAAAAAAAGTGATACCCTTAAGTAAGAATAAGGTCTTAATTCAGGTAAAATTCAGTAAAGATCTTAATTCTTTGGGCTTCCCAGGTGGCTCAGGGGTAAAGAATCTGCCTGCCAATGCAATAAGATGCAGGAGATGCGGATTCCAGCCTTGGGTCTGGAAGATGGCCTGGAGAAGGAATTGGCAACCCACTCCAGTAAATCCCCCGACAGTGGAGCCTGGTGAGCTACAGGTCATGAGGCTGCAAAGAGTTAGATGTGACTGAGCACGTATGCAGAGAAAGAAAGTAAGAATAAGGCTTTAATTCAGCTAAAATTCAGTAAAGATCTTAATTCTTTACAGGCACTCCAGAGTTTCATTCTTGATCCTCAATCAGACTAATTGCACAGTTTCATATCATCAAAATATACCTTACCTCATACCAAGAAAAAAGAAATTCCCTGCTTTAAATATAAATTCTTATAAACGTTAAACATTATTCTGAATATCATTGATTTACCAAGAAAACTATATTAAGATTGGAAAAATTTATGTTTTGTTATTAGAAGGCCTGATTTTTATTCCCAGCTCAGCTAATTACTAGCAATGTAACAAAGGGCAAGTCAAATATCTCTGAGCCTCAGTCTCTACACCTGAAATCATGCTGCTGTTTAGTCACTAAGTTATATCTGACTCTTTTGTGACCCATGACTATATCCCATCAGACTCTTCTGTCCATGGGATTTCCCAGGCAAGAATACTGGAGTGGGTTGCCATTTCGTTCTTCCAGGGATCTTCTTGAGCCAGGGATTGAACCGACATCTCCCGCATTGCAGGTGGATTCTGTACTGCTGAGTTACCTGTGAAGCCCTCTGTAATTATAATACTTCACAAAACCAGCACTTGATAACACAGGTAAAGTTTAATTTTTATGTGCTATATACTTTGTTCACATTTATTTAGAATCTAGTAGGAGCCAGATAATATACCAGGAACTGAGGAGAGTAAAAGATATGATTTCTATATCCTTGAAGTCTGTACCATGGTTGGAAGAGGCAGAGTATAAACATCAACAAAATATTACAACACTTTAATTAAGGAAAATTGTAAATATTGTGAGGCCTCCAAGTCGAGAAGGACCATGTCTGTCTTTGGCTACCAGAGAAGACTTCATATAGGGGCAATACTTGAGTTGAGGCTTGGAAGAGAAGAGTTTTCCATGGGAAGAGAGGATTCACCATGGAATAAATACTACATATACAAAAGGCAGAGGCACCAGAGATCAAATTGCCAACATCCGCTGGATCATGGAGAAAGCAAGAGAGTTCCAGAAAAACATCTATTTCTGCTTCATTGACTATGCCAAAGCCTTTGACTGTGTCGATCACAATAAACTGTGGAACATTCTGAAAGAGATGGGAATCCCAGACCACCTGACCTGCCTCTTGAGAAACCTGTATGCAGGTCAGGAAGCAACAGTTAGAACTGGACATGGAACAACAGACTGGTTCCAAATAGGAAAAGGAGTACATCAAGGTTGTATATTGTCACCCTGCTTATTTAACTTATATGCAGAGTCCATCATGAGGAACGCTGGGCTGGAAGAAGCACAAGTTGGAATCAAAATTGCTGGGAGAAATATCAATAACCTCAGATATGCAGATGACACCACCCTTATGGCAGAAGATGAAGAGGAACTAAAAACCTCTTGATGAAAGTGAAAGAGGAGAGTGAAAAGGTTGCCTTAAAGCTCAACATTCAGAAAACTAAGATCATGGCATCTGGTCCCATGACTTCATGGCAAATAGATAGGGAAACAATGGAAACAGTGTCAGACTTTATATTTTAGGCTCCAAAATCACTGCAGATGGTGATTGCAGCCATGAAATTAAAAGACGCTTACTCCTTGGAGGGAAAGTTATGACCAACCTAGATAGCACATTAAAAAGCAGAGACATTACTTTGCCAACAAAGGTCCGTCTAGTCAAGTCTATGGTTTTTTCCATGGTCATGTATGGATGTGAGAGTTGGACTGTGAAGAAAGCTGATCACCGAAGAATTGATGCTTTTGAACTGTGGTGTTGAAGAAGACTCTTGAGAATCCCTTGGACTGCAAGGAGATCGACCCAGTCCATTCTAAAGGCGGTCGATCCTGGGTGTTCATTGGAAGGACTGATGCTAAAGCTGAAACTCCAATACTTTGGCCACCTCATGTGATGAGTTGACTCACTGGAAAAGACTTTGATTCTGGGAGGGATTGGGGGCAGGAGAAGAAGGGGACGACAGAGAATGAGATGGCTGGATGGCATCACCAACTCGATGGACATGAGTTTGAGTGAACTCCGGGAGCTGGTGATTAACAGGGAGGCCTGGTGTGCTGTGATTCATGGGGTTTCAAAGAGTCGGACACAACTGAGCGACTGAACTGAACTGAACTGAACTGATACATTATATGAGAATGGAGGGATGACAGCAAAAGCTGCTTAAGAAAATCGGACACTTGGGTGGATAGAACATAAAGACTCTGGGAGAATGGTAGTTGATGGGGCTTAAAAGCTCAAATAGGGACAGATTGTGAAGCTTCCTGATATACAGAAATTCAGACTTGATGTGAAGGATACGAATGAGCTATAAAATCATAGAACTTTAGGACAACTAGTCTAGGTAGAGTGTGAATAGTCTTAAGACTAGTCAAAGAGATTAAATAACCATGACTGTAGCCATTCAGGTGTGGGGTGATGAAGCCAGGGATAAAGGGAAGAGGCTACTGTTTTGAAATAAGATGATGTATTTGGTTTGTGTGTATGTGAAAGTAGATCAGTTGTATCCGACTCTTTGCGACCCCATGGACTATACAGTCGTGAGATTCTCCAGGCCAGAATAAGGGAGTGGGTAGCCTATCCCTTCTGGGACATTCTTAATTTGATGATTATATTAGGTATGCTAGGAAGAGAACAACTGGGTTGAAATAACTCTGTGCTCCACTGCAACTTTTATTTCACAGTCATTTTTTTTCCAATATTTAATGTCTGTCTCTCACTACAGAAAAAAACAAAATCAAAGTTCTGCATGCAGGCATTTCTGCAGCATCATCTCTAGCTGATATTCAGGTTTCAGTAATTTTTAGCAGTTCCCCAAATGGATGATACTCTCTTTAGGCTCTGTACACTCTGCTTCCTATGCCTAAATGTTTGGTTTTCTCCTTCGTACACTCATTACTTAGATTGTTATGATAACATGAACTCTATTGGACTAGTTTCTATATTTGTTTTCCCCCTCTGGCACATGATAAGCACACAGGGAAATTTTAGCAAATAAATGAATGTGTAAATGAGGTATGAAACATTGCATTGGAGTAACTTTTCACAAAGAAGTTCTGCCTTGTGACAAAAATTTTTTTCCACAGATTCTCATAGTTAGTGGACTTGAAGGGACTCAATACACTAGGCATTACTCATTTCCATTGTGGGGGTCTTTTTCTAAGAATAATAGCAATAAATTTCATAATTAGAAACCTGATTAAATTTTAAAAATTAAACTCTTTATTAAAATGCCTAGTTTCTTAAACTAGTATTTTTATGCAATTTACGTGCTTAGACTGGCAGGTACTTACTCTCTAACAAATGCAATTTAAGTAAGTCCCAATCTATGCTTTGACAGTGTGAAATATAAAGATTCTCAGTTCCTGTTTTCTTGGCATCCTTGCTCTCATCACCTTCACTGCACAGGGGAGTATTGTTTGAGAATAATCAAGAAAATGAGACAGAGAAATACCAAAGTTAATGCCATTACTGTATATTAAAAGAATTACCTCACCATCAAATGATTTTTTTGTTCTCTTCCTGACCACCTAAATGAATAAAGCAAGATAATGACATTCTCATTATTTTAGGAACACATTTGCATATGTAATGAAAGAGTCCCTAAAGGGCATAGACGCAATAGAGGCAACTGGTTGAATTAATTAAAATTGTTTGCCTGATTAGATAAAAATGCAAGCATAAACTGAGTATCCCAGGAAAGTTTCTCTCTTTTCATCAAAACACAGAATAAGCTATTTTTAACACAAAAATTTTTTATTTAGAAAACAAAAAATAAGTTTGCGTATATTTCTCTACTTTAAAAAGATAAAGTTGATTCTAGTGGCCACTAAAAAATTGTAGTATCTATATCCAATATTTTTGTATTTTTTTCTAAATTCTTCAGTAGTTACTTTGCTATTGTTGTTCAGTTACCAAGTCATGTCCGACTCTTTGCAAACCCATGGACAGCAGCATACCAGAACTCTCTATCCCTCACTAATACTATAAGATTCTTTAAATAGTGAAAAACAAATATCGTAGAATAAAAAATTCACTTAATATTTTGTTTCAAAAACTTTATAGATGATTCTCTACATTGATTATAATTTCTTACTATTTTTATAAATTAACACGTTTATCAACATAATCATTTGGTCCTGTATGAAACACTCTTCTCAATATCAGAAAGCAATCAAACACATTTTTCTCATTTAAAAATATGTCTTCAAGTGTGCAAATCAATTTAAATAAGCTATTAATGTAGTGTTTAATAGAGCCATTAAAATATGAATTATCTTGAAATGATTGTATTTCTTTTCCAGTGTTTTTCTAATACAGTTTCAGTACAAGGACAAGAGATATTTCTGAAAGTAATTATGGTCCTCAGTAATATAAACTTTGATTTAAAACAAAGAATACAATAAAAATGCATGGCATATGTCCTTCAAGGATAATTCCGCATGAGAACAGGCCCAGATTTATTTTGGTCTTCAGTTAGTATGAGAAAGTAGATTGAATGATTATTACAGTGTTCCCATTAACAGTAGTAGAGAACTGGCAATTCTCAGAGGAATGAGTAATTCACGCGGTGTCAGCATCAGATCCAGAATGGAACAGAAAAAAGTAAAGTTAGAAAGACAGAGAATCATACAGGAGAGCAATAAATGTTATCCTAAAATTACTACTGGAAAAGACTCTTATGCTGGGAAAGGTTGGGGGCGGGAGGAGAAGGGGACGACAGAGAATGAGATGGCTGGATGGCATCACCAACTCTGTGGACATGAATTTGAGTGAACTCCGGGAGTTGGTGATGGACAGGGATGCCTGGCGTGCTGTGACTCATGGGGCCGCAGAGAGTCGGGCATGACTGAGCGACTGAACTGAACTGAAAATTACTACATATCCTACAAGAAACCAAGGGTAGTTAATAGTTTAATTATATTAACAGCACTGTGCTTCAAAGTCTGGAGTACACCAGCAAGTTGGTGGGGGTGATCAGCTGAAACGGTGAATTAAGGATGCATATATGTTTAGCAATTTATTAGGAAAGTCTATGCAAGTTATCTGAATGGTCTAGTGGTTTTCCCTACTTTCTTCAATTTAAGTCTGAATTTGGCAATAAGGAGTTCATGATCTGAGCCACAGTCAGCTCTTGGTCTTCTTTTTGCTAACTGTATAGAGCTTCTCCCGGAGAAGGCAATGGCAAGCCACTCCAGTACTCTTGCCTAGAAAATCCCATGGATGGAGGAGCCTGGTAGGCTGCAGTCCATGGGGTCGCTAAGGGTCGGACACGACTGAACGACTTCACTTTCACTTTTCACTTTCACACATTGGAGAAGAAAATGGCAACCCACTCTAGTGTTCTTGCCTGGAGAATCCCAGGGAAGGGGGAGCCTAGTGGGCTTCGGTCTATGGGGTCACACAGAGTCGGACACGACTGAAGTGACTTAGCAGCAGCAGCATAGAGCTTCTCCATCTTTGGCTGCAAAGAATATAATCAATCTGATTTAAGTGTTGACTATCTGGTGATGTCCATGTGCAGAATCTTCTCTTGTGTTGTTAGAAGAGGGTGTTTGCTATGACCAGTGCCTGATCTTTTCAAAACTCTATTAGCCTTTGCCCTGCTTCCTTTCGTGCTCCAAGACCAAATTTGCCTGTTACTCCAGGTATTTCTTGACTTCCTACTTTCCAGTCCTACATTCCAGTCCCCTATAATGAAAAGGACATCTTTTTTGGATTTTAGTTCTAAAAGATCTTGTAGGTCTTCATAGAACCATTCAACTTTGGCTTCTTCAGCATCACTGGTTGGAGCATAGGCTTGGATTACTGTAATATTGAATGGTTTGCCTTGGAAAAGAACAGAGATCATTCTGTCGTTTTTGAGATAGCATCCAAGTACTGCATTTCGGACTCTTTTGTTGACCATGATGGCTACTCCATTTCTTCTAAGGGATTCCTGCCCACAGTAGTAGATATAATGGTCATCTGAGTTAAATTCACCCATTCCAGTCCATTTTAGTTCACTGATTCCTAGAATATCTACGTTGACTCTTGTCATCTCCTGTTTGACCACTTCCAATTTGCCTTGATTCATGGACCTAACATTCCAGGTTCCTATGCAATATTGCTCTTTACAGCATCGGACCTTGCTTCTATTACCAGTCACATCCACAACTGGGTATTGGCTTTGCGTTGGCTCCATCCCTTCATTCTTTATGGAGTTATTTCTCCACTGATCTCCAGTAGCATACTGGGCACCTACCGACCTGGGGATTTCATCATTCAGTTGCCTATCATTTTGCCTTTTGATACTGTTCATGGGGTTCTCAAGGCAAGTATACTGAAGTGGTTTGCCATTCCCTTCTCCAGTGGACCACATTCTGTCAGACCTCTCCACCATGACCCGTCTGTCTTGGGTGGCCCCACATGGCACGACTTAGTTTCACTGAGTTAGACAGGGCTGTGGTCCGTGTGATCAGATCAATTAGTTTTCTGTGATTATGATTTCAGTGAGTCTGCCCTCTGATGCCTCCTCACAAAACCTACCATCTTATTTGGATTTCTCTTCACTCACCTGGAGCCAGACCTCCTGGAATGTGGTCAAGTGGGCCTTGGAGAGCATCACTATGAACAAAGCTAGTGGAGGTGATGGAATTCCGATTGAGTTATTTCAAATCCAGAAAGATGATGCTGTGAAAGTGCTGCATGCAATATGCCAGCAAATTTGGAAAACTCAGCAGTGGCCATAGGACTGGAAAAATTCAGTCTTCATTCCAATTCCAAAGAAAGGCAATGCCAAAGAATGCTCAAACTACTGCACAATTGCACTCATCTCACACGCTAGTAAAGTCATGCTCAAAATTCTCCAAGCCAGGCTTCAGCAATATGTGAACTGTGAACTTCCAGATGTTCAAGCAGCTTTTAGAAAAGGCAGAGGCACCAGAGATCAAATTGCCAACATCCGCTGGATCATGGAGAAAGCAAGGGAGTTTCAGAAAAACATCTCTTTCTACTTCATTGACTATGCCAAAGTCTTTGACTGTATGGATCACAATAAATTGTGGAAAATTCTGAAAGAGATGGGAATACCAGACCACCTGACCTGCCTCTTGAGAAACCTGTATGCAGGTCAGGAAGCAACAGTTAGAACTGGTCATGGAACAACAGACTGGTTCCAAAGAGGAAAAGGCGTACGTCAAGGTTGTATCTTGTCACCCTGCTTATTTAACTTATATGCAGAGTACATCATGAGGAACGCTGGGCTGGAAGAAGCATAAGCTGGAATCAAGATTGCTGGGAGAAATGTCAATAACCTCAGATGTGCAGATGACACCACCTTACAGCTGAAAGTGAAGAGGAACTCAAAAGCCTCTTGATGAAAGTGAAAGAGGAGAGTGAAAAGGTTGGCTTGAAGCTCAACATTCAGAAAACAAAGATCATGGCATCTGGTCCCATAACTTCATGGGAAATAGATGGGGAAACAGTGGAAGCAGTGTCAGACTTTATTTTTTTGGGCTGGCTCCAAAATCACTGCAGATGCTGATTGCAGCCATGAAATTAAAAGACGCTTGCTCTTTGGAAGGAAAGTTATGACCAACCTTGATAGCCTATTAAAAAGCAGAGACATTACTTTGCCAACAAAGGTCCATCTAGTCAAGGCTATGGTTTTTCCAGTGGTCATGTATGGATGTGAGAGTTTGACTGTGAAGAAAGCTGATCACCGAAGAATTGATGCTTTTGAACTGTGGTGCTGGAGAAGACTCTTGAGAGTCCTTTGGACTGCAAGGAGATCGACCCAGTCCATTCTAAAGGAGATCAATTCTGGGTGTTCATTGGAAGAACTGATGCTAAAGCTGAAACTCCAATACTTTGGCCACCTCATGCGATGAGTTGACTCACTGGAAAAGACTCTGATGCTGGTAGGGGTTGGGGACAGGAGGAGACAGGGACGACAGAGAATGAGATGGCTGGATGGCCTCACCGACTCGATGGACATGAGTTTCAGTGAACTCCAGGAGCTGGTGTTGGACAGGGAGGCCTGGTGTGTTGTGATTCATGGGGTCGCAAAGAGTTGGACACGACTGAGCGACTGAACTGAACTGATGCAAGTTATAGTTGAGCACAGAGGAGAATGAGGAACAAGATATCATGGAAAAATCTTAACACATGATGACACTAATATTAACATGGTAACTAACATTTATTGAATCTACTGGTGCTTTCAAATTGTGATGCTGGATAAGACTGTTGAAACCCTCTTGAACAGAATGGAGATTAAACCAGTCAATCCTAAAGGAAATCAATCCTGAATATTCATTGGATGGACTGATATTAAAGCTGAAGCTCCACTACTTTGACTGCCTGATACAAAGAGTTAATTCATTGGAAAAGACCCTAATACTGGAAAAGAGTGAAGGCAAAAGAAGAGGGTGGCAGAGGATGAGATATTTAGTTGACATCACTGACTCAATGGACATGATCTTGAGCAAACTCTGGGAGATAGTAGGGTACAGGGAAGCCTGGTGAGCTGCAGTCCATGGAATATCACAGAGTCAGACATGACATAAAAATTGCACAACAGCACTATGTGCCAAGCCCTGGGCTAAGCACTATATATTACTATCACTAAGCTATAATCATGAGTCGAAATGTCATCTATATCTTTCCAGTGAGGAAATGGAGATTCCAAGAGGTTTAACAACTTGTGCAAGCTCTCATAATTAGTGATAAGTGGAGGCAGGATTTGAATCCATAATTTCTGACTCTAAACCTGTATTATGAACAACTACAAATTAGACAATTTATTATTCTGAGGAAGCAAAGTGAAAGATGATGAAGCTTTGAAGATGAGTGACTGGAAGGAGAGTTGTGCCATTAGTAGAAATTGGGACATTAATCAAAATGTTTCTTATCGGTGAGTCTTAGCCTTCACAGAAATGACTTTAGTCTAACTAACTTTGCCTTATATGTAAAAAATGTACCCAGGCAGGAGGCTTGCTGAGAGCACAGAGAGGCA
Organism: Moschus berezovskii; assembly: GCF_049115385.1. Lineage (NCBI taxonomy): Eukaryota > Metazoa > Chordata > Mammalia > Artiodactyla > Moschidae > Moschus > Moschus berezovskii. Next base: position 113,215,987 of record NC_142460.1, on the reverse strand, counting down.
GATTAAGACAACATTACATCAATGCTAGCATTCAAAAATTTGGTGTGCTATATTTTCATGCCTGCCAAGAAGAAAATTATCGAATTCCAATTTTTAGATGACAAAAGGAGCTCATAAATGTTAGGCAACTTACCCAAAGTTATCTGGCTAATAATTGAGGAAGACAAAATTCTTTTCTGCTTTGCACTCTCACCGGAGTCCAGTTCCATTTCAGAATACTCAAGTTCAGATCACTTCATAAACCTGATGATTTAATCCTCAAGCATACCTAGCTTCCAAAAGAATCTTTGACGGCCATCTCTTCAAAAATAGAAGCTTTCTCACTCTAGGAATGTGTGTTAAACTGCAGTTCTTTCATGATAATTACATTAAATGATGATAAATGTCTAAATATGTCCTTCTCACTAGGCAGCTATTTTCAAACTTTATATTCCTAGTGGACATGACTTCCCATCTACAATTCACTCAGTAGACTCTCAGGTGTCCATCATGAATTCTGGCATCTCCACAGACTGTCCTTAGTCTTATCCTCTGCAACTGCTCTTCTGATCACTGCTTCCTTCCACAAACTCTCATTGACTTTCAAAAACACTGCACTTCATTCTTTTCTACTTCTTAACCTTGCTCCTGTTCTCCTTGTTCTCCACTCTTACCTATTTTTCTGCTACTCTTTTAACATAATCCTTCTCCCAAATCGTGTTTTGTTTTTCCTATTTCTCTCCTCTTTCATGCTGGGACAACTCATTTAATTCAATAAATTGCATCCAAGAAAGAAATCCCCAAATTTTATCTATAAGCCAAGTCTCTGCTCGGTTGAGTAGAGAGAAGGCAATGGCAACCAATTCCAGTACTCTTGCCTGGCGAATCCCATGGACAGAGGAACCTGGTAGGCTGCAGTCCATGGGGTCGCTAGGAGTTGGACACGACTGAGCAACTTCACTTTCACTTTTCACTTTGATGCATTGGAGAAGGAAATGGCAACCCACTCCAGTATTCTTGCCTGGAGGATCACGGGATGGGGAAGCCTGATGGGGTGCCATCTATGGGGTCACACAGAGTCGGACACGACTGAAGTGACTTAACAGCTACTCTGTATGAAACTAAGCCATGCCATGTGGGGCCACCCAAGTCGGCCATGTCATGGTAGAGAAGTCTGACAGAATGTGGCCCACTGGAGAAGGGAATGGCAAAACACTTCAATATTCTTGTCCTGAGAACCCCATGAACAGTATGAAAAGGCAAAAAGATAGGATACTGAAAGATGAAATCCCCAATAGGTAGGTGCCCAATATGATACTGGAGATCAGTGGAGAAATAACTCCAGAAAGAATGAAGGGATGGGGCCAAAGCAAAAACAACAGCCAGTTGTGAATGGCACTGGTGATGGAAGCAGGGTTCAATGCCTGAAAGAGCAATATTGCATAGGAACCTGGAACTAGGTCCATGAATCAAGGCAAATTGGAAGTAGTCAAACAGGAGATGACAAGAGTGAACGTCAACATTCTAGGAATCAGTGAACTAAGATGGACGGGAATGGGTGAATTTAACTCAGATGACCATTATATCTACTATCGTGGGCAGGAATCCCTTAGAAGAAATGGAGTAGCCATCATAGTCAACAAAAGAGTCCGAAATGCAGTACTTAGATGCAATCTCAAAAATGACAGAATGATCTCTGTTCGTTTCTAAGCAAACCATTCAATATCATGGTAATCCAAGTCTATGCCCCGACCAGTAACACTGAAGAAGCTGAAGTTGAACAGTTCTATGAAGACCTTCTAAAACTAACACCCAAATAAGATGTGCTTTTCATTATAGGGGACTGGAATGCAAAAGTAGGAAGTTAAGAAACACCTGGAGTAACAGGCAAATTTGGCCTTGGAGCATGGAATGAAGCAGGGCAAAGGCTAATAGAGTTCTGCCAAGAGAACGCACTGGTCATAGCAAACAACCTCTTCCAAAAACACAAGAGAAGACTCTACACATGGACATCACCAGATGGTCAAACTGAAATCCGATTGATTATATTCATTGCAGCCAAAGATGGAGAAGCTCTATACAGTCAGCAAAACAAAAAACAAAAACAACAGGAGCTGACTGTGGCTCGGATCATGAACTCCTTATTGCCAAATACAGACTGAAACTGAAAAAAGTGGAGAAAACCACTGGACTATTCAGATACGACCTAAATAAAATCCCTTATGACTATACAGTGGAAGTGAGAAACAGATTTAAGGGACTAGATCTGATAGACAGAGTGCTTGATGAACTATGGACGGAGGTTTGTGACATTGTACAGGAGACAGGAATCAAGACAATCCCCAAGAAAAAGAAATGCAGAAAAACAAAATGGCTCCCTGAGGAACCCTTAAAAATAGTTGAGAAAAGAAGGGAAGTGAAAAGCAAAGGAGGAAAGGAAAGATATACCAATTTGAATGCAGAGTTCCAAAGAATAACAAGGAGAGAAAAGAAAGCATTTCTCAGCAATCAAAGCAAAGAAATAGAGGAAAACAATAGAATGGGAAAGACTAGAGATCTCTTCAAGAAAATTAGAGATACCAAGGGAATATTTAAAGGACAGAAATGGTATAGACCTAACAGAAGTAGAAGATATTAAGAAGAGGTGGCAAGAATACACAGAACTGTACAAAAAAGATCTTCACAACCCACATAAACACAATGGTGTGATCACTCACCTAGAGTCAAACATACTGGAATGTGAAGTCCAGTGCGCCTTAGGAAGCATCACTACCAACAAAGCTAGTGGAGGTGATGGAATTCCGATTGAGCTGTTTCAAATCCTGAAAGATGATGCTGTGAAAGTGCTATTCACAGTATGCCAGCAAATTTGGAAAACTCAGCAGTGGCCACAGGACTAGAAAAGGTCAGTCTTCATTCCAATCCCAAAGAAAATCAGTGCCAAAGAATGCTCAAACTACTGCACAATTGCACTCATCTCACACACTAGTAAAGTAATGCTTAAAATTTTCCAAGCAAGGCTTCAGCAATTCATGAACCATGAATTTCCAGATGTTCAAGCTGGTTTTAGAAAAGGCAGAGGAACCAGAGATCAAATTGCCAACATTCATTGGATCATAGAAAAAGCAAGAGAATTCAAGAAAAACATCTATTTCTGCTTTATTGACTATGCCAAAGCCTATGACTGTGCAGATCACCAGTCAAAAAGAGACGGGAATATCAGACCACCTGACTTGCCTCTTGAGAATCCTGTAAGCAGGTCAGGAAGCAACAGTTAGAACTGAACATGGAACAATAGACTGGTTCCAAACAGGAAAAGGAGTACATCAAGGCTGTATATTGTCACCCTACTAATTTAACTTATATGCAGAGTACATCATGAGGAACGCTGGGCTGGAGGAAGCACAAGCTGGAATCAAGATTGCCGGGAGAAATGTCAATAACTTCAGATATGCAGATGACACTACCCTAATGGCAGAAAATGAAGAGGAACTAAAGAGCTTCTTGATGAAAGTGAAAGAGGCTAGTGAAAAAGTTGGCTTGAAGCTCAACATTCAGAAAACAAAGATCATGGTATCTGGTTCCATCACTTCACGGCAAATAGATGGAGAAATAGTGGAAGCAGTGTCAGACTTTAATTTTGGGGGCTCCAAAATCACTGCAGATGCTGATTGCAGCCATGAAATTAAAAGATGCTTACTCCTTGGAAGGAAAGTTATGACCAACCTAGACAGCATATTAAAAAGCAGAGACATTACTTTGCAAAGGTCCATCTAGTTCAGGCTATTGTTTTTCCAGTGGTCATATATGGATGTGAGAGTTGGACTTTAAAGAAAGCTGATCGCCAAAGAATTGATGCTTTTGAACTGTGGTGCTGGAGAAGACTCTTGAGAGTCCCTTGGACTGCAAGGAGATCCAACCATTTCATCCTAAAGGAGATAAATCCTGGGTGTTCATTGGAAGGACTGATTTTGAAGCTGAAACTCCAATACTTTGGTCACCTGATGTGAAGAACTGACTCATTTGAAAAGACCCTGATGCTGGGAAAAATTGAGGGCAGGAAATAGGGGATAACGGAGGATGAGATGTCTGAATGGCATCACCAACTCAATGGACATGAGTTTGGGTGGACTCCAGCAGTTCATGGGGTCTCAGAGAGCGAGACACTACTGAGTGACTGAACTGAACTGAGCTACTCTGTATTTCAAGATGTGGCTCCATGGAAGTCTCTCTCTAAATCGTTTCCCTTTCCTGGTTTCCTATCTCAATTAACAGGACTTCTTTCCTCCTGGGATGCAGTCTAGAAATGTTAAAGCTGACTTATATATGCCTTTCTCTATGACGCACTCTAGCTAATGAGTTGCCAAATCCTTTCATCAACTTCCCCAATATTATTCATATGATAAGAAAATGATAACAATAAGGTACTATCAAGTACCCCAACCAATATCACCATTCTTCACATATATTTTCAATTAGAACTGTATGACATTTTCTGCAAATTATCATTTAACCCTCTAAGTGGCAGCATAGAGAAGATATCTGAAGTGAAGAAACAGAAGATTCAGAGAACACTTGCTCTTGATCACACAATGGGGAAGACATCCCTGATTCAAACTCAGGTATGATTAACTCCAGCTCTGAAGCCCTCTGCTTTCCTGCCTCATCTTTCCACTTTCTATTTTGCCTCTCATTACTTTTTCTTTCAACCAATGCAGGAGCCACTCTTCCTTTAACTGTGGATCTTCCTCCTAACTTTTCTTTGGAATATATTCATCTTCCTAGAAACAATGTTAATCACAATGCATTTTTTTGGAAAACTTCCCTAGAGTCCTTGAATAAACAACAAGCTGTTAGTACAGGCAAGACTTCCTGGACCAGGTACACAAAATGGACTCTTAGCAACTCAATTTCTTACTCAACAGACATTGATGCAGTTTATCTTATGTGCCAGAACTAACTTTCTTTACCTTTATTAACACAATTAATCTATAAATCATCCATGAGAAAGATACTTTTTTCTTCCATTCTACAGATTTAATAGTTGAGCACAGAAAAGTCACATTAATTTTCCTAGATCACAAAACTAATGCTTGGTGCCACTGGGCATGAAACTCCTGCAGTCTGACTCCAAAAGTCTTATCCCTCAAGCCATGCAGTCCCTTTACTGTGTGACTTACTGATATTCAGTTCAGTTCAGTTCAGTTCAATTCAGTCGCTCAGTCGTGTCCGAGTCTTTGCGATGCCATGAATCACAGCACACCAGTCCTCCCTGTCCAACACTAACTCATGGAGTCACTCAAACTCATGTCCATCGAGTCGGTGATGCCATCCAACCATCTCATTCTCTGTCGTTCCCATCTCCTCCTGCCCCCAATACCTCGCAGATCAGAGTCTTTTCTAGTGAGTCAACTCGTCGCATGAGGTGGCCAAAGTATTGCAGTTTCAGCTTTAGCATCAGTCCTTCCAATGAACACCCAGGACTGATCTCCTTTAGAATGGACTGGGTGGATCTCCTTGCAGTCCAAGGGATTCTCAAGAGTCTTCTCCAACACCACAGTTCAAAAGTATCAATTCTTCAGCGCTCAGCGTTCTTCACAGTCCAACTCTCACATCCATACATGACCACTGGAAAAATCATAGCCTTGACTAGACGGACCTTGGTTGGCAAAGTAATGTCTCTGCTTTTTAATATGCTGTCTAGGTTGGTCATAACTTTCCTTCCAAGGAGTAAGCGTCTTTAAATTTCCTGGCTGCAATCAGCTACTGCAGTGATTTTGGAGCCCAGAAAAATAAAGTCTGACACTGCTTCCACTGTTTCCCCATCTATTTCCCATGAAGTGATGGGACCAGATGCCATGATCTTTGTTTTCTGAGTGTTGAGCTTCAAGCCAACCTTTTCACTCTCCTCTTTCATTTTCATCAGGAGGCTTTTGAGTTCCTCTTCACTTTCTGCCATAAGGGTGGTGTCATCTGCACATCTGAGGTTATTGACATTTCTCCCAGCAATCTTGATTCCAGCTTATGCTTCTTCCAGCCCAGCGTTCCTCATGATGTACTCTGCATATAAGTTAAATAAGCAGGGTGACAAGATACAACCTTGACGTACGCCTTTTCCTCTTTGGAACCAGTCTGTTGTTCCATGACCAGTTCTAACTGTTGCTTCCTGACCTGCATACAGGTTTCTCAAGAGGCAGGTCAGGTGGTCTGGTATTTTTTTCTCTTTCAGAATTTTCCACAGTTTATTGTGATCCACACAGTCAAAGGCTTTGGCATAGTCAAGGAAGCAGAAATAGAAGTTTTTCTGGAACTCTCTTGCTTTCTCCATGATCCAGCGGGTGTTGGCAATTTGATCTCCGGTGCCTCTGCTTTTTCTAAAACCTACTTGAACATCTGGAAGTTCACGGTTCACATATTGCTGAAGCCTGGCTTGGAGAATTTTGAGCATGACTTTAATAGCATGTGAGATGAATGCAACTGTGCAGTAGTTTGAGCATTCTTTGGCATTGCCTTTCTTTGGGATTGGGATGAAGACTGACCTATTCCAGACCTGTGGCCACTGCTGAGTTTTCCAAATTTGCTGGCATATTGCATGCAGCACTTTCATAGCATCATCTTTCAGGATTTGAAATAGCTCATTTGGAATTCCATCACTTCCACTAGCTTTGTTCATAGTGATGCTCTCTATGGCCCACTTGACTTCACATTCCAAGATGTCTGACTCCAGGTGAGTGATCACACCATCGTGATTATCTTGGTCATGAAGATCTTTTTTGTACAGTTCTTCTGTGTATTCTGGCCACCTCTTCTTAATATCTTCTGCTTCTGTTAGGTCCATACCTTTTCTGTCCTTTATCGAGCCCATCTTTGCATGAAATGTTCCCTTGGAAGCTCTAATTTTCTTGAAGAGATCTCTTGTTTTTCCTATTCTGTTGTTTTCCTCTATTTCTTTGCATTGATCGCTGAGGAAGGGTTTCTTATCTCTCCTTGCTATTCTTTGGAACTCTGCATTCAGATGCTTGTATCTTTCCTTTTCTCCTTTGCTTTTCGCTTCTCTTCTTTTCACAGATATTTGTAAGGCCTCCTCAGAAAACCATTTTGCTTTATGCAACTGATATTAGACGTTGGCAAACACGTTTTTCTCAGACAGACTTTATGTATTTTTTAATTTTATTTATTTTTGACTATGCTATGTCTTTGTTGCTGGGTAGTCTTTTCTTTAGTTGCAAAGAGCAGGTCCTTGTTGCAGTATGCAGGCTTCTCATTGTGGCGGCCTCTCCTGTTGAGGAGCACGGGCTCTAGGGCACATGGGTCAGTAGCTGTGGTGCATGAGCTCAGTAGTTGTGGCTCCCATGCTCTAGAGCACAGGATAAATAGTCAGTAATCATGCTGCGGGGCTTCCCTGGTGGCTCAGAGGTTAACGCGTCTGCCTCCAATGCGGGAGACCTGGGTTCGATTCCTGGGTCAGGAAGATCCCCTGGAGAAGGAAACGGTAATCCACTCCAGTATTCTTGCCTGGAGAATCCCATGGACGGAGAAGCCTGGTAGGCTACAGTCCACGGGGTCGCAAAGAGTCGGACATGACTGAGCGACGGAACGAAACGGAACGGAATCATGGTGCACCAGCTTAGTTGCTCCACAGCATGTGGGATATTCCCAGACCACGGATGGAATCTGTGTCTCCTGCATTGGCAAGCAGATTTTTTACCATTGAGTCACCAGGGAAGATATATTTTAGATTCCTGGAAATATCCATCTTTATATCATTTTTCCCTACTTACAGCAAAGGCCATACCATAGTATCTAATTTAGGGCCTTAGTAATATAAGCAATGCAATTGTAATGTGAGATCATTCATTTAACTGTTGAACAGCAGCAGCTATCAAAAACATTAGAGATACATAGACTATTTATCTGCTTAAGCTAACTGCAAGTTAACGTGTGGGTGAGGCAATGATAATAATTAATGTAAAATTTACAATAAAATAAGGTAACATGATAGAAATGGGGAGAGTGGTGAAATTTATATATTAATAGATGATACAAGGTCACATTTTATGCTGCAAACTGAAGTATAAGAAAACATCTCTTGATCAATGATCAGATAAGTACCTTCTAGTTAAAAGGAGGAGTGGGCAAAGGCTTCATGAAGAGTAAGTCTGACATTTTGTCACGCTTTAGAAATTGATGGAGTATCAGCATGCTATATTTTAAAGGATGAAGGAGAGGATGGTACAATGAGAAGCAAAATCTCTAGGTATGCAAGGTCAGATCATGTAAGGCCTCATAAGTCATGATAAGGAGTATTAAATTTATCCCAAGTTCAGCAGAAAGCCACTGGAGAATTTAAATGGGAGCAAAATGACCTTATTTACATTTTTGAAAAATTACTTTGTTGGCCATGTGCAGAGCAGATTATTGTGCTCAAAGATAGAAACCAGGAGACTAATAAAAAGCAACTTGAATGGTCTAGATAAGGGATCAGCAAGCCTTTGTTGTAGTGGGCTGGAAGATAATGACTGCTCAGTTCTGCCATTGTAGCAGATAATACATTCATAGACAATATATAATAAATGAACTTGGCTGGACTGGAATATAACTTTATTTACAGACATGGAAATTTGAATCTCCTGTAACTTTTAAGTATCATCAAATATTCTTTTAAAATTTTTTGTCATTAAAAAATGGTAAGAATGTATTTTTTTTAAGTAGGTAATCTATATGAGAGATGGCTTAAATAGTTTCATAGATATAAAAGTATATTTACTGATATGAGACTTGAAAGGGATGGATTAGGCTACAAAAGAGGGGAGAGAATATTAAAATCTTTATTTGGGGTATATTACATTCTCAACTTTAAAAAATAAAAGTGCTCCTGAAATTTATTTTCTTCCTTGTTAAAATTTTGTAATGCTCAGAAACTAAATTTCTCATGAGACAATGTATTTCATTTGTGAATATTAGCACTTCAATTTATTAGGAAAATTATCTTTGTTTTAGTTGAAAATCCATTGCTCTAATATTATGCCTTTTGATTCTAACTCTTCCTTCTAAGACCACATATAATTATGGGCATCTCTTTCAGTGAGAGTGTAGAAAAAGTCCGAAGACATCTGTTTTATTTCTTTCTTATATATCTCCAGGATGAACATAACCAGCCTTCATTTTAAGACCTGGTTAGAATGTCTATCTAACCTGGTAGGCCACTCCAACTTTATTTTAATATCCCCCTTAAAACTGAACTTAAAATGTCCCATTGTCTTAACTGTCAACAAGATTATATAACTTCTCACTTACCTTCTATTCAAGGGTAATGAGAACTTTCAAACAATAAGACTAATACAAATTGATCCATGTCACCATCTATATAATTTGACTTTATTTAAATCAAGGACCAGAGACATAGAGCATTAAGGAGTTAATTATCATTCAGTCTGCAAAACTCTTTCTTTAATTTTCTAAGTCACCTCCATAGAGTCTTAGAGTACAGCTGGAACTACTTACAGCAAGGGCCAAATTACTATAACTACAAACTTCAAGTCAAAATACTACCAAAGACAACCATCGAGCAAGTTCAAACCATAAATCTCATCTCTGCCTATAGAAGAGTCAGAGATTATTAACCCTGCTGGATAAAGCATTACTTCATCCAAATGAACCAAACATGAGAGGCAGCAGAATTTTTTTTTTTGTCTCCTTCATACCTTTCCTTTTTTGACGCATATTTTATGGTTGGGGCTTCTGCTTTCTATCTTTTGTTGCTTTATACAGGAAAATATGTTCTGAGGATAATTACAAAATATAGATGAGCTTCTCTTTACAAACTTCATTCCAGAGAGAGTATTTTAAAATGAAAACCTAGAAATAAGCAAGTAAAGCTGTTTTTCTGGATGAATTATATAAAGTCCTGTTGAGCAGTGCCTAACCGCCCTTCCCTGGAAGACAAAGCACTCTTAGGAAACTTCTACTATGATATTGTCTCTGGCAACATTATTGACTTAGCATGCATCACCATAAGCAACCATGATTCGATTTTCCCTGAGAATGGCTGCCTTTATATTTGACCTGCACAAACCAATTTTCTCCAAGAGCCCAATTCCACTAACAAAGAGTGTGGTGATCATGTAAACAATATCATAGATTCACACTTGGATAAATGGCACCAAGCATAAAAACCAATGCAAAATTATACACACACACACACACACACATACAAGTTGTTTTCTTCCTATTGCAAACACTGAAAGTGTAAAACTTTGAAGAAGAGAATATAATCTTTCCATCACGGAGCTCCAAATCAACCATGACTTGGTAGAAAAATAGAAATCACTAGGAATTTCAAAGGAAGAGAATGTAATATATAGCATCAGTTTCATAGATTACAGAAGATCTGAGAAGTCAAAGAGGAGACAGGAAGTCCAGTTATAAGGAAGAACAAAAATCAGCTACAATATCCGTGATAGGAAGGATTCTGGGAGGAGGGAGTTACCACAAGCATATGAAAGGATTTAGAATCACAACTCTGTAGAGACTATGGGGCAAGAGTTATCATCTCTAAGAAAGGATTAAATAGCAGGGGGTCCTTTGGCTCATATTACTGAAGATTCTCGAAATGTGGCTTTATCCTAGCTGAAACAATGTGATTGGGTCCTGATTTCATCTTTGTAATTCCCAACTCTTCTTTTTCAGTTTTGATGCTATTCCTAGGCCAGCTCTACCCTATGGTTCCACAAATAGGGGCTAGAAGTTGTATGCTCCCTTGTTCTTATCAAATGGGAAAAAGAGAATGCTTGATTTTTCCAGTTACTGAAAAAAAAAATGGGAACTTCATTCCAATATGTATAGTTTATGACAGGTGCCCAGTTTTGTACCATGTACTGTAGCAAAAGAGATGAGATTAAAATGAGTGCCTTGGGCCCATCTAGGGCTACCTCTGGGGCTTGAGATAGGTCAATTCCCACACAAAATTTTGGTCTGTCATGTAGTGGATCATGAGTGAAAGGGAACCAGGGCATCATGAGTGATGCCTAAATTATAACTTCTTTGTGAATTCAACTGTGAAACTCAAGCCAAAATTAACTTTTCCCCCATAATACTTAAATTATTCCAGATTGAGAATTAATAAAACTATTACTGGAGTAATAAATGAATAAACTAATAATTCATTTAATCATCAAATTAATATGAATATGTTTAATGTTGTGAAAATAGATTATGGGGAAATTTGAGAGATTAATAGAATTTTCATATTGTAACAACCTTTAAAGGAGAAGGCAATGGCAAGCCACTCCAGTACTTTGCCTAGAAAATCCCATGGATGGAGGAGCCTGGTAGGCTGCAGTCCGTGGGGTCGCTAAGGGTCGGACACAACTGAGCGACTTCACTTTCATTTTTCACTTTCACACATTGGAGAAGGAAATGGCAACCCACTCCAGTGTTCTTGCCTGGAGAATCCCAGGGACGGCGGAGCCTGGTGGGCTGCTGTCTATGGGGTCACAGAGAGTCAGATACGACTGAAGTGACTTAGCAGCAGCATTCTTTAAAAAAAAAAAAAAGAGCATCTGGAGTAACATTACACTGATCCTATCTTGTGACAAAACTGTCACCAGTCCCAATTTTAGTCAAATATGAAATAATTTTTCCTTGATTGGAAATTTCTTCGTATTTATTATATTGTATGACTTCTCATCTTAAAATGTTGCATTAGAATTTGGTGACTCTCATTTTCCCAGAGAATAAAGTTTAAAGTCACCACCCTGGCATTTAATGTCCATAATCTGGTCCCAGTCCACCTGTTCAACTTTAAGTCCCATCACTCCCAATCACACATCCTGTTTTTCAACAGTGCTTTCTGACAAACGTACCCTTCTCCATGCTCTTTTATAGATCTTTCAGTCAAGTTCCAACTCCTCCAAAAAACTTCCTTATATTCCCTGTTCTGAATATATATATTTTTTAAAGTTCCAAACATATATACCCAGAACTCCGTTATAGCATGTTTTATAGGACAGTTTTTATCATTATTGAATGTTTATGGCATTCTCTGCTGAAATGAAGACTCATAAGTGGCCAAGACCATAACTTACTCAATTGTGTATTTCTGTCGCTGTCAACACAGGGCCCGTTAACATGCCCAATAGTGTTAAATGGTATTAGGGAAATAGTAGAAATGCCAAAAGGTATTTTCCCCAGTGGTTTTAAATGTCTGCATCTCGTTAAAGGAAGAAGTATGAAAACTTATGAGTAATCCTGTTATTAGAAGTACCTGCTTTTATAAAAGTAATCAATACATAATAGATTAAAAAGAGTATATAATACATTAAATAAAATTTTGTTTTGTACTTTGCAAATTTCAATTACCATTATCAATGATTTTAAATATTTGATGAATATTTTTATCACTTTTTACTTCCTCAAATTCAGAAGCATGATGTCTTTAAGGTATTCTGCCTTTTCATGTGCTTGTTTCTTACTTTCTGAATAATTTCTCATAATAAATTTTATGTTATGATTTTTCCTTTATCATTTTGGAAAATATGAATCATGACTTATTCAGACTCTTATACTTACTTTGCATTGCAAAATAAGAAAAAACAACTTGTGTTAACCTGACAGCTTTTTATCACTTATCAATAATTTTCCATAATAAAATTTAATTAATTAAAATTATTTAATTTCTGTATAACAGGGCTGTACCAAATCTCTTTAGAATGCTTAATATTATACTGCTTAAATAATTAGCATCTAAGCACAAGTTTTCCATTAGATAACATGCAAAGTATAGTAATAAGTTATCAAGAGGCCAGGATAGAGCTTTGCTGAATTTTAACTGGAGACTGGAGAACAGAGAAGTTCTAGATTAGTACTTTCCAATAGAGCTTTTTATGAGAATAAAAATGTCCATCTGCATTGTCCAATACAGCAGGCACATATGACTTGTATATACTTTTGATGTGTCTACTGTCAACAAGGAAATGTATTTTTAATGTTATTAATTTAAATTTGAATGGCTGGATGTGGCAAGTGGCTCCTATATTGGACAGTGCATTTCTAGAATATAATATGTCAAGAATAGGCCCAGTAGAGGAATTGCTATTGGGAGGTGCTATGCAGCCATGTGGCAGAAGATACCATGGAGATCTAGAGCCAAAATTGCAGATGCTTAAACAGAGAACAGGGTGGATACCAAACAAACCTTTGTACTATTTCATAACTGTGTTGTGGATTTTCCTTGCTCACCCTCAGAGGTTAAAGAATTGTCAAAGTTGCTTTATGTTTTCCCAAATACTCATTCTACACTTGGCAAATACTTGTTGAAGGAATAGATAGATAGATAAGGAAATTAAATCACTGATGTAAATACATAAAATAAATTACCCACTAGAAAAAAAAATTATCAATAAATGTGAGAGTAATTTCATGATCCACACATCAATCTGATTTAACAATGAGAAGACACACAACTGAAATAAAGAGTACAACTAAAATAAAAAATGCTTCTAAGTTTCAGCAAGTAGTTATTACTCATCTGTGTATGCTGCAGCAACTTGGTATTAACGCTTTTAGATTTATTTTCCATTCTTCTTTTGCATTTGTAGCTATAAATGAAGGTATTAACTTAATAATTTGTATGTAATGGTTTTTAAGCGATAGTTACCAAAGTCACTGTCGACAAAGTAATTTCCACATCAGGGAGAAAAGTTACCATTATATCTCTGTTCTATTAAGAGAAAGCATCTTAGGACATCTTAGGACAAGGTAAATGTCAATTACTCATTACTACAGTATTCCCACTAGTTCAATGTATGATAAAAAATGCCGCCAATTATCATTTTGTTGATACTCTTCATAATGAGAGCCTGTTAAGCTAACGACAAGACAGGTGTTCATCATTTAAGGGACTCCTGAGAAGATCACACACTTATCCGTTAATTACATTTCTGAGATATTTTTCATCTATGGATTCCATTTAAAAAAACTGGTTTCACTAGCATCTGGATGACTAATGAGAAAGATAAACAAATAGATTATTAAATTAGGGTTGGTATTTTACAAAAAACATTTTTAAAGAAACCCAGTTAGATCAAGACAGTCTTTTGCACTTAATACTTTAAAAGTCATAATTATAAGGGTACAAGTATATTTCAGATTTACAAAAGTATGCTGGCAAATTTTTAGGAGCTACCAACTTCAAATTAAATTTTACCAAATATGTACTAAATGTAGGTCACTATTCAGGTGAAGTAAATAGAAATAAAGTAAGTGTATTAGTTTGCTAGGGATTCTGAAATGAAATATCATAGACTAGTTGCTTAAACAGCAAATATTTATATTTTCACAGCTCTGGAGCCTAGAAGTGAAAAATCAAGGTGTCAATATGTTTGGATTTTCTTAAGTTTCTCTTCTTGCCTATGTTTATCTGTGTTCTAACACCCTCTTTCTAAGGACATCAGTTGATATTCAATTAGGTCCATTCTCATGTCCTCATTTTAAGTTAATTACTTCTTGAAGAACCCTATGTTCAAACACCAAAGATTACTAATTTCATTTTTCTAAATTTAATTTTATTGTTATAAGAACACTTAACATGAGAGCTACCCTCTTCATAAAATTATAATATTCTATTGTTATAGAAATAGTGTTGTACAGTAGATACCTAGATACCTAGATCTTATTTGTCTTGAGTAACTGAGACTTATGCCCCTTGATCAGCAACTCCCCATTTCACCACCCTACCCATTTCAACTCCCCAATTCACCATCCTCCCAGTGCCTGGCAGCCAGTATTCTACCTTCTGATTCTAGGAAACTGACTGTTTTAGCTACTTCATATATGTATATACAATATTCACCCTCCCATGACAGGCTTATTTCACTTAGCATAATGGCTTCAATGCCATATTGTCACATATTGCAAGATTTCCTCATTTTTCAAGGCTTAATAATATTCTACTGTATACAAGCTGCATTTTCTTTATCCACTTATCCAAAGGATCCTTAGGCTGTTTCTATAATGTGGCTATTATGAATAATGTTTCAATGAACACTGGAATGTCAAAATTTCTTTAAGATCCTTATTTCATTATTTTGGATAAATTCTTAGAAGTAGGATTGCTGGATTATATGATAATTCTCTTTTTATTTTTGAGGCATCTCTATACTGTGTATTTTATAGTGGCTATACCATTTTGCATTCCCACTGACAATGTACGAGTGCTTCAACTTCTCTACATTCTGCCAGCACTATTGTCTTTGTCATTTCAATAGTAGGCATCCTCACAGGTGTGATGTGATATCTCATTATAGCTTTGATTTACATTTCCCTGAAGATTCAGTTCAGTTCAGTTCAGTACACTTCAGTCGCTCAGTCGTGTCCTACTCTTTGCGACCCCATGAATCACAGCACGCCAGGCCTCCCTGTCTATCACCAACTCCAGGAGTTCACTCAACTCCTGTCCATCAAGTTGGTGATGCCATCCAGCCGTCTCATTCTCTGTTGTCCCTGTCTCCTACACCCCCAATCCCTCCCAGCATCAGAGTCTTTTCCAGCGAGTCAACTCGTTGCATGAGGTGGCCAAAGTATTGGAGTTTCAGCTTTAGCATCAGTCCTTCCAATGAACACCCAGGATTGATCTCCTCTAGAATGGACTGGTTGGATCTCCTTGCAGTCCAAGGGACTCTCAAGAGTCTTCTCCAACACCACAGTTCAAAAGCATCAATTCTTTGGTGATCAGCTTTCTTCACAGTCCAACTCTCACATCCATACATGACCATGGGAAAACCATAGCCTTGACTAGACAGAACTTGGTTGGCAAAGTAATGTCTCTGCTTTTTAATATGCTATCTAGGTTGGTCATAACTTTCCTTCCAAGGAGTAAGCGTCTTTTAATTTCCTGGCTGCAATCAGCATCCGCAGTGATTTTGGAGCCCAAAAAAATAAAGTCTGACACTGTTTCCACTGTTTCCCCATCTATTTCCCATGAAGTGATGGGACCAGATGCCATGATCTTCGTTTTCTGAATGTTGAGCTTCAAGCCAACCTTTTCACTCTCCTCTTTCACTTTCATCAAGAGGCTTTTGAGTTCCTCTTCACTTTCTGCCATAAGGGTAGTATCATCTGCATATCTGAGGTTATTGATATTTCTCACAGCAATCTTGATTCCAGCTTGTGCTTCTTCCAGCCCAGCGTTCCTCATGATGCACTCTGCATATAAGTTAAATAAGCAAGGTGACAATATATGGCCTTGCCGTACTTCTTCTCCTATTTGGAACCCATCTGTTGTTCCATGTACAGTTCTGACTGTTGCTTCCTGACCTGCACACAGGTTTCTCAAGAGGCAGGTCAGGTGGTCTGGTATTTTTTTCTCTTTCAGAATTTTCCACATATTGTGATCCACACAGTCAAAACTTTGGCATAGTCAATGAAGCAGAAATAGATGTTTTTCTGGAACTCTCTTGCTTTCTCCATGATCCAATGGGTGTTGGCAATTTGATCTCTGGTGCCTCTGCCTTTTCTAAAACCTGCTTGAACATCTGGAAGTTCACGGTTCACATATTGTTGAAGCCTGGCTTGGAGAATTTTGAGCATGACTTTACTAGCGTGTGAGATGAGTGCAATTGTGTGGTAGTTTGAGCATCCTTTGGCATTGCCTTTCTTTGGGATTGGAATGAAGACTGACCTTTTCCAGTCCTGTGGCCACTGTTGAGTTTTCCAAATTTGCTGGCATATTGAGTTGCAGTATTTTCACAGCATCATCTTTCAGGATTTGAAATAGCTCAATTTGAATTCCATCACCTCCACTAGCTTTGTTCGTAGTGATGCTAATTGAGCTCTTTCAAATCCTGAAAGATGATGCTGTGAAAGTGCTGCACTCTGAAGTTAGTGATGTTAATTGTTTTTTTCATATGCCTGTTGGCCATTTGTATATCTTTTTCGGAGAAACGTCTGTTCAATCTTTAGATATTTTTTTCAATTTTGATTTATAGAAATTCCCTATATTTGAAAAACACCTTGTTTTTGTTGGTTTGCCAGTTTAATTAGAAGCTCTACTATTTTATTTTATCCTTAGTTGATGGAAGAAAATAACATTCTCAAACTATTTACAGGAATGAATTCAAAGATGTGAATAAAATTGCCTAGAAAAATGACATTCAGAAAATAGTTTTTAAATGAGTATGACAAAAATTACTTTTGTAATTAGTGTTAATTGACTGCCATTCATTCTTTTCTTTACGCTTTTTTCCCAACTTTGAGAAATAATTAACATATATAACATTTTGAAAGTTTAAGAGAACCACACATTGACTTGATAGACTTACATCAACTCACTTCTCCAAAAAAAATTACATTAGTGCTTGTTTCCACAAACTGAAAGATATCCAAGTTGAAAAACAAAAATAGCACTCAACACGTGTTTAACAGTGAGTCATTATAGAGGCAGCACCTATCCAAGCAGTGAGTGGCACCACCAAGCTCCTTCCCTGGGAACTAGACTCTGTATCTCAGCATCAAGCAACCATAGCTTTGAACTGTATGTGTAAGCATCTGTAGTTTAGCTCCAATTATTTTGTGCACCCATTATCAAGATGTATTCTAAGATTATTACTTCAAAGGTAGGTCATTGCTCTCTTGATTTCCTCTCCCATCACTCCCTCTTCTCTCCTTACAGGGCAAGTGTAGGATCCAGCTAATTACTGGGTAAATAATAGACAACTGTGGCTTTGGGAAATGCCTTTCACAGGCAAACCACCCATTTCAGCAGACTCATTTCCAGGAAACATAGAGTTAAGCCCTATTTGAACATAGAAAATTCAGCTTTATTTCTATATATTAAGAGTAAACTATGTGAAAAGGAAATTAGATAGAATAATCCCATTTAAAATAGCACCAAAAAGAATACATACTTAGAAATAAACTAAGAGAAAGACTTGGATACTGAGAACTAAGAAACATTAATGAAAGAGATTAAAGAAGACAGAAAAACAGAAAGACATTTCATGTTCATGGATTGGAGGGCTTAATAGTGTAAAAATATCCAAACTGCTCAAAACAATCCATGGATTCAAGAAATCCACAGCAAAGTTCCAATGGAATTTTTTAGAAATAGAAAAAGCGGTGTTAAAATTCACATGGAGCTGCAAAAGACCCAAACTAAACAAATCAGTATTGAGAAAGAGCAAAGCTAGATGCATCACACATTTCTACTTCAAAATTAATTACAAAGCAAAACTAAGTAAAATTATGAACTGGCAATAAGACAGGGATATAGACTAACACAGCAGTAAAACAGAAAAAAGAGCCCAGAAATTATTCCACAGATATATGGTCACTGATTTTCAACAAGAATGTCAATAACACAGAATAGGGAAAGAACAGTCTTTTCAACAACTCAGGTTGAAAAAAGTGAATATCTACATGCAGAAGAATGAAACTGGAAATTGATCTTACACGATACACAAAAATTGACTCAAAATAAATTAAAAACTTAAATATTAAACATGAAATTTAAAACTCCTAGAAAAAAACAGGGGAAAAGCTTCATAACTTTGGTCTTCAGTTAAATTCAGTTGCTCAGTTGTGTCCTACTCTTTGCGACCCCACGGACTGCAGCACGACAGGCTTCCCTGTCTATTACCAACTCCTGGAGTTTACCCAAACTCATGTCCATTGAGTCGGTGATGACATCCAACCATCTCATCCACTGTTGTCCCCTTCTTTTCCTAACTTCAGTCTTTCCCAGGATCAGGGTCTTTTCAAATGAGTCAGCTCTTCACATCAGGTGGCCAAAGTATTGAAGTTTCAGCTTCAACATATGTCCTTCCAATGAACACTCAGGACTGATCTCCTGTAGGATGGACTGGTTGGATCTCCTTGCTTTCCAAGGGAATCTCAAGAGTCTTCCCCAACACCACAGTTGAAAATCATCAACTGTTCAGCACTCATTTTCTTCATAGTCCAATACATCCATACATGACTACTGGAAAAACCATAGCCTTGACTAGACGGACTTTTGTTAGCAAAGTAATGTCTCTACTTTGTAAAATGCTGTTTAGGTTGGTCATAACTTTCCTGCCAAAGAGTAAATGTCTTTTAATTTCATGGCTGCAATTAACATCTGCAGTGATTTTGGAGCCCAGAAAAATAAAAGTCAGCCACTGTGTCCACTGTTTCCCCATCTATTTGCCATGAAGTAATGGGACCAGATGCCATGATCTTAGTTTTCTGAATGTTGAACTTTACGCCAGCTTTTTCACTCTCCTCTTTCATGAGGTTCATTAGTTCTTCCTCACTTTTTGCCGTAAGGGTGGTATCATCTGCATATCTGAGGTTATTGATATTTCTCCCAGCAATCTTGATTCCAGCTTGTGCTTCTTCCAGCCCAGCGTTTCTCAAGATGTACTCTGCATATTAGTTAAATAAGCAGGGTGACAAGATACAGACTTGACATAGTCCTTTTCCTATTTGGAACCACTCTGTTGCTCCATGTCCAGTTCCAATTGTTCCTCCCTGACCTGCATACAGGTTTCTCAAGAGGCAGGTCAGGTGGTCTGGTATTCCCATCTCTTTCAGAATTTTCCAGAGTTTATTGTGATCCACACGGTCAAAGGCTTTGGCATAGTCAATGAAGCAGAAATAGATGTTTTTCTGGAACTCTCTTGCTTTTTCCATGATCCAGCAGATGTATTCAAAATCTAATCAATGTAATCTGTCTAATTAATGAACTGGAGAAGAAAAATCATATAAAACTGTGAAGAAAAAGCAATGAAAATTTTCATGTTATACACATGTTATAGAGGAGAACTTCCTCAACTTAATAAAAATATATATACCAAAAAAAAAAAAAAAGCTAACATCACATATAATACAGGAAAACTTAATGCTTTCTAAGACTGGGAACAATTCATGGATGTCTGCTCTAAACATTCTTACCCAAAATAAAACCTGAAGTTTAAGCTATGAAAATAAGGCAATAAAGCAAACAATGACCTACACATGAGAAAGAAGGGATTAAAAATGTCCTTATTTTTTGATGCACAGTTGTCTATGTAAAATATTCTAAGGAATCCACAAGAAAAACCAATCATTAACAAGTAAGGTAGGCAAGGTGGCATGTAAGATAGGATGTAAGATAAACATTTAAAAACTCAATTGTATAATATATATTCCCAATGGATACAAACATAAAAAACAAAATTTAAAATGCAGTAAAATTTGTAATCACTCAAAAAGAAATGAAAAAACATATACATCTAACAAAACATGCACAAAATCTGTATACTGATCATTAGAAAATGATAATTAGAAAATTTTTAAAAATTAAATAAATGGGTAAATATGATGCTAATGCGGAGAAGGCAATGGCAAGCCACTCCAGTACTCTTTCCTAGAAAATCCCATGGATGGAGGAGCCTGGTAGGCTGCAGTCCGTGGGGTCGCTATGGGTCAGACACGACTGGGCGACTTCACTTTCACTTTTTACTTCCACACATAGGAGAAGGAAATGGCAATCCACTCCAGTGTTCTTGCCTGGAGAATCCCAGGGACGGGGGAGCCTGGTGGGTTTCCGTCTATGGGGTCGCACAGAGTCGGACACGACTGAAGTGACTTAGCATAGCATAGCATAGCATGATGCTAATGAGTCAGAAGATGCAACACAGTTAAGACATCAACTCTCACCAAATTGCTAAATAGGTTTAACATCTTTATTTTCAAAATCGCAGCAAGATTATTTGTAGATACAGAAAAGACTCTTCTAAAACATATATGGAAATGTAAAAGAACTAAAATTGCTATAGTAATTTTGGAAAAGAATAAAGTAGTAGTAAACAGTCTACTTCATTTTGAGACTTATTATATAGATGTAATAATCAGGACCACTCCATACTGATATAGAGATACACTTATCAGTCAGTGCAACGTGGAAAACCTAGAAGTAGTCCCAAATAAAGGACAGAAACAGTAAGGATCTAACAGAAGCAGAAGAGATTAAGAAGAGGTGGTAAGAACACAGAGAGGAACTGTACAAAAAAAGGTCTTAGTAACCCAGATAACCAGGATGGTGTGGTCACATCTAGAGCCAGACATCCTGGAGTGTGAAGTCAAATGGGTCTTAGGAAGCATCAATATGAACAAAGCTAGTGGATGTGATGGAATTCCAGCTGAGCAATATCAAATCCTAAAAGATAACGTTGGTTTAATATGCTGGCAAATTTGGAAAACTCAACAGTGGCCATAGAACTGGAAAAGGTCAGTTTTCATTACAATCTCAAAGAAGGGCCATGACAAAGAATGTTCAAATACTACACAATTGCACTCATTTCACATACTAGCAAGATAATGGCTTAAAATCCTTCAAGCTACTCTCCAACAGTACTTGAACCAAGAACTTCCATACATACAACTGGATTTAGAAAATGCAGAGGAACCAGAGATCAAATTCCCAATTTCCATTAAATCAAAGAAGAAGCAAGAGAATTTCAGAAAATCATCTGCTTCTGCTTCACTGACTACACTAAAGCATTTGATTGTGTGGATCACAACAAACTGGAAAATTCTTAAATAGATGGAAATACCAGGCCACCATATCTGTCTACTGAGAAACCTGTATGCAGGTCAAGAAGCAACTGTTAGAACTGGACATGGAACAATGAATGGTTCAAAATTGGGAACGGAGTAAGTACGTCAAGGCTGTATATTGTCACCCTGCTTATTTAACTTATATGCAGAGTATATCATGTGAAATGCCAGGCTGGATGAAGCACAAGCCTGAATAAAAGGCTGTCAGGAAAAATATCAGCAACCTCAAATACACAGATGACACCACAACAACCTCAGATACACAGATGACACCACCCTAATGGCAGGAAGTGAAGAGAAACTAAAGAGCCTCTTCATGAATGTGAAAGAGGAGAGTGAAAAACTGGGTTAAAATTCAACATTCAAAAAATGAAGATGATGGCATCTGGTCCCATCACTTCATGGCAAATAGATGGGGAAAACATGGAAATTAGTGACAAATTTTATTTTCTTGAGCTCTAAAATCACTGTGGACAGTGACTGCAGCCACAAAATTAAAAGATGTTTGGTTGTTGGAAGAATAATTATGGGAAACCTAAACAGTGTATTATAAAGCAGAGATATCACTTTGCCAACAAAGTTCCATAGTGTCAAAACTATGCTTTTTCTAGTAGATGTGAGAGTTGGACCATAAGGAAGGTTGAGTGCTGAAGAACTGATGCCTTCAAACTGTGGTACTAGAGAAGATTCTTGTGATTCCCTTTGACAGCACAAAGAACAAACCAGTCAATCCTAAAGGACATCAACCTTGAATATTCATTGGAAGAACTGATGCTGGAGATGAAGCTCCAATACTTTGGCCACCTGATATGAAGAGCCAACCCACTGCAAAAGACCCTGATGCTGGAAAAGTTTAAGGGCAGGAGAAGAAGGGGGTGCGAGGATGAGATGGTTGGATGGCATCATTGTCGCAATGGACATGACTTTGAGCAAACTCAGGGAGGTAGTGAAGGACAGGGAAGCCTGGCGTGCTGCAGCTCATGGGGTTGCAAAGAGTCAGACACAACTTAGTGACAAAACAACAACAATGAGTCACATAACTATACCCAACAAATTTTTGATTAGCATGCACGAGGAATTCAATGGGGGAAAGATAGCTTTTTCAAATAATGGTACTGCTACAATTGTACATTCATATGCCCACCCAAAATTAAATTCAATCCAAGTCTCAAATCTATACAAAAATTAACTCAAAACAAATTGCAAACATTAATGCAAAACATAATTTTAGAAAAAAAATAAAAGATAATCTTTGTGATCTAGGGCTAGGCAAAGAGCTCTTAGATCTGACATCAACACAATACATAAAAGGAAAAAATAATAAATAAGAATTCAGCAAACGTATAAAATTTTCTTCTGTGAAAGACTGTTTAGAACAAGAAAAGAGAAACTTACAGACTGGCAGCGAATATGTGCAAAGCACATAATCTTACAAAGGACTAAAATTTAGAATACTTGATAAACTCTCAAAACTCAGTAGTAAAATACACACAATCCAGTTAGAAAAATTCAGTTAGGAATACATGCATATGTATTTCACAAAAGAGGATATACCAATGGTAACTTGTGTTTTGTTGCTTGTGCACAGTTACTCAGTCATGTTTGACTTTTGCGACCAGTTTGACTATAGCCCACCAGGCTCCTCTGTCCATGGGATTTTTCAGACAAGAATACTGGAGTGGGTTTCCATTTTCTTCCTCAGGGGATCTTCCTGAGTCAGGGATCTAACCCACATCTCCTGTGTCTCCTGCACTCTAGGTGGATTCTTTTTACACTGAGCTATCGGGTAACCCCAATTAGAGAAATGCTAATAACATCCCAATGGGATATCACTACATACTTATTAAATGGCTAAAATAAAAAATACTGTCAATGCCAAATGCTGACATGGGTACAGGGTGATTTGATCACATAAATCTCCAATGTAAATTGGAAGAGCCAGTTTGGAAAACAGCAAATATTTAAAAAACTAAACATGCATCATAATACAACCATTGCATTCTTAGGCATTTATCCTAGAGAAATGAAAACTAATGGTGATATAAAAAGCCTGTACAGAAAACTTATAGAAGCTTTATTTGTAATAGTCTAAAACTAAAACAAGTCAGATGTCCTTCACTGGGTTTTTGGTTAAACAAACTGTGGTACATCCATACTATGAAAAATTACTCAGCAATAAAAAGGAATAAACTATTGATATAAACAATAACATGGCAAATTTCCAGGTGGTGTTGGACCCAAGTTTGTATGTCCAACTTACAATGTGGCCAAACTGAAATGTTGCAGTTTGGAACAGAGAAAAGTTTACTGCCAGGCAAGAAGAATGGAGGCTTCTCCTCAAAAATCTTGAACTTCCTCATGGTTTGAAGGGAAAAGTTTCTAAAGACAAATTTGGAGGGTTACAGGATGTGTGACTTTCTTCTGATTCATTGGTGGTGAGGTAACAAAGCAGTGATCCAAGAATCTTGTTCTCAGTCTGAAGTTACCACCTCCTGAAT
Source organism: Moschus berezovskii (assembly GCF_049115385.1). Taxonomy (NCBI): domain Eukaryota; kingdom Metazoa; phylum Chordata; class Mammalia; order Artiodactyla; family Moschidae; genus Moschus; species Moschus berezovskii. The sequence goes on along the minus strand of NC_142460.1, from coordinate 113,191,934 downwards.
GAGTGGGGGCCTTAGTTTCTGTAGAAATGAAAGATTTTTTAATGACTATATCCCTTGATTATATCTCTAGGGGAGGTGACAGAATTCCAGATGAGCTATTTCAAATCTTAAAAGATGATGCCTGTGAAAGTGCTGCACTCAACATGCCAGAAAATTTGGAAAACTCAGCAGTCACAGGACTGGAAAATATCAGTTTTCATTTCAATCCCAAAGAAAGGCAATGAATATTCAAACTACCCCACAATGGCACTCATTTTAATTCTCCAAGCTAGATTTCAACAGTACATGAACAGATAACTTCCAGATGTTTGAGCTGGATTTAGAAAAGGCAGAGGAACCAGAGATCAAATTGCCAACATTCCCTGGATCATAGAAAAAATAAGAGAATCCCAGAGAAATATCTACTTCTGCTTCACTGACAATGCAAAAGCCTTTAACTGTGTGCGTCACAAAAAAAATGTGGAAAATCCTACAAGAGATGGGAATACCAGACCACCTTACCTGACTCCTGAGAAATCTGTATCCAGGTCAAGAAACAACAGTTAGAACCGGACATGGAACAACAGATTGGTTCCAAATTGGGAAAGGAGTACATCAAGGCTGTATATTGTCACCCTGCTTATTTAACTTATATGTGGAGTACATCATGTGAAATGATGGGCTAGAGGAAGCACAAGCTGGAATCAAGATTGCCGGGAGAAATATCAATAACCTCAGATATGCAGATGATACCACCCTTATGGAAGAAAGCGAAGAAGAACTAAAGAGCCTCTTGATGAAAGTGAAAGAGGAGAGTGAAAAAGTTGGCTTTAAATTCCACATTCAAAAAATGAAGATCGTGACATCTGTTGCCATCACTTCATGGCAAATAGATGGGAAACAATGGAAACAGTGACAGACTTTATTTTCTTGAGTTCCAAAGTCACTGCAGATGGTGACTGCAGCCATGAATAAAAGACGCTCGGTTCTTGGAAATAAAGCTATGACCAACTTAGACAGACTATTAAAAAGGAGAGACATTACTTTACCAACAAAGGTCCATACAGCCAAAGCTATAGTTTTTCCAATAGTCATGTATGGATGTGAGAGTTGGACCATAAGAGGGCTGAGCACTGAAGAATTGATGCTTTTAAACTGTAGTGTTTAAGAAGACTCTTGAGAGTCCCTTGGACTGCAAGTAGATCAAAGTCAATCCTAAAGAAAATTAACCCTGAATATTCATTGGAAGGACTGATGCTGAAGCTGAAGCTCCAATACATTGGCCACCTGGTGCAAAGAGCTGACTCATTGGAAAAGACCCTGATGATTTTGGTAATGACTGAATGCATGAGGAGAAGGTTGGAGGGCATCAACATCCATTGACACCAACTCAATGGACATGAGTTTGAACAAGCCCCAGGAGATGGTGAAGGAAGGGAATCCTGGTATGGTGAAGGAAGGGTATCCATGGGGTCACAAAGAGTCAGGGAGAGACTGGACAACAAAATATCCTTTGCGGAGGAACCAGAAAAATGCCTTATTGCTCCACTATTGTTTCTTGATTGCTCTTTATCTCTGCATTCTCTCCCTAATTAGCAACTGTTTAAATCTTTCCTTTAGAACTCAAGGAAAGGCTGGAGACTGAAGTCTATTTTTCTATTTTTGTTTTTTTAAACTGGACATGCCGTATGACATGTTGATCTTAGTTTCCTGACCAGGGATCGAATCCACGCTCCTTGCATTGAAAGTACAGTCTTAACCACTGGACCAGCAGGGAAGTTCCAGAAACCTATTTTTCTACAAACAAGAAAAGGAAGATATGGAAAGGCTTTTGTATCTGGGAGGGTCCCACAAGGTCCTGCTCAGTTGCATAGGTATTGTAAGTGAAAATATATATATATAGGAGGTTATATTCTATATGATTGCATTAATAAAACACTCTTTGAAAGGATGCATTTTTGTGTGGAGAAATACAAATAGAGAATAGATTAGTAGTTTCCAGGGGATCAAAAACAGGGTGATTGTGAGTGAAATGGGTATGGTGCTAAAAGGTAACATGAAAGATCTTCGTGGTGATGGAAATGTTCTCTGTCTGGACTATATTGATGCCAATATCCTGATTGTGATAATATACTATAGTTTCACAAGATGTTGCCATAGGAAACAACTAGGAAAAGAATACATAGGAATTCTATCATTTTTACAGCTTCATATGAATATACATTTAAAATAAATTTTAACAAAATAAAGGTTTAATTAAAATAAAGCAATAATCTGATATAATATTTACTTGACATTTCAAATGTGAAAACAGATGCTGGTCATGTGTTTGAAAGCTAATGTGCAGTTTTGAATTACACAAGTAAGATTCTTAAAGAAAGGGTAAACACTACAATGTACTTAGGGAATCAAATATGTTATAAGTTGGCTGCACTGAAAATTGTTTTCTTCAAAGGGAAATAGGTTTAAGGACTTCCATTACAATAAGACTGTTTAAAATTTTTTTCAATAGTTGTAAATGGAATACTCATTATGTACTAGGAACTATTTGAGGTAGAGAAAAATTGATGAGCAAAATGACATGCCTAATAGAATGTGATCATAAGAGGCAATATTACAACTGGTAGAATAAAGAAACTTGAGTTTGCTAGAATCTGAAGTCTCTGAATACACTACTATCATTATTTTTTTTATTTTCTGATGGAGTTTTATTTTTAAAAGCAGGTTTGTAGCTATTCATCTATAGATACAGCATTTTTCTTCCAAAAGTAATAACTTAGCAAGACTTCATATGACTCATGTGTTCCATTTGCAACAAAAACACAATACAAGCTAATGACTTTCAAAAAGAAAAGATATTCAAAGTTAATTTACATACGAGGCAGAGATAGGTTTAGGTTACTTCTGTGAAATAAAATCTACATGTCATGGCAAGACAAGAAAAACAATTAAACAAGATTTTGTCTAGTTTCTTTGTCCTCCTCTGTCCCCTCTTACTGTGCATTACGCGTTGACCAAACCTCCCCCATCAGCAGAAAATCCTGCTCAACCTTAAAGAGCAACATTCTCCTAGCACCAACAAGACAACTTTTTAAAGGCAGCATTTCTTCTTGATCTTGTAAGGGGGTCACAATGACCCATCACTTTGTACATTCAAATCTGCATAATATAAACTGTCAATAATACATCTAATGTATAGCCCTCTGTCTCAAAAAACATATATGACTCTGCTTTGACTATGCAGAACTGTTCTTAGAGCTTTCTGAGGGGCTATTCCTGGATTATGATTCTCAATTCTGCTTGAAGAAAATTTTCCATTTCTTTCTTAGATCAACTGATTAATTTTTCATTGACTTTTTTTTATTGTGAAACCAATTTTGTTGACTTCTGGTTTTCAAATAAAAGAAATCCAAAAAATACAAGAATAGATTCTATGTGTTTATTTTCATTTAGCAAACAGGAGCACCCACAGTCACTTAAAGGAGCACATGTCTCAGAGAAAATTGCTAAATATTTTTTTCATTCTATCAATATTAGTACATTTCAATGAAATACCCATCTGATTTAACTCCTTCATTCTTCATAAAATGTAAAATGAAAGGGTAAACATTTGCTTAAAGAAACAAAACATAATATGCAGCTCTATCAGCCAGAATAGCTCATAAGATAAAAAGCAAAGAGGAAACACAATAGCTGTCTCATGGAGAGCTGAGATTTATGCAACTGTTATGCAGAAAAAAAAATTGTTTCTAGAGAAAAGTTCTGTCTGTTCCCAAGTCACGCAATAATCTGTCCTTGAATGGCAGAATATCATATTTTCATAGAATTTGTTTGAATGAATTGAATTTAAAGTCCAGTAAGCATAGTTTTTCTCTCATTTAATATTTGGTAGCATACATATATTCTTACTTTGTCTAGTTGTTCAAGTGTTCCCTATTATTTTATGGATAACTCCTGTGGCTATTAAAGATAATATCTATTTTCCAAAGGATAACCTTTCTTTGGATGTTGTAATAAACACAAACTACTTTACGATGTGAAATTTTTCTTCCTATTCTTTGAGCTTCACTATTGAAAATTTATTTGCTTCTTTTCTAGAACTGAAAGGATTCTATAACAACATAATATCTACAGTGAGCAATAGAGATTTAAATCTCTGTTACTGCATTATTGAACTCTACCTAGAACAAACCAATGCAAGATTTGGAGAAAAGACGTCAAGGTCATATAAAAAAAACAAGAAAAAAAATCTTGACAAATGGCCTCTTTTAAGAAAGAAATCTAATTATTCATACCATCTCCACTATCCAGTCAGAGACAAATCCTCAAGAGATGTCAATATCAGTTCAGTGGCTCAGTCCTGTCCAGCTATTTGTGACCCCATGGACTGCAGCACACCAGGCTTCCCTAACCATCACCACTCCTGGAGCTTACTCAAACTCATGTCCATCAAGTAGGTGATGCCATCCAACCAGCTCATCTTCTGTCATCCACTTCTCCTCCCACATTCAATCTTTCCCAGCATCAGGGTCTTTTCAAATGAATCAATTCTTTACATCAGGTGGCCAAAGTACTGGAATTTCAGCTTCAGCATCAGTCCTCCCAATGAATATTCGGGTCTGATTTCCTTTAGGATGGACTGGTTGGATTTCCTTGCAGTCCAAGGGACTCTCAAGAGTCTCTCCAACATTACAGTTCAAAAGCATCAATTCTTCAGTGCTCAGCCCTCTTTATGGTCCAACTCTCACATCACTACATGACTACTGGAAAAACCATAGCTTTGACTAGACAGACTTTTGTTGGCAAAATAATGTCTCTGCTTTTTAATATGCTGTCTAGGTTGGTCATAACTTTTCTTCCAAGGACCAAGCTTCTTTTAATTTCATGCTGCAGTCACCATCTGCAGTGATTTTGGGGCCCCCAAAACTGAAGTCTGTCACTGTTTCCATTGTTTCCCCTTCTATTTGCCATGATGTGATGGGACTGGATGCCATGATCTTAGTTTTCTGAATGTTGCATTTTAAGCCAGCTTTTCACTCTCCTAATTCATTTTCATCAAGAGGTTCTTTAGTTCCTCTTCACTTTCTGCCTTAAGGGTGGTTTCATCTGTATATCTGAGGTTATTCACATTTCTCCCCGCAGTCTTGATTCTAGTTTGTGCTTCATCCAGCCTGACATTCCACATGATGTACTCTGTATATAAGTTAAATAAGCAGGGTGACAATATACAGCCTTGACATACTCCTTTTACTATTTGGAACCAGTCTGTTGTCACATGTCCAGTTCTAACTGTTGCTTCTTGACCTGCATACAGATTTCTCAGGAGGCTGGTAAGGTGGTCTTGTATTCCCATCTCTTGAAGAATTTTCCTGTTTGATGTGATCTACACAGTCAAAGGCCTTGACATAGTCAATAAAGCAGAAATAGACATTTTTCTGGAACTCTCTTGTTTTTTTTTTTTTTGATGACCCAATAGATGTTGGCAGTTTGATCTCTGGTTCCTCTGCCTTTCCTAAATCCAGCTTGAACATCTCAAAGTTCATGGTTCATGTACTGTTGAAACCTGGCTTGGATATTTTTGAACATTACTCTGCGAGGTGTGAAATGAGGGCAATTGTGCGGTAGTTTGAACATTCTTTAGCATTGCCTTTCTTTGGAATTGGAATGAAAACTGACCTTTACCAGTCCTGTGGCCACTGCTGAATTTTCCAAATTTCCTGGCATATTGAGTGCAGCACTTTCACAGTACCATCTTTTAGGATTTGAAATAGCTCAACTGGAATTCCATCACCTCCACTAGCTTTGTGCACAGTGATGCTTCCAAGGCCCACTTGACTTCACATTCCAAGATGTCTGGCTCTAGGTGAGTGATCACACCATTGTGATTATCTGGGTCATGAAGATCTTTTTGGTTCCATCCTTCTGTGTGTTCCTGCCACCTCTTCTTAACATCTTCTGCCTCTGTTAAGTCCATCCCATTTCTGTCCTTTATCGAGCCCATCTTTGCATGCAATGTTCCCTTGGTATCTCTAAGTTTCTTGAAGAGATATCTAGTATTTCCCATTCTATTGCTTTCCTTTATTTCTTTGCATTGATCACTGAGGAAGGCTTTCTTATCTCTCCTTGCTATTCCTTGGAACTCTGCATTCAAATCTTTCCTTTTCTCCTTTGCCCTCAGTCTCTCTTCTCTTCCCAGGTATTTGTAAGGCCTCTTCAGACATTTTGCCTTTTTCCATTTCTTTTCCTGGGGATGGTCTTGATCACTGCCTACTGTACAATGTCACAAACCTCTGGGCCATAGTTCTTAAGGCACTCTGTCTATCAGATCTAATCCTTCGTATCTATTTGTCATTTCCACTGTATAACTGTAAGTGATTTTATTTAGGTCATACCTGAATAATCTAGTGGTGTTCCCTACTTTGTTCAATTAAGCCTTAATTTGGAAATGAGGAGTTCATGATCCAAGTCACAGTCAGTTTCCGGTCTTATTTTTGCTGACTATATAGAGATTCTCCATCTTTTGCTGCAAAGAACACAATCAATCTGATTTTGGTGTTGACCATCTGGTGATGTCCATGTGTAGAGTCTTCTCTTGAGTTGTTGAAATAGGGTATTTGCTATGACCAGTGTGTTCTCTTGTCAAAATTCTGTTAGATTTTGACCTACTTCATTTTGTACTCCAACGCCAATTTTGCCTGTTACTCCAGGTATCTCTTGACTTCCTACTTTTGCATTCTAGTCCCCTATTATGAAACAGACATCTTTTTTGCGTGTCAGTTCTAAAAGGTCTTGTAGGTCTTCATAGAACCAATCATCTTCAGGTTCTTCAGCATGGACTTGGATTACTGTGATATTGAATGGTTTTCCTTGGAAACAAACAGAGATCATTCTGTCGTTTTTGAGATTGCATCCAAGTACTTTATTTAGGCTCTTTTGTTGACTGTGATGGCTACTCAATTTCACCTAAGGGAATCTTGCCCACAGTAGTAGATATAATGATCATTTGAGTTAAATTCACCCATTCTTGTCTGTTTTAGTTCAGTTCAATTCAGTCGCTTAGTCAGGTCCAACTCTTTGGGACCCCATGGACAGCAGCACACCAGGCCTCCCTGTCCATCATCAACTCCTGGAGTTACTCAAACTCATGTCCATTGAGTCAGTGATGCCATCCAACCATTTTAGTTCACTGATCCCTAAAATGTCAATATTCATTCTTGCCATCTCCTGTTTGACCACTTCTAAATTACCTTCATTCACGGACCTAATATTCCAAGTTCCTATGCAATACTGTTCTTTACAGCATCAGTTACATCCACAACTGGGTGCTGTTTTTGTTTTGGCTCTGTCTCTTCATTCTTTCTGGAGTTAGTCCTCCACAGATCTCCAATAGCATATTGGGCACCTACCGACCTGGGTAGTTCATCTTTCAGTATCCAATCTTTTTTTTCCTTTAATACTGTTCATGGGGTTCTCAAGGCAAGCATACTGAGGTGGTTTGTCATTCACTTCTCCAGTGAACCATGTTTTGTCAGAACTCTCCACAATGGCCCGTCCATATTGGGTGGCCCTACACAGCATGACTCATAGTTTATTTGAGTTAGACAAGGCTATGGTCCATGTGATCAGATTAGTTAGTTTTCTGTGATTGTGGTTTTCAGTCTGTCCATCCTCTGATGGATAAGGATAAGAAGCTTACGGAAGCTTCCTGATGGGAGAAACTGACTGACGGAGAAAATGGGTCTTGTTCTCATGGGTGGGGCCATGCTTCAGTTCAGTTCAGTCACTCAGTCGTGTCTGACTCTCCACGACCCCATGAATCACAGCACGCCAGGCCTCCCTGTCCATCACCAACTCCCGGAGTTCACTCAAACTCATGTCCACAGAGTCCGTGATGCCATCCAGCCATCTCATTCTCGGCAGTACCCTTCTCCTCCCGCCCCCAACCTTTCCCAGCATCAGAGTCTTTTCCAGTGAGTCAACTCGTCGCATGAGGTGGCCAAAGTATTGCAGTTTCAGCTTTAGCATCAGTCCTTCCAATGAACACCCAGGATTGATCTCCTTTAGAATGGACTGGTTGGATCTCCTTGCAGTATAAGGGACTCTCAAGAGTCTTCTCCAACACCACAATTCAAAAGCATCCATTCTTCGGCGATCAGCTTTCTTCACAGTCCAACTCTCACATCCATACATGACCACGGGAAAAACTATTGCCTTGACTAGATGGACCTTGGTTGGCAAAGTAATGCCTCTGCTTTTTAATATACTATCAAGGTTGGTCATAACTTTCCTTCCAAGGAGCAAGCGTCTTTTAATTTCATGGCTGCAATCAGCATCCGAAGTGATTTTGGAGCCCAAAAAAATAAAGTCTGACACTGTTTCCACTGTTTATCCATCTATTTCCCATGAAGTGATGGGACCAGATGCCATGATCTTTGTTTTCTGAATGTTGAGCTTCAAGCCAACGTTTTCACTCTCCTCATTCACTTTCATCAAGAGGCCTTTGAGTTCCTCTTCACTCTCTGCCATAAGGGTAGTATCATCTGCATATCTGAGGTTATTGATATTTCTCCCAGCAATCTTGATTCCAGCTTGTGCTTCTTCCAGCCCGGCGTTCCTCATGATGTACTCTGCATATATGTTAAATAATCAAGGTGACAATATACAACCTTGATGTACACCTTTTCCTATTTGGAACCAGTCTGTTGTCCCATGTACAGTTTTGACTGTTGCTTCCTGACCTACATACAGGTTTCTCAAGAGGAAGGTCAGGTGGTCTGGGATTCCCATCTCTTTCAGAATTTTCCACAGTTTATTGTAATCGACACAGTCAAAGGCTTTGGCATAGTCAATGAAGTAGAAACAGATGTTTTTCTGGAACTCTCTTGCTTTCTCCATGATCCAGAGGATATTGGCAATTTGATCTCTGGTGCCTCTGCCTTTTATAAAACCTGCTTGAACAACTGGGAGTTCACGGTTTACATACTGATGAAGCCTGGCTTGGAGAATTTTGAGCATGACTTTACTAGCGTGTGAGATGAGTGCAATTGTGCGGTAGTTTGAGCATTCTTTGGCATTGCCTTTCTTTGGGATTGGAATGAAGACTGACCTCTTCCAGTCCTGTGGCCACTGCTGAGTTTTCCAAATTTGCTGACATATTGAGTGCAGTACTTTCACAGCATCATCTTTCAGGATTGGAAATAGCTCAACTGGAATTCCATCACCTCCACTAGCTTTGTTCGTAGTGATGCTTTCTAAGGCCCACTTGACTTCACATTCCAAGATGTCTGGCTCTAGGTCAGTGATCACGTTATCGTGACTATCTTGGTTGTGAAGATCTTTTTTGTACAGTTCTTCTGTGTATTCTTGCCACCTCTTCTTAATATCTTCTGCTTCTGTTAGGTCCATACCATTTCTGTCCTTTATTGAGCCCATCTTTGCATGAAATGTTCCCTTGGAATCTCGAATTTTCTAGAAGAGGTCTCTTGTTTTTCCTATTCTGTTTTTTTTTTCTCTATTTCTTTGCATTGATCACTGAGGAAGGCTTTCTTATCTCTCCTTGCTATTCTTTGGAACTCTGCATTCAGATGCTTATATCTTTCCTTTTCTCCTTTGCTTTTCTCCTCTCTTCTTTTCACAGCTATTTGTAAGGCCTCCTCAGACAGCCATTTCGTGCTTTTGCATTTCTTTTCCATGGGGATGGTCTTGGTCCCTGTCTCCTGTACAGTGTCACGAACCTCCGTCCAGAGTTCATCAGGCACTCTATCAAACAGATCTAGTCCCTTAAATCTATTTCTCACTTCCACTGTATAATCATAAGGGATTTGATTTAGGTCATATCTGAATGGTCTAGTGGTTTTCCCTACTTTCTTCAATTTCAGTCTGAATTTGGCAATAAGGAGTTCATAATCTGAGCCACAGTCAGCTCCTGGTCTTGTTTTCACTAACTGTATACAGCTTTTCCATCTTTGGCTGCAAAGAATATAATCAATCTGATTTCAGTCTTGACCATCTGGTGATGTCCATGTGTAGAGTCTTCTCTTGTGTTGTTGGAAGAGGGTGTTTGCTATGACCAGTGCGTTCTCCGGACAAAACTCTATTAGCCTTTGCCCTGCTTCATTCCGTGCTCCAAGGCCAAATTTGCCTGTTACTCCAGGTGTTTCCTGAATTCCTACTTTTGCATTCCAGTCCCCTGTAATGAAAAGGACATCTTTTTTAGGTGTTAGTTCTAAAAGGTCTTGTAGGTCTTCATAGAACCGATTAACTTCGGCTTCTTCAGCATTACTGTTTGGGGCATAGGCCTGGATTACTGTAATATTGAATGGTTTGCCTTGGAAACGAACAGAAATCATTCTGTCGTTTTTAAGATTGCATCCAAGTACTGCATTTCTGACTCTTTTGTTGACCATGATGGCTACTCCATTTCTTCTAAGGGATTCCTGCCCACAGTAGTAGATATAATGATCATCCGAGTTAAATTCATTGAGTATGCCAAAGCCTTTGACTGTGTCGATCACAATAAACTGTAGAACATTCTGAAAGAGATGGGAATCCCAGACCACCTGACCTACCTCTAGAGAAACCTGTATGCAGGTCAGGAAGCAACAGTTAGAACTGGACATGGAACAACAGACTGGTTCCAAATAGGAAAAGTTGTACGTCAAGGTTGTATATTGTCACCTTGCTTATTTAACTTATATGCAGAGTACATCATGAGGAACGCCAGGCTGGAAGAAGCACAAGCTGGAATCAAGATTGCTGGGAGAAATATCAATAACCTCAGATATGCAGATGACACTACCCTTATGGCAGAAAGTGAAGAGGAACTCAAAAGCCTCTTGATGAAAGTGAAAGAGGAGAGTGAAAAGGTTGGTTTGAAGCTCAACATTCAGAAAACAAAGATCATGGCATCTGGTCCCATCACTTCATGGGAAATAGATGGAAAAACAGTGGAAACAGTGTCAGACTTTGTTTTTTTGGGCTCCAAAATCACTGCAGATGCTGATTGCAGCCATGAAATTAAAAGACGCTTGCTCCTTGGAAGGAAAGTTATGACCAACCTTGATAGTATATTAAAAAGCAGAGACATTACTTTGCCAACCAAGGTCCGTCTAGCAAGGCAATGGCTTTTCCTGTGGTCATGTATGGATGTGAGAGTTGGACTGTGAAGAAAGCTGATCGCCGAAGAATGGATGCTTTTGAACTGTGGTATTGGAGAAGACTCTTGAGAGTCCCTTATACTGCAAGGAGATCCAACCAGTCCATTCTAAAGGAGATCAATCCTGGATGTTCAATGGAGGGACTGATGCTAAAGCTGAAACTGCAATACTTTGGCCACCTCATGCGACGAGTTGACTCACTGGAAAAGACTCTGATGCTGGGAAAGGTTGGGGGCGGGAGGAGAAGGGGACGACGAAGAATGAGATGGCTGGATGGCATCACCGACTCTGTGGACATGAGTTTTAGTGTACTCTGGGAGTTGGTAATGGACAGGGAGGCCTGGCGTGCTGTGATTCATGGGGTCGCGGAGAGTCAGACATGACTGAGCAACTGAACTGAACTGAACTGAACTGCATTTCAGACTCTTGTTGACCATGATGGCTACTCCATTTCTTCTAAGGGATTCCTGACCACAGTAGTAGATATAATGGTCATCCAAGTTAAATTCACCCATTCCAGTCCATTTTAATTCACTGATTCCTAGAATGTCTATGTTCACTCTTGCCATCTCCTGTTTGACCACTTCCAATTTGCCTTGATGCATTGACCTAACATTCCAGGTTCGTATGCAATATTGCTCTTTACAGCACCGGACCTTGCTTCTATCACTGGTCACATCCACAACTGGGTATTGGTTTTGCTTTTGCTCCATCCCTTTATTCCTTCTAGAGTTATTTCTCCACTGAGCTCCAGTAGCATACTGGGCACCTACTGACCTGGGGAATTCTTCATTCAGTAGCCTATCATTTTGCCCTTTGATACTGTTCATGGGGTTCTCAAGGCAAGTATACTGAAGTGGTTTGCCATTCCCTTCTCCAGTGGACCACATTCGGCTGTGGTCCATGTGAACAGATCGGCTAGTTTCCTGTGATTATGATTTCAGTGTGTCTGCCCTCTAATGCCCCCTCACAATACCTACCATCTTATTTGGGTTTCTCTTACCTTGGTCATGGAAAAATCTCTTCACAGCCGCTCCAGCAAAGTGCAGCCGCTGCACCTTACCTTGGATGAGGGGTATCTCCTCAAGGCCGCCCCCCTGACCTTGAACGTGGGGTAGCTCGTCTCAGCCGCGGGCCCTGGCCTCAGGTGTGGGGTAGCTCCTCATGGCCGCTCCTCTTTGCGTGGTTCGTTGCGCCGGGGCCAGCGTCTCCTGCGCCATGCTTAGTAAATCTTTAATCTAACTTTGTTAATGGGTCAGACTGTGTTCCCTCCCTGTTATTTGGTCTGAGGCCAAACTATGGTGGAGGTGATGAAGATTATGGTGACCTCTCTCAAAAGGTCCCATGCATGCACTCTTGCACCCAGTGCCCCAGACCCTGCACCAGGCCACTGCCAAACCAAGCCTCTGCCAGAGACTCTTGGACACACATGGGCAAGTCTGGGTCAGTCCCTTGTATGGTCACTGCTCCTTTCTCCTGGGTCCTGGTGCACACAAGGTTTTGTTTGTGCCTTCCAAGACTCTGTTTCCCCCGTCCTGAGTAAGTTCTGTGGCTCTATGGTGGAGTTAATGGTTACCCCAAGAGATAAGCATTTCTAATTGTTCTGAATTATTTCTCCCATTTGTTGACACAACACAGAGAAAGTTAAAGATGTAAGGAATTTACAATCTATTACTATCTTTGGGCCCAGAGGTTTATTTCTCCCTTTTACACCATGGGATTTACAAAAGCAAATCAAACGAGCCACAATAACATAGTATTTGTTAGTTTAAATATTAATTTCAAATCCACTACATCTAATTTTTCATAATAAAACTTGTTTGTTTCAACCCTTGACTTAAGGGAAAATGAGAATCAGAAGATATAAAGTGTGACTACACCACACAATTGCACAGAATCCTTATTTGAGTCAGACAACATAGTCTATAAATATGAAAACAGTTTATAGGTCTTTTGTTTAATTCTTTTCTGTATCTAACACTGAAAAGAACTTATTTTTAATGCAGAGTTCCCCATACACACATTTCACTTATTCATTTTCATATTATTTACCAGCGATTTGGTACAAAATATTAAAATGGACAAATAAAAATAAAAATTATGAAACATTCATTTTTGCTCTTAGGAATTCATACACTAAAATAGCTAATAAAAATAATTATTTATATCATAAATTGAGAATAGTGTATAGGCCAGGTGCACACATTTACATGTATTAATTCATTTAATATCAAAGTATTACTATGAGAAAGATATTGCTATTATCTACATTTTTCAAATGGGAAAAGAGGACAGAAAACTTAAAAGCCCAAACATTTAGTAACATTTTCAAAGAAAAGCAATAGGCAAATATAAATTCCAAACTTTAATTAGCATTTTTTTTCCTTTTTGTTGAAATCAAGATACAGTTTTCAAAATCTTACTGCAAAATCCTGTACAGATTATTTTGCAAAATCATCACTATGACTATTGCCTGTAAATAACTGCCTTAAAATTCAAACAGAAGCACTAACATCTTAGCAATTTCCTGTTTCCATTCTGTCTTTCTGATCTTAAGGAGAGAACAGTAAGCAGTGACTTGCAGCAAGATCTTAGTTCCCTACCCAGGAACTGAATCCAGGTAGCCTGGAAAGAATGCTCAAACTACTGCACAAGTGCACTCATCTCACACGCTAGTAAAGTCATGCTCAAAATTCTCCAAGCCAGGCTTCAGCAATATGTGAACCGTGAACTTCCAGATGTTCAAGCAGGTTTTAGAAAAGGCAAAGAAACCAGAGATCAAATTGCCAACATCTGCTGGATCATGGAGAAAGCAAGAGAGTTCCAGAAAAACATCTATTTCTGCTTCATTGACTATGCCAAAGCCTTTGACTGTGTGGATCACAATCAACTGTGGAACATTCTGAAAGAGATGGGAATACCAGACCACCTGACCTGCCTCTTGAGAAACCTGTATGCAGGTCAGGAAGCAACAGTCAGAACTGGACATGGAACAACAGACTGGTTCCAAATAGGAAAAGGAGTACATCAAGGCTCTATATTGTCACCTTGCTTATTTAACTTGCATTCAGAGTACATCATGAGGAACGCTGGGCTGGAAGAAGCACAGGCTGGAATCAAGATTGCCGGGAGAAATATCAATAACCTCAGGTATGCAGATGACACCACCCTTATGGCAGAAAGTGAAGAGGAACTCAAAAGCCTCTTGATGAAAGTGAAAGAGGAGAGTGAAAAGGTTGGCTTGAAGCTCAACATTTAGAAAACAAAGATCATGGCATCTGGTCCCATCACTTCATGGGAAATAGATGGGAAAACAGTGGAAACAGTGTCAGACTTTATTTTTGGGGGCTCCAATATCACTGCAGATGGTGATTGCAGCCATGAAATTAAAAGACGCTTACTCCTTGGAAGGAAAGTTATGACCAACCTAGATAGCATATTAAAAAGCAGAGACATTCCTTTGCCAACAAAGGTCTGTCTAGTCAAGGCTATGGTTTTTCCCGTGTCATATATGGATGTGAGAGTTGGACTGTGAAGAAAGCTGATCGCCAAAGAATTGATGCTTTTGAACTGTGGTGCTGGAGAAGACTCTTGAGAGTCCCTTGGACTGCAAGGAGATCCAACCAGTCCATTCTAAAGGAGATCAATCCTGGGTGTTCATTGGAAGGGCTGATGCTGAGGCTGAAACTCCAATACTTTGGCCAACTCATGTGACGAGTTGACTCACTGGAAAAGACTCTGATGCTGGGAAAGGTTGGGGGCGGGAGGAGAAGGGGACGACAGAGAATGAGATGGCTGGATGGCATCACCGACTCTGTGGACATGAGTTTGAGTGAACTCCGGGAGTTGGTGATAGACAGGGAGGCCTGGCGTGCTGTGATTCATGGGGTTGCGGAGGGTCGGACACGAATTGAGCAACTGAACTGAACTGAACTGAACTGAGCCTGGATGATAGAAAAGGCAATGGAACCCCACTCCAGTACTCTTGCCTGGAAAATCCCATGGATGGAGGAGTCTGGTAGACTACAGTCCATGGGGTCGCTGAGAGTCAGACACGACTGAGCGACATCACTTTCACTTTTTAATTTCATACATTGGAGAAGGAAATGACAACCCACTCCAGTGTTCTTGCCTGGAAAATCCCAGCAACAGGGGAGCCTGGTGGGCTGCCGTCTATGGGGTCGCACAGAGTCAGACACGACTGAAGCGACTTAGCAGCTGCAGCAGCAGCAGCAGCCTGGATGAAGAATCTGTTTGCAATGCAGGAGATCTGGGTTTGATCCCTGGTTTTGGAAGATCCACTGGAGAAGAGAATGGCAACCCATTCCAGTATTTTTGCCTGGGAAATCCCATGGACAGAGGAGCCTGGTGGGCTATAGTCCATGGGGTCACAAAGAGTCGGACACAACTGAGGCAACTTAGCACACAAAGCCTGGATGAAAACTAGAAATCCTAGCCACTACACCAGCAAGTGCTACAAGACAGAAGCAAAATTCCTCTGGCTCTTGCCCCCAGCTGAAAGCAAGAATGTTTCAAAGAGGGAAAAACTATAAAAACAGGTATAAAGTTCATTATTATAGACACAGCACAACATGTGGGAGAGCACACAGAGAAAAAGCTCATTTATTTAAGACAGAAGCAAGGCAGAGAGACACACCTGATACACACCTGAAGAGAAAAGTTGTGGGCATCCTCCCTAATGAGGAGTAGCATTGTAAAGAGGCAGTTAAGTCCTGTTACCTAACCACTGACCAATCAGAAGAATATCACACACCTTGCTGTCCTTACCCCAAATTTTACCTCAATCCTAAACAGTCAGGAAGTTTGGGATTTTTTTTTACCATAAGCCACCAGTTTTCCTTGCTTGGTCCTTCAATAAACCTTCCTCTGATCCAAACTCTCATGTTTCAGTCTGTTTGACCTCACTACACATCAGGCACAGAAACTCTCATTTGGTAACAGCAAACTTGGAGTAGAAGACAAACATCTCAATGTGATAAAGAATATCCATTGGGCGGGGGGTGGAATAGCCAATAACAAACCTCATAGTCAATGGCAAAATGTTGAATACTTTCTCTGGAGATTAGAATTGTGATATAAAATTCATATTTATGGCAAGACAAGAAAAATTTGAACATAAAATATTCTTCTCTGTCCTTTGGCCTCCGCTTTCCCCCCACTGTACACTGTGTATCTGCCTATATATTTCTATAGGCAGAAATATATGCTCATCCATAAACAGTAATATTCTCTTAGCATCAACAAGACAAATCCTTAAAGATAACATTCCTTCTTGAGCTTGAAAATAGTCACATGACTCACCACCATGGAGCTTAAATCTAGATTATGTTAATTATCAATGTCATTAAATGTATAGTCTGTCTCAAAAAAAAAAACATATAAATTGTGCCTTGACTTCTAACAGATGAAACAGTTCTCAGAGCTTTCTGAGATGCTCTTCTTGGGTTATAATCCTCATTTTGGCTCAACTCTTTTTTACATCTGCTGATTAAATTTCTGTGCACAGAACCAAAAAAGGACACCTAAATTGAGGTAGAAATTGTTAAGCTGTTAGTGTAGGAATTCTGAGACCTTGGTCTGTTTCAATAAATACACCACTCCAGTAACCTAAAACTATACACTTTATCTCAAATTCCTGGCCCTCAGAGGAATGTGTCTGGTCTAATAAATAATCAGCACTCAGATCCAGGAGAGGGTAGTAATTAACTTTTGTTCCATATGCCTGAGGGAAAAACAATTAGTGATCATTAATCTTTAGCCTATACATCTGGTCCCTTGTAAAATGGCTGGGGATCATGAGAAAATGGCAAGGATGGTGACTTCAAGTCTAAGAAAACTACGAATCTGAAGATCAAAAGAAGCCATAAAAATGTCAAGTTAAACATCATGACCTTTAAGCTGATTGGTTAGAAATGACATATGTTTAAAGTAAGAACCAATCAAATGTGTATAAATCAATACTAGCAATGATATAAACTGCTGTAAGTCTCACCTTTTCAGGGCACTTTACACCCTCTCTATGCTGAGAGCTTTGTACCTTCTCTCTGAAATAAATCCCGTTTGCTTGCTGCCATGAGTGTCTGCATGTTTGCAAAGCTCATTCTTCAGCTCCACGAACAAGAACTTGGATTTCTGTTTCATCATGACCACTTCTATTAAAAACTCTACTGGGTGACCTAGTTTGTTCGGTAAGCCAAAAGGCAAAATAGTCACAGAATTGCTACAGAAAATGTGGTTTAAAGTCCAAAGTGATGGAAATAAACAAATTTATCAAGGCAGTTGTATATAAAGACAATATATTAAAAATGCTAGCTTTACATACCGGTAACAGAAATTATAAATTAAAAAACATATTTCACTATAGTATTTTTAAAGCAAATATTCAACTCCAATACTTTGACCACCTGATGTGAAGAGCTGATTCACTGGAAAAGACCCCGATGCTGGGGAAGATTGAGGGCAGGAAGAGAACGGGGTGACAGATGTTGAGATGGTTGGATGGCATCACTGACTCAATGGGCAAGAGTTTGAGCAAACTCTGGGAAATGATGAAGGACAGGGAAGGCTGGTGTGTTGCAGTCCATGGGGTTGCAAAGAAGTGGACACAATTTAGCAACTGAACAACAACAACAGAAATATAGCTGCCAAAAATGAGAAACTGAAACAATATTAAAAAATCAAATAAGCAAAAAGCTAAACTAGGTTCTTACTTTGTAAAACCAAATAACTTAAAGACATCAATTTATTTAATTGATCTGTATATACAGTACAATTTAATTTTTTTTAAACTTCATTGCTGCTTTTATGCAGAAATTTACTAGCTGATTTTAAAATTTATAAGCATATGCAAAGGTCAAGAATGGTTGAAAAATACTTAAGAAAAGAATGAAGCAAAAGAAATATCTGAAATTAAGATCTATTATAAAACTGAAGTAATTAAGACTGTTCTATTTGTGTATGAATAGATAAACTCTCCAGGGAAGAGAACAGTTTCCAGGAATCCAAGGAGAAAGTGAAATACAAAGGAAGAAAACATGGTGTTTTGAATAAAAGACAGTGGGTCATTTGGACTAGAGTACAGATAAAATGAAAAGGACAAAAATTCCAAAATTCTATTAGAAAGTTTTGGAACAACCACAATTCTCCTATGATATTGACAGGATGTATCAGTTGGCAGAATAATTTGGTACAACAAAAAAATTTACAGAAGTGTTTGGAGCTACCTCCAAACATAGGAATAAGCTATGACCCAACAATTATACATACAGGTATATAACTAACAGAATTGTATACACATGCTTTCTTAAAGACAAATACTAGAATGTTTATAGCAGCACAAATTAAACTAGCCCTGAACTTGAAAATACTCAAATGTCGATCAATAGTAGAAGGGATAAAATAGATTGCATATTTTACACAACTATATGCAGTTTGAGAAAACTCTACCAGCTACAGAGTCTGGTATATAAACTTTTACATATATGTTATAATAAAGGAATTCTAAAAAAGATTTTAAAAGAAAAGCCATCACCTGTATGGTGCTTAAAATCTCCAAATTCTGAAACAAAAGCCACAAGCTTGAGCTCATAAGTTAAAGTGATTTAAAGAAAATTAAAAATTTAAATTAAAGCATATACTCTTATTAACATAATTTTATTTTCTACATGTTAATAAAATGGTTTTATTAAAAATCATTTAAAACATTTGCATATTTGTGCAGTTCTAGCAATGAACTTGTAAATGTTTGCCACCTGGCAGGCACTGATTCTATAGAAGAAAACATGTAACAAAATCAACCAACAATTATATATAATTTTTATTCCCCCTAATCAAATATTACTACTCTAGATACTTTGTGTCTCTATGGAAAATTTAAAACTTAAATGTCTAAATTAAAGCATTTAGTTAAATGCCTCAATTTAAAAAATGCATTTTGGGTCACTGTGAGATCCCTTATCACCCCATATCTTAGACAATAGTTTTAAACTATTTATGCTGTTCTCATGTCTCCCCTCTCACTGCTGTGTCTAAGAACTAGATTGAAGTATATATGTCATTTTCCTCTGAATGTTTTTAGTGAATTCCAATATCAATCCAAGGGCACATGTGACAAAATGAAATGGATCTTCAAGTCTCCCTGCCCACACTTTGCCATGGTGTCTCAGTGCCCTGTCCCCACCCCTACCTCCCCACATACACACACATATTCAAGGCCATTACCAGCCGTTATTTGTCCTCCTGGCCCACGGAGGAATCATCCTGAGCAAGCCCTCCAGGAGCCGTGTCAAACTCGTTCTGAACTTCCTGCCAATAAAACTTGCCAGTATTTTCTATTTCACTCTCTCAGAACCAAGTATACTTTCCAAAGGAGTAACTAAAAGTTATCTGATCTATAATTATATATATATACACACATACACAGTAGCCCCTGCTTCTCTATCCAGGGAAATGTAGCTCACACAACAGTCCTCTTGAGACTTAGGCTTTCACTTTAAAGCATGATGCTAATGATAGCCTCATTAGACTTCCTGGAACATTTGTGAAAGAGTTTTTGTGGGTATAAAAGATTCTCAGTGCCCTTCTAAGAAGTCTTTTCATCCAAGTATCTAGTCTATGGCAGGTCTTGTGCAATCCACTGTCATATCGTCATACTTCAGTATTTACCATAGTCTCTTAAAAAACAGTCAAATAGATCTCAAAAATTGACAAGGTTAAAATATTTAATAAAAGTAAACAACTTTGAATACCAGTTGTTTAGAACTGGACAGTGAAAGGTTTGCCACTTTAATTTCCTATAGCATGAAAATTTACGTGTTTCCTTCTAATTTTATATTTTATATTAATTAATTTATATCAATCTATCTTTGGGGAGTCTGATTATTTGAAAATTTATTGCACTGGATCCTCTTTTTCCAGTTTTATTTTTCTAATATAGTCTAGAAATGCCAAGCTTATTGGAAAGTTCTGACCTTTGAAATTAATAACTCCCTTTTAAATAATTGATCAGAGTGTTCTAATATCTCAAAGAATGTTGGATATAAGTTTATTCACAATATTTGGGATGGCAAAATACCAAGGTAATTCTTTACCCTTTTTAATTAAAAACGTAATAAAACTAAAAAGAAAAAAAAAATTGTACTGAGATCTTCCTGTAGAAAGGCAAAACTGTCAAGTTAAGCAAAAAAAAAGATAAAAGAAAAAAACCTCTCCATTCTTGTTATGACATTTTCTCCACACCCAAATGCAGTGCATATAAAAACTAGTTTCTTTGAAAATCTCATCTATTTTATGAAGTTACTTAAGATTTCATGGGAATTTTCAATTGAATATAATCAAAGGGATAAAAATGGTATAGATATTATAACTTAGCAGTTGTTTTAGTGCATGAATACTCTAAAGGTCTTATTTCCTTAGAAGGGCATTCACTTTCTTATTATATATTTATAATACCAAAGAAGAAGGTACAACATATATGCTGCAAACACATTTTGTATTATTGAAGAAGCCATGGAAAGTCTACTGGATGATAGACTTCAGTCAAGTCTGACTCATTGCAACCCTATGGACTGTAGTCCACTAGGCTCCTCTCTCCATGGGATTTTCCAGCCAAAGATACTGGAGTGGGTCATCATTTCCTCCTCTAGGGGGATGGGTAACATAGATAGGAAGTAAATCAAGGTCACTGGGGACTTAGGTTGTGACCTTGTGTCAAGTTTGAGACAGCTGTATCTGGAGAGAGAAATTACAAGAATCTGTCAATGAGAGGCAAGTTCTGGGAAAAACAAGGTACCATGGCACCAATGGAGGCATGAAACAGGAAATTTCAAAAATACTATTGAATGAAAACATCAAATTGCAGGAAAATATATGAAATACTAGCATTCTAAATGAAATAATAAAACCAAAAAAACTCAAAGCATTTATTGTATGATTATATCAGCTATATTTCCCTGTTTCCTTCTCTTTTGTCCTCTCTCATGTATCCCTAAGTATACTTTTTAAGCCCTTTAAAAGTATGCATATGAAAAAAGTAGTAGTGTTACTATTTTATTAAACTTCCACAAAAAAGATAAAAAGATTTTGATAGAGAGGGGTGATGAAACGATGTTTTAGGTTTGGAGTTTATATTTGCCTGATGAGGAGAAGAAGTAGTGTAGGAAAAAAAAGTAGGAGGAAGGATTTAGAAAAAGTGCAGAGAAATTTAAAGAGGATGAAATGGTTGGATGGCATCACCGACTCTATGGACATGAGTTTGAGCAAGCTCCAGTGGTTGGTGATGGACAGGGAAGCCTGGCATGCTGCAGTCCATGGGGTCCAAAGAGTTGGACATGACTAAGTGACTGAACTGAACTGAACGACTCTGATTTGAATGTTAAAAATTCTGACCTAAACCAGATGACCCCCTCGATGAATAGAACATAAGCCTCACTGAATTCTTTGAAATTTAAGTTGGCCAAAATGGAAACTGATCTCTGTTGAGTAAATACACTTTTCTTCAGATGGCACCTTTGAAATTTGCCAGAAGAAAGCATAAAACAGGAAACGTAGGCAAAGACTGCACAATATCTCCCTGTGTCCATATAAATTTTCGCCTACTTTCAGTGACATTTCACATGAATTCACAACTGCGATGCCCATGCGTGCTCAGTAGCTTCAGTTGAGTCCGACTCTTGGAGACCCCATGGACTGTAGCCTGCAAGGCTCCTCTGTCCATGGGATTCTCCAGGGAAGAATGCCAGAATGGGGTGCCAAGCCCCTCTCCAAGGGATCTTCCCAACCCAGAGAGCAAACCCACAACTCTTGCGTCTCCTGCATTGCAGGCAGATTCTTTACTGCTGAGCCATCAGGGAAGCCCCCGGAGATGACAAATTAGTGTGCTTCGTATAATAAATCTTACATTATTGATTGATTTAAGATCATGTATATATGAATTGACTTGTGTCTACATTTTTATAAATTGCTTTCAAGCTAAAACTTAGCATCTTTTAGTTATGTTTCTTAATTTCCCAGATGGCTCAAATATAGGCTTTGAACCTTCTCCCCTACAGGTGAAGACTCTTTGACCCCTAGTCAATCCTGACCAAAGTGAAGGAAATATTTGTAAGCTAATTTGCAATAGCAGCTGAGATCAAGAATGAGCATGCAATGGGTTTGAGGATATGCCCACTAAATTGCAAAACATAAAACTTGGCTTATGGTTCTGTTTCTAGTTTGATATTTTGTTAGAACCTGCCAAAATTTGAAATGGTTTCCCTCTCTTGGCCCTCCATAATTTGATTACTTTAATTGAGACCAGATGATAATTTTACATACTTGGGGCCAGATGATGATTTTAAGTAAACAAGAGGTAGAGACAGGGCAAATAATTTCCCTATCAAATTTCCCCAATTAAATGAAAGGTCAGGCTATTATCTGAGTTGTTTCTTCTGTCTTTCTGAAACTGAGAGTCTTCAGCTGGCAAAATGGCTATCAAATTAAAGTAAAATGGCACTTAGATAAGGAAAGACCTTATCAAAAATACTATTGCAACAGAGAGAATGCCCTAATCATAAATCTTCAAGTGTTGAAATAAAATAGAAAATGGCCCATAGGCAGAAAAGGAAGTTTGTCTCAATGTTAACATCTCCCACACAATAGCAGACTATCTCAACCAAGACACTGACATTGATAAATCAGGACATAGGACATTTTTATCAGCACAAGGATTCATTTTATAATCCTACTCACTTCTCTCACACTTTCTCTAACTACTGGAACCACTGATATCTCCTCCATTGCTATAAATTTGTCACCTCAAGAATATTATAGAATGGAATGGTACAGTGTGTAACCTTATGAGCTAGGCTTTTTTTTTCAACTTCAAAATTCCCTGGCACGTATCAATATTACACTTGTTTTTATTGTTGACTAGAATCTCATTGCATGGCTGTAACACTGTTCTAAACATACACAGATAGAAGGACAATTGAGTTGGATCTAATTTTTGGCTATTATGAATAAAGTTCCTACAAACTTCGTGTACATACTTGTTATGTAAGCATATCCTTTATTTCTCTGAAATAAATACTCAGCAATACATCACTGGGTTTCGTGGTAATTACACATTTAGTTGAAGAAAGAGAAAAAAAAAAAGTTTCCCACAATGGTAAACTCTTTCACATTCTCAAAAGCAATGTATGAGTGATCAAGTTGTTGCACATCCATGTCAGCATTTGGCATTGTCAGTGTTTATTATTTTAGCTATTCTGATACATGCTAGTAAAGTCAGGCTCAAATTCTCCAAGCTAGGCTTCAGCAATATGTGAACCATGAAGTTCGAGATGTTCAAGCAGGTTTTAGAAAAGGCAGAGGCACCAGAGATCAAATTGCCAACATCCGCTGGATCATGGAGAAAACAAGAGAGTTCCAGAAAAACATCTATTTCTGCTTCATTGACTATGCCAAAGCCTTTGACTGTGTGGATCACAATAAACTGTGGAAAATTCTGAAAGAGAAAAAAATACCAGACCACCTGACCTGCCTCTTGAGAAACCTGTATGCAGGTCAAGAAGCAACAATTAGAACTGGACATGGAACAACAGACTGGCTCCAAAGAGGAAAAGGAGTATGTCAGGTTGCATATTGTCACCTTGCTTATTTAACTTATATGCAGAGTCCATCATGAGGAACGCTGGGCTGAAAGAAGCACAAGCTGGAATCAAGATTGCTGGGAGAAATATCAATAACCTCAGGTATGCAGATGACACCACCCTTATGGCAGAAAGTGAAGAGGAACTCAAAAGCCTCTTGATGAAAGTGAAAGAGGAGAGTGAAAAGGTTGGCTTGAAGCTCAACATTCAGAAAACAAAGATCATGGCATCTGGTCCCATCACTTCATGGGAAATAGATGGGAAAACAGTGGAAACAGTGTCAGACTTTATTTTTGGGGGTCTCCAAAATCACTGCAGATGCTGATTGCAGCCATGAAATTAAAAGACGCTTACTCCTTGGAAGGAAAGTTATGACCAAACTAGATAGCATATTAAAAAGCAGAGACATTACTTTGCCAACAAAGGTCCATCTAGTCAAGGCTAGGGGTTTTCCAGTGGTCATGTATGGATGTGAGAGTTGGACTGTGAAGAAAGGTGATCGCAGAAGAATTGATGCTTTTGAACTGTGGTGCTGGAGAAGACTCTTGAGAGTCCCTTGGACTGTAAGATCCAACCAGTCCATTCTAAAGGAGATCAATCCTGGGTGTTCACTGGAAGGACTGATGCTAAAGCTGAAACTCCAATACTTTGGCCAACTCATGTGACAAGTTGACTCACTGGAAAAGACTCTGATGCTGGGAGGAGTTGGGGGCAGGAGGAGAAGGGGACGACAGAGAATGAGATGGCTGGATGGCATCACCGACTCGATGGACAAGAGTTTGAGTGAACTCCAGGAGTTGGTGATGTACAGGGAAGCCTGGCGTGCTGTGATTCATGGGGTCGCAAAGAGTCGGACATGACTGAGGGACTGAACTGAACTGATTCTGATACATGTGTAGCAAAATCTCATCGGTGTTTTAATTAATTTTTCCATAATGGTTTATGATGTTGAACATCTTTTCATTTGTTTACTTGCAATCTATATGTTTTCTTCAATGAAAAGGCTATTTATCTATGTTGTCCTTGTTATAATTAAATTTTCATTGTCTCACAGCTCCAGAGACTGGCAGTCCAAGATCAAAGTGTCAGCAGATCTGGCTTCTTCTGAGGTTTCTCTCTTTGCCTTACACCTAGCCATCTTCTCCCTGTATCTTTGCATAGTCTATACGCTGTGTGTGTCTGTGTCCCAGTTTCCTATTCATACAAGAATATCAGTTCTATTAGATTAGAGATTATCCTCATGGCTTCATTTAATTTAATTATCTCTATAACTTTGCAATTACAAAGGCCTTGAGGAGAAGATAAAGCTCTGTTAGAGGGAATAAATAGATGGTGGTTGGTTAGCCTGCCAGCAGAAGGTAAGAGCAGCCTGTGAAGAGGCTGGTGAGACAGACCACCTCATGTCAGGCCTAGTCAGTAACAAGAGGCAATTCCAGCTTCATCCTAAGAGCAATGTGGGTGGCAAGATGATGAGATGCATACATCACTTAGTTCAGTTTAGTTCAGTTCAGTCACTCAGTCATGTCCGACTCTTTGCAATGCTATGGACTGCAGCACGCCAGGCCTCCCTGTCCATCACCAACTCCCGGAGTTCACTCAAACTCATGTGCATTGAGTCAGTGATGCCATCCAGCCATCTCAGTCTCTATTGTCCCCGTCTCCTCCTACCCCCAATCCCTCCCAGCATCAGACTCTTTTCCAATGAGTCAACTCGTCGCATGAGGTGGCCAAAGTATTGGAGTTTCAGCTTTAGCATCAGTCCTTCCAATGAACACCCAGGATTGATCGCCTTTAGAATGGACTGGTTGGATCTCCTTGCAGTCCAAGGGACTCTTAAGAGTCTTCTCCAGCACCACAGTTCAAAAGCATCAATTCTTCTGTGATCAGCTTTCTTCACAGTCCAACTCTCACATCCATACATGACCACGGGAAAAACCATAGCCTTGACTAGACTGTCCTTGGTTGGCAAAGTAATGTTTCTGCTTTTTTATATCTAGGTTGGTCATAACTTTCCTTCCAAGGAGTAAGCGTCTTTTAATTTCATGGCTGCAATCAGCATCTGCAGTGATTTTGGAACCCCCCCAAAATAAAGTCTGACACTGTTTACACTGTTTCCCCATCTATTTCCCATGAAATGATGGGATCAGATGCCATGATCTTCGTTTTCTGAATGTTGAGCTTCATGCCAACCTTTTCACTCTCCTCTTTCACTTTCATCAAGAGGCTTTTGAGTTCCTCTTCAATTTCTGCCATAAGGGTGGTGTCATCTGCATAGCTGAGGTTATTGATGTTTCTCCCAGCAATCTTGATTCCAGCTTGTGCTTCTTCCAGCCCAGCGTTCCTCATGATGTACTCTGCATAGAAGTTAAATAAGCAGGGTGACAATATACAACCTTGACGTACTCCTTTTCCTACTTGGAACCAGTCTGCTGTTCCATGTACAGTTCTAACTGTTGCTTCCTGACCTGCATACAGGTTTCTCAAGAGGCAGGTCAGGTGGTCTGGTATTTTTTTCTCTTTCAGAATTTTCCACAGTTTATTGTGATCCACATAGTCAAAGGTTTTGGCATAGTCAATGAAGCAGAAATAGATGTTTTTCTGGAACTCTCTTGCTTTCTCCATGATCCAGCGGATGTTGGCAATTTGATCTCTGGTGCCTCTGCCTTTTCTAAAACCTGCTTGAACATCTGGAAGTTCACGGTTCACATATTGCTGAAGCCTGGCTTGGAGAATTTTGAGCATGACTTTACTAGCATGTGAGATGGGTGCAATTGTGCGGTAGTTTGAGCATTCTTTGGCATTCCCTTTCTTTGGGATTGGAATGAAGACTGACCTTTTCCAGTCCTGTGACCACTGCTGAGTTTTCCAAATTTGCTGGCATATTGAGTGCAGCACTTTCACAGCATCAACTTTCAAGATTTGAAATAGCTCAATTGGAATTCCATCACCTCCACTAGCTTTGTTTGTTTTGACGCTCTCTAAGGCCCACTTGACTTCACATTCCAAGATGTCTGGCTCCAGGTGACTGATCATGCCATCATGACTATCTTTGTCGTGAAGATATTTTTTGTACAGTTCTTCTGTGTATTCTTGCCACCTCTTCTTAATATCTTCTGCTTCTGTTAGGTCCATACCATTTCTGTCCTTTATCGAGCCCATCTTTGCATTTTCTTGAAAAGATCTCTTGTTTTTCCTAATCTGTTGTTTTCCTCTATTTCTTTGCATTGATCGCTGAGGAAGGCTTTCTTATCTCTCCTTGCTATTCTTTGGAACTCTGCATTCAGATGCTTATATCTTTCCTTTCCTCCTTTACGTTTCGCTTCTCTTCTTTTCACAGCTATTTGTAAGGCCTCCTCAGACAGCCAATTTGCTTTTTTTGCATTTCTTTTCCATAGGGATAGTGTTGGTCTCTGTCTCCTGTACAATGACACTGACATCCGTCCAGAGTTCATCAGGCACTCTATCTATCAGATCTAGACCCTTAAATCTATTTCTTACTCCCACTGTATAATCATAAGGGATTTGATTTAGGTCATATCTGAATGGTCTAGTGGTTTTCCCTACTTTCTTCAATTTAAGTCTGAATTTGGTAATAAGGAGTTCATGATCTGAGCCACAGTCAGCTCCTGGTCTTGTTTTTGCTAACTGTATACAGCTTCTCCATCTCTGGCTGCAAAGAATATAATCAATCTGATTTCGGTTTTGACCATCTGGTGATGTCCATGTGTAGAGTCTTCTCTTGTGTTGTTGGAAGAGGGTGTTTGCTATGACCAGTGCGTTTTCTTGGCAAAGCTCTATTAGCCTTTGCCCTGCTTCATTCCATGCTCCAAGGCCAAATCTGCCTGTTACTCCAGGTGTTTCTTGACTTCCTACTTTTGCATTCCAGTCCCCTATAATGAAAAGGACATCTTTTTTGGCTGTTAGTTCTAAAAGGTCTTGTAGGTCTTCATAGAACTGTTCAACTTTGGCTTCTTCAGCATTACTGGTTGAGGCATAGACTTGGATTACTGTAATATTGAATGGTTTGCCTTGGAAATGAACAGAAATCATTCTGTCGTTTTTAAGATTGCATCCAAGTACTGCATTTCGGACTCTTTTGTTGACCATGATGACTATTCCATTTCTTCTAAGGGATTCCTGCTCACAGTAGTAGATATAATGGTCATCTGTTAAATTCACCCATACCAGTCCATTTTAGTTCACTGATTCCTAGAATGTCTACGTTCACTCTTGCCATCTCCTGTTTGACCACTTCCAATTTGCCTTGATTCATGGACCTAACATTCCAGGTTCCTATGCAATATTTCTCTTTACAGCATCGGACCCTGCTTCTAGCATCAGTCACATCCACAACTGGGTATTTGTTTCGCTTTGGCTCCATCCTTTCATTCTTTCTGGAGTTATTTCTCCACTGATCTCGAGTAGCTTACTGGGCAACTACCGATCTAGGGAATTCCTCATTCAGTATCCTATCATTTAGACTTTTGATACTGTTCATGGGGTTCTCAAGGCAAGTATACTGAAGAGGTTTGCCATTCCCTTCTCCAGTGGACCACATGCTGTCAGACCTCTCCACCACGACCCGCCCGTCTTGGGTGGCCCCACACGGCATGGCTTAGTTTCATTGAGTGGTCCATATGATCAGATCAACTAGTTTTTTGTGAATATGATTTCAGTGTGTCTGCCCTCTAATGACCCCTCACAATACCTACCGTCTTATTTGGGTTTCACTTACCTTGGTCGTGGAGTATCTCTTCACAGCTGCTTCAGCAAAGTGCAGCCGCTGTACCTTACCTTGGACGAGGGGTATCTCCTCAAGGTCGCCCCTCTTGACCTTGAATGTGGAGTAGCTCCTCTCGGCCCTCCTGTGCCCGCGCAGCCACTGCCTATTGGATGTGGGACAGCTCCTCTCGGCCACCGCGCTGACCCTGGGCGTGGGGTAGCTCCTGATTATTTTCTACGGCAATCTTGATTCCAGCTTGAGCTTCATCCAACCCAGCATTTCTTGTGATGTCCTCTGCATAAACTTAAATAACCTGGGTGACAATATACAGCCTATGTACTTCTTTTCCTATTTGGAACCAGTTTGTTGTTCCATTTCTAGTTCTAACTGTTGCTTCCTGATCTACATAAAGATTTCTCAAGAGGCAGGTCAGGTGGTCAGGTATTCCCATCTCTTGAAGAATTTTCCACAGTTTTTGGTGATGCACACAGTCAAAGGCTTTGGCATAGTTAATAAAGAAGAAATAGATGTTTTTCTGAAACTCTCTTGCTTTTTTAATGCTCCAACAGATGTTGGCAATTTGATTTCTGGTTCCTCTGCCTTTTCTAAAACCAGCTTGAACATCTGGAAGTTCATGGTTCACATACTGTTGAAGCATGGCTTGGAGAATTTTGAGCATGACTTTACTAGCGTGTGAGATGAGTGCAATTGTGCAGTAGTTTGAGCATTCTTTGGCATTGCCTTTCTTAGGGATCGGAATGAAAACTGACCTTTTCCATTCCTGTGGCCACTGCTGAGTTTTGTTTTGCTAGCATATTGAGTGCAGCACTTTCATAGCATCATCTTTTAGGATTTGAAATGGCTCAACTGGAATTCCATCACCTCCACTAGCTTTGTTTGTAGTGATGCTTCCTAAGGCCCCCTTGACTTCACATTCCAGGATGTCTGGCTATAGGTGAGTGATCACACCATTGTGGCTATCTGGGTCATGAAGATCTTTTTTATACAGTTCTTCCATATATTCTTGCCACCTCTTCTTAATGTCTTCTGATTCCATACCATCTCTGTTCTTTATAGAGTCCATCTGTGTATGAATGTTCCCTTAGTATCTCTGATTTTCTTGAAGAGATCTCTAGTCTTTCCCATTCTATTGTTTTCCTAGACTTTTTTGTGTCCATTTCTAAATGTAGTCATATTTCTTCATCAGGATGAAGAAGTCCACCTCTATGTTTATTGCTCTGATAGTTTTTATCATGAATGAGTGCTAAATTTTGCAAATGCTTTTCTGTTTAAATGATATGATTAGATAATTATATACATTAAATTTAATTATAGATTAAATAATTTTTTTCTTCTTCATCTGATTCACTGGATAGATTACATAAATTGTTCTTTGATTACTGACTCTTCTTTGCACCCTTGGAATAAATTTCACTTTGTCAAGGTACAAAACTCTTTTCTACATTGCTGAATTCTATTTGTTAATTTCCTAAATAGTTATACAGATATTCAAACTATTTCACACTAGGTGAAATGTGGTGTTTTTTTTTAGGAAACAGTACATTTCAAACTCACTGGAAAAAACTCTGATGCTGGGAAAGGTTGGGGGCAGGAGGAGAAGGGGACGACAGAGAATGAGATGGCTGGATGGCATCACCAACTCTATGGACATGAGTTTGGGTGAACTCCGGGAGTTGGTGATGGACAGGGAGGCCTGGCGTGCTGTGATTCATGGGGTCGCAGAGAGTCGGACACAACTGAGCAACTGAACTGAACTGAAATGAACTGAACTGAACTGAACATTTCAAATACCTGTCAAGCATATGGTGTATAATTTTGCATAGTATTCCCTTATTAACGTTTTTGAAATCTATAGGTTCTATTGTATATCTCTTGCTTCATTAATAATATTTTTTCAGAGTATTATGTTAATTTTCTCTGTTTTGTTTGGTATGATATATCTAGTTCTACCCTTTTGCTTTTAAACTGCCTGTATTGTTAATGGAAGAAGAAAATTTATTTTTTGTTTTTCAGAAGTGAATTTCTTACAGACAGCATATGGTTGGTTCAAACATGCCAAGTTATTTTTTATTTTGTTTCTTTACTATGCTTTTGTTTGCCTGCTTTATTTTTCCTAGCCTCTCATAGTTTATTTGAACCTATTTTTAAAATTCCATTTTGATTTATCTTGAGTGTTTTTGAGTATATTTCTTCTCAAGCTATTTTAAGTAATTAAGAATTATATTACATATACATAACTTACCATGGACTATAAATGTTATCACTTTTACTAGTTAGACCTTGTGTTCAAAATTTACTTCCCTTTATATCCATTTACTCTCCTCTATTTAGAATATTTTCTCTAGATACATCTAGAACCACATCACATCATCATCACTTGCTCAATCATGTCTGACTCTTTGCAAACCCATGGACTGTAGCCCACCAGGCCCTTCTGTTCATGGAATTTTCCAGACAAGAATACTGGATTGGGTTGTCATTTCCTCCTCCAAGGGAATCTTCCTTATGCAGGGATCGAACACACGTCTCCTGTATCTCCTGAATTGCTAGACAGATTCTTTACAATTGAGCCACTTGGGAAGCCCAGATACATCTGGAACAACATCAGTCAGCATTATAAATTTTCTTCAATTTTCAAACACTGCTTAAAGCACTCAAAATGAGAAGCATCATCTACTGCATTTACCTGTACTTTGGCCTAACATAACTTCCTTCCTGATGTTCTTTTTGTTTATAAACTTCCTTTAATCTTTATTAGAGTAAGTCTGCTGAAAAGAAATTCTATTAGTTTTCCTTCATTTGACACAGTTTTGTTTTGTTTTGTTTTTAATTTCCTCTTTCATTGCTAAAGGAAATCTTCTCCATCTACAAAATTCTGTACTGGCAGTTCTTTCCTTTCAGCACTTTAAACATTTGATAACACTTCATTCTCACCTGTTTTAGGTAAGAAATTCAATGTCTTCTGAATTTCTTTTCCATTATATGTAAGATTCTTCTTTTTTTGTTTTTTTCTGGCTGCTCAGTAGATTTTTGTTTGTCTTTAGTTTTCAGAAATTTAATTATAATTTTGTATTAGCATGGATTTGTTTGGATTTATTCAGTTTGGCTTTTGCTCAGACTTAAATTTGTAACTTCTTTTGGTTTGTTTTTTGTTTTCCCCTTTTCACACATTTGGAAATCTTTCAACGGTTATTTTTTTTATTACACTTTCAGCTCTGCACTCTTTATCCTCCTCTTTTGGGACTCTCACAATATTACTGAATATTATTGAATATTATTGAATATTATTATTGAATAATATTATTGAATATTACTTCTTTTGTTATAGTCTACCATGTCTCTGAATTTCTTCATTTATTTTTCATCTACTCCCTCTCTGTTTTTCAGATTGAGTAACTTCTATCGTTCTGTCTCAGAATTTGCTAACTGTCCCTCTGTTCTCTCCATTCTGTTGTTGACATCGTTTACTAAGATTTTTATTTTAGTTATACTTTTAGTTCTGATCTCTCCTTTCAGTATTGTTTCTTCTATTTCTTTGCTTGGGCTTATGCATGTGCTCAGTTGCTTCAGTAGTGTCCGACTCTTTGCGAACCTGTGGACTGTAGCCTGCCATACTCCTCTATCCATGGGATCCTCCAGGCAAGAATACTGGAGTGGGTTGCCATGTTCTGCTCCAGGGGATCATCTCGATCTGAGTATCGAACTCACATCGGCATTACATGCAGATTCTTTACCACTGAGCCAACTGGGAGGCTTTAAGTAATTTGCAATTGTTTGCTAAAACAATTTTATCATGGCTGCTCTGGGATTCTTATTTAAAAATCCCACTAAATTTGATGAAACTGATTATTTGGATAAGAGCAGAAGACTCAAAACTGTAGTTCCCAAGTGACTTGTCACTACATAGATTGACACAGGTGACGTTCTTAATCAGTCTCTCCCAGATTCAAGACACACCACTGCTTAATTCTCCTTTCCAATTTGGATCTACAAATTCCACACAGGCTGTAGCTAACTTCTTCCACTATGGAGTTGGACTTTACAATTTTCCCATATTTTTCTTATTTTCATATTTTAATTCCTTCTCATCTGGTACTAGACATATATTACTATCATTTCATTAGCTACTATATATCTTTGTATTTATTTTTCTTATCTCTGTTAAGTTTACCACCTAGTTGATAGATTTCCTATATCTCATATATTTTTCCTATCTAGCACTTTTCATTATACATATATATCAATGGAGTATACAGTATGCTGACCCATGCACCCAGCTGTCAACTGGACAAGTAGTCCAAACAGACTAGTCACCAAGTGCTATGAATTCATTCCCTGAATAGCTGTGTATCTATGCTACCTAAAGTCACCAAATAATGATGCCTTACCCATCAAGTTAGATTACCTTTGTTCAGACTGAATTTGCAATGACCCATTCAGAAATTACAGTAAATATGGATCAGCATGGTTTCCCAGCTCACAGTAATTCCTCAGCACCCAGGTCTAAGCGATCCTGCCTTTCCAGGGGAAAATACTTCGCTCACACATTCATCACTGGTTCTAACAAGAGCTTCAGTTAGTGATACTTTTTATTACCCACACTCCAGAGATGAGCACATGAAAATGTAGTATCTCTGCTCCAATCCTATGGGACAGAAATTGGACTACAAATATGTGATAGATTTCTACCATGGCATCACCGACTCGATGGAGGTGGGTTTGAGTGAACTCTGAGAGTTGGTGGTGGACAGGGAGGCCTGGAGTGCTGTGATTCATGGGATTGCAAAGAGTCGGACACGACTGAGCGACTGAACTGAACTGAACTGATAGTTCTTCCTCTGAATTTTTCCCAAGCATTGCTGAGGATAAAAGCCTCTTCTCCTCTGGTAATGAAGCTGTATAAAGCTGAACCTGTACTTCCAGTGATCCATCCATACATATATTGAAAGTGGTTAATGGTAGAAGATGATTAAGGCAGTATACAGAAAGGCCAGAAAAAAACAAAACAAAACAAAAAACCTCTAATGAAATGAAGGTTCTGCTTCTAGTCATTTACATTTTCGCGTCTTTAATTCTTGCTTATGTAAGTCAGTATATTCCTCAGTTTATCAAAGTGGTTTCAGGTATTTTGTTTGTTTTTGTTACAGGCAACAGAACAGATACTACTACCATAATCACAACTTGCTGCCTTCCTCCTCTAATAGGTTAGCATTGTATTCATATTTCTTTCTTCCTACCCTCATGCCCATTTGAGTTATAAATGCATGAGATTTATCTTAGATTCAATATCCAGTTTTTAACATTCATAATCAGAAAAAATTCTCTAATACACAAAGGAAAGGCATCAATGTGGTCTGATACCCTATTTGTAAATTGAAAACAGTTGGCCTGTTTATGGAATTATTATGCTGGAAGGTTATTTTCTTGGTTTGTTGGG
Organism: Moschus berezovskii; assembly: GCF_049115385.1. Classification (NCBI taxonomy): domain Eukaryota; kingdom Metazoa; phylum Chordata; class Mammalia; order Artiodactyla; family Moschidae; genus Moschus; species Moschus berezovskii. The sequence continues at coordinate 113,157,968 of NC_142460.1, read as the reverse complement.
TTCCCAGTAGTATTTTAATGATGTAAATTAATATGATTTTATTTCCCTAAAGGATATCATCTATGCTACTCACTCGTTCTAAATGGAGGAAAAAGTCAGAGAAAAAGAAGTGTAATTTGTCATTGTGACTTTCTAGAATTTGCTTAGCATCTCAATTTTTCACATTAGTTTTTCTCTTCGGTTCCATTTATAGTATTCCAAAACTGCTGAGAAATTATCCCCTCAAAGAAAATAAGTTCATATTCTTAATAGCTATGCTCAGATAAGGATACTAATCTCTGCCTTACAGAATTATTCTAAAGATAAAATGAGATGTCTTGTCTCTCCAATTACCCTGAAAATCTCCTTGAGAATAAGAATCCTGTCTTCTGCTTCTTTTTCCCTTACACTGTGCCAGCAGAGTATTCTTATCTCCTAAAAGGCCCACAAAATTCTCATTGATCAGTTAAAAGTATAGCATACTTTTATACTATACAGAACAATTTGAAATCTTCCTATTCTGAGCGTTTAAATCTTAAAGCTATTTAGTGGCTAAAGCAGGGTACATGTCTCTAATGGGGGAAAAGAGGGGTTGCCTCAGTGGTCCAGAGTTGGACGTCAGAGGCTATGTAGAGTGAGGATGTGTCACTGCAAAAGAGCAGCACGGCTTGGGGAGTGAGAGTCAAACAACATCAGAGAAGCATGTTGAGCAGAGTGATGAGTGACCCCACAAAACTGGGAGGGTTTATCCAGGAATGGAGATCCAGAGCCTGAGCTGGGCAAGGACAGCATCCACAGAAGGAAGGATGTAAAGGTAGTGATGGGAGATCGAATATATACAAGATCAATGAAGATAATCAAAGCTCCTTGGAGAAATAGCTTATTCCAGGTTTGGGACAGGGAAAGTACACCTGAAACATATTTTTATTTTAGGAAAATAGTGCTCAAAGAGCAATGGGAACATGTGAAAAAGCAGAGAATAGCTAGTTTAAATGAGTTCAAATTGATCACATCGAGAAATAATTTGAGATTCAGGATAAATGATAAATATCAGTGGATTATCCCCCACAGAAGGGAATGGCAACCCTCTCTAGTATTCTTGCCTGAAGATTTCCATGGACAGAGGAACCAGGAGGGTCACAGTCCATGGGGTCACAAAGTCAGACACAACTGAACGACTAAGACACATACACACCGTTGGACTATGACCCACTGAACAAAAAATGGAAACTGAGAATCCACGTTGTAAAAAAATAAATACATTAGAAGTTTGAAAAGAAAGGGGTATTTTCATAGATTCAGAGTAACCTCCTAAGCACTTAATTTCAAAAACAAACTGATAAACTGAAGTAACTTTAAAATTCAGTTATCTGACATATATGATTGTAAACAAGTCAGGTGAACATCATCAGTAATGGAACAAATTGAAACTATATGCCGCCAAATAGGATACAATGAGAGAAACATAGCATTATTTCTGTAACACTCCTGCCTATGAGGGACTGCTTGAATTTAAATAGAAGGAAACATTAGACAACTGCATATTGAGGGCTATTGCACAAGACAACCAGACTTCAATCCTCAAAAATGTTGAAGCCATGAAATCCAGGTAAGATTGGAGAGCCGCTGCAGATAGCGGAAGACTGACAACAAATGCAATGACTGATTCTGAACTGGATTCCTTTGTCCTTTATAAAGTACATTATCAGGAATGAGACCTGAGGACCCGAGGGCAAAAATTAACTTTAGTGGTGGCAGTTATATAAGAGAACGTGCTTGTTTGTAAAACAAAATACCGGTTCTATATGTGGCGCATTCAGGCATGTCCAGTCTGTGTGACCCCCATGGACAGTGGCCTGTCAGGCTCCTCCTATGTGCTACTAAATACAATTAAATACTGTCCTTCTTTGTAGGGTTAAGTATTGGAACATTATAGGGCATCAGGTTGCTAAGTTAATCTCAAAAAGGTCAGAAAAAAAAAGTGTTGTTTGTCCTATGCACACAACTTTTCTGACGTTTGTTACAGAATTAATAAAAAACTAGCACTGCTGAACTTTAAAATACCTTGTAATTAAAAACCTGTACACATTCACACAATACAAACTATAAACAAATGCTATTTATTTCATGTACTGTGTATCTACAAAGTTAAGCCTTATACCTCTACACAGAGATCACACATTATCTCTTTAAATGAAAAGCAAACCAACTACTGTTAAATAAAAATACAGAAACAGCCTATTTGTGTCAAGTAATGGTGTTATATTGCCGTATATGTATACATGACAAACTGGTTGCACTTTTCATCCTTTGCTGTGCCCCTAGGTAAATGGCACTTGGTGATAAGAAGAGAGTTATCTCCAAGAGTTATCTCCATTCACCTTACAAATCAATTGCAATTGTAGGATTTCTTGTCTGTCCACCACCTTGTGACCACCTCAAGAATAAGAATCCTTATATACTTCAGCTTTATATGGCTTCCAAATGATCATAATAATTAGAAAAAAAAAGGTTTTTCTGAGACTCATAGACATAGAAAACAAATTCATGTTTACAAAAGGAGGAAGGGGATAGATAAATTTGTAATAACCTATAAGGAAAAAGAATCATAAAAAGAATATATATGTGTGTGTATATATATATATATATATCAGTTCAGTTCAGTTGCTCAGTTGTGTTCAACTCTTTGCGACCCCATGAATCACAGCACACCAGGCGTCCCTGTCCATCACCAACTCCCGGAGTTCACTCAAACTCATGTCCATCGACTCGGTGATGCCATCCAGCCATCTCATTCTCTGTCGTCCCCTTCTCCTCCCGCAGCCAGTCCCTCCCAGCATCAGAGTCTTTTCCAATGAGTCAACTCGTCGCATGAGGTGGCCAAAGTATTGGAGTTTCAGCTTTAGCATCAGTCCTTCCAATATATATGTAACTAAATCACTGTGCTATACATCTGGAATTAACACGATACTGTATCAAATATACTTCAATTTAAAATAAAAAAAGAAAGATATAAACAAAATACAAAAGAAAGAAAAAAAACTTTTCTCACAGATTGGGAGCAATCTGATCAGAACGTAAATGATCATTATCACTTAATATGAAGAAGTTGTGCTAATAGAAGATCCTCTAGGGGACATCAGCACACCTGAGACAGGTACAAAGATAACAGTGAATGAGAGAATCTGTATATGAACACAAAGGTCAAAATAGAAAATGTAGAATACCATCGCCATCAATGTTAATTATGTAGGTAATACATGTTTCCCTTTCTCCTCCTCCTATGAGAACTGCTTTTGCCTCAGAGGTAGGACCCTGAGAGCTTTGTTCTATATTAACAAAATCTATGTCTCCATGTTCATTGTTTATTGGGAGGTGAGGGCACACTTCTATTGTGTATTTACGGAATTGATTGGTCTTTCTGTGCCTGTCCCTGTTTTTCCTCTTTCCTCAGACCAGTTTTGTAGCTTCTATACCTATATTCACTAGTTCAGTGTCTATACTTTGCTTGTTCCAATTCCAAACTTTTGAAAGACCGAATTTAATTGGTCCAAGAATGGCTACATACTCTAGTATTCTTGCCTGGAGAATTCCATGGACAGAGGGGACTGGTGGGCTGCAATCCATGAGGTTGCAAAGAGCCAGACATGACTAAGCACACACACAGGACAGCCTCTAGAGACACACTCTCCTAGTTAGGTGGAGAGTGGTAAGTCAGAGAGGTATCCACAAACTAGATTATGAAGGAATTTTGGGGCCTTAGTAAAATATTTGGATTATTCTGAATAAAATAGAAAGTCACTCAAATTTCATTTTTATTTTTAACTCAAGATGTAAGACACAAAAAGGGAGTACAAAAAGTATCCTATTACAAATGAGTTCTGTTCTGATAGTGCACTCATAAATCCAATTTGTTCATAAGTCCAACAAAGTTAGCCTAGGTACCCAACAAACACAATGAGTTATAGAGTACCCATACTGTAATAGGCTTATACTAAGAATACTTTTCACACAAACAATATATAGAAAACAAATAAAGATACTGTTCTACAGTATTCACACTGTTGTTGTTCAGTCACCCAGTCGTGTCTGACTCTTTGCGACCCCATGGACTGCAGCATGCCAATATACAAGGGTGACGATATACAGCTGTGATGTACTGCTTTCCAGATTTGGAACCAGTCTGTTATTCTAAGTCCAGTTCTAACTGTTGCTGTTTGACGTACATACAGATTTCTCAGGAGGCAGGTAAGGTGATCTGGTATTTCCATCTCTTGAAGAATTTTCCATAGTTTGTTGTGATCTGCACAAGGCTTTGGTGTAGTCAATAAAGCAGAAGATGTTTTTCTGGAACTCTCTTGCTTTTTCTGTGATCTGACAGATATTGGCAATTTGATCTCTAGTTCCTCTGCCTTTTCTAAAACCAGCCTGAAAATCTGAAAGTTCATCGTTCATCTACTGCTGAAGTCTGCCTTGGAGAATTTGGGGCATTACTTTGCTAGCATGTGAGATGAGTGCAATTGTGCAGTAGTTTGAGCATTCTTTGGCATTGCCTTTCTTTGGGATTGGAATGAAAAATGACCTTTTCCAGTCCGGTGGCCACTGCTGAGTTTTCCAAATCTGCTGGCATATTGAGTGCCGCACTTAATTTTTTTTAATTTTTTTTTCATTTTAATTGGAGGCTAACTACTTTACATTATTGTATTGGTTTTGCCATACATTGATATTAATCTGCCCCGGGTGTACATGTGTTCCCCATCTTGAACCTCTCTCCCACCTCCCTCCCCATTCCAACCCTCTGGTTCATCCCAGTACACCAGCCCTGAGCATCCTGTATCATGCATTGAACCTGGACTGGCAATTCATTTCACATATGATAATATACACAGTTCAATGCCATTCTCCCAAATCATCCCACCCTCGCCCTCTCCCACAGAGTCCAAAAGACTGTTCTATACCTCTGTGTCTCTTTTGCTGTCTCGTATACAGGGTTATTGTTGTCATCTTTCTGAATTCCATATATATGTGTTAGTATACTGTATTGGTGTTTTTCTTTCTGGCTTACTTCACTCTGTATAATAGGCTCCAGTTTCATCCACCTCATTAGAACTGATTCAAATGTATTCTTTTTAATTGCAGAGTAATACTCCATTGTGTATATGTACCACAGCTTTCTTACCCATTCGTTTGTAGATGGACATCTAGGTTGCTTCCATGTCCTGGCGATTATAAACAGTGCTGCCATGAACATTGGAGTACATGTGTCTCTTTCAATTCTGGTTTCCTCAGTGTGTATGCCCAGGAGTGCGATTGCTGGGTCGTTTGGCAGTTCTATTTCCAGTTACTTTAATAGTATCCAACTCAGTTGGAATTACATCACCTCCACTAACTTTGTTTGTAGTGATGCTTCCTAAGACCCACTTGACTTCAGACTCCAGGATATCTGGCTCTTGGTGGGTGATCACACCATCGTGGTTATCTGGGTCATTAGGATGTTTTTGTATAGTTCTATGTATTCTTGCCACCTTCTCTTAATATCTTCTGCTTCTGTTATGTTCATACAGTTTCTGTCTTTTATTGTGCCCATTTTTGCATGAAATGTAAAGGCAATTTCTTGCTTATTTGGGTGGCTTCTATTTTTAGACTATTATGAATAAAACTGCCACCAATATACTAGTACATATCTTCCTTTGTACATATGCACTAGTTTTCCTAGGCAGATATATAAAAGTAGATTTCCTTGATCATAGAGTAAAAGTATTTGGATTTGGTAGACACTGCTAAAGAATTTTCTAAGGTGATTTTGTTGGTGATGGACAGGGAAGCCTGGCATGCTGAGGTTCATGCAGTCGCAAGATTTGGACACAGCTGAGTAACTGAACTGAACTGAATTGAAAGTGATTTTGCCAATTCACACTCAAACTAGAATCTAGCAATTATAATGTATAAAAATATAATGCCCTTGTGAGCACTTGATATTGTTAGGCTCTTTAATTTGGGCCATTATTTTGAGTTTGTATACGTGTTTCAATGTGGTTTTAATTTGCATTTTCTTTATTACTAACAAATTAAATCAGCTTTTCATATGTGAAGTGACAATTTGAACATCTGGAATATTTAGAACTGTCTATTCAAAGATTTCTGCTCACTTTGGGATTTTTGTCTTTTTAAATTGAACAGTATGAAAAGGCAAAAAGATAGGACACTGAAAGATGAACTCCCCAGGTCAGTAGGTACCCAATATGCTACTGGAGATCAGTGGAGAAATAACTCCAGAAAGAATGAAGAGACAACGCCAAAGCAAAAAGAACACCCAGGTGTGGATGTGATTGGTGATGGAAGCAAGGTCCAAAGCTGAAAAGAGCAATAATACATAGGAACCTGGAATGTTAGGTCCATGAATCAAGGTAAATTGGAAGTAGTCAAACAGGAGATGGCAAGAGTGAACGTCGACATTTTAGGAATCAGGGAACTAAAATGGACTGGAATGGGTGAATACGCAAGAATCCCTTAGAAGAAATGGAGTAGCCGTTATACTCAACAAAAAAGTCTGAAATGCAGTACTTGGATGCAATCTCAAAAATGACAGAATGGTCTCTGTTCATTTCCAAGGCAAACCATTCAATATCATGGTAACCCAACTCTATGCCCCAACTAGTAATGCTGAAGAAGCTGAAGTTGAATGGTTCTATGAAGACCTACAAAACCTTTTAGAACTAACACCTAAAAAAGATGTCTTTTCATTATAGGGGACTGAAATGCAAAATTAGGAAGTCAAGAAACACCTGGAGTAACAGGAAAAATTAGCCTTGGAGTACAGAATGAAGCAGGGCAAAGGCTAATAGAGTTTTGCCAGGAGAACGCACTGGTCATAGCAAACACCCTCTTCCAACAATACAAGGGAAGACTCTACATGTGCACATCACCAGATGGTCAAATACCAGAATAAGATTGATTATATTCTTTGAAGCCAAAGATGGAGAAACTCTATACAGTTAGCAAAAAGACCAGAGCTGACTGTGGCTCAGATCATGAACTCCTTATTGCCAAATTCAGACTTAAACTGAAGAAAGTAGGGGAAACCACTAGAACATTCAGGTATTACCTAAACCAAATCCCTTATGATTAGACAGTGGAAGTGATAAATAGATTTAAGGGACTAGATCTGATAGACAGAGTGCCTCATGAACTATGGACAGAGGTTCTTGACATTATATAGGAGACAGAGATCAAGACCTTCCTCAAAAAAAGAAATGCAAAAAACAAAAAGGCTGTCAGAGGAGCCCTTAAAAATAGCTGTGAAAAGAAGAGAAGTGTAAAGCAAAGGAGAAAAGGAAAATATACCCATGTGAATGCAGAATTCCAAAGAATAGCAAAGAGAGATAAGAAAATCTTCCTCAGTGATTGGTACAAAAAAATAGAGGAAAAAATAGAATGGAAAAGAATAGAGATCACTTCAAGAGAATTAGAGATACCAAGGGAAAATTTCATGCAAAGATTGGCTCAATAAAGGACAGAATGCTATGGAACTAACAGAAGCAGAAGATTAAGAAGAGGTGACAGGAATATACAGAAGAATTTACAAAAGAGATCTTCACAACCCATATAATCATGATGGTGTGATCACTCACCAAGAGCAGACATTCTAGAATGTAAAGTCAAGTGAGCCTTAGGAAGCATCACTATGAACAAAGCTAGTGGAGGTGATGGAATTCCAGTTGAGCTATTTCAAATCCTAAAAGATGATGCTGTGAAAGTGCTGCACTCAATACACCAGCAAATTTGGAAAACTAAGCAGGGCCACAGGACTGGAAAATGTCAGTTTTAATTCCATTTCCAAAGAAAGGCAATGCCAAAGAATGCTCAAACTATTGTATTCATCTCACATGCTAGCAAAGTAATGCTCAAAATTCTCCAAGCCAGGCTTCAAGGATACATGAACCATGAACTTTCAGATTCTCAAGCTCATTTTGGAAATGGCAGAACCATAAATCAAATTGCCAACATTGCTGGTTCATCAACAATCAAGAGAGTTCCAGAAAAACATCTGTATCTGGTTTATTTACTCTGCCAAAGCCTTTGACTGTGTGGATCACAATAAACTGTGGTAAATTCTGAAAGAGATGGGAATACCAGAACACCTGACATGCCTCTTGAGAAACCTGTATGCAGGTCAAGCAACAGTTAGAACTGGACATGGGACAACAGACTGGTTCCAGATCAGGCTGCATACTGTCACCCTGCTTACTTAACTTATGTGCAGAGTACATCATGAGAAACACTGGGCTGGATGAATCATAAGCTGGAATCAAGATTGTCGGGAGAAATATCAATAACCTCAGATATGCAGATGACACCACTCTTATGGCAGAAAATGAAGAACTAATGAAACTTTTGATGAAAGTGAAAGAGGAGAGTGAAAAAGTTGGCTTAAAGTTCAACATTCAGAAAACTAACATCATGACATCCAGTCCCATCACTTCATGGCAAATAGATGGGGAAACAATGGAAACAGTGGCAGACTTCATTTTGGGGGGCTCCAAAATCACTGCAGATGGTGACTGTAGCCATGAAATTAAAAGACGCTTACTCCTTGGAAGGAAAGTCATGATCAACTTAGCATATTTAAAAGCAGAGACAATACTTTGAAACACTGGTCTGTCTAGTCAAAGCAATGGTTTTTCCAGTGGTCATGTGTGGATGTGAGAGTTGGACTATAAAGAAAGCTGAACACCAAAGAATTGATGATTTTGAACTGTGGTGCTGGAGAAGACTCTTGAGAGTCTCTTGGACTTCAAGGAGGCCCTACCAGTCCATTCTAAAGGAGATCAGTCCTGAATATTCATTGGAAGGGCTGACACTGAAGCTGAAACTCCAGTATTCTGGCTACCTGATGCAAAGAACTGACTCCTTGGAAAAGACCCTGATGCTGGGAAAAATTGAAGGCAGGAGGAGAAAAGGACGACAGAGGATAAGATGGCTGGATGGCATCACCAACTCAATGGACATGAGTTTTAGTAAACTCTGGGAGTTGGTGATGGACAGGGAGGCCTGGCATGCTGCAGTCCACGGTGTCACAAAAATTTGGACATGACCTAGTGACTGAACTGAAGTAATTCAAAGATTTTTGCTCACTTTTGGGTTTTTGTCTTTTTAAATTGATTTATAGATGTTCTCTGCATTCTGTATGGAATCCTTTGTGAAGTCTATATATCCGATATGTTTTCTCAGTGTGTGGCTTGCATTTTTATTGTCTTAATGGTGACTTGTAGTAAACAGAAGTTTCTACTTTTAATTAAATCCAATTTATCTACCCTTTCTCATATGATTAGTGCTTTTTTGTGTACTATGTAAAAAAGTATGCCTACTCTGAAGCTCCAAAAATATTCCCCTATACATTTTATGGAAACTTTCTTATTTACTTTATGCATTCATATATATAAACCACTTGTGATTGAGTTTCGTGTAGACATTAATTTTAGTAGATTATGTTTCAGTGGTTCCCATACAATTATCCAATTGATTCAACGTTACTTACTGGAAAAAACCTTCTTTTCCAACTGAACAGCAGTGGCACTTTGCCATCCATCAAGTGAATATTTACATGCAATCTCTATTTCATCATTTGTTCATCCTTGACCTGTTATTACAGCATCTTAATTTCATTCTTTTATGATGTTTCAAGAATTTACCAATACAAATCTCTGATTTGCTCTTTTTTAGTATTGTTTTAGCTCTTTATGTCCTTTGAATTTATAATAAATTTTAACATCTACTTGTCAATTTTGATATATATACATATTAATTCTAACTCTCTGAAAGAAAGAAAAGCTTCTGGAATTTACTCTGGCACTGTATCAAGCCTACAGCTGAATTTTGGTAGCACTGAAATCTGTATAATATTGAGTCATTCAATCTTTAGCATAGTAAACCTCTATATTTATTTATTTATTTATCTAAATAGATTTATTTATTCTCACAATAATATTTTACAGGTTTCAATGTATAAGTCTCACATATCTTTAAGGAGATGGTTTTCATACTATGGTGAATAGAATATTTTAATGTTATTTTATAGTCTGTTACTTATGTATTAAAATATTATTTATGTTTGTATACAGATTTTATATCTTTTGTGTATTAACTTTCTACATATATATATGCAAAAAGTTTATATATATGTGTGTGTTTATTTTATATTGATCTTGCTAATTCACTTAATAATTCTAATAGTCATTTTGGTCTTCTATTTATGTAATCATGTCATTTGTAAATAATGAGTTTTACTTCTTCCTTTCAAAATTTTATCTCTTACATATTCTTGTTTTATTATCGTGGCTAAAATTCACAAAAAGTTTAAGTGGCAAAATGATAGGATAAAATATCCTTGTTACTAGTGCCTCAGATGATAAAGAATCTGTCTGCAATGCGGGAGACCAGGTTCAATTCCTGGGTTGAGAAGATCCCCTGAAGAAGGGAATGGCTACCCTCTGCAGTATTCACTCTTGCCTGGAGAATCCCATGCACAGAGGAACCTTGTGGGCTTCAATCCTTGTGGTTACAAACAGTCGGACATGACTGACTTACTAACACTTTACTTTCTTTTCATTAAATTTCTTAGTAAAGAGGCTTTGCTCATAATTAAATATAACAACCTGAAAATTAGGAGGAAAGTTTGCACTCTTTAAATATATACTGAGAAGTCATCAGCATATAAACTGGTATTTAAAACTATTTGAAATAAAAGTAGTTACAGAAAAGGAAAAGTACAAAGACATAACTGTGGGACACTTCAACATTTTAAGATGGAAAGATGAAAGGATTATAGAAAAGTATAATGAAAATGAACTGCCACTATAGTAAGAGAAAAACCATGACAGTACATTTCTCCTACTAGTCAATGAAGTGTTAGAAAGGCAAAAGGAATGATCAACTAAGCCAAATGCTGCTAATTGTTCTACTAAAGTGAGGACAGAGAATCACTGCATTTAGCCACTTGGAGATCATTATATAACAGGAATTGTAACTGGTGAATCTTCTAGAAAAAGCGCTTCTCCTTAATGACAGAGACTGCCTACCACAAGTAGAACATATAACCATATCAAGGACATCAGTGACATCTGTCAACATTAATAGTTTTTTGGGTTTTTTCTTTTTTGAGGTTTGGAAAAAATGATAAATGCATAAGTGAATAAAAGTTTCAAAATGGTAGATGTATTTTCTTTTTCATCATAACTTTCAAGTTTAGGAAAAATTTGCCTTAACTCCCCAGTCTTTCTTTTCTGTATTTTTCCCAGATTGAGTTCCTCTCCCTCAAAGCAGCAAATACTCTAAGGAAAAAAGGGAGTCACCTTATGCCTTATTCACTCTGAAAGGTAAAGAGCTCAGTACATATTTATCATATAACATTCTTCCAAAAGCATTTACATTTTAAAATAGAATCACTGGTTGACCATAACTTCAATAAACAGGAATTTACCACTAAAGGTAGCATTTTAATAAATACCTTGGTTGATTTTATGGCCCTTTCATATCATGTCACTTGGCAACCAATGCTTGACAGGAAGGCAAACAATCATGAAGAACGAGGCACATACTGACAATATTCTATTACTGGTTTATATCTTTTAAGATTAATAAGGAGGGTTCTTGCTTCAAAAAGCTCTTAAGCCTAGATTTAATTCTGACAATAAGGAAAAATTAGTCTTTTTATGTCTTACAACAGGATCCCGTAAGTTTATTTTGACTCCCAAATTCTTATATCCTTCCCACAAAAATTTCCAATTCAGTTAAGTTCAGTCAGTTGTGTCCAACTCTCTGCAGCCCCAGGACTGCAGCACGCCAGACCTCACTGTCCATCACCAACTCCTGGAATTTACTCAAACTCATGTCCATTGAGTCAATGATGCCATCCAACCACCTCATCTTCTGTCGTCGCCTTCTCCTCCTGCCTTCAATCTTTCCCAGCATCAGGGTCTTTTTAAAAGAGTCAGTTCTTCGCATTAGGTGGTCAAAGTACTGGAGTTTCAGCTTCAGCTTCAGTCCTTCCAATGAATATTCAGGACTGATCTCGTTTAGGATGGACTGGTTGGATTTCCTTGCTTTCCAAGGGACTCTCAAGAGTCTTCTCCAACACCACAGTTCAAAAGCAACAATTCTTCAGCACACAGCTTTCTTTAAAGTCCAGCTCTCACATCCACACATGACTAATGGAAAAACCATAGGTTTGACTAGATGGACCTTTGTTGGCAAAGTTAATGTATCTGCTTTTTAACATGCTGTCTAGGTTGGTCATAACTTTTCTTTCAAGGAACAAGCATCTTTTAATTTCATGGCTGCAGTCACCATCTGCAGTGATTTTGGAGCCCCAAAATATAAAGTCTGCTACTGTTTCCACTGTTTCTCCATCTGTTTGCCATGAAGTGATGGGACCAGATGCCATGATCTTAGTTTTCTGAAAGTTGAGCTTTAAGCCAACTTTTTCACTCTCCTCTTTCACTTTCATCAAGAGGCTCTTTAGTTCTTTTTCACTTTCTTCCATAAGGGTGGTGTCATCTGCATATCTGAGGTTATTGATATTTTTCCCAGCAGTCTTAATTCTAGCTTGTGCTTCATCCATCCCAGCATTTCACGTGATGTGCTCTGCATATAAGTTAAATAAGCAGGGTGACAATATACAGCCTTGACATACTCCTGTCCCAATTAGGAGAATATATATACCATTGGATTATTATTTAGGTCACTTAGTAGAATTACTGCTTTACATTAAGAGATGCTTGTTTTTAAATAGCCATGTATTTCTCTTTTGTGAATATAACAACAAATAGTTATCGGGAGAATTGCCAGTAATTTTTGTTAAGGATTCATATAGCATATTCACATTACCCTCAAATGTCTTAACATTTGCTGATACAAAACTAAAGGCAGTGCAATTAAGCTCAATACATTCTGTTCTTGTCTGGCTAAATATTCTCATTGCCAAAATCTGAAAAAGTTTATTTTAATACAAATAGTTAAAATAATCAAAATAACCTTTAAAGTAAAATAATCAAAACAACCTTTAAACCTGAAAAAGTGTATTTTAATATAAATAATTAAAATAATTTTTTAAAAACTTTTAAATAATCAGAGAGGCAGTTTTGGATGTATGATAGAGAGAACTGAGCTTAAGCATTTGAAGACCAAATTTACCTGCTCGAAATAACATGAGGAATCTTATTCCCCATTTTGCAGTGGGTGCCTGGAGAATCCCAGGGATGGGGGAGCCTGGTGGGCTTCTGTCTATGGGGTCACATAGAGTCAGACACGACTGAAGTGACTTAGCAGCAGCAGCAGCGATTAAATATAATGCTACTATATAAAGAAACAGATGATTTATTTTTTCTGCTATGCCATACAGGTCTTCCTTTGTGGCTCAGCTGGTAAAGAATCCGCCTGCAAGGTGGGAGACCTGGGTTCAATCCCTGGATTGGGAAGATCCTTTGGAGAAGGGAAAGGTTACCCACTCCAGTATTCTGGCCTGGAGAATTCTATGGACCATATAGTCCATGGGGTCGCAAAGAGTCATACACTACTGAGAGACTTTCACTTTCATGCCACTACAGCTCCTGGTCAGACCTTTAGATATGAGACATTTAGAGTATCTTTCAAGACACCTAATTTGTCTACACATTTTACAAAGGCCAATGGAGAGCTATTAAGATCCTTGAGAATTATGTTTACTTTTAATAAGCACAAAATTCAATGAGAAATCAAGCAAAATTACCATAACTCAGCTAGACTGACTTACATGAAACATTTCCAAACTTAGCTCATAAAATGCTTCTCTAATCTTTGTTCAGATTTGTCTGAAAATATGATTCCATTAACCCAAACTAAGATTACATTATGAGAGAAGATGCTTTTTAAGGTGATGGAATTCCAATTGAGCTATTTCAAATCTTGAAAGATGATGCTGTGAAAGTGCTGCACTCAATATGCCAGCAAATTTGGAAAACTCAGCGATGGCCACAGGACTGGAATAGGTCAGTCTTCATTCCAATCGCAAAGAAAGGCAATGCCAAAGAATGCTCAAACTACCGCACAATTGCACTCATCTCACACACTAGTAAAGTCATGCTTAAAATTCTCCAAACTAGGCTTCAGCAATATGTGAATCGTGAACTTCCAGATGTTCAAGCAGGTTTTAGAAAAGGCAGAGGCACCAGGGATCAAATTGCCAACATCCGCTGGATCATGGAGAAAACAAGAGAGTTCCAGAAAAACATCTATTTCTGCTTCCTTGACTATGCCAAAGCCTTTGACTGTGTGGATCACAATAAACTGTGGAACATTCTGAAAGAGATGGGAATACCAGACCACCTGACCTGCCTCTTGAGAAACCTGTATGCAGGTCAGGAAGCAACAGTTAGAACTGGACAAGGAACAACAGACTGGTTCCAAAGAGGAAAAGGAGTACATCAAGGTTGTATATTGTCACCCTGCTTATTTAACTTCTATGCAGAGTACATCATGAGGAACGCTGGGCTGGAAGAAGCACAAGCTGGAATCAAGATTGCCGGGAGAAATATCAATCACCTCAGATATGCAGATGACACCACCCTTATGGCAGAAAGTGAAGAGGAACTCAAAGGCCTTTTGATGAAAGTGAAAGAGGAGAGTGAAAGGTTGGCTTGAAGCTCAACATTCAGAAAACTAAGATCATGGCATCTGGTCCCATCACTTTATGGGAAATAGATGGGGAAACAGTGGAAACAGTGTCAGACTTTATTTTTTTGGGCTCCAAAATCACTTCGGATGCTGATTGCAGCCATGAAATTAAAAGACGCTTACTCCCTGGAAGGAAAGTTATGACCAACCTTGATAGGTTATTAAAAAGCAGAGACATTACTTTGCCAACAAAGGTCCGTCTAGTCAAGGCTATGGTTTTTTCCCGTGGTCATGTATGGATGTGAGAGTTGGACTGTGAAGAAAGTTGATAGCCGAAGAATTGATGCTTTTGAACTGTGGTGCTGGAGAAGACTCTTGGGAGTCCCTTGGAATGCAAGGAAATCCAACCAGTCCATTCTAAAGGCGATCAATCCTGGGTGTTCATTGGAAGGACTTATGCTAAAGCTGAAACTCCAGTTCTTTGGCCACCTCATGCAATGAGTTGACTCACTGGAAAAGAGTCTGAGGCTAGGAGGGATTGGGGGTAGGAGGAGATGGGGACGGCAGAGAATGAGATGGCTGGATGGCATCACCAACTGAATGGACATGAGTTTGAGTGAACTCCGGGAGTTGGTGATGGACAGGGAGGCCTGGTGTGCTGTGGTTCATGGGGTCGCAAAGAGTCGGACACAACTGAGCGACTGAATTGAACTGGCTGGACTGAACTGAATTGGTTGTACTGAACTGAATATTTAGCTTAGCTATAAACATAGGAGCTTTGAATCTTTTTCCTAAGGAAATGGTATAATGCAAATAAAAAGGAAAAAGTTTTATTGAAAGTAGAGAAAGTATTTAATTTATTTGGCATCGAAAATCTTTGTTTTAAAGTTACCAGATTCAGGGATCTATTTTTTAATCCTGGAATACTATTAAAATAGTCTTAGAGATACTTGCAAATAGACTCAGATAAGGATTTTTAGACTCTACATTTTTTGAGAATAATTTACCTGATTTTCCCTAGAAAGAAAATGGGCAACCTTTAGTATGAAGTCAATTGTAACCTAATTTTCCCAACTTCCTTTGAGATACCAACTTCCAGGAAACTGCTGCTATAAGTCAAACTCAGAATTTCTGTTTCCAATACAGAAGTTTAAAATTGCGTTGGAAATTGGTAAACAAATCAATATAAAACATGTTGTCAAGGTATTATAATTTATAGCAACTAAAATTAAGCAGTTATAACTGATTATATTGAAAAGGGTAAAATAGAGCTTAATTACTAGTTCTAGAAGTGTGAGGTGACAAGAATTATGAACTGGAAAGGAAGAGGGAGAAATCACTCAAAAATTTTATGAAGCGATATTTAATTCTGCATTTGAAAAAGAAAAAAGAAAAAGAAAACATGCTGCAATGTAACATGGAGGGGATACATATTCTGGCCTTTGTTGTGGGCAGAAAAAAAATGTCTTTCCCATGAGTTCTTTATTATTACTCATTTAGCTTTGGACCTTCACTCCTACTGTCCAAGTAATTCAAGATACCTCAAGACAAAGATCTAATTTAGAGCACTTCCTGATTGGGCACCAACGGTATGATTAGAAGCAACATTAGAATCTCTTTGGAGAAAAATACTTTTAAAACCAATACTGTTTTCCAAAGGTTATTACCAGACATATTCCAACAGAGTCTTCAAATATAACAGAAAAGTTGAGCATGATTTCTCACACTGCTATCTTTTCCCATGAAAAGGATAAATCCTGGGTGGCCCACTGATACAAGAAGAGACACAAGACTTGAACTCAGCTTGTCTTGAAGTCAACAATAGAGTTTACCAGCAGATTTCCCAGATAACCCACAAGTATACATGATTGTGTTTTAAGTCACTAGTCAAGGCTATGGTTTTCCCAGTGGTCATGTATGGATGTGAGAGTTGGACTGTGAAGAAAGCTGATCACCAAAGAATTGATGCTTTTGAACTGTGGTGCTGGAGAAGACTCTTGAGAGTCCCTTGGACTGCAAGGAGATCCAACCAGTCCATTCTAAAGGAGATCAGTCCTGGGTGTTCATTGGAAGGACTGATGCTGAAGCTGAAACTCCAATACTTTGGCCACCTCATATGAAGAGAGTAAAAGACTCTGATGCTGGGAGGGACTGGGGGCAGGAAGAGAAGGGGACGACAGAGAATGAGATGGCTGGATGGCATCACCGACTAGATGGAGATGAGTTTGAGTGAACTCTGGGAGTTGGTGATGGACAAGGAGGCCTGGCGCGCTGTGATTCATGGGGTCGCAAAGAGTCGGACACGACTGAGCAACTGAACTGACTGAACTGAAGCCTTGGAGTGGTTTGTTAAAGAACATTATTGAGGCAAAAATGGACCAATGTATTCATTGACCAGAATGTGTTGCTGCTGTAACAAAAAATCTAAAATATGAAACACTGGATTTTGGACCAGGTAACTGTAAACAAGGAAACAATTACAGGAGGCTAGAAAAATGGTGAGAAATGTGGTAAAAAACTGAAAAAGTAAAGTCACAACCTATGCTATACACTGGAATAACATTTGGTGAAAACATCCTATGAGATTAGGTAAAGGGTAGAATATATGATAAACCTGCAGAGTTGGGGAGAGGAACTTCAGACAAGATGTAAAATACATGAACACTTGGGTTTTCATTTGCTTCCTCTTATTTTCTTAGCCAGCTTCTTTTGACAAAAAAAATTTAAGAAACAGATGCAATAAGGAAACTAGTAAATTTTAGCAAAATTTAGAAGACATATAAAGCCAACTAATTTTGAGTTTGAAAGATACCGGTATCATTCTTTTCTATCAAATTAAAGATATGACCATTGCATTAGGCCTTGTGAAAAAACTAAATCCAGTGCTTTGCCAGTAAAATAAGGCATCAAGGTAAAAACCAACAGTGGGATTGTGATATGCTTTAAGTTCTTCAACAAGCTCTTAAGTTTGTCAGGATTCTTAGTTTGGTGGGGTAGCTCAAAATGTCATTCATGAAATCCCTGTGTCACTAGTGGCTTTGTCTTTTGGGGGTTTGATGCTGGGAGGGATTGGGGGCAAGAGGAGAAGGGGACGACAGAGAATGTGATGGCTGGATGGCATCACCAACTCAATGGACGTAAGTTTGAGTAAACTCTGGAGTTGGTGATGGACAGGGAGGCCTGGTGTGCTGTGATTCATGGGGTCGCAAAGAGTCGGACATGACTGAACTGAACTGAACTGACATATTTCAAGTTATCAAAAATCAAAATGGAGCTGGGCAGCCACTGTAGATGTGGTTTCAGACACATCCCTACATCAGTTCAGTTCAGTCACTCAGTCACGTCCAACTGTTTGCGACCCCATGGACTGCAGCACACCAGATCTCCCTGTCCATCACCAACTCCCAGAGTTTACTCAAACTCATGTCCATTGAGTTGGTGATGCTATCCAACCATCTCATCCTCTGTCGTCCCCTTTTCCTCCTGCCCTCAATCTTTTCCTGCATCAAGGTCTTTTCCAAAGATTCAGCTCTTCACATCAAGTGGCCAAAGTATTGGAGTTTCAGCATCAGTCCTTCCAATGAATTTTCTGGGTTGATTTCCTTTAATATGGACAGGTTTGATCTCTTTGCTGTCCAGGGTACTCTCAAGAGAAAGTGGAGCAACATTTGGTGAAAACAACATATGAAATTAAGTAATGTATTTTACTGTAACCTACATAGCCAGACAAAAAAGAGTACACACACATAATAATCCAAATAAGATTATTCAACCTTTATCTGTAACATTTTTCCTGGGATCAAAATCACACTCTCTATTGCACCAGCTCTTCCTTTCTTATGTGTATGTATACTAATCGCTTTATACTTGGTTCCTTATTTTTCCACATATTCGAGGTTAAGCTTGCACATCAATGAGTTTGCATTATCAACCTAGAGGAACGTCTTTTGATTATGCCTTTTAAATTCAAAGAACATATTCACTGAGTTACTGGAGTCAAATCACCTTGCATTGTCCAACAAAATTTACATAAAAAAACAAGCAAAATAATCACAAATATATTGCTACACATTGCAGTGTGACAATGTCACTGCTTTATTCCTATGAAGGATGAACCACACACCAAAACAGAACTGTTAAAATATTCCTTTTCTAATTCTCCATCAGGCTCAATGCAGGTGCAATTGGTCTCTTGTTTTCTCAGAATAAAAGAAGCAAGTGGCCAATTAAAGTAGGAATGAGCCCACTGAATGGTCAATATTTGGCAGGTATTAAGTTGCAGATATAAAAAAAAAAAAAATTGGTTCTAACCTACTCTGAAAACTAAGCCATACAAAGAGAAGTATACAAAGAGGGAAACCTTGGTAGTGGTTTAGTCTCATAACTACCAAGAGAGGAAATAAAACTAGCAGACTTCTCACTTACTGAGTTATTTGTGTGAATCCATTGCAACAGTTAGATTTTCTTTAATTTTGTTGATGAATATGATCACCTTTTCTAGCTACACATACACCTCACTAACAAAGCACAAAGCAAAAAAAAAAATAAACAAAACAGGTATATAAGCTAATATTTGGTCTAACCAGCTGCAAAGAATCCGTTTGACAGAGTTGTAGAATTCTGGTGTGTTTTGGTCATAACTCAATGTGCCTTTGACAGGATACAACTTTAGTCTTCCTTCTTTAGGAATAATACATATTCAAACACCTTTTGCATGCAGTTGGATACCTTATAAAATATTATTTGTGTGTGTAGGTGTGTTTGGAGATTTGGGGTGTTGCAGATACCTGGAGAGTAATATTGACATCCATAATGAGACTGGACAAAGAAATTCTACTTCCCTAAAACACTATCCTCATATTTGGCCACATTCGAATCAGAAAGCTTTAAAAAAGTTTTGTTTAATGGGGCTCTAAGAGTTTCCAGAATTAAGGACCTACTAAATATAAAGAATGGGGCAAAGATCCTAGCACCAGTTACAGCAATTGGAGAAAAAAACCCTGAGGTAAAACAGCTCAGGTTCATCAGTGAGCAAGCTTACACACATACAACTACACACACACACAATGAGTCAGGGTTCAAAGGAATTAAGCCTTTTTAGTAACTCTATTCTTGTAATTGCTGGTAGCATTCCAGCACAGAGCACACATCCTTTTCAATTCTTGCAGTAAAAAAGGATCTAACTAGGAATATGAATTCTTTTCTACTCCAACTCCACATTTAATTCTGTAAACCTTTTGCCAGTCACATCACATCTTTAAGTCTCAATCTTCTCATTTGTACAATTAACGGGCTGGACTCAATGATTCCAAAAGTTTTATCTACTTGTTATGTTCAAGGATTCTACTCTTAGCATAAAGGTGCAGATGTATCTTCTTTAGTGTACACTGAACTATGGGTTTATTCCTTTTGCAGCAAATGAAGTAAAGTATCCAAGAATATCATAGGTTGTTTTTTACTTAAAAAAAAAAGAATCTTACTCAAATTTTAGTTAAACTTGTCATACAAATATTGAATAAAGCAATATATTATGGAATCAACGTAGCACACCCATTCCAACTACTCATTCAGTACCCATGTCATTGTAGAGCAACCCGCGCAAGTGAATGCAAATCCTTACACACTTGTATACCGATCCAGGGCGCAAACCCTGCAGAGGCAGCCTTCCTTCCTTAGGTAATCTGGACTCAATATTTTGCTTCTACTGAGCTGAAACTTAACTCCCTATGGCTTCTACTTATTTCTCCAAGCTCTCATCTTCTGGAGGGCAATACATAATGAATTTAATCCCTCTTCTCCATGACAACTCTTACCACATTTGAAGATAGCAATCATATCTTCTCTAATCTATCTCAGTTCTCTCAACCACTCCTAATATGAGAGCTTCATATTCCCTTATCATTATCTCTAAATATGTTTATATCCCACTTAACATGTGGGTCCAAGCACAAAATGATAAATACCAAGAAAAGTTGCCATTCTTCTGCTTTTATTGTGGATAAATTTTCATAAAAGATTAATAGAAACTATATCCCACTATTCACCCACACAGGGTTTACAATGAACTAAGTTCAAATCTTCTTAAATGAATTCCTACTAGGCCAAATTTCTTCATTCTCATATTTGGACAATGAGTAAAAAAATTTAAGAGAAAAGATTCATAAACCACAAGTAAAGTGTTTTCCAACAATGGAAATCTGCTTTCTGGTTCATGTTATGTGATCTCTGGGGAGATTTTAAAGTGAAAATATTTTCCTGTAATCTTGGATGTGTGGTCTTCCATTTGGGATCCCTTTCCCTTTGTTTTAAACTGAAAAACTAAGAATTCTTCAGTGCCCACATTAAACATATACCACTTTTTTTTCCCAACTCCATGCACATGTATTATACAAGAATAAGCAGAGTGGAAACAAATGCCCAGTTTCAGTTCAATGTCACACCAGGCCTGAAGCTTTTGAGATAATTACACACGAATAAACCCAAAAGGTTTGAACGCTTCAGTCACTGAGAAAAAACACAATAACATTTTCTCTTTCAAATGCAGAAATTCATAACAGTCTTAGTAGTTAATGAAATATGAATATCTTTTTCCAGCTCAAAAAACACTCAGAAAGCCAGAGTGCTGATTATGAGAACTTGGATATAATCCCTGTGCCTTTGATGTGGTAGAGTGGATATACCTCCAAAGGGTGTATTAATTCATCAATGATTCACCACAAAATAAAAAGTGGTATCCAAAAGAATAATGCTGATTAAGAGTATTGAAAAAATTCTCTTGCATGGTCAGGAATTTTAAAAATCAATGTTTTGGAGGGCTTCCCTGATGGTTAAGCAGTTAAAAATCCATCTGCCAATGCAGGAGGCAAGGGTTTGACCCCTGGGTCAGAAAGATCCCCCAGGAAAAGGAAATGGCAACTCACTTCAGTATTCTTGCCAGGAAAATCCCATGGAGTGAGGAGCCTGGGGGACTGTAGCCCATAGGGTTGCAAAAGAGCCACAAACAACTGAGCAATTAAGCAACAGCAATGACAAGATGTGTTAGTGTTCTAAAAAAGGGAGAAAATTAAAATCAATGTGTTTTTGAACTAGTTCTTTAAAAGACAAATAATGTTTATCTAAAAAGAAGAAAGTGGCTTAACTCTTGAGTGACACTTAAGATACACAAGTCTAAGTTTTGAACTCAAATGGGAAGCATTTAGAATTTGGCATATACCATAATCATAAGGAAGCAGCCAAAGCAAAGTTTATTTCATATAATTTGCAAACTGAATTACTTTGATAGCAAGAAAGGCAAACTCAAAGCAGCTGTTTCTTCCTCCTATGTCTACATGGTGTTTTAATTCACGTTACCATAAATATAAGGATGATCATGGGCATAACTGGGCTTCCCAGGTGGCACTAGTGGTAAAGAAACCACCTGTCAATGCAGGAGATGGAAGAGATGGGTTCAACCCTTGGGTCAGGAAGATTCCCTGGAGGAGGGCATGGCAACCCACCCCAGTATCCTTGCCTAGAGAGTCCCAAGGACAGAAAGGAGCCTGGTGGGCTAGAGTCCATAGCATTGCAGAGTCAGACACGACTGAAGCAACTTAGCACACACACACATGGGCATAACTGCCCTCCAAACACACACTATGCTCTGGTCCTGACCTTGGTGAAACTTGCTCTGAACTACTTTTATTGATATGAGATTCCTATAACCTTGCTCAGTAAGACAGACTGTGAATGCTTGACCTTTAGACAGTTGTGAAAACCCCTTTGGGGAATTGTCTTTTTATCCTCCTCTGCTTCAGAACTAGAGAGGAATTCAGGTCAAAGTGATAACTTCTTAAATCACTTAAGGTGAGTCAGACCAGATCTCAAATCTGAACTACCTCTTATGGCACCACCTATAATGAATATTCTTAGAACTGGTCAGCTTAGAGTACCAAGGTCAATATGTTGTGACCTCATCCATTTCTCTTTAATTCTCTTCTTTCTCCATCAGTGTAATATAGAAAGCAAAACTTCTAAAACTACACTCTCCGTGAAAAACACAGTTCTCTCCTGGCACAGGGAGACTTTAATCCTACATTTGCAGAGATCTTAATCCTTTAAGGTTGCCAAACACTCCTGGGCACTGACTGGTCCCAATCACCTGAAGGTTACTTGAAAACAAACCCAGGACTTTTCAGTATCAGTTAAGTGGCTCAGTCATGTCCGACTCTTTGTGACCCCATGGACTGCAGCATGCCAGGCCTCCCTGTCCATCACTAACTCCCAGAGTTTACTCAACATGAGTTTACTCAAACTCATATCCATTGAGTTGGTCATGCCATTCAAGCATCTCATCCTCTGTCATCCACTTCTCTTCCTGCCCTCAATCTTTTCCAGCATCTGGGTCTTTACAGATGAGTCAGTTCTTTGCATCAAATGGTCAGAGTATTGGAGTTTCACCTTCTGCAACAGTCCTTCCAATGAATATTTAGGACTGGCAATTTGATTTCTGAGTCCTCTGCCTTTTCTAAAACCAGCTTGAACATCTGGAAGTTCATGGTTCACGTACTATTGAAGCCTGGCTTGGAGAATTTTGAGCATTACTTTACTAGCGTGTGAAATGAGTGCAATTGTGCAGTAGTTTGAGCATTCTTTGGCATTGCCTTTCTTTGGGATTGCAATGAAAACTGACCTTTTCCAGTCCTGTGGCCACTGTTGAGTTTTCCAAATTTGCTGGCATATTGAGTGTAGCACTTTCACAGCATCATCTTTTAGGATTTGAAATAGCTCAACTGGAATTCTATCACCTCCACTAGCTTTGTTTTTAGTGATGCTTCCTAATGTCCACT
This sequence comes from Moschus berezovskii, assembly GCF_049115385.1. Taxonomy (NCBI): domain Eukaryota; kingdom Metazoa; phylum Chordata; class Mammalia; order Artiodactyla; family Moschidae; genus Moschus; species Moschus berezovskii. The sequence continues at coordinate 113,134,515 of NC_142460.1, read as the reverse complement.
TGGCTTCTAATTCCAGGATGTCTGGTTCTATGTGAGTGATCACACTATCATGATTATCTGGGTCGTGAAAATCTTTTTTGTATAGTTCTTCTGTGTATCCTTGCCACCTCTTCTTAATATCTTCTGCTTGTTTAGGTCCATACCACTTCTGTTCTTTACTGAGCCCATCTTTGCATGAAATATTCCCTTATACTGGTATTTTCAATAAACTCATCTGAGCATATACTGGACTTTTCAGTTAGCTACAAATATCATGATAACTGATCAATTCATTGTACAATAGTCCTGATTACCTCTGAGTTACCAAATTGAATTCCAGGACCCACTCCCATACCAACTGTCAATGCCTTTCTGGACCATCAGCCTTGTTCTTAGGTTTTGTAATTGTCATTTCAAATGAGATTTAAGTTAGAAACAATTCCTTCACCATTCAAAGACACACTATCTCACCACAAACTCAATTCTATTAAGCAGAATATGTGATCTCAAGCTGTTAGATATCCTTTAATGATTAATACGATGCTTGTTTCCACTACACAAAATGTTCATGAGACCCAAATTGAAGTACAACATAGTTCAATGTGTTTGCATTGACTGGCTCTCCATAACTATTTTGTGGCGGGGGTGGGGTGGGGAGGCTAAAGGCCATAGCGAGCATTTGTACACAGAGGAATGCAATTAATGCCTCGTGTGTTGCATGAAAAGATTAGGGATTTGTTTGTTGTTCACATATGAAGAGAGAGAGTATAATTAATAAATATCTTGGCAAGTGAGAGAGGCCGAATTCCTTATGGTGTAGAAAATAAACTTTAAAGAGAAAGCACATGAACTTAAATCCCAACTGTACCTCCTTCCTAGCTGCTTGAATTTGGACAAGTTATTTAAGATGGCTACAATTCCGCCATCTATAAAATGAGGATAATACCAGTATAAGTGTAATAGCTAAAGGGATAAAATCCTCCAGCAAAGTCCTAGTTAGCACTTGGTAAAGTGTTACCTAATAACATTTTTATGAAGAAATCAGTGGAAAGATAAAGTAGCTAGAAAGGAATGTTGAAGTAAAATTGTAAACTGACGTAATGTTTGCTAGGTTAAACTTCAACAGAGCTATAAAAATATATTACTTTGGAGTTGATATATCTCCAGGGCTATTAAAGTATAGGAACTTGTTAATTTCTGCAAGTCAACTTCTAACCTAAAAAAGCCATAAAACCATCTGCAGATTTATCAGTCATTGATTGTTAGCCAAACAAAATTACATGTTCTGCATGTGTCAGATTTTTTATTGAAAAAAATCTAGCATGAAATTTTAAAAATCAAGAAATAATCATTTTGCCCTATCTCCAAGATCATAGTAAGTAGTTTTTAGCAGTTTTGCAATAAGTTTTTTGTAAGTTCATATTTGTAAAGCACTTAGAGTTCAATAAAATACCCACTACCGATGCAGTAGCAAAAAGATATTGCCTACAGAATCTTTGTGATATTAAAACAGCTTATATCATTTGCCTGTGATAATATTTAGGGAAAACATAAGGGATGGTTTAGTTGTGGATCCACTCCAAAAAAGGTTTTTGATCCAGGTGTGACATCTTTTATCTTCTAAGGAATTTATACAGCAGTTTAGAGATATGTTTGTGCTTAAGTTCTGATTACAACTATTGTACATATGCAACTTAATTCTAAAAGGCTACTAAAACAGAATTTCCACATTGTTCTGGAAGTACCTGTCTTTCTTAATATAGTTTCTCAGAAGGAAAAATCGAGCAGCAAAATAAGAAACATTCAAACTGATTGCAATGCCTTATAATGACAATTATTTACGGGACAAACATATTCAGTATCATACTTTTTTATTTCCAAAATATCTAGGCACTATAACACAGGCATATGTTTCTCATTTTTTTCTACCCACTGTGTAAACTTAGAAAAATGTGGATATTAATGAAATCATACTATGTTCATAATCCATTAAAATAACATATATGTTATTAGAGAGACTTTTGCTGCCACCAAAATTCCAAAATACATTTTATCTCCAACAGTCTTAAAGATGGTATTTGTTTAATATTGGAGAAGGATTGTGCTACAGCCACTTAATCAAAGTCCTGTTTAGTGTCAGTATCTATTCAATTTTGCATGTCCCCAGCTTGATGGAAAGTAACTACCTCATCGCACTAAATAAATATTTATATCATAATCCATTATTGATAGCTTCCAAACATTTCACTATAGCTTGCTAATGGCAGCAACATGACATTTCTGGGTGGAGCTGAACCATGGTTTAATTTTGTTTCCATAAGAGATGCTTTGCACACATAAAAACAAAAATGTCAATGCCAGTGTTTAATCGAGGCAGTCACTACCAACATAAAACAAAGGCAAAGTATCTAAATCTAGACTTGAAAATGAATCCAAAAAATATGTACAAGGATATTTTAACATGGAAATTCCATTTCCCCATTAGGTGAAAATTTCTCTTTACTCCTTGGTATTGTAAACTCTTATTCTCAGATGATCTCACAATATCACTATAATGCAGAAAATATTTCTAAACACCCGCTTTACTAATGAAGAAACTGAGTGGTTTACAGAGGTTAAATGAACTGTGCAAAGTCACACACATTCAAACCAGGGTTTCTGCTTCTAGGGCACTTAATGTCCATAACTAAGCCTTTGCCACAAGCATATCCTCTTTTTACTGATATCCCTTGCGTAATATGTATGCCAATTGCCTTACCTATACCACATATCGGAGAAGGCAATAGCAAGCCACTCCAGTACTCTTGCCTAGAAAATCCCATGGATGGAGGAGCCTGGTAGGCTGCAGTCCATAGGGTTGCTACAAGTCGGGCATGACTGAGCAACTTCACTTTCACTTTTCACTTTCACACATTGGAGAAGGAAATGGCAACCCACTCCAGTGTTCTTGCCTGGAGAATCCCAGGGACAGTGGAGCCTGGTGGGCTGCCGTCTGTGGGGTCGCACAGAGTCGGACACGACTGAAGTGACTTAGCAGTAGCAGTAGCATACCACATATATAAATAATACAAATTTATCCTTGTCTCCCACCTAAAATGAGGTCACCTTAACATGTACCTAATGTTTGAGTTGTTTTGGTCTTTACTGAAATCAATTTCTGTTTTAGATTATCAGTTCATTGAACTAGAGTTATGACCATCGAAAAGCAGGGTAAGTAGTTTTCAGTATCAAGTAAGTAGTGGATAGAAATAGGATCAGGTCAGGAAGCAGCATGCCATAGGATGTGGCAGCAGCAACATCAGCAACATAGGAACCAGACCTACAGGTGTTTCAGTCCTAAACCTGCCAGTTACCTGTGTGTGATATTCAAAAAATTAGCCTCACTAAGTACTTAGACAGTGTAATAAAAGTGCTTTCCACAACCACAGTACAGAACTTTTCAGTAAATTAAATGATGATCAATCTCTATACCAAAAAATAAATCAACTTATCATATATACCATTTGTAACAAATAGCTAAAGAGGTTATCTATTCAATAAACAGAGATTTTTGTAGTACTATTATTAAAGGTAGGTATACCACCTCAGTATTTAGGTCACCTGATGCAAACAGCCAACTCAATGGAAAAGTCCCTGATGCTAGGAAAGATTGAAAGCAGAAGAAGAGGGTGTCAGAGGATGAAATGGCTAGATGGTATCACCAATGCAATGGACGTGAACTTGGGCAAACTCTGGGAGATGGTGAGGGACATGGAGGCCTAGCATGCTGCAGTCCATGGCGTTGCAAGAGTCAGACATGATTGAACAACTAACAATACCAGCAACAACAGCAATACCACCTCATACAAATGGGTATGTTAAAAGGTGATCAGTGATGGTAAGAGGTCCTCTTCACACATGTATTGTCATTTACATAAAACACATTTACCTCCATTTCCCTATTTGTTGCACTCAAGAACCTCTGCAAATTAGTTTAGATCATCCTCATCATTTCTGTACTGAAAATCATTCACAAACTGAGTTTAGAAGACACAGATAACAGAAGACACAGCCAGTAAAATGTAGATAGATCCAGGAACTCATATTCTTTCTTTCCATTAAATCAACATTTTTCTCACCTTCCATAATGCCATATGTGAAATCTGACATCAACTGTAAAGCAACAAACAAATATTTTTCTAATGACAGAAAAATCATAAATCAATCTTTTTTAAAACGTCTTCAGTCCCATAATGCTAATTGGTTCAACTCAAACAGAATTTCAAAAGGAAGGGGAAGAAATAAATAGGAGGGAATCCACCAATATATCTTTTGCCAGCATATGACAAGAACAGTTTAATATAATAAGCAAATGTATTAATCTGTTCCTATGTCAACCTCAGTAGCACATTTCAGTTATTCTTTTCAAGACTACTAAAGTGAGGTAACATATCTGTGTGAAAGAACAGGATTCTCGATTTGTAACAGCATAATTATGCAAGAGTATTGAAAAGAAATGAGAACTATTCCCTTTAGCTAGTTGACAAGATGCAATGCGGAAATACAGTGATGCAGAACCAGTAAACCTGTTCTACCCCATTCATCCTTTCTTAGATGGTTTCTATTCAGTCAGACTTCCTCGCACCATTTAAAGCTTTAATGGAGTGTACAGTTATATGTGACTTCTCTACAGAGTCTCAATCTGCAGCAATCATCTGCAAACAGCTCTAAATCTTCACCAGCTTAGTTTTTGTTTTCCATGTAATGTATAGCCAGTACCATGCATTAAAAAGGCCATAAAACCAATCCCATTCTTTGTTCCTCTTATAGAAATATGGCATTTTAGACACTTTCCTCTCTCCTTTGTCTCTCTTATATGCACGACATTTTAGAAATCTAAAAACCACTTGCATTTACAGATAAGGAAATCAAGGCCCAGAGAGTTGATGCATCATATCGTGTGCAAACCAAGTGCAACTGGTGCATGCAGAGTCAGAATTTAGATTCGGGTACCCTGATTTCTATAGCAATTTGCTTTCTGCTACCAGGTTTCCTCAGGTTAAAGGAATAAGGACTTAGCAACTTTCACAACTACTGAATGCCATATTCATACTTGCAGAGGTTTGGTCTTGGGTATAAGGTATCCTGCTTAAGTATTCCTGTTTAGATAAGCTCGATCCTTTTTAATTCTATCTAAATCTACCAGAGATGAACAAAGACCAGAAGAGAAGTTACAACCAAAAGGGGAATAGAACAGAAATTTAAAAAAAAAAAATATATATATATATGTTTACATATTCTTCAAATAATTTAGCAGAGCAAAACAAAAAAAAATAAAATTATGAATAGTGTGTAGGAAGTAAAAAGAACATTTTTATGACACTGAAATTGTCACAAACAGTACTCAAAACAGCAAGAATGTTTTCACCATGTATTTGTGTGTGTATGCATGTGCGTTTGTGTGGATGGATAGAAAGAGAATAAAATGACCAAAACTGGGAGGAAAAAAAGTTAAAATAAAATGAAGATACTGTGAATATAGGTAAACTTGTTCAATTTCAAGTGTCCTTCATTGTTAGCATAACAAAGAAAATGAATGTTTGCTCCTATGGAAATATTTTTAAAAATCTTTTTTTTGGGGGGAGACATTTCTATATAATGAGACTTCTTGATAGCTTACATAATCATCATTATCTAAGAAAAAACTTTATTTTTCTGTGCTTATAATTATCAAAAATCTGAAGATGAGTGAAAGAGCAAAACTAAAATAAACTCTACAAATTTGTTAAAATAATTATAACTATAGTCTACTTACGTATACTTTTTTTCAGGAAAAAAAAAATCATCTTGCTAGAAAATAAGAAACACCTTCCAATGATGACTGGTGGATCATGAGCAAAACGGGCTCAAATTTTTCAAAATTGTAAGTTTAATCATTGAAAGGAAAAGAACACAAGCCTAATACAAGGAAGTGAAATGCTGATGAAAAGCTTACAGTCTTAAAACACTGAGTGATTTGACCTCAGGTCTATTTCATTTACACGACAAGTAATGAAAAGCAAAAGTAAAAATTATTTTGAATCTTTTGGCAAATGCTTTAAAATCACTGTCTATGTAATTACAAAAGAAAACTTATTCTGAAAAGGGAAACAAACTTACTGAACCTCTGAGAAGTATTTAAACATGAGAAGAATGACTCACTGGAGATTCCTATCAAACTTTGTGGGGGTTTTGTTTGTTTTAATTTTATTGCCAGGGACGATAACCAAAGATAAAAGCCGTTTGCCACACAGATACCACTCATCTCTTTTCCTCCACCCAATTTACAACAGACACTCATTTCTATCAAATGCTACCCTTCTTTAAAGAATCAGCTCAAGTTCTACCTCTCTGATCACATAAACACACTTTCACACACACAAACACACATTTTTCCTTCTGATCTTCTATTTCTTTTTCTGTCTTTATGCATATAGAGTATTTCCTAGCATTCTTAATTAAAAGTATGTAAGCCTGACCTACATGCAGAAGCCCCTTTATTACTTCTGGGCAGCACTTTCTGTATATTTCTCTAGTTATTTGTACAATGTAGGTGCTCCATCTTCAAGAGAAGATTAAAAAGGACATTAGAAGACCATAATTTAAACTGAATTTAAATTTAAACCCAAATATTTGAACTTGAGAAAGGGATTTAAACTCTTGGGTCTCAAAACAGAATCTTAATGTTGGTTTAGATAGCAAACTTAGCCCAAGGTGTTGTTGTGAAGATAAATTAGGTAATATCTATAAAATGATTTATGATTTACTATACTATTTATTTTTTATTTTATTGGAGGCAAATTACCTTACATTAATATATTGGTTGGTTTTGCCATACATTGACACGAATCCACCCCGGGTAAACATGTTTTCCCTTTTTTGAACCCCCCTCCCACCTCCCTCTTCCCCATATCCTCCCTCCAGGTCATCCCCGTGCACCAGCCCCAAGCATCCTGTATCATGCGTCGAACCTGGACTTGTGATTCATTTCACCTATGATAATATACATGCTACAATGTATAGTTTATACTGGAAACAGATTCTAATGCTATAGAGCAAAGCAAGCAAACCTCAGGCTACAAAGACAAATAGACATGCATTCTAATTCTGGTCTCTGCCCTTTCTGTTGTTTATTCAGTCCGTCTGACTCTTTGCAATCCCAAGGACCGTAGCCCACCAGGCTCCTCTGTCTATGGGGATTCTCCAGCAAGCATACTGCAGTGGGTTGCCATGCCCTTCTCCGGGGGATCTTCACCACACAGGGATTGAACTCCAGTCTCCAACATTACAGGCAGATTCTTAACCATCTGAGCCACCAGGGAAGCCCAAGAATACTGGAGTGGATAGCCTATTCCTTCTCCAGGGATTTTCCTGACCCAGGAATCAAAATAGGGTCTCCTGCATTGCAGGTGGATTCTTTACCAGCTGACCTACCAGGGAAGCCCCCCTCCTCCACAGGAAAGTGACAATTCTGCAAAGACGTCCCAGGACAAATAGGGACCACACAAGTCTATTCCCAGCCTGAGCGGAAATGAGTAAAAAGAAAAGGAGAAAGTGTTGCACTGTTAAGGAATGTTCCAGGCTGCCCGCCCACCTGAAAGTGAGGCACAGGCCAGGGCCAGCACGCACCTACTTTCTACCTAGGTCCTTTTTCAGCTCCATCACCATATATAAAACTGTAATAAAAATACATATCAGGCAGAATATTGTGAGAATTAACATTCACAGAGTATGGGAAGCAATCAACAAATGGTAGATTTATCATTATTATTCAAGTATCAGTTCAGTTCAGTTGCTCAGTCGTGTCCAACTCTTTGCTACCCCATGGACTGCAGCATGCCAGGCTTCCCTGTCTGTCACCAACACCTGCAGCCTACTCAAACTCATGTATATGAAGTCAGTGATGCCATCCAACAATCTCATCCTCTGCCATCCACTTCTCCTCCTGCCTTCACTCTTTCCCAGCATTAGGGTCTTTTTTCAAAAGAGTCAGTTCTTCGTATCAGATGGCCAAAGTATTGGAGTTTCACCTTTAGCATCATTCCTTCCAACAAATATTTAGGACTGATTTCCTTTAGGATGGACTGGTTGGATCTCCTTGCAGTCCAAGGGACTCTCAAGAATCCTCTTCGACACCACAATTCAAAAGCATCAATTCTTTGATGTTCAGCTTTCTTTATAGTCCAACTCTCACATCCATACATGACCACTGGTAAAACCATAGGTTTGACTAGACAGACTTTTGTTGGCAAAGTAATGTCTCTGCTTTTTAATATGCTATCTAGCTTGGTCATAACTTTTCTTCCAAGGGAAAAGCATCTTTTAACTTCATGGCTACAGTCACTAACTGCATTGATTTCGGAGCCCCCAAAAATAAAGTCTGACACTGTTTCCCCATCTATTTGCCACGAAGTGATGGGACCAGATGCCATAATCTTAGTTTTCTGCATGTTGAGCTTTAAGCCAACTTTTTCACTCTCCTCTTTCACTTTCATCAAGAGGCTATTTAGTTCTTCTTCGCTTGCTGCCATAAGGATGGTGTCATCTGCATATCTGAGGTTATTGATATTTCTCCCAGCAATCTTGATTCCAGCTTGTGCTTCATCCAGACCAATATTTTGCATGATCTACTCTACATATAATTAAGCAGTGTGACAATGTATAGCCTTGATTTACTCCTTTCCTGATTTGGAACCAGTCTGTTGTTCCATGTCCAGTTCTAACTGTTGCTTCTTGACCTGCACACAGATTTCTCAGGAAACAGGTCAAGTATTATTATACTTATTATTTCAAAAAGAGACATGATGCAGAAAACTACTAATACAATCTAAAACAGGACCAGAAGTTTGAAAATGGGTCTTCATGCCACATTTGTTGCTCCTTGGATTGAAATACAAGGAAATAGGGTCAATTCAATAATTCTCATAAATTTGACAACAACTGATTAATAGAAATCAACTCTGATTTTGTGTTACTTTCAATCTATATAAATTTACACAAACTGTATAACAGAAACACCTGTTCAGTTCAGTTCAGTTCAGTTCAGTCGCTCAGTCGTGTCCGACTCTCCGCGACCCCATGAATCACAGCACGCCAGGCCTCCCTGTCCATCACCAACTCCCGGAGTTCACTCAAACTCATGTCCATCGAGTCGGTGATGCCATCCAGCCATCTCATTCTCCGTCGTCCCCTTCTCCTCCCGCCCCCAACCTTTCCCAGCATCAGAGTCTTTTCCAGTGAGTCAACTCGTCGCATGAGGTGGCCAAAGTATTGCAGTTTCAGCTTTAGCATCAGTCCCTCCAATGAACATCCAGGATTGATCTCCTCTAGAATGGACTGGTTGGATCTCCTTGCAGTATAAGGGACTCTCAAGAGTCTTCTCCAACACCACAGTTCAAAAGCATCGATTCTTCGGCGATCAGCCTTCTTCACAGTCCAACTCTCTTTCATAAAATGCTGAATCTTATTCCCTACAACTGATATATTGAACCAACTAGTGTGTGAGCATGCTGTGTCTGACTGTTTGCAAGCCCATGAACTTTAACCCTCCAGGTTCTTCTGTCCATGGAATTTTCCAGGCAAGAATACTGGAGTTGATTGCCATTTCCTCCTCCAGGGGACTTTAGCAACCCAGGAATCTTAGCAAACCCGAGTCTCTTACATATCCTGCATTAACAGGCGGATTTTTGTGCCACCTTGGAAGCCATTAAACCAACTATCCATCCAACTAGCCATTGAATCAACTATCCATATTGATCAAACTATCCATCAATTGTTTGATATAATTATATCAAACTTGCCATTTCTAAATCAAATATATATGAATAGGCTAGTGCTAAAGGTTTCTTCATTAAGTCTAAATTTAATGAGACAACATTAAATTTTACAATAAGAATCATATAAGAAATGGTATAACATTATTTTGAATGCTATAGAGGTGTAGTAAGAGCCATATTAGAATAAAAAACTGTAAAAATGTCTACATTGTCATCATTATTACCATTATTATTATCATTACTGCTATTATCAATATTATTTTAAAGTATGTGGCCATATGAGCTCATCTCAAAGAATCAGCATGAATTCTTTCTTCCCATTGGCTACTTCAGTGAGTTGTTTCTTCATTATATCCTATTACCCTGCCTTTCCCAGGTGGCACTAGTGGTAAAGAACCCAGCTGTCAATGCAGGAGACATAAGAGACACAAGTTCGATTCCTGGGTTGCAAAGATCCCCTGGAGAAGGGCATGACAACTCACTCCAGCATTCTTGCCTGGAGAATCCCATGAAGAGAGGAGCCTGGTGGGCTACAGTCCACAGGGTCACAAAGAGTTGGACATGACTTAAAGCAACTTCAGTTCAGTTCAGTTCAGTTCAGTTCAGTCGCTCAGTCGTGACCAACTTTGCGACCCCATGAATCACAGCACGCCAGGCCTCCCTGTCCATCACCAACTCTTGGAGTTCACTCAGACTCATGTCCACAGAGTCGGTGATGCCATCCAGCCGTCTCATTCTCTGTCGTCCCCTTCTCCTCCCGCCCCCAATCCCTCCCAACATCAGAGTCTTTTCCAGTGAGTCAACTCTTCACATGAGGTGGCCAAAGTATTGGAGTTTCAGCTTAAAGCAATTTAGCATGCACAAATGCCACTTTTACTATTTTTAATCTTCCCTAATTTCAAGTTCTCATATCCATGATTGTTCCTAAACTAAGAGATCTTAATTAATAGCACATCTCCTACCATTTCAGAAAAATGACACATAAAGCCAGCTGTTTGTATCTATGTGTGAGATAATGCAATATCCAGGCTCCCTGGATTCCGTTATATCTAGATCCAACAGCTGCATCCAGAGCTTTCAGAAATTCCTGAGCTTTACCTCTGACATTTTCCATTAGCTAGCTAGCCTTTTTGCCTGAGTTAGGGCTAGAAATAACTGAGAAACACTCTGTGGTTTAGCTCTATAATGTGTGGAAGAAAAACCACAAGACTAACTCTCGAATCATCCTCTGCCCTTAGAGTTCATCTTCAATTAGCTTTGAGGTTCTCTCAATCCCCTGAAATTGCTCTCAAATTCTTTCATTTACTTTCTGATAATTTTTGACCCGCATTTTCAAAAAACATCTAAAAATATACAAATTTCCTGTATCTCCCTCCTTCAAGCAGCCCCACACACTACCCCAGGAATAATCAGCCTGATGCCCTGGCCCATTCTTGCTAGGAGACAGTGGGGTGGCACGTGGGCTGCCATTATCTCCCACATGGAAGAACAAGTTTAGGTGATCACCCTTGGAAACAGAAAGAAAGGAAAATTCAAGAGAGAACAGATTGCCATTTTTATGATAACTCACCCTATGAAATGTTTCTTTAAATATTTTCCAGATTAAACCAGATTGCTTCCCAATTATCCATCAAAGTACAAGGTACATTCCCAGAAGGAAGTAATTGGAATAGTGATTTAAGCAAGCCAAACAAAATAGCAACTAACTCTGTTATGTCTGTTCTATTATAATCTGACTGAAGACATATTTATATTTTTAGCCCAGAGCACTTTTTCAGCCTCAGACCTACATATCCATCTGCCAACCTGACATCTATACTTGAACATCTTATGAGCATCCCAAATGTAATGTGGACAAGTATTAACTTTTGAAAATTCCCTTTCAAACATTTTCCAAAAATTGGCATATCTACATTTTAGTGTATGGTCCCTTTATCCTCGAGACCAGAACCATCTTTGATGATTTCATCTCCTCTTTGCCACTCATCCAAGCCTTCCTGATTGTATGTATTTCCACAACATATCTACATTCAAACCTCTTTCCTGCATTGCTGCTGCCACAATGCCAGGCTGACACCTCATTTTCTAAACTGAATTCTGTCAGCAACCCTGCTACTGTTTTTCTGCTTCCATTCTTACCCCTTTGATCCACTCTAAATAGAGCAGAAGAGTGAAGTTATTAAATTATAAACTGTACCATCTTTCACCTGCTCAAACCAATTCTTACTGAACTGAGAATAAAAGTTCTTAAAGTAATTTCCAACTTCTTGCCTCACCTGGCTGTTCTCTTTCTCTACAGTCTCAGGGCATGCCTAAGTTTTCAGATAAACAATGGGTCTCATATTCAGAAATTTAATTATCCATTGTTACATGAAATTTGAATTTAGCCGAGTGTCCTGCATTTTATGTGACAATCCCAGTTGTGCCATTATTTTGCTCATGACACATCAGTCACAGCAACCTTTCAAAAGTTTCCTTCTGAGCTACACCCTTTCCTACGTAATGCCTACTATTTCTATTAATGAAAAGTCTCCTTCAGAAAGATACATGCACTGCAATATTCATTGCTGCACTATTTACAATAACCAAGACATAGAAGCAACCTAAATGTCCAACAACAGATGAATGGATAAAGATGATGTAGTTGTGTATGTACACAATGGAATATTACTCGGCTATGAAAAATGATGTCATTTGCAGTAACATGGACAGTCCTAGAAATAATGATATTAAGTAAAGTAAATCAAACACAGAAAGACATTCATATGGCATCACTCATATGTGGAATCTTAAAAAATGATACAAATGAATTAAAAAATGATACAAATGAACTTATTTGCAAAATGGAAATAGACCCGTAGACATAGAACACAAAATTTATGTTTACCAAAGGGGAAAGGGGAGGTATAAATCAGAAATTTGGGATAAAGAGATACACAATAGATAAACAACAAGGACATACTGTGCAGCATAGAGAACTATGTTCAATCTACAGAGGAAAGCAATCTGGTGAAAGAAACACACTGAATCACTTTGTTGGTACACCTGAAACTTTGTAAATCAACTATTTGTTGTTTAGTCACTAAATTGTATCTGACACTTTTGTGACCCCATGGACTGCCAGGACCCCAAGCCTGCCAGGTTCCTTTGCCCAGGGGATTCTCCAGGCAAGAATATTGGAGTGGGTTGCCATTTCCTTCTCCAAGGGGTCTTCCCAAGCCAGGGATCAAACCCACGTCTCCTGAATTGGCAGGCAGTAGTAGGCAAATTCTTTATTGCTGAGCCACAAGGGCAGCTCCAAATCAACTATACATCAATTAAAAAAAGAAAGAAAAAGAAATGATCCACTGTCCAATGTTTACCTGAAAAGCTACTGCTTTTTTTCTAGATTTACCTTAAATGCTACATTGTAAAAGAGTCATCTAATATTTCAGTGTGACTGAGGTCACATCATTAAATTGTCACAACACTTTACAGATTTTTTTCCTTGCTCCTATCATAGTTTATATAGTTACTTACATGAATATGAACATGTAAATATGTGTTTGACCTACCACTGCATTTGCCATTCTAGTAGAAAATCATGGACACAGAAGAGCCTCAATATGTTTTTGAAAAGTAGGAAGGAAGGCAGGGAGGAAAAGAGGGAGGGATGAAAGAAGAAGAAAGGAAGGAAGAAATTTTATCTAAATCAACTCCTTTATTTGAAGTTCATGCTGCCAATGCAAACTTCTCTAGTTCAATTTCCTGAAAGCATTTACCCTTTTGGACCAAGGTAACTGACTGGAACAATCAAATACTCTTTAGTCATTCTTACCAAATCTACTGAGCACTGCAAATGAAGATATTGGTACACTGGATTGTGAACTTAGCCCTAAATTAAAAATATCAGCCTCCTCAACCCAGGCAGTTGCTGCCATGTGAGAATATAAACTTAGTATTTTGAAATAATCTGTTTTTTAAAACAGATCAGAATTTTATATGACACTTTTCCATTTTAAAATATTGGGTACTGGTTTAAATAACTTCAGAACTTGGCAAAGAATTATCAATCAGATTAGTCAGTGAAGACTTAACAATATGCCTTCGTTTCTGCACACATAGCAAGGACACAGATGACAACTAAGGTATAAAGGGGGGGTATGCATATAGAATAAAGAAAAAATAATAACATCTCTGAGGATCATAAATCGAACATGAGAAACAGGTGAAAAAATTAGTTCTTTGTATTTGAAGTCCGGCCTTAATTTATTCTATATCAGGGGTCCCCAGCATCCGGGATCTCATGCCTGGTGATGAGAGGTGGAGCTGATGTAATAATAATATAAATAAGTGCACAATAAATGTAATGTACTTGAATCATCCGCAACCATCCCCTACCTCTCCAGTTCATGGAAAAATTTTCTTCCATGAAACCAGTCTCTGGTGCCAAAAAGGTTGGGGACCCCTGCTCTGTATGGTCTATTCTGTAGGTCCCTATGTAAAAACTATGTTTAGAGAAGCAATTAAGTCAATACACCTATCCCAGCTGCTCACTCTCTGCCACTATCCCCAGGACTCTATCATTCTGAGTAAAGCTAACCCAACCACTCCTTTGAAGTGCCTGAGAGCAGAGGCAGGTCCGTCAAGAAGGGAGCACCCCAAGTTCCCAAATCCCCTTCTTGGGAGGTGAGGGGTGTAGGTTCTAATGTTAGTGGAGGCAAGAACAAACCCACATTCCTATGCATTGTGAAAAATAAATCAGTCTTCTGAGGATACTTTATTGTTGTTATTCCTTTGCTTTCTTGTTTATTTTACATCCAGGTTCAAAAATAGATTGACCATCCACACTTCAGGACTTTCTTGCAGAAAAGAAGTATTAAGGTTGTTAGAAAACAAATCTTTGTACTGACTCACTAGCTCCAGTACAGAGCTCGCTGAAGCCAAAGAACAATCTGTCCAAATTTACAGTCTTTGGTTAATTCCTCAGATGGCTTTGTAGTAGATGCGTCCCTGGAGCTTTCTCCTGAGTCATCTCTCCTTTATGTTTGTATATTTTAAGCAAATGAAACAACCAGTATATTGTAATAAGTGTTTTTATTTTCTTTTAAGGAAAAATAGGCAAGATAAATTGTTCGTGAGAAAAATGGTAGAAAGTAAAAAGCTTCAGTTGACTACATGTGGCATCTCTCAAACAGTAAGTCAGAGTTTTCCATAGCTCAAGGGACTTCTAGTCAATAAATTTAACAAGCTGCAGCCAGAGTCCAAGCTTCAGTGCAGTATGTTAATGAGAGTTCAGGAAGCTGTCTGCTTCTCAACCCTAGGACAGAGTTAATAGAGGAGAAATGACAAAATGTGTGGGGAGGATTTGAAAGAGAAAGCTTTTTACTGTTCTTGTTTCTTTCCTATTTAACTTAAGGACAAATGACTACAGAATCTTAGTTTTGAGAAATAAACCAAACTGGAAGTGTTAAAAAAAAAAAAAAAAACTTCATATATGAAAATATTTACAAGACCAAGAGTTTTTGAACATTTCACAGAACAGATAAAGCTCTTTAGAAAAGCGTGATTCTAGCTGTGGAAACTATAACAAAAACCAGCTATAGTGAATTTCATAACATAGACTAACCATCTGATTTTACAAATTAATAAAATTTATGATGTGAACTGTGATATTCCAAAATAGCACAAGGAACATCTGTTGATCAAGCCAAGCTAAGTTTGTTAGACTTACTGTAGAAAAAGAGACCATGAATTTGGCCATATCAATGGTGTCTCAAAATGAGGAAACAAGAGGGGTTCCCAGGTGACGCTGATAGTAAAGAACCCACCTGTCAATGCCGGAGAGGTAAGAGATGCAGGTTTGATCCCTGAGTCAGGAAGATTCTCTGGAGGAGAGCATGGCAACCCGCTCTAATATTTTTGCCTTGAGCCTGGTGGGCTGCGCCCCATAGGGTGGCAAAGCGTTGGACATGCATGCAGAGGGATACTAACTGGACTTGAGCCAGATTTTAAGGCAGAAAAACAAGACCCAGAATGGTTCAACTGGGCAAAGTTTACAATGAAAGAGCTTTGGATTGTAAGGTACAGAAAAGCTAACATCCAGAAACAAGGCCTGATGCTCAAACTATGTGCTTTTAAATTGGTTCACAGTCTTAGCTTTCAGACGTATTTCCTAAAGAAAGTGACTAAGTTATCTTTTCCTAGCCCCAGTGTTATTTTGCACAGACAACAAAATGTATGTTTGTCCCCAGAACATTTTAGCACACAGATACAAAATTGTGTTAGCTGCAGTTTCCTCTTCCCAAATGTGTATGCCTCATTTCTAAAAAATTCCTATGGTAGAAATCAGAACTACTTTAACTTCAGCTATCTGTGACTTTTCTACTACCTTTATGAAATGCCTTCAGTTCAGTTCAGTCGCTCAGTCGTGTCCGACTCTCCGCGACCCCATGAATCACAGCACGCCAGGCCTCCCTGTCCATCACCAACTCCCTTAGATATCCCTAAAAAGAGCCCCCACCTTCTTATTTAACATTCTTCTGGCTATGTATGTGTTGTGTGTGTGTGTGTGTTGGTGTGTGTGTGTTATTCGCACAGGCATGTCTGATCTATACATGGGACCTTTGTGACCCCATGGACTATAGCCCACAAGGTTTCTCTATCCATGGAATTCTCCAAGCAAGAACACTTTAGTGGGTAGCCATTCCCTTCTCCAAGGGATCTTCCCAACCCAGTGATTAAACCCAAGTCTCCTGCATTGCAGGCAGATTCTTTACCAACTGAGTTACCAGGGAAGCCCTCCTCTTGGCCTACATCAAAGAAGTTGTCATTGAAAATACAACAGAGCCATTAATTCTTAGTATCCCACATCTTATGTATCATCCAAAAAATTACATATCTAATCTACCAAATAAAGTAGTGAGAAAAAAAAACAATTTATTATTTAAGTAAGGGGATTTTTATATTATAGATTGCATGAAGGTCAGAAGCATGGAATATTTAGAATCTGACTATTCCCAGTTTGGCAGATTAATTTGGTTACTCTCTTAAGAACTGAATTTTATGACTGAAAAGAAACTTGGAGAACACCTAATTCAAATTATTTTGTTTATTTTCCTTAAATATCAGGAAATAAATAAATGTGAGGAAGCATTGACATCCATCTAAAGTCATACAGCGACTTGGCTTCTTTTAGGTGCCATATCTTAGAGACAGTTCATTTTTTCCACATGCTCTTACTCTGCCTCAGTTTATCTTTCTTTCCGACAGACTCACATCTCTGAGGAAAGAATGTCTCTACTTGTTGGCACTGTATCCCATCAGAGATGTTCTTTCCAGGAACCCCTGATGACATCATACTTTGTATCTTTTTCCTCTGTGTCCTGTCTCCTGAAGTCTCATGAATGAACCTATATCCAACCATACCTCTCAGGAAAGCATCCTCCATTCTTAATTGGACACTATTTGATTCATGGGGTTGCAAAGAGTCAGACACGAATGAGTGACTGAACTGAACTGAAGGCTCTGCTTAAGCTATTGGTTCATTCTTGGGATTCAGATATAGCATGGTTAAGCCCAGGTGGGACACCCTGTCAGGTACCCAACTGCTTGAGGGGCTAAAGACAATCCTAGAGAACAATACATCTTGAAAAGTGAAACTTGAAGTATGGTCCAGTGACAAGCCTGCAGTCTTCAAAAAAATGAAAAGAAAATTATGATCATACTTGGACTTGTCTAAGGCATGAATACCATGATCACCATGAACACATTTGAAATGTAGGAGGAGTAAAAGCTAAAGTAACTCTTTTAAACTAGTAAAGATAATGCTAAGTCACTAAAGGGTTAAGAGGAACATATAAGCAAGATGATGAAAGACCTTTGTGCATCAGGCCTAAAACCTACAAGTGCCACTGGTAATAAGAAGATACTGGGTTTATGGCTCTGGCAAAGAATCCGGAGTATATCACTGGCACTGGCACTCATGCTGGACTTCAACAGGAGAGATAACAGCAATCCTTATTAGCATATATCACCGACAGTATCTACAAGTGCAGAGGATTATCCTGCATATAACCAAGAGAACTTGGTCTTCACACTCACATAAAAAGCTTAGTAGGTTAGACCTTAGGAGCCCTGGAGACTCTAGAAGGAATAAGTCAGACTACATCTAAAGCAGTGCTACTGATTAGCTTTCCCTGGGGCCCTGGGCCTAAGAAACTATATTACTGCCTGATTTCTTTCTCTTTGCTCTAGCTCAATTCCAAATCAATCAGTTTTTAAACTTTACAACTCGACTATTCAGCAATTTCTTTGCCCTACTTGTTTTCTATTTTCATTCCTTTTATCTCTGATCAATCACAAGGTGAACGTTTATAGCATTAATTTTTAGTATTTTAAGATACCTCTTAAAATTGGGTCACTGAAAACTAATAAATACTAAATTGGGTCACTTATAAATCTCTTATAAAAACCTTCTTCCATCTTGTCCTGTTTTGTACGACAGCGTGGTTCTGAAAGAGATCTCTTCTCAATGAAGTCCATCTACAAAGAAATGCCCATTTATCAATCTCCAGTTGGGCCAACTATTAATGTAGGGCTCCAAAACACAAAGTGCAACAGCAGCTTATTCTACCAACCATTGGCAGATACTCTGAATTCAGCACAATGTGATTAAATATCCCATCTGGGCCAGATTTCTGTTTCTTACATGGTTTTGCACAAATTCTAGTGCTTGTCTTTCTAAGTTGAATAACTGCACCAAAGATAATTAAAAATTATAGTGAATATTTGGGAGAATTTTTAATACTAGCAAAGAAGTGAAGGATTAGTTACTCAGTCGTGTCCCACTCCTTGTGACATGGGATTCTCCAGGCAAGAATACTGGAATGGGTTGTCATTCCCTACTCCAGGAGATCTTCCCAACCCAAGGATTGAACCTGAGTCTTCTGCATTACAGGCAGATTCTTTACCATCTGAGCCACCAGGGAAGGCCAATACTAGCAAACTTGCCCATAACAGCAGCACCTTAAACAGGGATTAAAATTGAAAATATCTGTTGAATGAATTTTTCTTTGCATGAAGAAACTCCCCAAACAAATTCAGATACCAAAACTATTTCCTAAAAAAGAGTTCTTAGCCAAGACACAGGTAAAACATAAAAATTCAAATGTATCCATTTTAGATCTCACGAAGCACAACTTGAACCTAACAGCCTTAATCCCACTTGTCCTCGTCCCCTCTCCTGTGCTTCTCCAGTACCCTTTGCTCATTCCTCTCTTTATGACCCAATTTCTTTCCATTCTGGGCAGCTATAAATCCCTAAAGCTCAATTGCCTCTCAAAGTTAAATCCATTTTAAATGGGGTAAATCCCTGTTTTGGTATTAGCACTCATACTGAACATCAATACAGGCTATTAGACATGTATTACTACGAACCCTGGTATGTTTTATTAGCAAAAAAATATATTATTCAATATTTTATTTTGGCATGCTTAATTATACTTCTTTCTAGATTTCTGAACAAGGGACTTCACATTGTTATTTTTTACTGGGTCTCACAAATTATGTTGCTAACATCTATGCTATGCTATAGTGCAAAGTGGAGCAGGGAAAGAAGAATATCAATATATCCATTAGAATTCCTCCCTTGCAGTTTTCATAAAATTATACAGGGAGTGAATCAAAATAGGCCACTTTAGATAAGATTTTAGTTTTTTCTTTTAAATGAAAACACATGAATCGTAGGGGAAGAATATTGTACTGATATCACTACAGACTTCTCTATATAAAAAACAAAGAGAAAAGCAAGGAAATGATGAAATGAAGAATTGGGTCATTTGGTCTATACCCCCACAACTCTGTCAACCATTCTGATAGGAAATAAGTTCTGTTCTCTCCATTTAATTAGATACTCCTGGCTTCTGGGTTAGAGGTAGACTACAAAGTCCAACCATAAATATCCTGCTAGTATTTGCCTGTATATAATTCTCAAAGGTGGTATCTCTAGAGGTTTAAATGCCACTGTGTAGTCCAATTAAATGATTCTGAAAATAGTCATCCAACAAAAAGAACAGATAAACTTGATAGAGGTTAAAATGAAAACCACTGGAAAGCTAATGTATGATCACCATCCCTTAAAAAGTGGTTGCAGAGCTGTGCTGATCACTTCCTCAACACAGGCTGAGGAATGATTCTGGGGAACAAGAAGCAAGGGTTGAAAACAGATACCACCAACATCTATTTAATTGACCAATAGGATAGAGAACTAAGGCCACTTGTGTCAGCATGACTTAACTCTATCTTCTAGGAAATTCTTGCCCAGGAATATGTCAGTTGTTGTTACTGAAATTCAGTCACTAAGTCATGTTCGACTCTTTGTGACCCCATGGACTGCAGGGTTCCCTATTCTTCACTGTCTCCCAGAGTTTGTTCAAATTCATGTCCATTGACTCAACAATACTAACTAACCATCTCATCCTCTGCCACACCCTTCTCTTCCTGCCCTCAGTCTTTCCTAGCATCAGCGTCTTTTCCAATGAGTCTCCTCTTTGTGTCAAGTGGCCAAAGTAATGGAGCGTCACTTCAGTCCTTTCAATGAATATTCACGGTTGATTTCCTTTAGGATTGACTGGTTTGTTCTCCTTGCTGTCCAAGGCATTCCCAAGAGTCTTCTCCAGCACCACAATTTGAAAGCATCAATTATTTGGCACTCAGACTTCTCTGTGATCCAACTCTCACATCCATACATGATTACTGCAAAAACTATAGCTTTGACTCTACGGACCTTTGTTGGCAAAGTAATGTTTCTATTTTTTAATATGCTGCCTAGGTTTGTCATAGCTCTCATTCCAAGGAGGAAGAACCTTTTAATTTTATGGCTGTAGTAAACATCCACAGTGATGTTGGAGCCCAAGAAAAAAAATCTGTCACTGCTTCCACTTGTTCCCCTTCTATTTGCCATGAAACAATGGGACTGGACGCCATGATCTTAGTTTTTTGAATGTAGAGTTTTCAGTTTTATCTTACCCCTTTCCCAATTTTGAACCAGTGAATCAGTTGCTCCATCTTACGTTCTCATTGTTGATTCTTGACTCACGTACAGATTTTTCAGGAAGCAGGTAATGTGGTTAGGTATTCCCATCACTTTAAGAATTTTCCACAGTTTGTTGTGATCCACACAGTTAAAGGTTTTAGCATAGTCAGTGAAGAAGTACATGCATTCTGGAATTTCTTT
Organism: Moschus berezovskii; assembly: GCF_049115385.1. Lineage (NCBI taxonomy): Eukaryota > Metazoa > Chordata > Mammalia > Artiodactyla > Moschidae > Moschus > Moschus berezovskii. The sequence goes on along the minus strand of NC_142460.1, from coordinate 113,113,527 downwards.
GCTTTCTCTATAATCTAATGAATATTGGCACTTTGATCTCTGGTTCCTATGCCATTTATAAACCTATTTTGTACATCTGGAAGTTCTAAATTCATGTACTCCTGAAGCCTAGATGGAAAAATTTTGAGCATAACCTTACTAGTACACAAAATGAGTGCAACTATACAGGAGTTTCTACATTCTTTGGCATTGTCTTTCTTTGGGATTGGAATGAAAACTAACCTTTTCCAGTCCTGTGGCTACTGCTGAGTTTTCCAAATTTGCTGACATACTGAATGCAGCACTTTAATAGCATCACTTTTAAGATTTGAAATAACTCAGCTGGAATTGATGCTTTTGAACTGTGGTGTTGGAGAAGACTCTTGAGAATCCCTTGGACAGCAAGGAAATCCAACTAGTTCATCCTAAAGGAAATCAGTCCTGAATACTCATTGGAAGGACTGATGCTGAAGCTAAAACCCCAATACTTTGGCCACCTGATGTGAAGAACTGAAAAGACCTTGATGCTGGGAAAGATTAAAGGCAGGAGGAGAAGGGGACAACAGAGGATGAGATGGTTGGATGGCATCACCGACTCAATGGATATAAGTCTGAGTAAACTCTGGGAATTGGTGACGAACAGGGAGGGCTGGCATGTTGCAGTCCATGGGGTCACAAAGAGTCGGACACAACTGAGTGAATGAACTGAGCTGAACAACTGTAATTCCATCACCTCCACTAGCTTTGTAGTAATGCTTCCTAAAGCCCACTTGACTCCAGGATGTCGAGGTGAGTGGCCACAGCATCGTGGTTATCCAAGTCATTAAGACTTTTTTTTTATAGTTCTTCTGTGTATTCTTGCCACCTCTTCTTAATCTCTTCTGCTTCTGTTAGGTCCTTACCATTTTTGTCCTTTACTGTGCCCATCTTTGCATGAAATGTTCCCTTGCTATCTCTAACTTTCTTGAAGAGATTTCTAGTCTTTCCCATTTTATTGTTTTCCTCTATTTCTTTGCATTGGTCACTTAAGGCATTTTTATCTCTCCTCTCTATTCTTTGGAACTCTGAATTTCATTGGATATATCTTTCCATTTCTCCCTTGCTTTTCATCTCTCTTCTTCCCTCAGCTATTTGTAAAAAAAAGCTTCTTAAAAAACCGTTTTGTCTTTTTGCATTTTTCTTGGAATGGTTTTGGTCATTGCCTCCTGTACAACGTTATGAACTTCCATCCATAGCTCTTCAGGCACTCTATTTACCAGATCTAATCCCTTGAATCTATTCGTCTCTTCCACTGTATAATCATAGGGGATTTGATTTAGGTCATATCTGAATGGACTAGAGTTTTCCCCTACTTTCTCCAATTTAAGCCTGGATTTTGTAATAAGAAACTGATGATCTGAGCCACAGTCAGCTCCTGGTCTTGTTTTTGCTGACTGTACAGAGCTTCTCCATCTTTGGCTACAAAGAATATAATCAATCTGATTTCGGTAATGACCATTTGGTGATGTCCATGTGTAAAGTCATCTCTTGTGTTATTGGAAGAGGGTGTTTGCTCTAACCAGTGTGTTCTCATGACAAAACTCTGTTAGTCTTTGCTTCATTTTGTACTCCAAGGCCAAACTTGCCTGATACTCCAGTATCTCTTGGCTTCCTACATTTGCATTCCAATCCATATGACCCAGTAGATCAATAAATAATATAACTCTTTGCTTCAGAAAATTCCTGCAACCAATCTGTCTGGGAAAATAGTTTGCGCCTCTGAGAAAACAGTTTTTTCCTTTCAAGACCATATATTGTTAACCAGGCACACAGCTTGCATCTCAGACAATAGAATGGGATGAACCAGAGGGATGGGATGGGGAGGGAGGTGGGCAGGGGTTTCAAGATGGAGAACACATGTACACCCTGGGCAGATTCATGTCAATGTATGGCAAAAACAATACAATAATGTAAAATAATTAGCCTCCAATTAAAAGAAATAAATTAAAAAAAAAAAGACTCACTCAAGTGATCTCATCTCCCTGTACACCAATATTAACTTATTATGCCACAAAACTTGCTCAATCCAAATCAGTGTTCTCTCTGGAAGTTTTTAAACCACTCAAGGCATACCCCATAATTTTAGAAATATTTTTCCTTGCATTTCTTCTTAGACACTACTGAGACTTTGTCAGGAAAGTGTTTGTTCTTACTTCAGAAGAACTAATAATCTAGGTTTTGCTTAACTAGTAAACTATTAAGGAATGGCAAGCAACAGGCATCTTTATATCAACCTGGTTAAATTTGTCAATGTAGCAAGATAAGTAAAAACAGAGAAACTAGCAGCAATCCATCAATGTAACTAAAAATGATAAAATAAAAGAGCTTCTCTATCATCCTAAATGTACTACTTAATGAAAAAGAATATCCCTAGTGGCTCAGATGGTAAAGAATCTGCCTGCAATGCAAGAGACCCAGGTTTGATCCCTGGGTCAGAAAGATTTCCCTGGAGAAGGGAATGGCTACCCACTCCAGTATTCTTGCCTGAAAAATATCATGGACAGAGGAACCTGGAGGGCTACAGTCCATGGGGTGACAAAAAGTCAGACATAAATGATCAACTAACACTTTAATACTCTCAAATTATAATTTTCCTCAAATATTTTAATAGTCAATATATTAAATAACTATGACAGGTAGCAGAGCAATAGTCAGATATAAAATGTTATCTGGCTTGTCCATATAATTAAAATTATTTTCTGAATTTTGTGTCAAGAAAGAAGAACAAACATCTAGTTTCACAACTCATCTCTGCAATTTTGTAAAAGTCACTGATTATTTCTTTGTTTAGCTCTTCACTTCTAAAATAAGGAAAATATATCTACTGAAGAATTATAATTTTGATTTCCTGCTCTGCATCAGTGCTCTAGGAAATGGATTATGGCTTTCATAAATCATTAAATCACAAAATGTATATAAGATAAATTTGTAAACTTTTTTTAAAAGTAAACAGTAAAGTGGTCTTATTTCTATTATCATTAGTAACATTATCTTAATTCTCTAATACATAGTCAAAATATGTTTCAAACGTGAAATTATTAGCATCTTCACAAGCCAGAACTTCTTTAAAACCAAAATCTGTCAATGTGTATTTTGTCATTATGAGTTAATCAGGTTTATTTTCACTGGGACATGATAAAATGCTGTGATTTGAGATTATGGAAAACAAATGATAAAAGAATATTACTGAGCTTTTCTAAGGGTGATTCTTATCAAAAGCACATAGAAAAAGGATTGTTCTAATATTAGATAAAACTATATATTTTTTCCTGTGGTAAAATATATACATAACATAAAGTTTACCATTTTAACCATTTGTAAGTATGCAGTTCTGTGAAATTCAGTACAGTCACATTGTGGTATCAGCACCATCCATTTCCAGAACATTTTCGTCTTCCAAAATGAAATTGTATACCAATTAAACAGTAATTTCCTCATTCCACCCTCTCCACAGCCCCTGGCAATCACCATTCTGTTTTTCTTGTCTCTGTGAATTTGACTACTCTAGGTATCTTAACACATTATTGATTGGGGGATTTTTGCAGAAACTAATGCCTGTGGCAGTAATATGTCTCCAGTCAATAATGAGTCAAATAAGTAGAATCATTCAATATTTATCCAAGCTTTTTTCACTCAGCTTAATGTCCTATAGTTGCATCCACTTGGTAGTATGTGTCAGAATTTATTCCTTTTAAGACTGAATAATATTTCATTCTGTGTCTGTGTGTGTGTGTACACACATATTTTGATGATCTAATCATCCATTAATGGACACTTGCATGACTTCTACCTTTTAGCTTTTGTGAATAATGTTGCTATGAACATAGGTGTTCAAACATTTCTTTGAGACTCTAATTTCAGTTCTTATGGAAATAAACCCAGAAGTAAAATTGGAGGATCATATGGTAATTCTATTCTTTTTTTTTTTTTGAATAACCACACTACTTTCCATGGAGGTTTCACCATTTTGCATTCCCTCAAGCAAAGCACAAAGGTTATAACTTCTCCATATCCTATCCAATGCTTATTTTTTGCTTTTATTTTGCTTTTAATACTCCTGAATTTGTGTTAAATTGCATTTCACTGTGGTTTTGATTTGTGTCTCTTAATGATTATTGATATTAAGCATCCTTGCAAGTGCTTATTGACCATTCTATATATTATTTGGAGAAATGTCTATCGAAATTCTGTGCCCAATTCTGATTGGGTTGTTTATTTGGTGTTGAGTGGTAGGAGTTCTTTATATATTCTCAATGTCAATCTCTCAGCAAAGTATGATTTGTAAATATTTCCACCATTCTACAGGTTCCCTTTTGCTCTACTGGTAGTGTGATTTGATGCACAGTTTTTTTAATTTCCTATTTTTAATTATCTATTTGCAGATGGAATTACATATCTTAACACTTACTTGTGAAATACATGTGTGATTCTTACCTCCCAAGAATTTACTGATTCTGGGAAAAACTCTGTTGGAATTATACATTTTTTATAGAAGCCAGAACTTAACTGAATACATGAGAGTGTGTCCATTCGCCACTAGAAAAAGGAAAAACAGATGGAGAACTCTGTTAAAAATAAGTACTTGAAAGAATAATCCACTTTACTCTTCATTTAAGGATAAAGAGAAATACACTGAGGTACCACATTTCTAATGGGAAACAATGATAAAATTCAAAAGCTGATAAATCCTTCCAACTTAGAGCTTTAATGCATTCACAGGTGAAAACCAAAAAGTACCACAGAGCCAGGTCTTGTTTTCAGTTCAGTTCAGTTCAGTTCAGTCACTCAGTCATGTCCTACTCTTTGCGGCCCCACGAACCACAGTACGCCAGGGCTCCCAGTCCATCACCAACTCCTGGAGTCCACACAAACCCATGTCCATTGAGTCAGTGATGCCATCTAACCATCTCACCCTCTATCGTCCCCTTCTCCTCCTGCCCTCAATCTTTCCCAGAATTAGGGTCTTTTCAAATGAGTCAGCTCTTCGAATCAAATGGCCAAAGTATTGGAGTTTCAGCTTCAACATCAGTCCTTCCAATGAACACCCAGATCTCCTTTAGGATGGACTGGTTGGATCTCCTTGCAGTCCAAGGGACTCTCAAGAGTCTTCTTCAACACCACAGTTCAAAAGCATCAATTCTTTGTGCTCAGCTTTCTTTATAGTCCAACTCTCACATCATATATCACCACTGGAAAAACCATAGCCTTGACTAGATGGACCTTGGTTGGCAAAGTAAAGTCTCTGCTTTTTAATATGCAGTCTAGTTTGGTCAGAACTTTCCTTCCAAGGAGTAAGCGTCTTTTAATTTCATGGCTGCAATCAGCATCCCCAGTGATTTTGGAGCCCAGAAAAATAAAGTCAGTCACTGTTTCCCCATCTATTTGCCATGAAGTAATGGGACCAGATGTCATGATCTTCGTTTTCTGAATGTTGAGCTTCAAGCCAACTTTTTCACTCTCCTCTTTCACTTTCATCAAGAGGCTCTTTAGTTCTTAACATTCTGCCATAAGGGTGGTGTCATCTGTATATCTGAGATTATTGATATTTCTCCTGGCAATCTTGATTCCAGCTTGTGCTTCCTCCAGCCCAGTGTTCCTCATGATGTACTCTGCATAAAAGTTAAATAAGCAGGGTGACAATATACAACCTTGACATGCTCCTTTTTCTATTTGGAAACAGTCTGCTGTTCCATGTCCATTTCTAACTGTTGCTTCCTGACCTGAATACAGGTTTCTCAAGAGGCAGGTCAGGTGGTCTGGGATTCCCATCGCTTTCAGAATTTTCCACAGTTTATTGTGATCCACACAGTCAAAGGCTTTGGCATAGTCAATGAAACAGAAATAGATGTTTTTCTGGAACTCTCTTGCTTTTTCCATGATCCAGCGGATGTTGGCAATTTGATCTCTGGTTCCTCTGCTTTCTCTAAAACCTGCTTGAACATCTGGAAGTTCATGGTTCACATATTGCTGAAGCCTGGCTTGGAGTATTTACCATGACTTTACTAACATGTGAGTTGAGTGCAACTGTGTGTTACTTTGAGCATTCTTTGGCATTGCCTTTCTTTGGGATTGGGATGAAAAGTGACCTTTTCCAGTCCTGTGGCCACTGCTGAGTTTTCCAAATTTGCTGGCATATTGAGTACAGCACTTTCACAGAGTCATCTTTCAGGATTTGAAATTGCTCATCTGGCATTCCATCACCTCCACTAGCTTTGTTCATAGTGATGCTTCCTAAGACCCACTTGACTTCACATTTCAAGACGTCTGGCTCTAGGTGAGTGATCACACCATCGTGATGATCTGGGTTGTGAAGATCTTTTTTGTATAGTTCTTCTGTGTATTCTTGCCACCTCTTAATATACTCTGGTCTTGTTTTATCAACCAGCAAAAAGAACTTCCTGCTCTACTCTGCTAAGACCAATTATTTTCTTTCAAACATTCCCATAGTAAGTTAAGTACCCTTGATTTTGAGAGTGAAAGGAGGAAAAAATGAGTAAAATATGCTTGTTGCAAACCATCAAGTACTACCCGATATCTAGAAACCACAAGAGACACCTATACTGAGTATCATGGAGGGCTCTTAAAAACTGTGCAGTGAATACATTAAACAGTTTTTATTAATTAAATTTTTAAATTTAGAACCAATATAAATAAAAGTACGTATTTTATAAATATAAATATTCAAATATATCTATCAAACCAGTAGAAGTGGGTGCTTTTGTAAAAGAGAAAAATATCGGGTAACAGAAATAAAATAAAAAACATAAGTAATTAAATGAGAGAGACTTACACACACACAGATGATAACAATGTATCACTAAGCAGAAATTAGAATTAAGTAAACTCTCTGCTTCCCTGGTGGCTCAGACAGTAAAGAATCTGCCTTTAATGTGGCAGACCTGGGTTTCATTCCTGGGTTGGGAAGATGCCCTGGAGGAGGGCATGCAACCCACTCCAGTATTCTTGCCTGGAGAATCCTCATGGACAGAGGAGCCTGGTGGAACTACAGTTCATAGGGTTGCAAAGAGTTGGATATGACTGAGCAACTAGGCACAGTACACAGCACAAACTCTCTCCATGCATGGTTCCATTTAAAAAAAAAGAAAGAGAGAAAGTATACATTATGGAGAGGTAACCAAGGACATTTATAACTTAAATGGCCCAGGAAGGTCAGGTTGGGACCACTTAGTTATGTCGATAATTAGAGGTTTATCCTTGGAAAACAGGTAACCCTGTAAGGTACAACCTTTATGGAACATCAAATGAAAATAAGAGTAGAGAGCATTGAGTGAAAGTTAAATAAATAGAGCAAAACTGAGTTTGAATTTAGTGCAAATAGATAAAGCAAAGCCAAAAGGAATTCAGGTAGAAGCGGCAACAACAGTATAAAAACCGATTAAAGGAGAAAGTAGATGGGGGGGTGGGGGGAATCTGCAAAAATGAAAAAAAGTTTAGAGAAGAAAGAAAGTAGGAGAAATTTTAAACAGTTGTAAGAGGATTCCTAGTTAGGGCAAGCAAACTATAATGCCCATATGTTGATAAAGATATTTAGAAACTTTCAGAGTCCTTTGAAAGATAGTATTTAACAGTAGAAATTTTGAAGGAAAAACATAATTTTTTTTGTTTCTTTGTTTAATTCCAAGCAGAATTTTAAAGTGGAAGGGTTAATTGACAGTTTTCTAATTGTAGCATATATCATAATCCCCTGGATATCTTGTTGAAAGACATATTTCTGGGACCGATCCCTTGAGTTTCTGATTCAGTAACTCTGGCCTGTGCTACAAGAATCTATATTTTTAACAAGTTGCAGATAAGGATGACACATATGTTGCTGGTTCTGGGACTACCCTTTGAGAATTACTGGTCTCAAAAATATTAAGACCAACTAGTCTAAGTAGGTGTTTATAAAATAGCCAGTTCATGGCATTGTGCTCTCCCTGAGGAATTTTTCCAGAGACAAAGCCTTTGCTTAGTAAATAACCAGAAACTCAAGTTCTTAAGGGCGGGAGTCTTCCTGGCCAAATCATTTTTAAGATGCAGGTTCAGTCAGTTCAGTTCAGTCACTCAGTCATGTCTGACTCTTTGCGACCCCATGAATCACAGCACTCCAGGCCTCCCTGTCCATCACCAACTCTTGGAGTTCACTCAAACTCATGTCCATAGAGTCAGTGATGCCATCCAGCCATCTCATTCTCTATCGTCCCCTTCTCCTCCCTCCCCCAATCCTTCCCAGCATCAGAGTCTTTTCCAGTGAGTCAACTCATCGCATGAGGTGGCCAAAGTATTGGAGTTTCAGCTTTAGCATCAGTCCTTCCAATGAACACCCAGGATTGATCTCTTTAGAATGGACTGGTTGGATCTCCTTGTAATACAAGGGACTCTCAAGAGTCTTCTCTAGCACCACAGTTCAAAAACAGCAATTCTTCAGTGCTCAGCTTTCTTCACAGTCCAACTCTCACATCCATACATGACCACAGGAAAAACCATAGCCTTGACTAGATGGACCTTGGTTGGCAAAGTAATGTCTCTGCTTTTTAATATACTATCTAGGTTGGTCATAACTTTCCTTCCAAGGAGTAAGCGTCTTTTAATTTCATGGCTGTAATCGGCATCTGCAGTGATTTTGGAGCCCAAAAAAATAAAGTCTGACACTGTTTCCACTGTTTTTCCATCTCTTTCCCATGAAGTAATGGGACCAGATGCCATGATCTTTGTTTTCTGAATGTTGAGCTTCAAGCCAACCTTTTCACTCTCCTCTTTCACTTTCATCAAGAGGCTTTTGAGTTCCTCTTCACTTTCTGCCATAAGGGTGGTGTCATCTGCATATCTGAGGTAATTTATATTTCTCCCAGCAATCTTGATTCCAGCTTATGCTTCTTCCAGCCCAGCGTTCCTCATGATGTACTCTGCATATAAGTTAAATAAGCAAGGTGACAATATACAGCCTTGACGTACTCCTTTTCCTATTTGGAACCAGTCTGTTGTTCCATGTCCAGTTCTGACTGTTGCTTCCTGACCTGCATACAGGTTTCTCAAGAGGCAGGTCAGGTGGTCTGGGATTCCCATCTCTTTCAGAATGTTCCACAGTTTATTGTGATCCACGCAGTCAAAGGCTTTGGCATAGTCAATGAAGCAGGAATAGATGTTTTTCTGGAGCTCTCTTGCTTTCTCCATGATCCATTGGATGTTGGCAATTTGATCTCTGGTGCCTCTGCCTTTTCCAAAACCTGCTTGAACATCTGGGAGTTCAGGTTAGGCCATATTAAAAAGTAACAAACCAAAACAATAAAAGGATATGATTCAAGGAGGTCTCAGTTTGAAGGCTAAGAAAGATTCTGAATAGTGATCCAGACTCTAAAGCCAGTACTTGACCAGTACTTGAGATATAAAGAGTAATAAGGCTGCTGGAGTAGAAGTCATAGAGCATCTATCAGAAAGTTTCTGTTCCATGAAGTATTTTGGTATGCCACAGTCAAGAGCATTACTTTAAGGATTAGAAAACCAAAGTTCAGGTCCTGGCTCTGGTCTTCTCTAACTGTTGCTCTCTACACAAGTTATCCAACATTTCCCAGCTTGGTTTCCTTATCTAAAAATAGGGTTGATAATATACAACTGTGTATATACGTCAGGAAACGTAATGTGCTGTAACAACCCCAAAATATCAGTGGCTTGGCACGAAAAGTAGATTTCTTGGTAACACAAATTTCAATGTAACCCTTCCTGATTGGGAAGATCTTTAAGGCAACTTCCTTCCACAAGTGACTCAAAGACAAAGACTGATTTCATCTTGTGATTCTACCATCTTGTGTCTTGATATCACCCCAGCACCAATGAGGAGGAAACAGGTGAATGGATAAGAAAACTTGGAGCATTGTGCAGTAATATTTAACCCCCTAAGCCAGCAGACACTCATTACACTCATTAAAATTACAACGGTATGAACTAGTCACATGGTCACACCCAGATGTAAAAGGGACTCAAAATGTAGTCCAGAGGCAGCTACTTCACCATTTGAATCTACACTCTGAAATGGGAACAGGACTACTTGTGCCAACCAGTCATCTCTGCCACATTAGCTCTCAGAAATGTTTAAATATTTAAAATAAACTATTGAATATAAAGTGCTTAGGATACAGTGATGATGGCCATTATCTTCACTTGCTGGTTTTTTAATGGCCAGTGGGTATGGCCAGGTATAAGAGCATTAAAAGACAGACCAGGAATTTTTAACACTATAATAATTTTAGCCCCAAGAGTATTTATTAGTTCCCTTTGAAGAAAACTTGGTAATCAAAGCCTAAATCCATTCTTTTAACTTATTATATCTCTAAACATTCCTGTAGTAGACAGAGCAGCATAATGACCCTCACATATGTGCCATCTAGCTTCAACAATTAACACTTTTCATTTATACCCATCACTTTTATTTTAAAGCAAATTTATGTTATCATATATTTTACCTCTACATGCTTCCGTATTATCACTAATGAAAAATGCCTTACACCAAAAAAGCTTGTGTTAATTCCTTAGCAATATCTCATACTCAGATTGTGAACTTACTTTTCTTGTTATATCAAAAACATCATTTTAGAGTTGGCTACTTGGAGTTGGAATTCAAATAAGTTCCTCACGTTGCATTTGGTTGATATGACTATTGAATTCCTTTAAATGGAAAACATTTTCACCTATCACCCAATTTTTATATTAATGCCATTTATTTGTTGAAGAAAACAAAGCATCTGTCCACTCAAAATTACTATATTATGGATTTGGATTATAGCATCCATATTATGTATTCATGTCCTGTATATCATGTAAATCAGTAGGTATATTCTAAAGGTTTCAATAATTTTAATTCTTTCTAGAGACTACTACATAGGTGGCTGTATTTTGTCTTTCCTAGATCACTTCAGAAAGTGCATACAAACTGATTGAGCCTTCTGGTGATGTAAAGACTGATCAGTGGGTTCAACTGATGTTATCCTAATCTTCTTGTAACAAGTTTCTCATCAATCTGTCATTTAATGGTTTTAGGAGCTTTCATGATCAATGCCTAGAACCATTCAATAATGTTGATTTTATGACACTGCAGTTAATGTTTAGAATTATTCCACACAAAAAAACTATTAACTTTTTATTTTTAAAGTACTATTAAGACAGCTATCAGTTTTTAAAATAATGAATTGGTAGTTTAAAAAGCTTCAGACATTTCTCCAAAAAAGACATACAGATGGCTAACAAACACATGAAAAAATGCTCAACACCCCTCATAATCAGAGAAATGCAAATCAAAACCACAATGAGATACCATTTCACACCAGTCACAATGGCTGCTATCCAAAAGTCTACATGCAATAAATGCTGGAGAGGGTGTGGAGAGAAGGGAACCCTCTTACACTATTGGTGGGAATGCAAACTAGTACAGCCACTATGGAGAACAGTGTGGAGATTCCTCAAAAAACTGGAAATAGAACTGCCATATGATCCAGCAATCGCACTCCTGGGCATACACACTGAGGAAACCAGAATTGAAAGAGACACGTGTACTCCAATGTTCATCGCAGCACTGTTTATAATAGCCAGGACATGGAAGCAACCTAGATGTCCATCTGCAGACGAATGGATAAGAAAGCTCTGGTACATATACACAATGGAGTATTACTCAGCCATTAAAAAGAATGCATTTGAATCAGTTCTAATGAGGTGGATGAAACTGGAGCCTATTATACAGAGTGAAGTAAGACAGAAAGAAAAACACCAATACAATATACTAACGCATATATATGGAATTTAGAAAGATGCAAATGATAACCCTGTATACGAGACAGCAAAAGAGACACAGATATATAGAACAGTCTTTGGGACTCTGTGGGAGAGGGTGAGGGTGGGATGATTTGGGAGAATGGCATTGAAACATGTATATTATCATATGTGAAATGAATCGCCAGTTCAGGGTCGATGCATGTTATAGGATGCTCGGGGCTCATATGCGGGGATGACCCAGAGGGAGGATAAGGGGAGGGGGGAGGGGGGAGGGGGATTCGGGAGGGGGAACTCATGTACACCCGGGGTGGATTCATGTCAATGTATGGCAAAACCAACCAATATAATATTGTAAAATAATTATCCTCCAATAAAAATAAAAATTAAAAAAATAAATAAAAATTAAAATCTGCAGTAGTGATGGTGAGTTCTCTCTTTGCATCATTATGAATTCATAGATTTTATGTAACTGATGTGTTTTAATCTGTTTTGAGTATTAGTATTCTGATACTAAAATTTTCCCACTGTTGGCTAGTTTGAGCCCCATCAATATAGCCTATGTCTGTTTGTAAGACTTCAACTGTCTTTAATAGAGTCCCTGCTTTCTAATATAACCTAGTGTCCCCAGGAGCTTCCCCAGGTGGTTCAGGGGTAAAGAATCCACCCACCAATGCAAGAGACATGGGTTCCATCCCTGAGTCAGGAATTTTCATTCCCTATAGAAGGAAATGGCAACACACTTCGATACTCTTGCCTGGGGAGAGGTGCTTAGCAGGCTACAGTCCATGGGATTGCAAAGAGTCAGGCACAACTTAATGACTAAACAACTACAATGTTCACAGGTTGATTTTGAACAGTTTCTATCCCAGACCTGCAATGAATCACTTCTCTGAGGTAACCTGGTAACTTTTAATGAAAAATTATATTTATGAGGTATAATGTAGATTCTAGGGGTCACATTGCTCCTGATTTGGCATTATTTCTAGGAATTTTCTACCTGGAGTACCTTTCTTCCTAACATTTACATGACTCAGTTCTCCAACCTTTCCCTCAATATCATCTGCTCAATAAAGCCTTTCTTGATCTTAAATTTGCAACCCAAACTCACTATCCCAGTATTTTCTATCGTTATACCCTGTGTAATATATTCTATTGCTCTCAAATACACATTAAATTTGCATATTTATTCTATTTTTTTATTTTCCTGTAAAATACAAGTGATAGCAGGAATTTCTTTGAAGTTTGTTCATGTTTACTAAAGTATCCTCAACAATAAAAATAGCTCCTGACACAGAATAGGCACTCAGTAAATATTTTATGACTTAATCAATTAGATTAATCTGTTATTTTTCATACTGGGTGTTAACAGTAGATTCAGCAATGTTCTATTGATATAAGAATAGCAGTCTAAATATTTTAGAGATGCTAACCACCACGTATAAGTTACAGATGAACAAGGTTTAAAATCTAGTGAACTGGAATTCTGTACCCTTTGCAATGATGTGTAGGACTTGGTTCATTTCTAAGTTAATTCTCCTGTGTTCAGAGAAGATAGTTTGTATGACTTTGGTCCTCTTAAATTCACTGATTTGTTTTATGGTCCCTGACAATTCACCATGTGCATTTGAAAAGAACATGTATTCAATGTTTATTGATTGGAGTGTTTCATAAATGTCAGTTAGGCCAAGGTGGTAGTTAGCATTGTTCCGTCTTGTGTATCTTTGCTGACATTCTGTCTAGTTTGTATATCAGTTTTTGAGAGTGGAATGTAAAAGTCTCTTGTTATTGTTCAAATGTCTATTTCTCCTTGCACTTCTGCTGGTTTTTATATTACATATTCAGGAGTACTCTCATTATCTTCCTGAAAAATTGACCTTTTTATCACTGTGAAATATTCCTCTTTGTCTCCCATAATATATCTATCTTAAAGTCAATTTTGTCTGATAGTAATGTAGTCATTTCAGACTCTTGATGGTTATTGTTTCTATAGTGTATTTTTTCCATCCTTTTGCTTTCAATTTAATTGAGTCTGAATCTACAGTGTGTTTTTTGTAAAGAGCATAGAGTTGACTCTTACTTTCTTTGTTTTCAGTCTGACAATGCTTGCATTTGGTTTGAGTTCTTAGTCTACTTACACTTTAGGTAATTATTGGTATGGCTGGATGTATGTCTGCCATTTTGCTGTTTATTATCAAAGTGGATGCACCTTCAGGTAAGAATTGTTTGAATTCCCAGTTTCTTTATTTGAAAATTAACTTTCTAACCAGTGCGTCTCGGCTTGTTTTAAATCATTGTCAATTTTCGGGCTCTGATTTGTTGATTTTGATGTTCTATAGTCTTATAGTTGGTTTTTGAGGAAAGAATGCAGTACCCTCTTTATATGGTGAAAATCTCTAATTTTGAGGCTTTTGAAATAGTTCAGGAATAAACCAGACAGTCTGAACAAGGAATGAATATTGACAAAGATTATAGAATGGATGTAATAAATCTTTAAAAGGTAAGGTAGACAAAACTTGAAGAATAATTGTGAGAAGAATGAATTTCAGGTTGATAGAATATAAGGGTTAAAATTGTAAGTTTAAATCCTAAGTCTGGCACTTCGGGTGGTCTTTCAAAGCCTCAGTTTTCTCATATGAAAAACAGTGATAATAATAATTCTGGTGTGAGGAATTAATGCATATAAAATTGTATGCATAGTACCAGACATCTTGTAACTTCTTAAAATTTGTAGCTATGACTTTAATGATTATTAGGCTATCCTTTCCTCCTATCAGATTTCTGTTAAAGGCCATTGAAAACTGATCACAACCAACTAGGACATACTCTGGAAGACTCTGTGGAAATTAGGGTACTTAGAATTCTTGCTAATCACCAATAAGATAAAGTTAAGCAAGACTGAAAGCAATTAGAAACATACTATTTTCAATACTAAAAGTTCTAAATATGTTATGGCATAACTGTCATATTAGAAAGGAATATGATGCTTTTTAAGAGATGCTGTCAATTACCTTTAAAGTAGCTGTCAAATTTTTTCCCCAACTAATATATTCCAAACGGGTTTTAAAAATAACGTTTATTTCCTTTCCAATTTTCCTCATTCCTTCAGCAAACACTGATTATTTTCCCTAGTGTCCTGAATAGAGATTGAAATCAATGTGGATTTAGGGTTTATTATTTGATTAGTGCACCTGAATCATTAATGATATGAGTTCAACTCTTCAAATAGTTTGAATAAAGAACTGCTGTCACCGATCACACAAAGAGAGACTAACAATCCAAGCATTCATTTCTACATGTTAATATTAACTACTAATTCATGCCCTAGACTTTGTTTCAGTAGAAATATCAAATGAATTCTAAAATACATCATGATGGTGATGTTTTTATTTATTTTTAGGTATTTATAATTTAGACTTCCTTTCCTTCTAAAGTATGTTTTCAATTCCTTTTAATAAACACAAGAACATAAAAGATAAAGGCAAAAAACAATCAGGAAAGAGATAGCCAAAGGAGCAGATATTATTCTACACAGAATATGAGACAAGAAGGTCACTAAGATTGAGCACTTCTTTTAGCTCTGATCTTCCTGGCAGCCAAGAGAAAAAGTGAAATAATGGATCACATATTCTCATGTCTGATTAAAGGAAATGTAATAGTTCTAACTTTAGTGATGCTAAAGCTGAAACTGCAATACTTTGGCCACCTCATGCGACGAGTTGACTCACTGGAAAAGACTCTGATGCTGGGAAGGGTTGGGGGCGGGAGGAGAGGAGGACGACGGAGAATGAGATGGCTGGATGGCATCACCGACTCTGTGGACATGAGTTTGAGTGTACTCCGGGAGTTGGTGATGGATAGGGAGGCCTGGCGTGCTGTGATTCATGGGGTCGCGGAGAGTCGGACACGACTGAGCGACTGAACTGAACTGAACTGAATAGTTCTGCAGATGACAAAAACTTTTCTTACACTAAAGCTTGAAGGAATTCAATTTGATAGGACCGTACAAGACACATTCTCTAACATATGAAACAAAGTTTTCCTCAGGGGTTTGCAACAGATGAAAACATATTTCAACACAGTCATTTCTGAATCATTGCTTTAACTTAAAACCAAGGAAACAATATTAAATATTGGTTCAGAGAATGTTTTTAATGGTAACATCGACTGTCATTTAAATTTCCACATCTAAGACTCTGCAGACTCATCTCATTCAATTCATCCTACAGCAACGTATGCTCCTGTAGGTCTCCTCTGTAGCTTCCTGTGAACTATTGCATCCAGATTCCCTCCTTCTCTGATCACCCCTGTCCTGGTGTACCCCTAAAGTTCTATCCTTGACTCTTTCTTACCCTACATGTTTATTCTAAGCAATCTCATGAACACCCGTGCCAACTACACACTGACAACTCAAACATCCAAATGACTATCCTGGCACTCTGACCTTAAGTCCAGTCCTTCACATCAATTTCTATATGTTGGATAAGTATCAAAACTTATTAGGTTTCCTATCAAAACCTATTTTCCTTCTGTATTCTCTATCTTAAAAATCTATATTACCAAAACATTACCAGATCTTTCTCAATTCTACCTCCTTACTAGTTTCTATATTTATTGGATCTTTCTCATCCTCACTATGACTGGCTTATTTCAAATGTTTCATCTTTTTGTGTGCAAGTCTGCCTTGTCAGCAATGAGTTCTTTGAAGACAGGGGTCTGATTCACCTTTAACCTCAGCGCCAAGTATAGATGGAACGAGAATCCTATTGGTTAAGTAAATACATATTTACTGAATGAATAAAGAAATAATCACATGAGAATGTAATGAAGTGCTCTAATGTTCTTCATATCATATTTCATCAAATCTAAAAGGCTCAACTGTAAGATACAGTATTAAGAGTCATTAAACAAAAAGAGAAACTATTATAAGAAAACATCGATTGTAAAACACATTCTAGTTTCAGATATAGGAAAATATGAAAAAAAACATAGGATTCACAATTGATGAAAAATGATATATGTTATCGTGATTAAATTATATCACTTTAACAGTGATCTGAAGAACAAAACAAATCAATGAGCTTTAAAGTCTTACAATAAATAGTTGATAGCACAAACCTCTGGGAACATTTTTCTCTGGTTACTTTGTACAACTCTGGTTAGCTCAGTTGGATCATTTTAGTATCATACAGTTTGTGTTTCTAATTAAAACAAGATTCACACACTCCAGGTGCTGTTTCTTCTTTTACCTTCTCCTGGTTCTACGCTGCTGCTGCTGCCAAGTCGCTTCAGTCATGTCCGACTCTGTGCGACCCCATAGACGGCAGCCCACCAGGCTCCGCCATCCCTGGGATTCTCCTGCCAATCACCAAGTCCAAAGAGACACTGTCTGCATCTGCCTGGGCTGCCATAACAAAACACCCTAGACTCAAGAGGTGGTTTAAGCAACAGAAGTCTATTTTCTCACAGGTTATGAGGCTGGAAACTGAGAGCAGGGGGCCAAGATGGTCAGGTTCTGGGGAGAGCTCTTCTCCTTATGTGCAGATGGCTACCTTCTCACTGTGTTTTCACATGTCAGGGAGAGAAAAAGCCCTGCTTTCCCTTCCTATTTCTATAAGGACACTAATCCCTTCATTGAGGCCCCACTCTCATGACTTAATCTAAACCTAATTATCTCATAAAAGCTATACCTTCAAATATTATCACATAGGGGATTAGGGCTTCAAAGTATGAACTTCAAGGGGATGTACATACTCAGTCCATAACAGGGTCCAAATGAAGAGCCTGGTTAAATTTCTCCTACCTGGGCTTCCACTTATATTAAAAATCTTAACTACTTGGGAGTCCCTTGGACTGCAAGGAGATCCAACCAGTCCATTCTAAAGGAGATCAATCCTGGATATTCATTGGAAGAACTGATGCTAAAGCTAAAAATCCAATACTTTGGCCACCTCATGCGACGAGTTGACTCACTGGAAAAGATTCTGATGCTGGGAAAGGTTGGGGGCAGGAGGAGAAGGGGACAACAGAGAATGAGATGGCTGGATGGCATCACCAACTCTGTGGACATGAGTTTGAGTGTACTCCGGGAGTTGGTGATGGACAGGGAGGCCTGGCGTGCTGTGATTCATGGGGTCGCAAAGAGTCAGACACGACTGAGCGACTGAACTGAACAGGAGTTAGAGAAAATAATTGGAAGAAGAAAATAATTTCATTGGTCCAGAGAAGATAGCCAGCAACCTGTCCTCTTTATAGAGATTTTGCTTTAAGGTCACACATACATGGAGTGATTCAGTAACCCACTGAGGCTTCCAAAACTTTGCAGTTATCCTCAGATTCTCCCAAAAGAAGTCTTTAAATGGTAGTTCTCTCTAGAGGCACACCAGGAAAATCAACACTATTTGGGTAGGAGCGGAGGAGATAGTCATTAATTCATTCAATGTTGATGGCACATCTACTGTTTGCCAGCCATTGTGTCATAGCCTAAGTCCATATATCAAGGTGGGTTTAAGTGGTAGCCTACTCTAGAAACTTCACTTTAAATATGTTTTCATATGGTTTTTATTTTTCATTTTGTTAATGTGATGTATTACATTGATTGATTTGCAGATATTGAAGAATCCTTGCACTCCTGGGATAAAGCCCACGTGGTCAGGATGTATGATCTTTTTAATGTGTTGCTGGATTCCGATTGCTATAATTTTGTTAAGGATTTTTGCATCTATATTCGTCAGTGATATTGGCCTGAAGTTTTCTTTTTTTTTGTGACATCTTGTCAGGTTTAGGGGTTAGGGTGATGGTGGCCTCATAGAATGAGTTTTGAAGTTTACCTTCCTCTGCGATTTTCTGGAAGAGTTTGAGTAGGATAGGTGTTAGCTCTTGTCTAAATTTTTGATAGAATTAAGCTGTGAAGCCGTCTGGACCTGGGCTTTTGTTTGCTGGAAGATTTCTGATTACAGTTTCAATTTCCATGCTTGTGATGGGTCTATTAAGATTTTCTATTTCTTCCTGGTTCAGTTTTGCAAAGTTGTACATCTGTAAGAATTTGTCCATTTCTTCCAAGTTGTCCATTTTATTGGCATATAACTGCTGATAGTAGTCTCTTATGATCCTTTGTATTTCTGTGTTGTCTGTTGTGATCTCTCCATTTTCATTTCTAATTTTATTGATTTAGTTCTTCTCCCTTTGTTTTTTGATGAGTCTTGCTAGTGGTTTGTCAATTTTATTTACCCTCTCAAAGAACAAACTTTTGGCTTTGTTGATTTTTGCTATGATCTCTTGTTTTTTTGCATTTATTTCTGCCCTAATTTTTAAGATTTCTTTCCTTCTACTAACCCTGGGGTTCTTCATTTCTTCCTTTTCTAGTTGCTTTAGCTGTAGAGTTAGATTATTTAGTTGACTTTTTTCTTGATTCTTGAGGTATGCCTGTATTGCTATGAACCTTCCCCTTAGCACTGCTTTTACAGTATCCCACAGGTTTTGGGTTGTTGTGTTTTCATTTTCATTCATTTCTATGCATATTTTGATTTCTTTTTTGATTTCTTCTATGATTTATTGGTTATTCAGCAGCGTGTTGTTCAGCTTCTATATGTTGGAATTTTTAATAGTTTTTCTCCTGTAATTGAGATCTAATCTTACTGTGTTGTGGTCATAAAAGATGCTTGGAATGATTTCAATTTTTTTGAATTTACCAAGGCTAGATTTATGGCCCATGATGTGATCTATCCTGGAGAAGGTTCCCTGTGCACTTGAGAAAAAGGTGAAATTCATTGTTTTGGGGTGAAGTGTCTTATAGATTTGATCTCTGGTGCCTCTTCCTTTTCTAAAACCTGCTTGAACATCTGGGAGTTCACGGTTCACATATTGCTTAAGCCTGGCTTGGAGAATTTTGAGCATGACTTTACTAGCGTGTGAGATGAGTGCAAATGTGTGGTAGTTTGAGCATTCTTTGGCATTGCCTTTCTTTGGGATTGGAATGAAGACTGATCTTTTCCAGTCCTGTGGCCACTGCTGAGTTTTCCAAATTTCCTGGCATATTGAGTGCAGCACTTTCACAGCATCATCTTTCAAGATTTGAAATAGCTCAACTGGAATTCCATCACCTCCACTAGCTTTGTTCGTAGTGATGCTTTCTAAGGCCCACTTGACTTCACATTCCAAGATGTCTGGCTCTAGGTCAGTGATCACATTATCGTGATTATCTTGGTCGTGACGATCTTTTTTGTACAGTTCTTCTGTGTATTCTTGCCACCTCTTCTTAATATCTACTGCTTCTGTTAGGTCCATACCATTTCTGTCCTTTATCGAGCCCATCTTTGCATGAAATGTTCCCTTGGAATCTCATGGAGAAAGCAAGAGAGTTCCATAAAAACATTTATTTCTGCTTCATTGACTATGCCAAAGAGTTTGACTGTGTGGATCACAATAAACTGTGGAAAATTCTGAAAGAGATAGGCATAACAGACCACCTGACCTGCCTCATGAGAAACCTGTATGCAGGTCAGGAAGCAACAGTCAGAACTGTACTTGGAACAACAGACTGGTTCCAAATAGGAAAAGGAGTACGTCAAGGTTGTATATTGTCACCTTGCTTATTTAATTTATATGCAGAGTACATCATGAGGAACGCTGGGCTGGAAGAAGCACAAGCTGGAATCAAGATTGCTGGGAGAAATATCCATAACCTCAGATATGCAGATGACACTACCCTTATGGCAGAAAGTGAAGAGGAACTCAAAAGCCTCTTGATGATAGTGAAAGAGGAGAGTGAAAAGGTTGGCTTGAAGCTCAACATTCAGAAAACAAAAATCATGGCATCTGGTCCCATCACTTCATGGGAAATAGATGGAAAAACAGTGGAAACAGTGTCAGACTTTATTTTTGGGGGCTCGAAAATCACTGCAGATGGTGATTGCAGCCATGAAATTAAAAGACACTTACTCCTTAGAAGGAAAGTTATGAACAACCTAGATAGTATATTGAAAAGCAGAGACATTACTTTGCCAACAAATGTCTGTCTAGTCAAGGCTATGGTTTTTCCCGTGGTCATGTATGGATGTGAGAGTTGGACTGTGAAAAAAGCTGATCGCCGAAGAATTGATGCTTTTGAACTGTGGTGTTGGAGAAGACTCTTGAGATTCCCTTGGACTGCAAGGAGATCCAACCAGTCCATTCTAAGGGAGATCAATCCTGGGTGTTCATTGGAAGGACTGATGCTAAAGCTGAAATTCCAATATTTTGGCCACCTCATGCGACGAGTTGACTCACTGGAAAAGACTCTGATGCTGGGAAAGGTTGGGGGCGGGAGGAGAAGGGGACGACAGAGAATGAGATGGCTGGATGGCATCACCAACTCTGTGGACATGAGTTTGCCTGAACTCCGGGAGTTGGTGATGGACAGGGAGGCCTGGCGTGCTGTGATTCATGGGGTTGTGGAGAGCTGGACACGACTGAGTGACTGAACTGAACTGAACTGTCTTATAGATATCTATTAGGTCTAACTGGTCTATTGTATCATTTAATGTTTGTGTTTCCTTGTTAATTTTCTGTTTAGTTGATCTATCCATAGGTGTGAGTGGGGTATTAAAGTCTCCCACTATTATTGTGTTATTGATAATTTCCCCTTTAACACTTGTTAGCATTTGTCTTACATATACGGTGCTCCTATGTTGGATGCATATATATTTGTAATTGTTATATCTTCTTCTTGGATTGATCCTTTGATCATTATGCAGTGTCCTTCTTTGTCTCTTTTCACAGCCTTTGTTTTAAAGTCTATTTTATCTGATATGATTATTGCTACCTCTGCTTTCTTTTGGTCTCTACTTGCATGGAATATCTTTTTCCAGCCCTTCACTTTCAGTCTGTGTGTATCCCTCGTTTCGAGGTGGGTCTCTTGTAGACAACATATATGTGGTCTTGTTTTTGTATCCATTCAGCCAGGCTTTGTCTTTTGGTTGGGGCATTCAACCCATTTACAGTTAAGGTAATTTTTGATAAGTAAAAGACTGAGTGACTGAACTGAACTGAACTGATGATTCCATTGCCATTTACATTATTGTTTTGGGTTTGAGTTTATACACCCTTTCTGGGTTTCCTGTCTAGAGAAGGTCCTTTAGCATTTGTTGGAGAGCTGGTTTGGTGATGCTGAATTCTCTCAGCTTTTGCTTGTCTGTAAAGTTTTTTATTTCTCCTTCATATTTGAATTAGATCCTTGCTGGGTACAGTAATCTGGGCTGTAGGTTATTTTCTTCCAGCACTTTAAGTGTGCCCTGCCATTCCCTCCTGGCCTGAGGAGTTTCTATTGAAAGATCAGCTGGCATAGAAAAAAATTCTTAAGTAATCTTTTAAAACTTTGAACAGAGTTACAGATTTTACCATTTGTTATAAACTTGTATATAATTTAACCAGAACCAAAAGAAAATTAGCATTGTGTGAATTCTGTAGCACTTTCAACATGTTGTAGCAATAATGTGGACTTTCTTGAGTTTTACACATTCATAAGTAAATGGTCTGTATCTCATGCCTTTTTTGGTTTTCTGCGATCTGTAGTTTCTGGGAAGTGAGCAGCTCTCATTCCTGTAACTCTTGTAATCCAGTCATTCGTGTGCCTCCTTCATGAGGATTCAGTACGGCTGTGGTGCTGTTATCCCTCTGATAGGAACTCTAACTCGGTGTAAAGCCCCAAAGATCTGTTACTTATTTTTATTTTATGTTGTACCATATTTTATTTAGAGTGTTGTGTTTGTTTCAGCTGTATAGCAAAGTGATACAGTCATATATATATATATATATATATATATATGAATTAACAAAAGCAGTTCCCGTCTTTTGATGGGGTGTTCATGGTTTATAACATAAATGGCATTTTTCGATAGAGGGATAACTTAGGTATGGTATTGGGTTTTTTTTCTTTTTGCAGCCTGAGGCAGTTGTAAAATAACTTAATGTAGTTTTTTACAACTGTGTATTCTATAGTATTTTTTCATTTGGTGAAATTTTAACTGTTAATGTTTTTGGCATTGTGCTTTGTACCATTTATTAAATAAAAATTTTTTAAAAAGATCATCTGTTACCTTATGGGGATCCCCTTGTGTGTTATTTGTTGTTTTACCCTTGTTGTTTTTAATATTTGTTCTTTGTGTTGATTTTTGTTAATTTGATTAATGTGTGTCTTGGGGTATTTCGTCTTGGGTTTATCCTGTTTGGGACTCTCTAGTTTTCTTGGACTTGGGTGATTATTTCCTTCCCCATTTTAGGGAAATTTTCAACTATTATCTCCTCAAGTATTTTCTCATGGTCTTTCTTCTTGTCTTCTTCTTCTGGGACTCTTATGATTCGAATGTTAGGGCGTTTAACATTGTCCCAGAGGTCTCTGAGATTGTCCTCATCTCTTTTAATTCGTTTTTCTTTTTTCCTCTCTGTTTCATTTATTTCTACCATTATATCTTCTAACTCAGTTATCCTATCTTCTGCCTCCATTATTCTACTGTTGGTTCCCTCCAGAGTGTTTTTGATCTCATCTATTACATTATTCATTTTATATTGACTCTTTTTTATTTCTTCTAGATCCTTGTTAAACCTTTCTTGCATCTTCTCAATCCTTATCTCCAGGTTATTTATCTGTAACTCCAATTTGTTTTCAAGATTTTGGATCATTTTCACTATCATTATTTGAAATTCTTTATCAGGTAGGTTCTCTATCTCTTCCTCTTTTGTTTGGATTGGTTGGCATTTATCCTGTTCATTTACTTGCTGGGTATTTATCTGCCTCTTCATCTTGCTTATACTGCTGTGTTTGGAGTGGCCTTTCCGTCTTCTGGCAGTTTGTGGAGTTCTCTTTATTGTGGAGTTTCCTCGTTGTGGGTGGGGTTGGACAAGTGACTTGTCAAGTTTCCCTGGTTAGGGAAGCTTGTGTCGGTGTTCTGGTGGGTGGAGCTGGATTTCTTCTCTCTGGAGTGCAATGAAGTGTCCAGTAATTAGTTATGAGATTCCGATGGCTTTGGAGTGACTTTGGGTAGCCTTTATATTGAAGCTCAGGGCTGTATTCCTGTGTTGCTGGAGAATTTGCGTGGTATGTGTTGCTCTGGAACTTGTTGACCCTTAGGTGGTGCTTGGTTTCAGTGTAGGTATGGAGGCATTTGATGAGCTCCTATCGATTAATGTTCCCTGGAGTCAGGAGTTCTCTGGTGTTCTCAGGATTTGGGCTTAAGCCTCTGCCTCTGGTTTTCTGTCTTATTCTTGCAGTAGCCTCAAGACTTCTCCATCTGTCAATTCCAAGGTGGTTCCCTCTGTTTCAGCTTCTTCTGTTTGCTGGTCTCTTCAGTGTCTAATTTCCGTCCTGACACAAGGGGGCGGTGGTGGACACTTTTTAAGGCTCACTTGTTCAGTAGTGCTGTGGGGAGGGAGGAACGCTGCAAACAAATATCATTGGCATCTGTGGGGAGTGCTCACAGTGTCTCGGCCACACTGGGTTTGCCCCTGCTCATGGGCTCACGGCGTGTGTGCTTTCCCTGTCTATACTGCTTAGGCTCTAGGTTGCTCTGCCGGGAACTGTCTGAGGCGGGCCCTGGTTTGTATGCACTTCCCAGGTCAAAGTCGCTCAGGTTCTGGTACTCAGATACTCCACAAAGGCAGACTTGGTTGAGCCTGAATTTGTGCTCTTCCCCGGTCTGAGCAGCTCAGGTGACCAGGTGTTTGGGAGTGCAGTCGGTGCGACTTATTGCCTCCCCATCCCTGCCACTCGGTTTTCTGGGTATACAACCGGCACACCTTCTCAGGTGAATGTCTGAATGTCAACCAGCCAGAACCCCAAGAAATCTTGGTTAGCAACGAAGCCTGCTTGCAGTTAGGTATTGGATGCCTCTTTGGGGTCGCGATTGCCCCCTTCTGGCTCTGACTGCCCTCCCCTGCCTGTCTTGGTGGGGGATGGAGGGTGGGCTATCCACAGCCGGCTAGCCCTGCTCAGTCCCCTGCTCTGTGAGCTGGTCCAGCAGTGTCCTAGGTCAGGGCTTTTCGCCTTTTCACAGGGTAGCTATCCTACAGTCTGCTTTGCTATCTCAAGTTAGTTTCCTCATTGAAAGCATTTCCCCTAAAGTCAGGAACAAGACAAGGGTGCCCACTCTCACCACTACTATTCAACATAGTTTTGGAAGTTTTGGCCACAGCAATCAGAGCAGAAAAAGAAATAAAAGGAATACAAATTGCAAAAGAAGTAAAACTCTCACTGTTTGCAGATGACATGATCCTCTACACAGAAAACCCTAAAGGCTCTACCAGAAAATTACTAGAGCTAATCAATGAATACAGTAAAGTTGCAGGATATAAAATCAACACACAGAAATCCCTTGCATTCCTATACACTAATAATGAGAAAATAGAGAAATTAAGGAAACAATTCCATTTACCATTGCAACAAAAAGAATTAAATACTTAGGAATATATTTACCTAAAGGAACAAGAGACCTATATATAGAAACTATAAAACACTAGTGAAAGAAATCAAAGAGGACACTAATAGATGGAGAAGTATACCGTGTTCATGGATTGGAAGAATAAATACTGTGATAATGAGTATACTACCCAAAATAATTGATAGATTCAATGCAATCCCTATCAAGCTACCAACAGTATTTTTCACAGAGCTAGAACAAATAATTTCAAAATTTGTATGGAAATACAAAAAAAAAAAAAAACTCGAATAGCCAAAGCAATCTTGAGAAAGAAGAATGGAACTGGGGAATCAACCTGCCAGACTTAAGGCTCTACTACAAAGCCACAGTCATCAAGACAGTACTGGCATAAAGACAGAAATATAGATCAATGGAACAAACTAGAAAGCCCAGAGATAAATCCACATACCTATGGACACCTTATCTTTGACAAAGGAGGCAAGAATATTCAGTGGAGAAAAGACAGTCTCTTTAACAAGTGATGCTGGGAAAACTGGTCAACCACTTGTAAAAGAATGAAACTAGAATAATTCTTAACACCATACACAAAAATAAACTAAAAATGGATTAGAGATCTAAATGTAAGACCAGAAACTATAAAGCTCCTAGAGGAGAACATAGGCAAAATACTCTCTGACATAAATCACAGTGGATCCTCCATGACCCACCTCCCAGAATATTGGAAATAAAAGCAAAAATAAACAAATTGGACCTAGTTAAAATTAAAAGCTTCTGCACAGCAAAGGAAACTATAAGCAAGGTAAGAAGACAGCCTTCTGAATGGGAGAAAATAATAGCAAATGAAGCAACTGACAAAGAATTAACCTCAAAAATATACAAGCACCTCCTGCAGCTCAATTCCAGAAAAATAAAGGACCCAATCAAAAAATAGGCCAAAGAACTAAACAGACATTTCTCCAAGGAAGACATACAGATGGTTAACAAACACATGAAAAGATGCTCAAGATCACTCATTATCAGAGAAATTCAAATCAAAACCACAGTGAGGTACCATTTTACGCCTGCCAGAATGGCTGCTATCCAAAAGTCTACAAGCATTAAATGCTGGAGAGGGTGTGGAGAAAAGGGAACCCTTTTACACTGTTGGTGGGAATGTAACTACCACAGCCACTATGGAGAACAGTGTGGAGATTCCTTAAAAAACTGGAAATAGAACTGCCATACGACCCAGCACTCCCACTGCTTTGCATACACACTGGGGAAACCAGAATTGAAAGAGACACATGTACTCCAATGTTCATCGCAGCACAGTTAATAATAGCGAGGACATGGAAGCAACATAGATTTCCATCTGCAGATGAATGGATAAGAAAGCTGTGGTACATATACACAATGCAGTATTGCTCAGCAATTAAAAAGAATACATTTGAATCAGTTCTAATGAGGTGGATGAAACTGGAGCCTATTATACAGAGTGAAGTAAGCCAGAAAGAGAAACACCAATACAGTATACTAACGTATATGGTTTTTCCCGTGGTCATGTATGGATGTGAGAGTTGGACTGTGAAGAAAGCTGATCACCGAAGAATTGATACTTTTAAACTGTGGTGTTGGAGAAGACTCTTGAGAGTCCCTTGGACTGCAAGGAGATCCAACCAGTCCATTCTAAAGGATGAATCCTGGGTGTTCATTGGAAGGACTGATGCTAAAGCTGAAACTCCAATACTTTGGCCACCTCATGCGACGAGTTGACTCACTGGAAAAGACTCTGATGCTGGGAAAGGTTGGGGGCGGGAGGAGAAGGGGACAACAGAGAATGAGATGGCTGGATGGCATCACCGACTCTGTGGACATGAGTTTGAGTGAACTCCGGGAGTTGGTGATGGACAGGGAGGCCTGGCGTGCTGTGATTCATGGGGTCGCGGAGAGTCGGACACGACTGAGCGACTGAACTGAACTGAACTGAACTGAATCTTCGAATGTATAGGCATAAAGTTGTTTCTATTATTTATATTCTTAATGCTTCTATGAATAATTCCCATTTTGAGTATTGTCTATTTGCAAGATTTTTCTTGTTGATTATTGTTACCTGATGTTTCCCTTTTTAGAGAAGCTTTTTAAGGCAGCTTTGACCTCTGTTGAGCCTCTCAATTTCATCCTTATTTTTATTGCATTAATACCTGGTATGTATTAGTTGCTTTCTTTTCTTTATGATTATTCTGTTTATTTTTCTAACTTCTTAAACTGGCTGTATACTTGTATACTCATTGCTTTTCCTTTTTATGTAAAATCTATCACATATAAGGCCTCAGTGGATAATGTTTTCCATATCCCATAGGTTTTAAGACTTTTTATTTTTGTTATCTTTCTGTAATGATGTTGTTTTTAAATGCCATGTACTCAGTGAATGATATAAACACATTGTAAATTTCAGTTTTCTAATAAAAAATTTATAATAAATAAATAATTATGTTTTTCCTTTAAAACATTTGAAATGTCTTGGAAATTTAACTCCATTTATCATTGCTGTATGGGGCTTCCCATACCACTGAGGTGGCTCAGTGGTAAAGAAACCACCTGCAATGGAAGAGATGCATGTTCAGTCCCTAGGCACTTCAGAATTCTTGCCTAAGTAATCCAAAGGACAGAGGAGCCTGGCAGGCTACAGTCCATGGGGCCACAAAGAGTCTAACATGACTTAGAAACTGAGTATGCATGTATCATTATTCTAGAAAGCCAAACTCCTAGTTACATAGCAAAGTGGGGAGGCATTTATAATAGTTCCTGCTTTAAAACCCCAGAAGAAAAGACGTTCACATGATTCTTCCCCATTACATCCACTTAACACCAGAGTCAAGTAGGAAAAGAACATTTTCTGGCTTCATATCTAACCTAGACCTGTACTTTTATGATTTGCTTCCCTGTTAATTGCTAAGGTAATAGCCCTGGTTTTTTGTCTTTGTTTAAAATTATTTATTTTTTAATTGAAGGATAATTTATTTACAAAATTGTGTTGCTTTTTGCCAAACATCAACACAAATCAGCCATAAGTATACATATATCCCCTCCCTCTTGAACCTCCCTCCCACCTCCATCCCCATCTCACCCCTCTAGATTGTTACAGAGCCCAGGTTTGAGTTGCATGAGTCATACAGCAAATTCCCATTGGCTCTCTACATTTGGTAACATAAGTTTCCATGTTACTCTCTCCATACATCCCATTCTCTCCTCCTACCCCCCCAGCCGTGTCCATATTTCATCAGTACCATCTTTCTAGATTGCATATATATGCATTAATATATAGTGTCAGTTCTAACAAGGTGGATGAACATAGAGTCCTGGTTTGTTTTGCTTTAACCTACTTTACCCACATAAAGATACTGAAGGAAAAAAGAAGAAGAATAGCACGATCCCAGCTATGTGCTAGTTTTGCACCTCTTTCCCTTGCAAAATTCAGTTCTCTGCTTTTGTAACTGTGAGATCTTCTATGTGTGTACTTACTCGAATCAAGTCACCCTCTGCAACTGGCAAAGATGATGGTGATGATGGTGATAGGAGAGAACTTTATACTGGTTAACGTGTTACAGACTTTAGGAAAAGAATTTTATTTCCAATAATAATCTCATCAAGCAGAAATCTCATTATGTTATTTTGAGATTAAGAAAATTGAGGTTTATAGACATAAGGAGTTTGCCTAGGGTTAACTAGCTGGGAAATGGCTGGGCTGGGATGTGAAGCAAAGTCTGCTCATTCCAGAGCCCAAGTATATAACTATGGTGGATTTGGACAGCTTTGGGATTCATCATAAAAAGGAAGTGGATTTGGGCCTAGC
The DNA here is from genome assembly GCF_049115385.1 of Moschus berezovskii. NCBI lineage: Eukaryota > Metazoa > Chordata > Mammalia > Artiodactyla > Moschidae > Moschus > Moschus berezovskii. The sequence continues at coordinate 113,084,505 of NC_142460.1, read as the reverse complement.
TCCAACAGTTCTTCGTTATGTGATATTAAGCAACTTGTAGAATTTTTATTCAGTGTCTTTTTTTAATAGAAATTGGGATAACTTTTCCTCTTAAGATTTGTTGTATTTATCAGTATAATAAAAGAAATATAGCCTAAGGTGGATACTATTTCTTTCTTTTTAAAATTATTTTGTTGACAATTTCTGGAGCTAATTACAGTAGATCATTGTAAGTAATTCAAAGGTAAGATTTTAAAATTAATAGACCTTTTATTTTACTGACCAGTTTTAAATTTATAGAAAAATTGAACAGCTAGCTTTGCTTTTTGCACAATGTCATAGAGTTGGAAACATACAGTAAGTAGACTTTCAGGTTGTCTTCATTCACTCAGCAAGACTCATTTAAGTTTCTCTCCTGTATTTTCATGGCTTGATAATTCATTCTTTTTCTATTAGTGAATAATGCTTCATTGTATGTATATATGTGTCACAGTTTTTCCATTCGCATTGATTGATCCTAGCTTGAGCAATTACAAATGTCTGCTATAAATGTTTGTGCACAGGATTTTATGTGGACATAAGTTTTCAAATTAAATGGGTAAGTACCTAGGAACATGATTGCTGGATCATACAGTAAGACTATGTCTAGCTTTGTAAGAAACTGACAAACTGTTTCTCAATATGGCTGTGTCATTTTTCATTCCCCAACATCAACGACTGGGAGTCCCCAGAACTACACTTTCTTGCCAGCATTTGCTAATGTGAGTTGTTTGGATTTTAGCCATTCTAACAGGTGTGTATTGATATCCTCACTTTAATTTGCAATTCCCTTATGACATATGATACTAAACTTACTTTCATATGTTTATTTGCCATTTGTAGATATTCTTTCATGAGATGTCTGTTCAGCTTTTTGCCTATATTTTGATTAGGCTGTTCATTTTCTTAACATTGACTTTTAAAATTTCTTTGTATATTTTGGAAACAAGTCCCTGAGTATGTGCTTCGCAAATGTGTTCTACCAGTCTGTGGCTGATATTTTCAATCTCTTCACAATATCTTTTTGTCTTCAACTTAATTTTGGTTTTGGTTATATAAGTCAGGTGTACAACTTTATAATTCGGCATTAGTATATACTTCAAAGTGATCAGTGTCTTCAAAGTGTATTTTGCACAGCAGTTTTTAATTAGAATAAAATCCAACTTTTCTCTTTCATGGATTATGCTTTTGGTGGTTTATTTAAAAACTCATTGCCAAACCCAAGATCACCTAGATTTTACACTGTTTTATCACCTAGAAGTTTTAAAGTTTTATATTTTACACCCAGATCTGTGATCCATTTTGCACTGATTTTAGTGAAAGGTATAAGGTAAAAATCCAGATTTTTTTTTTTTTTTGCATATAATGTCCAGTTGTCCCCATATCATTTGTTGAAAAGGTCCCATTTACCTTTGTATTTTAGATCAAGTTGCTTAAGTTTATGCTTATTGAGTTCTCTTTGGCAGTTTTGCAAATACTTTTACTACTGAGGGGCAGTATGTTTTAATCAACAACAAAGAGCAGGTTTCAATTTGGTGATGTTTTCTTGTTTGTGACCAACAAAATAATGTTTCAAAGTGCAGCTAAAATAAAACTGAATAAAAAATTGAAAATGATCTTTAGAAGGTCCATGCCCCAAGGTCTTTTAAAGAAATTGTGTGAGATAATTGCTTGTCAACTACTTGCCTGAAATGTATTCTTTTCAGCTCAAGAATGATAGGCTACCTTTTTTATCTCATTCTTCACATTACCTATCAGTGTATCTTTTGACAGCATCCTGACTAGGTAGTAGAATTCAGTTTTGCCCAGTGGGTGTTTTAGTCATTTCTGGCCCTTTTTTCCAAGCTGTTTCCATAACTCATTTCTTCTTTATGTTAAGCATAAATTCACCAAACGAGCCAAAAGCTTTTCATACCTTCTTATTTCAATCCAACTTCTCAGGTGGCTCAGTGGTAAAGAATATGCCTGCCAATGCAGGAAACACAGGTTCGATCCCTGGGTCGGGAAGATTCCCAGGAGAAGGGAATGGCAATCCACTTCAGTATTCCTGCCTGGGAAATCCCATGGACAGAGGAAGTTGATGGGCTACAGTCCACGGGATTGCAAAGAGTCAGACATGACTTAGCAACTAAACAACATATTATAATCTATCAGTGAGAACAATTCAGGTATGACCAAAACCACTAGACCATTCAGATATGACCTAAATCAAATCCCTTATGACTCTACACTGGAAGTGAGAAATATATTTAAGGGACTCGATCTGATAGACAGAGTGCCTGTTGAACTATGGACAGAGGTTCATGACATTGTACAGGAGACAGGGACCAAGACCATCCCCATGGAAAAGAAATGCAAAAAAGCAAAATGGCTGTCTGCGGAGGCCTTACAAATACCTGTGAAAAGAAGAGAAGCGAAAAGCAAAGGAGAAAAGGAAAGATATAAGCATCTGAATGCAGAGTTCCAAAGAATAGCTAGGAGAGATAAGAAAGCCTTCCTCAGAGATCAATCCAAAGAAATGGAGGAAAACAACAGAATAGGAAAGACAAGAGATCTCTTCAAGAAAATTAAAGATACCAGGGGAACGTTTCATGCAAAGATGGGCTCGATAAAGGACAGAAATGGTATGGACCTAACAGAAGCAGAAGATATTAAGAACAGGTGGCAAGAATACACAAAATTGTACAATAAAGATCTTCACAACCCAGATAATCACGAAGGTATGGTCACTCACACTCACCTAGAGCCGAACATCCTGGAATGTGAAGTCAGGTGGACCTTAGGAAGCATCACTACCAACAAAGCTAAAAGATGATGCTGAGAAATTGCTGCACTCAATATGTCAGCAAATTTAGAGAACTCAGCAGTGGCCACAGGACTGGAAAAGGTCAGTTTTCATTCCAATCCCAAAGAAAGATAATGTAAAAGAATGCTCAAACTACCACACAATTGCACTCATCTCACATGCTAGTAAAGTCATGCTCAAAATTCTCCAAGCCAGGCTTCAGCAATATGTGAACTGTGAACTTCCAGATGTTCAAGATGGTTTTAGAAAAGTCAGAGGAACCAGAGATCAAATTGGCAACATCTGCTGGATTATCGAAAAAGCAAGAGAGTTCCAGAAATACATCTATTTCTGCTTTATTGACTATGCCAAAGCCTTTGACTGTGTGGAACACAATAAACTGTGGAAAATTCTAAAAGAGATGGGAATATCAGACCACCTGACCTGCCTCTTGAGAAACCTGTATACAGGTCAAGAAGCAACAGTTAGAATTGGACATGGAACAACAGACTGGTTCCAAATAGGAAATGGAGTACATCGAGACTGTATATTGTCACCCTGCTTATTTAACTTATATGCAGAGTACATCATGAGAAACGCTGGGCTAGAGGAGGCACAAGCTGGAATCAAGATTGCTGGGAGAAATATCAATAACCTCAGATGTACAGATAACACCACCCTTATGGCAGAATGTGAAGAACTGAAGAGCCTCTTGATGAAAGTGAAAGAGGAGAGTGAAAAAGTTGGCTTAAAGCTCAACATTCAGAAAACTAAGATCATGGCATCCGGTCCCATCACTTCATGGCAAATAGTTGGGGAAACAGTGGAAACAGTGGCTGACTTTATTCTTGGGGGCTCCAAAATAACTGCAGATGGTGATTGCAGCCATGAAATTAAAAGACGTTTGCTCCTTGGAAGGAAAGTTATGACCAACCTAGATAGCTCATTAAATAGCAGAGACATTACTTTGCCAACAAATGTCCGTCTAGTCAAGGCTATGGTTTTTCCAGTGGTCTATGTATGGATGTGAGAATTGGACTATAAAGAAAGCTGATCGCCAAAGAATTGATGCTTTTGAACTGTGATGTTGGATAAGACTCTTGAGAGTCCCTTGGACTGCAAGGAGATCCAACCAGTCCATCCTAAAGGAGATCAGTCCTGGGTGTTCATTGGAGGGACTGATATTGAAGCTGAAACTCCAATACTTTGGCCACCTGATGTGGAGAGCTGACTCATTTGGAAAGACCCTGATGCTAGGAAACATTGAGGGCAGAAGGAGAAGGCGACAACAGAGGATGAGATGGTTGGATGGCATCACTGACACAATCGACATGGGTTTGAGTGAACTCCGGGAGTTGGTGATGGACAGGGAGGCCTGGCGTGCTGCGGTCCATGGTGTCGGAAAGAGTCAGACACAACCGATTGACTGAACTGAACTGAACCAGTGAGAAAAGTTGCCAAAAGATTTCACCTACTGAAATAAAATAAATGTTTGTACATTTCAGGGAGTGTTACTCTTGTAGTGAAGAATATTTAGTTGCTTGGAGAATTTCAAGATGAGTTGAATGGATAAATTTAGGAGATAACTTATGCTGACATCTCCTTCCAACCCTGCTTCTTCTGAGATTGCCTTTTGGGGAAGGTGATACAATCGAAACAAGAAATCTGATGCATTCATCTCTATACAATAAAAATTATAAAACAGTTTTTTAACCAGGAAAAAGGATTTTTTTTCTCAAATAACAAGAGACCTGGGTTTGGCAATTCAGCACTGGTAAAGATGTTCAAGTATCAGTCTTTCTCAACCTTCCTGCTTTATAACTTCTGATGTGTGGTCACAAAATGCGTCTCTGTTTATCTGGCAATTGTAGCTGCTTTGTAGCAGGAAATTAAGTGTAATAGATTTATCAAACTAACAAAAATCTTCCCAGAAGTCCCAAGAGGCTCCCACTTGTATCTCATTAGATAGATTTATGTCACATGGCTACTTGTAACTACGGAAACAAAAATTTTAGCTGTGTGGGTTACTGCCTTATTATCTTCTTTTAATAATGAAGAAGGGGGACAAAAGACAAGGGTTGGCTATTTATACCATTGGCGACATAAATTATGCCTCCTCAACTACTTGGAAGCTTAAAGACACAGAGTTTAGCAACCAAACTTAAAAAAAATGAAACTACAATCAAATTTTAGTTATAACTAACATGTATATGGACCCATAACTATTTAAATAGTGAAAAAAGGTGACTAAATTTTATTTCCCCAGAGCCTAATATTCTTAATCAACCTATGTCATAAAATGCTCTCTATATCCTAAGGTAGGCCTCAATTATTACTATTACATTTGAATTGGTTCCCATCCTTACAACTCTTACCTATTTCAACTTCATTTTCCAAGTATCTGACTAAGTTGAACTTGGGTTCAAAATTTTTCAATATTTCCTCATTCAGAAAACAAGCCCTAGCTTCTTCACCAAACCAAGCCCAAGTTCCTCTTAACATGCTAGCCTCCTAGTCCCTCATATCTGACATTCACAAACAACCATAATAATAGTTCAAATTTATGGATTTGTTTTAGATTGGATGATAATTGCTTTACATTATGTTAGCTTCTGCTGTACAACAATGTGAATCAGCTATAAGTATACATATACTAAAAAGCAGAGATATCACTTTGCTGACTACAGTCCACACAGTGAAAGCTATGGTTTCCCCAGTAGTCATGTACAGATGTGAGAGTTGGACCATAAAGAAGGCTAAGTGCCAAAGAATTGATGCTTCTGAACTGTGGTGCTGGAGAATACTCTTGAGAGTCCCCTAGACAACAAGGGGCTCAAACCAGTCAATCTTAAAGGAAATAGACCTTAAATACTCATTGGAAAGACTGATGCTGAAACCAAAGCTCCAATATTTTGGCAATCTGAGGCAAAGAGTTCACTCACTGGAAAAGACCCTGGTACGGGGAGAGATTGAGGGCAGGAGGAGAAAAGTGAGGCAGAGAATGAGATGGTTGGATGGCATCATCAACTCAATGAACATGAGTTTGAGCAAACTCCAGGACATGGTGATTGACAGGGAAGCCTGACATACTTCAGTCCATGACTTAGTGACTGAACAACATACATATGTATATTCTCTCCCTCTTGAGCCTTCCTCCCCCTCCCCTCCCTCATCCCAGAATACCAAGCCAAATTCCTTGTGTTATACAGCAGCTTCCTAGTAGCTGTCTATTTTACACGTGGTAGTGTATATATGTCAATGCCACTCTCTTATCTTGTCTTCTCTTCCTCCCCCTGCTGTGTCCACAAGTCCATTCGCTTCATCTGCATCTCTACTTCTGCCCTGCAAATAGTTTCAGCAGTACCATCATGACTTTTACTGGGATTAAACAAGAGACACAGCCCAATGCCCAGCACACAGTACAACACAGAGCCATTCTTTCCAGTTTTGCTCACTTGATGTCCTAGTGACTCAATTTCCTTTTCTTGCTCTCTTCCCTTTGTCAGGCTAACTCTCTCTCATTACACAGTAACAAACAGATAAAACTAATTGGAAAAAAATCACTCCAGTTGAGATTTCATCTTTTCAAAGTTGTCTTTCCTGGCTTTCTTCTGTGCTCTCACAAGATTGTGCAACTAAATCTATCATAGAATCCAGTTCTTAGTACTGATATTATCTGTATAGATGTTTGCACAGTGATCGAGCTGGCCTGTTGCTTGCATTTCTATGAACAATTGTGTTGTCAGTATGTCCATGGTCCTAGGATATAGTAGCCACTTTGTAAATGTTCAACAACTGTAATACATCAGACATGTGTCCCTTAGCACCCATGGGAAATTGCTTCCAGGATCCCTCATGGATAACTGTTCCCATGATACTCAAGTCCCTTAGATAAAATGCCCTAGTACAATCAGCCCTGCAGAGGGTTGCCATTTTCTCATTAAGTGGATCACATTTTGTGAGAACTCTTAATTATGACTCGTCCATTCTGGGTGGCATTGCATGGGTGGCTCAAAGCTTCACTGAGTTATGCAATGAAGGCTGTGATTCATGAAGACCCTGATGCTGGGAAAGACTGAATGCAAAAGAAGAAGGGGATGGCAGAGGATGAGATGGTTAGATAGCATCAGCAACTCGATGGACATGAATTTGAGCAAACTCTGAGAGATAGTGGAGAACAAAGAAGCCTGGCATGTTATAGTCCACAGGGTTGCAAAGAGTTGAATTTGACTGAGCAACAGAACAACAACAAAACTATCAACCCGAGCATTCACACGATCAGGAGATTGACTTTATCCATGTATCCTTTAGTTACAGAAAAGGCAATCTTATTTCAGTATGTAAAAACTATTTTCTCTATTAATCTTTTAAATTCACACAGAAATTAATGTTACCACTGAAGAAATTGCAAAGGAAGAAAACGCAATCATTAAAAACTTCTCAGAAAAAACATAACATAAATAATTTGGGGAGGAGAAATGACATTGAGAAATAAATGTTTAAAAAATCTAGCTTGAAACGATATACTTTTCTTTTTTCTTTAAGCTTGCCCTCATGGATCTAGAATGCAAAGTCTCCTTAGTTCTTATTTTGATCCTGACAAGAGTAAATGCATTTTACCAGACTTGTATCTAGTGTTTTATTAGATTCCTATAAAATGACTCTATAATCTTTATTATGCTTCTACAAAATAATACTTTAACGTATCGTATACAGGAGTTGGCTGAGGATGTCCCTAATTCTCTTCATATCTCAAATTTGACAGGCATGTCTTTGTCTCACTTCTGCTTGGTATACAGGTTCATCTAGATTCCATATGGAAAAGAGTCTAATGCTAGGAGGGATTGGGGGCGGGAGGAGAAGGGGATGACAGAGAATGAGATGGCTGGATGGCATCACTGACTCGATGGACATGAGTTTGAGTGAACTCCGGGAGTTGGTGATGGACAGGGAGGCCTGGCGTGCTGTGATTCACGGGGTCACAAAGAGTCGGACAAGACTGAGCGACTGAACTGAGCTGAACTGAACTGAGATTCCATATAGATGATGGCACCCTTATGCAGAAAGCAAAAAGGAACTAAAGAGACTCTTGATGCAAGTGAAAGAGGAGAGTGAAAAAGTTGGCCTAAAACTCAACATTCAGAAAACTAAAATAATGGTATCTAGTCCCATCACTTCATGAGGAAACAGTGGAAACAGTGACAGACTCTCTAATTTTGGGCTCCAAAATCACTGCAAATGGTGACTGCAGCCATGAAACTAAAAGACACTTGCTCCTTGGAAGAAAAGCTATGACCAACCTAGACAGCGTATTAAAAAGTAAAGACATGACATTACGTTATCAACAAAGTTTCATCTAGTCAAAGCAATGGTTTTTCCAGTAGTCATGTATGGATGTGAGAGTTGGACTATAAAGAAAACTAAGCACCAAAGAATTGATACTTTTGAACTGTGATGTTGGAGAAGATTCTTGAGAGTCCCTTGGACTGCAAGGAGATCCAAGCAGTCAATCCTAAAGGAAATTAGTCCTGAATATTCATTGGAAGGACTGATGCTGAAGCTGAAGCTCCAATACCTTGGCCAACTGATGTGAAGAACCGACTCACTGGAAAAGACCCTGATGCTGGGAAAGATTGAAGTGGGGAGGAGAAGGAGCCAACAGAGGATGAGATGGTTGGATGGCATCACCCACACAATGGACATGAGTTTGAGTAGGCTCTGGGAGTTGGTGATGGACATGGAAGCCTGGCATGCTGCAGTCCATGAGGTCACACAGAGTCGGACACGACTGAGTGAATGAACTGAATTGACTGATATTCCATATAGATGGGGTAGAATAAATTGGGAGATTGACACATATGCACAACTACTGAGAAATAATAAGAACTAATTATTAGTTTATTAGATAGCTACTACTACTAAGTCATTTCAGTCGTGTCCGACTCTGTGTGACCCCATAGATAGCAGCCCACCAGGCTCCGCTATCCCTGGGATTCTCCAGGCAAGAACACTGGAGTGGGAATAGCTATCTAATTAATTATCAGATAAGTAATGAAAATCTACTGCCTAGCATAGGGGAAAAAAAGAAAAAGTACAACCTGTTTCTAGAACATATATTCAGTTAACCTTAAAAGTGCATTCTAAAATACACTCTCTCTCTGGTCTCAGTCCTAGTAAGACACTGAGCTCAGTTGTTCAGTCGTGTCTGACTCTGCAACCCCTCAGACTATGGCCCACCAGGATCCTCTGTCCATGGACTTTTTCAAGCAAGAATACTGGAGTGGGGTTGCCATTTCCTTCTCCATGGGATCTTCCTGATCCAGAGGTCAAGCCTGCGTCTTCTGCATTGGCAGGCAGATTCTTTGACCACTGTGATTCCTACATCCTCCTTTCCAGCATACAGTAGGTGCAGACAAGTACTGTTTGATTCCACTTATATGAGATACCTGCTGCTGCTGCTGTTGCTACTGCTGCTAAGTCACTTCAGGCATGTCCGACTCTGTGCGACCCCATAGATGGAAGCCCACCAGGCTCCCCCATCCCTGGGATTCTCCAGGCAAGAACACTGGAGTGGGTTGCCATTTCCTTCTCCAATGTGTGAAAGGGAAAAGTGAAAGTGAAGTCGCTCAGTCGTGTCCGACCCTTAGGGACCCCACTACTGCAGCTCCTCCATCCATGGGATTTTCTAGTCAAGAGTACTGGAGTGGCTTGCCATTGCCTTCTCCAATACGAGATACCTATAATAGTCAAATTCATAGATTCAGTAAGCACGTTGTTAGAAGCCAGGGACCTGGGTGGGGGCGTGCGAATGAGGAGTTAGTGCTTAATGGGGACAGAGTTTCAATTAAGGAAGGTAAAAAACTCAGGAGATGGATGTATAGTGAGAGTTGCACAACAGTGTTAATGTACTTAGTGATGCTGAAAAGTGTGGTTAAATATAGTTAAAATGGTATATTTTATGTGACTTTTACCACAGCAAAATAAAAATAATTATTTTGAAAAATATAAAAAAATAAATATCAGCAGAAAATAAAAGAGATATGTTAGGCACTCTTCCCCTTAAAATTAGAAAATATGGAAAGTGAAGCTAAAAATAAGTCACTTGCCCACGATCACACAGCACTAATGGTAGAGATAGGACTAGAACTAGGACACATGATGCAAAGCATTCTTCTCTGACAGAAACTAGGAATATCACAAATTGCATTGTGGTGGCTTTATTCTGTGTCAGTTTATGTAAGTTGGAACTTCTCTTCCCATCATTCCCTTCCTTGATGATTTTCTTGTTACAGTTTTCTGGAAAAAAAAAAAAAAAACCATGCGAGAGATTTGGATGGCAGGAGCAAAACATCCATGATTACACTTTGAAAGCCATCAGGATTATATGTGTGAAATAGAAATGCAAAGCAGTACGCAGATTCCAACTTGTCCTCCCAGGCCCTCACTCCATGCCCAGCTCTCCCTCCCATCTGCTGATCCTGCTGACTGACAGTGACCCCAGACACAGAAAACAGCCTTCCATGGTCCTCTCTACTGGTGCTACTTTTTGGTCCCACTCTAGGAACTGAATATCCCAGGTTTAGAAGGTTTATTAGTGATTTTTCTCTGATGCTCTAACTCCTCTTTGCAGACCTTCCTTGCCCAATGACTTCTAAAGCTGTGGGAGCTACAATTTCACAGTAAATTTCTTGTTCCACAAAATTAATAATATTTCTGTTTCCCTGACTGAACTCTGTGTTGACGTGCCAATTAACACATTATTTGGTGTATCTTGAGCATTATTATTATTATTTATTTTAGAGGAAAAAACAAAGGTTTGCTGAGCTGACATTTAGCAGATAACAATTACAACAAAAGAAGTTTTGTAGATTAAATTTTCATAGATTTACATACATAGATCGAACCTTATTCCTAAATATAAGTTTGTACAATGAAAGCCTAACACAAGACGGTTTTGTTTCTCAAAGAATATCAATAATTAAGCCACACAAAGATTAGACATTATTATACACAAGCAAGTGTATGTATTAAAATATCTAAGTTCTACAATAAAGAATTCCCTTAAAATCTTGTTTTCCAACCTCGTTTGTGAACAGAAACTACTTTTTTTTCAAGTGTATGGGATGGCTTATACCTATTAATAAACAAGTAACCGACAGTTTGCCAATTTAGGAAAAATAGCATTTTTTAAATATTAAAATTTTAAATTACAATTTAAGGAAGATATTTGTTCTGTCCCTTGGCATGAATAATAAAAAGGAACTCCACTGGATTTTAATTGTAAAAGTATCAATGCTAAAAATGGCCTTGACAGCATTATCCAGTTCAAAACTTAAGCATGCTTTTTAACTGACTCAATAAACAATGACCCGTTGGTTGGCTGAATAAAGGGAAAAAATGAATAAAAAGTATCTGCGTCCCACAATTAGTACAGAACAGGATTATTGCTATTGAAAATGAGTCTGGTTCTCCTACTGCTTGTTATTATGCATTGCCAACCCACACACAGCCAAGATGTTTCTGAAAAATGTTGGTATGAATACACCCTTCAATATTTCTTTCACACCGACTGTAAATATAATCTAGGCATAAATCATCAAAAGTAAATACCAGTGAGCACTTTAATCCTTTATAATAAATCAAGGAAATGGGGAGTCTATGCCTGATGATGAAGTTTTAGTGTAGGTCAAACCAATGGTTTGCTGAAGAGGCTGCACTTTAAAAACCAGGCAGCATTTTGTTAAAGACTTGGGAGTTCTACTAAAGGGCAGAGAATTTTTGCACGTATTTCTCTCATTCCTGATATTAAGTGGTGCTGTTGTTTTACTTCAGCAAGCCAAACCAAATAAGAACAAGAATTTTTGTTTGTTTGTCTTCTGTTTGTATTCTGCATGCCTACCATCCCAAGGAACTTAGCTAGATGCTAAAGAGGAGAGAAAACTCAATATACAAAATTATGGCCCCCAAATAATTTCTATTTAGTAGAGTAACTAATATATGAATAATTTTAATGTAAGCTTAAAACTGGTAAATATTCCAAGTGAAATGTAAATCAAGTTCTGCCAGTTTTGGAAGCTTCCCTCATAGCTCAGTTGGTAAAGAATCTGCCTGCAATGCAGGAGACCTGGATTCAATTCCTGGGTCGGGAGGATCCCCTGGAGAAGGAAATGGCAATACACTCCAGTATTGTTGCCTGAAGAATCCCATAACAGAGGAGCCTAGCAGGCTACAGTGCATGGGGTTGCAATAGTCAGACACAACTTACCAACTAAACCACCACCAATTTAGGAAGAGGGAGAGATTACTTTCAGATGGAAAGATCAAGGAAGACTTCTTGGAGTAGGCGGCATTTAAAACAAATCTTAAAGGAAAAGACAGACTGGCAGTTATGAGAGATAATTTAACCAAACTAAGGAACTGTGGTGCTGGAGAAGACTCTTGAGAGTCCCTTGGACTGCAAGGAGATCCAACTAGTCCATTCTAAAGGAGATCAGTCCTGGGTGTTCATTGGAAGGACTGATGCTAAAGCTGAAACTCCAATACTTTGGCCACCTCATGCGACGAGTTGACTCACTGGAAAAGACTCTGATGCTGGGAGGGATTGGGGACAGGAGGAGAAGGGGACGACAGAGAATGAGCTGGCTCGATGGCATCACCGACTCGATGGACATGAGTTTGAGTGAACTCCGGGAGTTGGTGATGGACAGGGAAGCCTGGCATGCTGTGATTCATGGTGTCGCAAAGAGTCGGACATGACCGAGCAACTGAACTGAAGGAAAGCAAAACCTGAGGATGTAAGGTCACTAGATAAAATACAGGATTGCCTGATAAATTCTGATTTCAAGTAAACAGCAACAAAGTTTGGTGTAAGAATGAATCATGTACTATTTAGGACATATTTACAATAAAAATTATTCGCTGTTTACCTGAAATTAATTTTTAACTGAGGGTCTTGTATTTCTATTTGCTAAATTTGGCAACTCCACCTAGAGAGAAAAACACGTGTGATATACTGGAAAAAGAGGGTGGTTCAGGTCATGTTATGGATTGAATTCTGTCCCCAAAAATGATAAGCTGAAGTCCTAGCTCTCAATACCGCAGATTGTGACTTTATTTTGAAATAGGGTCTTTATATAGGTAATTAAGTTAAATCAAATTCATTAGGATGGGTCTTTAATTCAATATGATCTATGTCCATACAAAAGGGGGAATTTTGGACATAGAGACTAACATGCATAGAGGGAAGAGGATATGAAGATGGAGGCAGAGTTTGAAATTCTGTTGCTACAGGCCAAGAAAGGTCTGGAGCCACCGGAAGCTGGAAGAATCAAGTTAGGAGCCTTTTACCGTGGGTTTCAGAGGAAACGTGCCTTGCCAACTCCTCCAGAACTATGAAAAATTCAATTTCTGATTTTCTGAGGCACAGAGCTTGTGGTACTTCATTATTGAAGCCCCAGGAAACTGATAAGAGTTGCCTACATCCAGAGGTAGATACCAGAAGGAAAAGATAGGAATATTTTGAGCTAAGGCAAGATTATAAGGGGCCTAGAATCCTGAGGAAAAGAGTTTAAACTCCCTCTGTTTCCTGTACATTTTAAAATGGAAAAAACTTACTGTTGATTTCTATAGCCATGGCCATAAGAAAGCTAAACAATGACCCAAACATATCTTATTTTCCTAGAACATTTATTTTATTTTTATATGAAAATAAAACAAAAAGAAAGGATATATGAAAACTATGCACAGGTTTTTAGAACAGAAAAAAATACTTGAAATAAATTTTAAGTTCTATTTTCTGCTTTAGTTTAGGCCCTTGAGTCCTCAGAAATAATATTTTATATCCTTTCTTCATCATAAATACTTTAGTGAAAAAGTCTGAGAAGTAGTACTTAGTGAAGAGCCACATAAGTTCTAGAACAGATATTCAGAGAAGAACTTTAACTATAAAGCAGAATGGTACAATAGCATATTCCTGTACTCAAGAAGTTTGCAGTCAAATTCTGTAAACAATAGACAAGAAGGAAATGTAAAGTTAAATAACTATTCAAGATAAAAAAAACAAGTGTTAAGGGAGGTCATTATAAATTAACCAAATATATTTTCACTATAGATATTCAGAAATACTACAGTGATCAGAGAAAATATCATGATGAGATTATTTCTTTTTTTGGCATAGCCTAGAAAGATGGAACAGGGTAGGAAAGCATGTGTAAAATCATTTCATTATTATTTTTTATTAAGCTATGTAAAATGTAAAATCTCACTCAATATTTTTTAAAAATCTGAAGTATCTGTGAGTACTTCAAAATATCAAAGTATATTCAATCATGGGTTTATGTCATTTTGATAATCTTGACAATGCATGCTTAAAGATGACATAAAAAGTCAATTTAACGTATTCTTCAACCTTGTATTCAAAGCATGAGTTATGGGAAAAACACCGCTTAAGAAACAGGTTTTAGAGAGTTAACTATGGCATGTTGCTAAGTTAGTATCTTTGCTGAGGGACTTGAGGGTATTCCAGCTAATACGTAAAGTCATCTAGCTTGCAAGGCACTGAAAATGTGATGCTCAAATGAATCCCTTCACTATCCCGAAAACTGACAAACAATAAGAAATACCCAGAGAAACTGCTTATGAATCTCTTTGTGACTAGATAGTATTTAATTACAAAAAAACTATTTCTTTGGAGAATGAATCTTCTATCTTTACCAGAAAGCTGTATCTTCACACAACTAAGTTTCATAAGACAATAAAACTAATGAAAAAATAGAAAAAAGATAAGCATAATAAAAAATATGAATCCAGGAGTGATCAGCATTATATGTCATAAAGTCCTCTATACTCCGTGAGGAATTCTTTGCAATTCTTTTTTTCAATCCTTTCAGGTGTTGGGAAGCAAAGAAAATAAAATTAGTTGTAGTTGTGCTTCTCAAACTATGATGTGCATATGAATCACCTAGAATCTTCTTCAGATGATTCTAATTCAGGAAGTCTAACCCGGGATTCTATATTTCTAGAAAACTTTCAGAGGCTACCAATGCTGCTGTGCTATGGACAACACTGAATACCAAAGAGGTTTTAGACATACTTAACATCTGAGGTTCGGAGAAGGCAATGGCAAGCCACTCCAGTACTCTTGCCTGGAGAATCCCATGGATGGAGGAGTCTGGTGGGCTGCCGTCCATGGGGTCGCTAGGAGTCGGACACGACTGAGCTACTTCACTTTCACTTTTCACTGTCACACATTGGAGAAGGAAATGGCAACCCACTCCAGTGTTCTTGCCTGGAGAATCCCAGGGACGGGGCAGCCTGGTGGGCTTCCGTCTATGGGGTCACACAGAGTCGGACACGACTGAAGTTACTTAGCAGCAGCAGCAGCAACATCTGAGGTTACTACTTTTTTTTATTCAATTGTTTGTCTACTCTGACTGGCTCTGTGTGTGGTCCTTTATGACAAGAATAATGTCTTATTCATTTGTGCAATAAAAGATAGCTGGATAAATGATCACATAGGATTAATTTTCTTTGACAAAGGAAAAGTACTGTTCTAACAAAGAATGTACCACCTCTGATCATGTTTGTACTTTGGTGGAAATCGTGAGAAAAGAATAAGGCCACTTCTAGCCAACATATTTGCTGACACATCAAGGGAGAACCAAGTATAATAAAGTATGATCTATCCTGTCAAATATTGTGGAAAGGATGAGATTTAGAAAAGAAAATAGTTTTGAACCTAAGGAGATTAAAGTTTTTGATCCGCATCTATCACCAAAGTAACAAGGGAAAAATCATTTATACTTTCTACCCTTGGCCCTTTCATCCATAATATAAGGTTTTAAGTTTAAGTATATGTATTAAAATGTCAAGGGTGACCACCAGAAGAATAGAATAGGGATGTGTAACTCAAATCCACTATAAGAAAAGAAAAAAAGGACGTTTTTCTGTTTTAAAGTCCAAGAGAGGACAAGAAAAGACTATCAACAAGAAAGCACAGGAACTAAAAATCATAACAAAGAGACATGGAATAAACTCAAACATAATAGGAGTAAATAAAAATGGATTAAATTATACCTTGAAAAGACAAAGAGTAATATTGGTTAGAAAAAATCTATTTCTAAGCTGTTAATCAGTTATGAGATAAAACAAAGTGACAGAATGACTGAAGCTATAAAAAGTATATCAGAAAAATGATAACAAAAATAAGCATGTAAAAGTAAACATGTAGTCATACTAATTAATTAGTATTATTATCAAGTAAAATACAAAATATATAACGTTAAAAATTATGTTTCTACACTAGTATATACATAGTTATGAATTGTTAATCATCTAATGAATAGCATTTAAAAAGATAAAGAAAATACTCATGGATGGACAAGAAAAAAATGAAACAAATCTACAGTCATAGATATTTAAATAAAATTCAGAAATTACCAAGTTAAATTGTCCAAAATAAGACTAAAGATTAATAGAATATTTTAAAGTAATCATAATTGATGTCTAGAGAAATTTATTTCAGTTGTAGTAAGAATCCGTTCCGTTCCGTCGCTCAGTCGTGTCTGACTCTATGCAACCCCATGGACTGTAGCCTACCAGGCTTCTCCGTCCATGGGATTCTCCAGGTAAGAATACTGGAGTGGGTTACCGTTTCCTTCTCCAGGGGATCTTCCAGACCCAGGGATCGAACCGGGGTCTCTCACATTGCAGGCAGATGCTTTAACCTCTAAGCCACCAGGGAAGCCCTGTAGTAAGAATACTCAACATAAATTAGGCTTACCACATGTTAAGTGTACAAGCAACACTTTTAACTATAAGCACAACAGATCTCTAAAGCTTATTCACTTTGAATAACAAAAATTTACATCCATTTAACAACTCCCTATTTTATAGCCAAAAAAAGAATACCCAATCTTTTAAAACAAATAAAACATTTTTTAAAGACCACATACTAGATCACCAAGAAATCTTAATAAAATCTTAATAAATTAATAAAATAAAATTTTAAAATAATTATATTAAATAAGTAATGAAATTAATGCTGCTCAGTCATGTCTGACTCTTTGTGACCAAATAAACTGTAGCCACCAGGCTCCTCTGCCCATGGGATTCTCCAGGCAAGAATACTGGAGTGGGTTGCCATTTTCTTCTCCAAATAAAATTAATAAACAATGATAAAGTAGATAATTAACAATTAATAAAAGAATTAAATAAATCTTAATAAATCTCCATGACACAAATAATATTGCTTATAATATGCAACAGAACCAATGTATAATCCAATGGAATTAAACAGAAAAAAACTCCTGAGTTAAAGGGTAAATAAAAATTTTTAAAAATAAACAAATGTATAATGAGTGACAATGCAAGCAAATGTGAAAATGTCTGAGGATGAAATTAACTGCATTAATCATCAAACAAAATATATTGAAATATAACTCAATGATAGAAGAAAAATACCAAAATAAATTCAAAACAATGTAAGAATAATCTAGTAAAAGTAGAAAATAGAAATAATGAAGGTAAAGCCATAATATAAAAAATAAGAGGAATAAGAGAGCAATGAATTGATTAATAAAATCTATATATTTATTATTGAGAATACCTATTGGTACTCTGAAAACTTAAGGAAATTCTGAATGGTATACACATTGGAAAGTTGTATATGTAAGGATATGGAAAGTTTCAATAATTTAAAATTATTTTCCCCAAGTCACTCTATAAATTCAAAGCCCTCTTAAGCAAAACAAGCTTCTTCATGAAATTTAACAATTCAAAAAACTATCATAGTCAAAAGCATTTAGAAAAAAGGAAACTAAGAGATGAAAATTTGTAAAGGTACATAAATTAAAACCCCATGAAACTCATGTAGGAATAAACAATTGAAAGGAGTGTCGCCAGCAGATCATATATATATATCAATGTAATTTATGGTAAAAGTGATATTTCAAGCCAAGTGTTGGCTTTCTCAATAACCGATCATTTTACAGAAGCAAAATAAATCTGTATTCTGTGGCAGAGCATGCCAGTTTGCTAAATCCATGTCTTCTTCCAGGGGATGAATGGTCCTCAAGGATATCACAAGAGAAGTAATCCAGATCACTTGCAGACACAGCTCAGAACAACTCATGCACATTTTCCCCTCACACTGACAGTATAATATACAGCACACAATATAATATATAGCACAGGGAACACAGTCAATAATATTAAAATAACCTTGGTGTAATATATGAAAATATCACATCACTTTGCTATATAGCTGAAATATTGTAAGTCAACTCTGTGTGTGTGTATGTGTGTTTGTATGCATTCAGTAATATCTGACTCTCTTTTGACCCACAGACTGCAGTCCACGAGGCTCCTCTATACATGAGATTTCCCAGGCAAGAAAACTGGAGTGGGTTGTTGTTTCCTCCTCCAGGGGAATCTTCCCAACCCAGGAATTGAACCCACCTCTCTTGCATTGGCATGTATATTCTTTACCACCAGCACCACCTGGAAAGACCAACTACACTTCATTTTAAAAAATAACAATAAACTAAAATTTAAAAAAATAAAATAAACTAGGGCTGAAAAGGAAAAAAGAAAACACTCAGGCAGGGAGAGAACAAGATGGCAGAGGAATAGGTGGATGTGGAGTTCATCTCTCTCAATGGATGCATCAGGAATACACTTTCAGACACAGAAGTGCAAGCCGAACACCAGCTGAGAGTGAACAGGAGTACCTGACCAGCAGAAAAGGATATATAAAACCACACAAAACTCAGTAGGATGAAGGAACTAGGGGGGAAAATAGGAGTGGTAGTAGGACTGGACCTGCCCTCAGTGGGTGGGGGAACTGAAGCAGGGATCCGATCCCCATATCAGGGCAATTTCTAAGTCAGAAGAGAAATATTTAAGGGTAAGAGTGAAACAGCTGATCTGTGGCAGTCTAAATGAAATGAGAATCAGACAGTCCTTGCCACAGCCATACATATCCCAGACAGGGTCACAGGTCCTCTGGAAGGTGCAGGGGCTGGGAGCTGGAGTTTAAGGATTGCGCATCAATCCCAGGGCAAGGGCTGCTATTGATTGCAGAGAGACAGATTGAGGGGATGTGAGGGAGGAGATTGTGGTAGGAGATGCCTGTGGAGGAAAGACAAACAGCCATGGAAGCAAGGCAATACTGCTGAGTCTATGCTGGGGGTGGAGCCATCACCATAGCCTCTCTCCCCCCACATGCCAGCATCAGCAGCTGAACAACAGAGAGCCTGGCCCATCAAATGTTTGATGTACTGAATTACAGAGTAGCACCCTACCCAGGGTGCCCCTTTAAGTGCCTGATGTGCCAATCTACAGAGTAGGAACCCAGATAGGGGCACCCCTCTATGTGCCTGATGTGCTGAACAACAGAGAAGGACCCCAGGCAAGGGAGCCCTCTAAGTGCCTGGACAGACAGAGCTACGGAGAAAGACTGGCCAAAGAGGTTTTCTGATTGCCAGCTATAAGAGGCTCAACAAAAGACTCTGATAGGGCCATAACTCCTGGGGCGGAGGCAGTCTGTGTCCCTGCACACTTTGCGTCACCAGGGCCACAAAGAAAGAAAGAAAGAAATCAAAGATGACATAAACAGATGGAGAGAGATTCCATGTTCCTCAGTATGAAGAATCAATATTGTGAAAATGACTACATTACCAAATGCAATCTACAGATCCAAATACCAATGGCATTTTCACAGAACTAGAGTAAAAAATTTCACAATTCATATGGAAACACAAAAGACCCTGAATAGCCAAAGCAGTCTTGAGAAAGAAGAATGGAGCTGGAGGAATCAACCTTCCTGACTTCAGACTGTACTACAAAACTACAGTCATCAAGACAGTATGGTACTGGCACAAAAACAGAAATATAGACCAATGGAACAAGATAGAAAGCCCAGAAATAAACCCATACACTTACGAGCACCTTATTTTTGACAAATGAGGCAAGAATATACAATGGGGCAAAGACAGCCTCTTCAATAAATGGTGCTGAGAAAACTAGACAGCTGCATGTGAAATAATGAAATTAGAACACTTCCTAACACCATACACAAAGATAAACTCAAAATGGATTAAAGACCTAAATGTAATACCAGAAACTATAAAACTCTTACAGGAAAACATAGGTAGAACACTCGACATAAATCAAAGCAAGATCCTTTATGACCCACTTCCTAGAGTAATTGAAACATAAACAAAAGTAAACAAGTGGGACCTGATTAAACTTAAAAGCTTTTGCACAGCAAAGGAAACTATAAGTAAGATGAAAAGACACACCTCAGAATCTGAGAAAATAATAGCAAATGAAACAACTAACAAAATATTAATTTCCAAAATATACCAGCAGCTTATACAACTCAATAACAGAAAAACAAACTACCCAATCAAAAAATGGGGAAAAGACCTAAACAGACATTTCTCCAAAGAAGACATAAAGATGGCAGTCAAACACATGAAAAGATGTCCAGCATCGGTCATCATTAGAGAAATGTAAATTAAAACTACAATGAGATATCACCTCACACCAGTCAGAATTGCCATCATCAAAAAGTCTACAAACAATAAATGCTGGAGAAGATATGGGGAAAAGGGAACACTCTTGCACTGTTGGTGGGAATGTAAATTGATACAGCCACGATGGAAGACAGTATGGAGATTCCTTAAAAAGCTAGGAATAAAACCACCATATGACCCAACAATCCCACTCCTAGGCATACACCCTGAGGAAACAAAAATTGAAAAAGATATGTATATCTCATTGTTCATTGAAGCACTATTACAATAGCTAGAACATGGATGCAACCTAGATGTCCATCAACAGATAAATGGATAAAGAAGTTGTGGTACATATACACAATGGGATACTACTTAGCCATAAGAAGGAACACCTTTGAGTCAGTTCTAATGAGGTGGGTGAACCTAGAACCTACTATACAGAGTGAAGTGAGTCAGAAAGAGAAAGATACATAACGTATTCTAACACATACATATGGAAGCTAGAAAAATGGTTCAGTTCAGTTCAGTTCAGTTCAGTCGCTCAGTCATGTTCACAGAGTCGGTGATGCCATCCAGCCATCTCATTCTCCGTCGTCCCCTTCTCCTCCCGCCTCCAAACTTTCCCAGCATCAGAGTCTTTTCCAGTGAGTCAACTCGTCGCATGAGGTGGCCAAAGTATTGAAGTTTCAGCTTTAGCATCAGTCCCTCCAATGAACATCCAGGATTGATCTCCTTTAGAATGGACTGGTTGGATCTCCTTGCAGTATAAGGGACTCTCAAGAGTCTCCTCCAACACCACAGTTCAAAAGCATCGATTCTTCGGCCATCAGCTTTCTTCACAGTCCAACTCTCACATCCACACATGACCACGGGAAAAACCATTGCCTTAACTAGATGGACCTTTGTTGGCAAAGTAATGTCTCTGCTTTTTAATATACTATCAAGGTTGGTCATAACTTTCCTTCCAAGGAGTAAGCGTCCTTTAATTTCATGGCTGCAATCAGCATCTGCAGTGATTTTGGAGCCCCAAAAAATAAAGTCTGACACTGTTTCCACTGTTTCCCCATCTATTTCCCATGAAGTGATGGGACCAGATGCCATGATCTTCGTTTTCTGAATGTTGAGCTTCAAGCCAACATTTTCACTCTCCTCTTTCACTTTCATCAACAGGCTTTTGAGTTCCTCTTCACTTTCTGCCATAAGGGTAGTGTCATCTACATATCTGAGGTGACTGATATTTCTTCCAGCAATCTTGATTCCAGCTTGTGCTTCTTCCAGCCCAGCGTTCCTCATGATGTACTCTGCATATAAGTTAAATAAACAAGGTGACAATATACAATCTTGATGTACACCTTTTCCTATTTGGAACCAGTCTGTTGTTCCATGTCCAGTTCTAACTGTTGCTTCCTGACCTGCATACAGGTTTCTCAAGAGGCAGGTCAGGTGGTCTGGGATTTCCATCTCTTTCAGAATGTTCCACAGTTTATTGTGATCGACACAGTCAAAGGCTTTGGCATAGTCAATGAAGCAGAAATAGATGTTTTTCTGGAACTCTCTTGCTTTCTCCATGATCCAGCGGATGTTGGCAATTTGAATGGTACTGAAGAATTTACTTACAGAGCAGCAATAAAGAAACAGACATAGAGAATAGACTTAGGGACGTGGGGAGAGGGGACGAGAGGGTGAGCTGTATGGAAAGAGTAACATGGAAACTTACACTACTATATGCAAAATAGATAGTCAATGGGAATTTGCTGTATGGCTAAGAAAACTCAAACAGGAGCTCTGTATCAACCTAGAAGGGTGGGATTGGGATGGAAATGGGAGGGAAGTTCAAAACGGAAGGAATATATGTATACCCATGTCTGACTCATGTGGAGGTTTGAAAGAAAACAACAAAATTCTGTAAAGCAATTATTCTTCATTTTAAAAAATAATTAATTTTAAAAAATCACTCAGGCAGGCCTTGAAAACCCCATTTGCTAAGTAGCAGAATCAAACTGGCCTGGATCCCTGAGTCACACTGTGAGCTAAGCTATTGCCAGTCTGCTCAAACTGTTCTAACAAAGTACCATATACTGAGTGGGTTAAACAACAAGAATATTTCTCACAGTTCTAGAGATAAGGAAGTTCAAGATCAAGGTGCCACCATATTCAGTTTTCGGTAAGGTCCCTCTCTTCCTGGCTTGCAGATCCAAAAATACATATGTACTTTAGATAACAATTCTGCTTCTAGATGTCTACTATTTTAAATACAACTACATTATGGGAAGATAGAATTTTAAAATGTTCTCTGAAACATTGTTTGTAATAACCCCTCCAAATGTAAATGATCTAAATATTGTTTAATGAAAGAAAGGTTAAATTATGTTGTATATCCATATGATGGCATACTAAAAAATCAGATACATCAAAATGCAATGACAGGGTATGACTTCTGATACACATGCAAATGAAGTTACTCAGAAGCAATGTGGATATATTTTTATTTATATTACATATACATATTTATATTTTATTTATTTTTAAGAACATCTGCTTATATATGTACATGTGTGTCTATATAACAAAATATGCAGAAAGGGGACCTCTGAGGAACAAACAACAGTTCACAGAGGCCATCTCTGGGAACAGGAGCCAGAAATGGAACTAGTAATGATAAGAGACTTTTATATTTTGTACTATGCATGTCTAGGGCATCCCTGGTGACTCAGACAGCAAAGAATCTGTCTACAATATAATAGACCCAGAGGTTCGATCCCTGGATCAGGAAGATCCCCTGGGGAAGGGAAAGGCTATCCACTTCAGTGTTCTTGCCTAGAGAATTTCATGGACAGAGGAGCCTGGTGGGCTACAGTCCATGAGACTGCAAAGGGTTAGACACAACTGAGTGATTAACATGCATGTCTACATTGTTCATATCTTATACTAAGATACTACCTCCAGATACAATGAACTGGTTCCAAATTGAGAAAGGAGTATGTCAAGGCTGTATATTGTCACCTTGCTTATTTAACTTGTATGCAGAGTTCATCATGTGAAACACCAAGCTGGATGAAGGACAAGCTTCAATATTGCCAGGAGAAATATCAATAACCTCAGATACACAGATGACACCACCCTTATGGAAGAAAGCAAAGAGGAACTAAAGAGCCTCTTGATGAAAATAAAAGAGGAGTGAAAATGCTGGCTTAAAACTCAACGTTCAAAAACTAAAATCATGGCACCTGGTCCCATCACTTCATGGCAAATAGATGGGGAAACAATGGAAATAGTAACAGACTGTATTTTCTTGGCTCCTAAATCACTGCAGATGGTGACTATAGCCTTGAAATTAAAAGATGTTTGCCCCTTGGAAGAAAAGCCATGACCAACCTAGAAAGCATATTAAAAGGCAGAGACATTTCTTCGCTGACAAAGGACCATCTAGTCAAAACTATGGCGTTCCAGTAGTCATGTGTGGATGTGAGAATTGGACTATAAAGAAAGCTGAGCATCAAAGAATTGATGCTTTTGAACTGTGGTGTTGGAGAACACTCTTGAGAGTCCCTTGGACTGCAAAGAGATTAAACCAGTCAATCCTAAGGAAATCAGGCCTGATGATGAGACTGAAGGATGCTGAATCCTTTGGCCACCTGATGTGAAGAACTGACTCATTGGAAAACATCCTGATGCTGGCGAAGATTGAGGGCAGGAGGAGAAGGAGGTGACAGAGGATGAGATGGTTGGGTGGCACCACCAACTTTATGGACATGAGTTTGAGCAAGCTCCAGGAGTTGGCAATGGACAGGGAAGCCTAGCATGCTGCAGTCCATGGTGTCTCAAAGAGTCAGACACGACTGAGTGACTGAACTGACTGACTATATCCAGGTGTTATTTATAAAAATTTTTCTTAAATTCCAAAAAATGAAAACTTGGTCTGATCAATGTTTTTCTCAAAGTGTTCCACGAAACACTGGTTCCTGAGATGTTTCTTGCAAAATGGGTTCTGGTATCAATTATATTTTTTTCATTCACATGTTCCGATTTTCTTTATATGAGAGACATCTCTCCATCAATGTCAAAAGAAATTCTTCAGCTTCCAGACAGGAGTAGTTTGTGAAGTAGCAGTCATTGACTGTTGGGGCAAACATAACTAAACATTTCAGAAGAGATCACAGGCATTTCAAAGCTAGGAAGAATCAGTGTGACTGATTCACAAGTTCTGAAGGATATCTATAAGGTTAGATATCAAATGTTTCCAACTGCCTTTGAAGAGAAGCTATTTAACTTCAAGCAATATGTAATTCAATTAAGGAGGAAAATGAAACTAAAAATGTACCTAAATAAAAAACACAGAACAAAATTCAAGAATCTCTCAGTGTGAGCCTAGATTATATGGTTAGTTCTATGAAGGTACAAACATAAGCCCAAATAATGAAAAACAGCATGTCACCTTGATGTTATACAACTACAGGCTGTAAGTGATTCAGAAGAGATTTTAGATATCACATGTGAAAAAATCCTTAGCTTCAAACTAATAAAAAAATAGACTGAAAAATGTGGCATGTGATAATAAATATGTTATATTCAGTTAGTTTTTAAAATGTATGTACACTGAATATAACAGATTTCTTTTGTTTTCCTTTTTCTTTTAAATATTTGCTCCAAAGCTCTTTTTAAATTGATAGGGTCTCTTAAAATATACTAGCCTTCTGAACACTGGGATTCTCTTTGCTCCTCAAAAATCCCAGGCGCACTGTGCCTCAGAGGCTCAATAGTCTTGTGCTATCCTTGTGAGAAGCTTCTCTGACAGCCACATGACTCGTCCCTTCTTGCTCAATGGGGCTTTGGTTTTTAAAATGAGACTCTTCATCTTTGTCCAGTACTCCCAATCCTCCATCCCTGCCTCATTATTTTTCATAGCACTTATCATCTACTGACATACTCTGGAGTGGACTTATCTATTTGTTTGTTGTCCATCTCTTTCTGTGAGAACTTAAAGCAGAAATTTCTTTTTTTCCTGCTTTCTTTACTCTTTTATTTCCAATCCCTGTAACAGTGCCTAAAACATATTAAGCTGTAAATAAATATTTATTGAATGAATAAATAAAAGAGTGAATCTTGAAATCAATGATAGCTGTGAGTTGCAGGAATAAAATAATCTCTTGGAGATTCATAAGTTTCATCAGTAAATTAAATTCCCTGAGGCAATGCTGCTTTTAAAAAGCCATTTCATTTTGATGAAAGCTGTGTTTCCCAAAGTTAGTTGGCTATGACACATTTTTCCCCATGTAATATCAAAATATAATATAATTAATATACAATATAAAATATTTTAGAAAAGAAGAATCATGCTAAAATCCCATTAAATTCTATAATTCATTTAAAAAAATACTGCAAACTTTGAGTCGTTCTAATACTCTTTCTTTCTCATCTATTCTCTTGCTATTTTCCTCCTTACCTAAGTCTTTTTAGGGTCCAGCACAATATAGTATTACTCCAAGACACAGAAGTGATGGAATCTGGCACTAAGGACACAATATGCAAATTGAAAACACATTTAAGATGATTTTAAGTGTATATAAAAAATAAACTTGGAATAATACTGATACATAAAATGCTTTCATGCTAAGTGTATTCTATGCTAAATCTTATAATTTAGTCAGGATCCACTAGGAAAAAGGAAACAATTTTAGATTTTTATAACAGAGAACGTTTAATGCAAAAAAATCATCACACAGGTGATGGAAAGCCTGAGAATCCAATCTAGGCACAGTGAGGCAGTCCAGAGATGATAGCAAGAAACCCCTGCGACACTGTTGGCTGTAGGTAAACCTCTGGAGCCCAGCAGCCAGTCATGCCTGGCAGAAGGGGTTCTACCACAGAGGAGATCAGCCAGTACCAGAAATACTGCCCAAAGAGATGAAAGCACATTCTTCCTTCTTCACCCCTATTTGAACTCCCACAAGTGCCTCCCATCAGCTGAGTTTGTTGACATGGGAGCCTGGGGAAAATAGCCTGCAGGATTCCACCCCTTTAAGACACACACTAGGAAAAGTCGGGAGAGGGAAACATTCCCAGAACTGGTTCAGCTGACATACGTCATTTACTACAACCAGCACATAAACACTTGCCTTGATTTTCCTATGACAGTAAGTCCAATCAAAGATTACAAACAAAAAGAGAATCACATTAAATTAAATTCACTCCCAAAGTCATGCTGCTAATTTTAATATTCAATTATGTGTTTGTCCACTCTGTGCAACTAAGTGGATGTAAATTATCAACTGCATTAATCAGTTCAGTTCAGTGCAGCTGCTCAGTCATGTCTGACTCTTCGTGACATCATGGACTGCAGCACACCAGGCCTCCCTGTCTATCATCAACTCCCGGAGTTTACTCAAACGCACGTCCATTAAGTCAGAGATGCCACCCAACCATCTCAGCCTCTGTTGGCCCCTTCCCCTCCTACCCTCAATCTTTCCCAGCATCAGGGTCTTTTCAAATGACTCAATTCTTCGCATCAATTGGCCAAAGTATTGGACTTTCAGCTTCAGTATCAGTCCCTCCAATGAATATTCAGAACTGATTTCCTTTAGGATTGATTGGTCTGATCTCCTTGCCGTCAAAGGGACTCTCAAGAGTCTTCTCCAATACCACACTCAAAAGCATCAATTCTTCAGTGCTCAGCTTTCTTCATAGTCTAATTCTCACATCCATACATGACTATTGGATAAACCATAGCTTTGACTAGATGGACCTTTGTTGGCAAAGTAATGTCTCTGCCTTTTAATATGCTGTCTAGGCTGGTCATAGCTTTTCTTCCAAGGAGCAAGCATCTTTTAATTTCAAGGCTACAGTCACCATCTGCAGTGATTTTGGAACCCAAGAAATTAAAATCTTTCATTGTTTCTGTTGTTTCTTCACCTATTTGTCATGAAGTCATGGGACCAGATGCTGTGATCTTAGTTTTCTGAATGTTGAATTTTAAGCCAAACATTTTCATTCTCCTCTTTCATCAGAGGCTCTTTAGTTCTTCTTTGCTTTCTGCCATAAGGGTGGTGTCATCTGCATATCTGAAGTTATTGATATTTCTCCCAGCAATCTTGATTCCAGCTTGTGCTTCATCCAGCCCGACATTTTGCATGATGTACTCTCAGTTCAGTTCAGTTCAGTCGCTCAGTCGTGTCCGGCTCTTTGCGACCCCATGAATCACACCACGCCAGGCCTCCCTGTCCATCACCAACTCCCAGAGTTCACTCAAACTCATGTCCATCGAGTCAGTGATGCCATCCAGCCATCTCATTCTCTCTCATTCCCTTCTCCTCCTGCCCCCAATGCCTCCCAGCATCAAAGTCTTTTCCAGTGAGTCCACTTGTCACATGAGGTGGCCAAAGTATTGGAATTTCAGCTTTAGCATCAGTCCTTCCAATGAACACCCAGGATTGATCTCCTTTAGAATGGACTGGTTGGATCTCCTTGCAGTCCAAGGGACTTTCAAGAGTCTTCTCCAGCACCACAGTTCAAAAGCATCAATTCATGTAAGTTAAAAAAACAGGGTGATAATATACAGCCTTGACGTACTCCTTTCCCTATTTGGAACCAGTCTGTTGTTCCATGTCCAGTTCTAACTGTTGCTTCTTGATCTGCATACAGGTTTCTCAGGAGGCAGGTGAGGTGTTCTGGTATTCCCATCTCTTTAAGTATTTTCCACAGTTTTTGTGATCCACAGAGTCAAAGGCTTTGGCATAGTCAATAAAGCAGAAGTAGATGGTTTTTCTGGAACGCTCTTGCTTTTTCAACGATCCAATGACTGTTGGGAATTTGATCTCTGGGTCCTCTGCCTTTTCTAAATCCAGCTTGAGCATCTGGAAGTTCACAGTTCACATACTATTGAAGCCTGGCTTGGAGAATTTTGAGCATTACTTTGCTAGCATGTGAGATGAGGGCAATTGTTCAGTAGTTTGAACACAACTGCAAATGTGGAAGCAATTATTGATCAAATGTTTTAATCACATATGCCAATATAACTAGTACTATACCACAGAAATTTAAATTTCCAATCATGTATTGTAAAAATGCTAGGATCTGAAACTGCCATAATAAGTATTACTTTAATAAATTTTGTTATTTTCTATAATGTATTATTACTTTTAGTCATTGTAGCAATATAACTTCTTAGATCATTCTTTTTTAAAATTTTTTCTAACTCCAAACTGGCTAAAACTGCTTCACATGGAATTCTCACAAACCATATGCAACCTACTTGCAATAGACTATGAGATGGAGCAAAATGACTCAAATATAGCAATTTAAAAAAATGTTGAAGGCAACAAACTGAAAACAAGTTTATTTAAAAATAACCTAGATGTGGATATTTTATTTTAAAAAACTAGCTTAGCTGAGAAAAAGCAAGAAGTCATTTACACCAATAAAATACAAAGGTAGCTTTCATGCTGTGGTGGTTATTTTCATGAAAATTTGTGATGTAATCTATGGGTAGAGCCACAAATCATCACAGCAAAGAATGGATATAACTATTATCCAGAGTGATCACGGTTTCATTGTACTCATTGACTTAAATCAAATGTATTTCTAAAAGAAATTCAATTAAGACTAAAATGAAAATACAATGGGAAAAAAACTGACCCATTAGCCCAGAATTAAAGCTAGGTTAATAGTAAAGGGATAAAAATTAAACTTACTGAAGACCATTAAGACTGAACTGCCTAGGATCTGAAACAAAGAGGCAAATGCTTGGTTGTATAGTTCTCAATGTCAAATAAGAAGAAATGTATATACTCTTGATGAAAAGGGCTGTAGAGTTTCGGTCACGTTTTCAGCTTTACTCGGATTAAGCAGTGACAGCATCACATTGAACTCTGACAAAAGAAAGTTGGCCTGATCTCAATCAAAGTGCTGAAGGTCTGTGAAATAGATTCCAGGGATATTGAGCCAATTCCTTACTTACAGACTCAGTGTTCTTTGTCTGAGTATTAATCATCATAATGTCATCAAATTCCTATTTCAATTCATTTCTTGTAGGTTTTAAAAACTTCTGATTATATGTCTTGATTTTTTTTAATTATATTTTTGCTTCCAGGACAGCAAAATGGTTATTTTTGGGTCTTTGGAAAGCTGTCATGACAACGCTTTCAGCAAAAATCAGGCTATGCATGATTAGAAACAACTTAATAATTCAAGAATTCAAAATGGATAATTTTGCATTGGAAAACAGAATTGGAAATCCCAATCATTTTGGTACTCAGTTTAATTTTGGTGGAGTGAGATCCTTCATGAGGCTTAACATGGAAATAGATCTCTATTGCCATCTCCTGGCGAGTAAACCACATGACCACGATTCAAGTCTTTCTGAATAGCCATATATTATGGGAAGGCAAGATTACCTCATAAATAGGCAATAAAGTATTGAATATTTATTGTAAGACCATCATTGGATTTTTATTCTTCATTCGGATAAGACCTTTACAAAAATCCACTGGAGTTGATAAATAGTAGCATTTGTTTTATGAGCTACTTATGTTGAACAGAAATTCTGCTTGTTATGACTTTTTAAATTAAATGCATATGATGGATCTACCTGTGATTGAAACAAATATTAGAGCCACTTTAAAGAGAAAACCTAGAAAATGTTTGCAAGGTATTGGGGAAAAGGAGCCAGGACTGTACTACCACATGCAGCCAAGAAAGTGACAGGTAGCTTTCTATTATATAATAGAGCTGATGGAATGGATAACAGCTCTGACAGTATTAATCCATCTTTCTGTTGTGGGGGCTTTCACAGGAGATGAATGATACTCCCCTCTCCAACCTGCCTTGTCATCTTGCTGTGTTTTTCTTTCATTCCTCTCCCTTGCTATTGTTCTTTAAAATCATCTATTGCTGATGCTGTGAACTCCCTTTTCTCCCTTCCTCACATCTGGACATCAGATCATCAGCTGCATCTGAGCCTGGTTCATATACTCCCTGTCTGAGATGCCAGCTGAGCCATTTATGAGCTCAATGTCACTGAAGTCTGCAAGCTGTACTCCAGGGTGCCATCCAAACTCTCGCTGCAGCTGAGTGAAAAGGGAGAATGAGATATGGCTTCAAGTCATTACCCTTCGTATCAAAATGTTACATCACACGTGGTTCTGAGGCTTGACATGTCACCTGCTCAAACTAATCATTTCTTCAAGGATGAATATGATAACTAACTTCCCCAGATAGGCTGAAAGCATGCAGACAATTGATATTAAAAAATAAATAAATAAAAACTTCTGAAGTCATTCCTCAGAGGAAAAAGAAATTCATCGTTGCTACTGTTGTTATTGTGGTTTTACTTTCATGTCATTTTATCAGATATTTTACCTAACCTAAATTCCAATTCCCTCTCACTAGCTCAAGATCACTAAGATTTTATACTAAGGTAAAAAAAGGAATGAATGTTTGAGAAATCAGCCCCGACGTAAGCTTTGAAGCATGAAATCACTCCAGTTAAGTAGCTAGGTGGTCCTCTGTAAAAGTTCCACATTGCCTGTCTGTCACATATCTAGTTGAGCCAAATCCCTGAAGAACAAGCTGGGAGAACAAAGGAGATTATCTTCTGTACCTACACTTAGATCACCTGATGAGGCCAGAATACCGAGGGCAAATCAAACGAAATGACCCTTCAAAAATGTTCCATTTCTGTATTTTAGCTAACCACTCCAGCCTAGGAACATTCCCCCTTCAAAGTGAAATTCAGATAAATCTATGAGAAGAAAAACCTCATGGATAAGAAATGAATTTTGAATGGGGAGAAGGAGGTCAATGTAAATAAATTACAGTAAAAATAAGAAGTTAAAATCATGAAATGAGAAAATCCAAACAATTTAAATAAACAGCCCAAGCAATAGCATTAAAATTTCACATATATAGGCTGTAATCATTTTACATGAATTAAAGCATTCACTTCTCACAACAGTCCTATTATCTCCATGTAACAGGTTAGGAAATAGAACACAGAGATTTGGAAACAAAGTCAGGCAATAATAGGAGTGGACAGAAGATTCCAATCCAGATAGTCTGGCTCTTAACCACTATGTTCTCCTAATGCACCTAAATTTATGTCTTTGTCTAGATCTTAGAATTTCCAAAGCTCTTTCTTTCTCCTCCTCCCCTCATGCCCTTTCTTAAGTTGAACTATTGACATAAATGGAATATGCGTTTATTTCCCCATTTTACACTTAGATTCACCAAGGCTGTCTAAGGTCAGGGAACTGCTAAGTGGCAGAGCCAGAATGTCAATTCGGATCTCATCTTTCTCTTCTGCATATCTCACTACCTCCCAGGGTGTGATGGCCATGAAAATGCACTGCTCAGACCTCCTACTGCAGGAATGTGTTTTTCTGACAACCTCAGATCTTTCTTGTTGATCCACCAACATATATGCACCAAGGTCACACTTCAGAGCTGCCTTCCCCCAAGACCAGGCACAACAGGGGTACTAGCGCAGATTCCTTCCCAAGGTGAAGTAGGACTATTCTATTAGGAGGTGGTGGTGATGGTGATGGTGAGTCGAGTCTGACTCTTGTCACCCCACGGACTGCAGCCTACCAGGTTCCGCTGTCCATGGGATTTCCCAGGCAAGAATACTGGTGTGCTGTCATTTCTCTCTCCAGGGGATCTTCCTGACCCAGGGATCAAACCTGCATCTCCTGTATTGGCAGGCAGATTCTTTACCACTGAGCCACCAAGGAAGCCCCTACTCTACTGAGAGTCTTTCCCTTAAAGTCTCCCCATGACTCTGGTTGAAACTTTCTATGAAAAGTTTTAGTATTCCTCCTATGTAATCATCTTTCCTTCCCTCTCCTTCACAAGCAAGAGTTTCTTGAGATAAAAATAAGCAAGAGGCTATCATGTAAGGGTGTACAACCAATAACAAGCATACTGTCTCAAAATAGAATTGATTAGGAGTCTCCAGGAAAACTCAACATATTTCCTTCAACCTTGAAATAATAATAAGACTTGGCAAAGAACATTAGTATCCTTTCTCAAAGGAAAGAAAAAGGTTAGAGTTCTCTGACTTTATACATATCAGTATACTGTAAGCTGGTTTAAATAATAACCAGCAACATATTTTTCCTCATGATAGTCTGATTTATGATGACCTGAGTTACTTAGCTCTCTGACTTGTTCTCTTTTTGAAGATCTTGTCCCCTATTTGCCAAAGGGCTGATCTTGAATTTTCTTTCAGGATTACATGACCCTGGAACCTTACTGACAATTTCTATTCCCAGCTCCCGGATGTGTAGCACATAGGGAAAATGGTAATACTAGAAATGTGCCTTGTGAAGCAGAACCATTAAGCTGATGAACCACAATGCAAGTCAAGGGATGTAAGAGGCTCTTGTGAGTTAAGCTTCAATAGTACTGATCATAGCCATTGAATACACAAAGCATTTCAAACCAATATGACATCCTTGTCAATCAACATGATTGTACTTGAATAGCATACAAGTCTGACTAAATTTTCATAAAGATCTGGCTCCATCATTACAGATTAGCACTAGTTAGGAACTCTGACAAAGGAATAAAACCCTCTAACATCTCTGTACTCTGTTTCAATGACCAAGACAGCAATGAATCATTGGAAAAGCAATTGAAAAACCAAATTATGTGTCACTGAAAAAAATGCAAACACGAGGACATAAACAAAGTGCTATTCTGTTGAAAAAATTACCCTACCTAATTCAAACTGCTAAGAAATTCATCACATTACTTATGCAGTGACACTACAGATGTTGGCGATAGAGCACAGAATGATAAAATGTGAGAACAGCATGCTGTGATGAAGTATAGGGTAGTACCTTAAGGAAAGATACAGTATGGTAGACTTCACACCAGTGTGCCCAGAGTCCCTCAGATATCACTTTGCTAAATAATCAAGTTTTTAGTCAACGGGATTCAAAATTTTTTGTCAGAATCAGTAAAAACAAAGAGCTTTCTCCAGAGTCAGAAAGCAATAACCACTGGCCACTTCTAGAATGTGGAAATATTATTCAAAACCTGCAAAGTAGATAAGACTATTGACAAATACTGAATGATACTTTAATTTATAATCAAACTTGCTATCAGAAAATCTGAAATTTAACAAACATAATTTAGTTTTTAATCAGCAGTGGTAACAGTAAGTACGAAAGCTTTATTTACATGCAGCTATTTTAACTGAGAGCTTATTCTACTTGTACATGCAAGCGTGTATAATTGATAAGGTAATGACCTATTCAAGCAAAAGATTTTAACAAATAAACACATTAATAGTTGCACACTTATTTATATTCTTAACTCAGTTCAATTAAATCAAAAAGATAAAAATTCCTTGCTCAAAACCTGACAAAAATTTTTTAGCAAACCTTAAACTACTATAAAAAATAAAGTCTATTAATTTTAAAAAACAGAACATGGGGAAAAAAATCTAATGAAAGACATAAACAGAATGGAAGCTGTCTATACAGGTCTTTACTAATGTAACTACCAACTGGCACAAAGTTCTTGAAAAGTGGACCAGTAGGCTTTATTAGTATCCCAAATCACTGACTGCTTTGCTAAGTCTCAAAGAGGCCCTGTCTACTGTCGCAAATTCATTCAGTTCAGTGCAGTTCAGTCCCTCAGTCGTGTCCGACTCTCCGCGACCCCATGAATCACAGCACGCCAGGCCTCCCTGTCCATCACCAACTCCCAGAGTTCACCCAAACTCATGTCCATAGAGTCGGTGATGCCATCCAGCCATCTCATTCTCTGTCTTCCCCATCTCCTTTACACAGAGTTAAACTGGGATGAGAGGATTTACCCTTCTGATAGCAAGCTTGATGTTAACAATGTGCAAAGATAGTTTCCAGGAAGGATACAGAAAAACTTCATAAAGTAACCTTGGTTGTTTAATGCTCAGGAACTCGATCTTCCTAGGTAATTCAAAATAGACAATTGAAAATTATTTCTGGTGTCTTACTGTCAAACCAGAACTGAAAAGCATGTAATTGTCAGGGTCATCCTTCCCCATGTATTTCTCATAACTTTACAGGAAAGGCATTCTATCCTCTCTTTACAGCACTCTGAGCCTTTCTCTTTTTCCCAACATTCCTAAAAATAATTAACACAAATCTACATTTTTTAATCCCTTAAACATTCTGTAGGAATCATTCCTTTGAGTCTGCTGATTTGAAAATAGCCCAATTTTCAGGCTACACAATTAACTGTATTCTTAACTTTTCTAATTTAGCTTTCCACCTTCCTTTCATGGACTAACACCTTCTGTATGGTTAGAGTTGAGCTTTAAAAAAAAAAAAGGAGTTTTCAAAAGCTTCCACTGTTTTTCCCTTTGAGTACCGTCTACTGGTGACCTTCACTGTGCATGTATATATAATTTTCTAATAAAATTGATGTCTTTATCATGCTGAATTTTCCATTGACTCCTAAGAGCTATCATCTTAAAATTATCTCCTTCAAGGTTATCCTTTAAATTCTTGTTTGCTTATGGAAAGCAAAGTAAGGAAGACTCCTACCCTACTGATATTTCTTCTACATAGATGATGCTTCTTCTAATAGCCTCTTAAAAGCAGGCCAGAAGTATTGTCAGTCACTGGGAGGAGGCTGGAGAGGGAAGAGTTCCTATGAATAAAGTCATAGCATGCAGGATTTCAAGCGTTGATGGGCTAAATTTAAAAACATGTTATCCTCACAGCTCTTCATAATATTGTTTGCTGGCCTATGGCTATGAGTTTGTGTGATGAAAACCCCAAGACTGAAAAAACAATTTTTCTCCAAAATGTCATACTTTGTTGTCATTTCTTATGCAAGTGATTCTTGGTAAATGACACAAAGTTTGAGGGTGTGTGGATGCATTACATCACTAACAAAAATGTTATCAAGTTTTCAATCTGCAAATTAGCATAGGTCTTTTTCAAATTAGATATCATATACTGACATGACGGGTTGTCATTTCTGTTTCCAGTTGGGATGAGATCTCCAGCAGATCAGTCATGTTGTGTTTGTCCACCCATCACCAGCACAATTGTTGCTTTTTTTTTTAAAGTTTTGTTTAAAATTAAAACAAGAATTAAACAATTTTAATTTTTTTTAATTTTTTTCAAGCCATGTGGCATGTGGGACCTTAGTTTCCCAACCAGGGATTGAACTCACACCCCCTGCATTTGAAGCACAGAGTCTTAAACACTGGATCACCAAGGAAGTTCCCAGTATGTTATTTTAATGTCCTTTCCTGGCTCAAAATACGATGCTTGCAACAAGGCTAATATTTATTGTACTTACACTTTGGGGAGAAGAAATTCTGGATTTAGAATGAATTTCAACATGTTTAATGGCTCCCTGTTGAGCAAAACTGAAATCCAAAGTCCTTATCATGACTTGCAAAGCCTCTGAGGCTCTTGTGGTTTTCAGTTCTATATTCCCTCCCACTCCACAGTGACACCAGGGCTGCAAAACCCCACACAAACACTCTAGCCATTCAAGAGTACTTCTTGATTCTTTTCGCATCAAATCTTTTGATTATGCCTGAAATCCTTCTTTGCTTCTTATGCTTGATTGATACCTAAATCACTTTTTCTTCCCAACTTAAAATAAATTGCCTCCATTCTGAGGGTTCCTTGACACTTCCTCAAAGTTATATTTGCCCCCTGTTTGCTATACTACACATTTTGAATCTATTTTCACATCTAGCTTTTATCATATTTTATTACAATTGCTTATGGATTTCTACCTCTCCTTCAACATGCACAAGCTCTCTTAAAAACACATACACATACACTAAGATCCACCAAGGCAAGTATTGCATTGTATTCTGTTCTGTAGTCTCTTTACTTTGCATAAAGTCAAAAAAGTGGTTTTAAAATGTTTATGAATAAAATTACAGAGCAATTGTTTTCAAGTTAGAATTTACTCTTCCCCTTACAACTCTATGCCATTGGTGAAAACACTTAACCTCTCTGAAGTTCAGTTTCCTCTTCTGTAAAAAGGAAAAAAATGCTTCATGATTGTTGTGAATATAATATTAAATGTTTTCCATGGGGCACAGTGGAGAGTTCTTTAAAATGTATTATGTGAGCTAGTCATATTATTAAGTATATAGCTAGAGGGGACTAATAAAAAGATGCTTATGTTTTGGTTTCTTTGAAATGCTAGAATGAATGAGAATAAAGTATTCAGCTTAGTCTTAATGATTAAGTTACAGAGGACAATCTAATTTGCTCCCAATAGACTTTTTATTTTAGAAACAGCAACAAAATGAAAAAAAAAAAATCTGACTTACTTAAAAAGTAGAATTACTTCAAGACACAATTGTATTTTTTTCCCCAAATACTGTAATGAGAAACAGTATTAGGCATTGCCGTTACACTTTAGCAGAGGATTTGTTTATTATCATCAAGTTTAAAATCTGACTACACTAATTTCATTAGCATCTTATTTGTGCTTGGTTCACTTAATGTTATTCAAACATTCTATTTGAAATGACTCTCCTGAGATATATTTTTCTCCTTGACGATGAACTTACTTTAATGTTTTCACAAGGGCTGAAGTGTGGACATAGTAGATAGCTAATGGGCATGAAAAACTGCAGCACAGCATGAAGCAGAGAATGAGGCCCTGCTTATGTATATAAATGCCTCCATTCTGTGGGCTTCCGTGGTGGCTCAGCAGTAAAGAATGAGCCTACAATGCAGGAGACACAGGTTCCAGCCCTGGGTTGGGACTATCCCCTGGAAAAGGAAATGGCAACCCACTCCAGTATTCACGCCGGGAAAATCCCATGGACAAAGGAGCCTGGCAGGCTCCATGGAGTCACAAAAAGGTCACAGATGGCTTAGCAACTAAACAAACATTCCATCCTCAGAAGGTGTCTGCATATAACATGATTTCCATCAGACACTCACCCACAGTCATCATTGCATAACGAATAGGGGGAGGACACTTTCTATGTGTCCATGTACTAACTATTTACTGATTACATCTAATGAGAGTAGGAGTTTTAATTTACAACTATGCTTTGGCTTGTTGAAGACCCTACACATGAGCCATTTCATTTGGGGGTTACATGGGCTGGAGAAGAACTTGGTAATTTACCCTATCCCCAGCCACCAATGGAGGATGTGGTTGAAGCTGACTAGCTGGATGGCTCTGGGTTATTCAACCTTGCAGACTCAGTCATTAGCACAGTCAATATGCTCAGAGGCAAAAAGATCTTACCTCAAACCCACTTTGGTAAAAAGGTCAAAGAAAACTTCATTCGATTAATTATTTCTTAGGGTTAAAGGGGACTTTAAGTTCCAAGACCAGAACATTTTAGTATTGTGTTAGACTATGATAATTTATAGTTCATGGGGAGAATGGGAAACACCTCAGTGGAACTGACTCACTTTCTTAAAAGATTCCTACAAGAAGATCATAGTCAACGACTTACAGTATTGATCTGTGTGTACTCCTCAGAGATTCTTACAGTCATTTTAACAACGATCTTTGTTTCCTTACATTGCCATACCATGCACTCACAAAATCAGTGTTAGCAACTATGCAACCTAACTGTTGCCCTCTGAAATCAAGGTAACTAGATGGTTTATAGAACTGGCAGTGATCTTTTTCACTGCATATAAAAATATCTACTGATCTACATTTTTAGCTATAGAAGTCATCTAATATCCTTAATATGCTGTGTTACCTTTGTGCAAACTTAAACAATATCAGTTCTTTTCTTCATGAGTTGCATCCTATTTGGAAAAAACATTGATTTTTTTTCTCCCTATGGTTTTTATATATCACAAGCTGACATTTTTTATGCTGCTTTTTAGCCCAAATGCCATCAAATATGTCAAGTGCCCATGGGAACATTGGACTTAAGGGCTATCTCTGCTATATAAGTAGTCCAAAAGTAGCAAACAATGAATGAGCTGTGCACATTCAATCCAGACATGAATCACATTTCCTTCTTCAATTCTACCCTCCTCTGCCAAGTTACAAAAGGAAGTTAGATATATATGATCTGGATACAGACTTGGTTTATTTAGGATTTTCCACTTGAGTCAAAGATTACCTATCTTGCTTCTCAGTCTCCACTAGCTCTTAATTGGATAGTCCAGATCTTAAACAGTCAGATTTTGGGATATGGGGCATGCAGGTGAAAAGAGGTAGTATGATTTGTGACTAATGTCCCTTTTTTCAGTGATTAAGAATTATGACTTATATAGATTGAATAACTTCTCAATTAAATTCTTCACTCTCTTTTTTTTTAATTTTGGCACTTTTACTTGGATTTTTACTGAAAGTGAATACAGATGTCTTTGCATACAAATTCTCATTCTGCAGAAGCAGGAAGCAGAAATAAAAGGTTCAAACATCACCCTTCTTAAAAAGAACATTGAAAAAGGTAACTTCACCCGTTAAGCCTCCTGGCTGGCCACTTGATAAATCTGGCTTGATTTCTCTCACTCCACAAGTTTAACAAAGTTATTTTAAGTTTCTATCACTGATACCTGGTCATCCACTTTCGGTCCATGTACCATTTGGCCGGAAGTCCATAAATAATGTTTCCAATGTAGAAATCTTAAAGTTCTAAAGGGAAATACTGCTCAGTAGATAAAATCTTCTGGAATGTCTTGTAGCAAAGGTTCCTCAAATTTAAATCGTTTGGAAATGGCCTTTTGTTCCATTTTCTCTTTTTCAGATTGTCTGTATTGTCCTAAAGTATATGAAGTAACTACAATTAGCACCTCTGTTATGATGGATTCCTCGGTTTCTGGCTTCTGAGTATCTGAATTACTTTCAGACACAGAATCTGCTTCCTGGAGAGCATGTGCTTCTTCTAAGGCCCCTTTGACCTTGAAAGCAGGCTCCTGAACACCGCTCTGAGTCAGCCATGGGTGTTTCAGACACTTCCTACAGTGGCGCGATCTTCAGGTTTCTTAACTAAAAGTGTCTTGATGAAGTCAACAGCTGACTCAGACACAACATCAAATTCTTCCTCAGAATAACTTAAATTCATCTGTGAG
The DNA here is from genome assembly GCF_049115385.1 of Moschus berezovskii. Taxonomy (NCBI): domain Eukaryota; kingdom Metazoa; phylum Chordata; class Mammalia; order Artiodactyla; family Moschidae; genus Moschus; species Moschus berezovskii. Next base: position 113,045,161 of record NC_142460.1, on the reverse strand, counting down.
ATGTTGAGGAAAGTTTCCTGTTTATCATCGCCCAGGAAAGGCGATATTCCTGTCAGCATGACATATGCTAACACTCCAATGCTCCACATATCTGTTGCCATGCTGATAGCATCATAACTAAGAACTTCAGGAGCCACATACTCAGGAGTGCCCATGATCTCTCGGAGTTCTTCGCTCTTCTTCATTATTCTTGAAAGACCAAAATCCACTATCTTAATGTCACCCAGTGGCGATTCACTTGTCAGCAGAATATTCTGAGGCTTCAAATCAAGATGAACGATATCATGAGCGTGTACGAAGCAAACACCTTCTAAAATCTGCCTCATGAGTCTCTGAACATCTTTTTCCGTGAAGGCTTCATCTCTGTCTGCAACACACTGGTCAAAGATTTCACCTCCAGCTGCCTATTCCAGAACTAAGATCATTTCCGACGGTGTCTCGTAGACTTCGTGTAAATTAATGACCCATGGATTATCCTGGGCTAGCTCGAGTACAGCGATTTCATGAACTATTTCCATCTGACAATCTTGGCCTTTTCTTCTTTTTCTCATGAACTTGGCAGCAAATTCTTTCCCAGAATCTTTCTTTATGCATTTCCTCACCACTACAAATTTCCCTCTGCCCAACTCCCGGCCGGGGGTCGGGGTGTAGGCGTCCTGAAAGGGTTCGGTGCGCACGGCGGTGCGGATCTCCGTCAGCAGCCCGCGGGCCTGGGTCAGGGGCGGCGGCCGGCGCGGCGTGCTCATACCCCGGCCAGCCCGACCCGAGCCGGAGGCGGCGGCCGGGGAAGAGCCGCCGCTGCCCGGCTTCTCGAGAGGAATCATGGCGCTCGGGCGTGCTTTTCTCGCCTGCCACCCGGCTCGCTCGGAGCTCCCGGCGGGTAACGGCCCCGCCTCCAGGGGCCTCGAGCCGGCGCGAGGCTGCCACCCGCTCTGCCGGGAGCTGCGCACAGGCTGCGGCCGGCGGCCTCCAGGCCGCCCGGCCCCCTCTTCACTCTCTTAAATAGGCTGGATATTAGGTAATGTTTTCTAAAGGAAACCATACAACTAGCTTGTTTATACAGTATTTTAAAAAGAGAAAATAATGATTCAAACTAGTCAGTCCTAAAGGAAATCAATCCTGAATATTCATTGGAAGGACTGATGCTGAAGCTGAAGCTCCAAACTTTGACCACCTGATGTGAAGATCTGACTCATTGGAAAAGACCCTGATGCTGGGAAACATTGAAGGCGGGAGGAGAAAGGGACGACAGAGGATGAGATGGTTGGATGGCATCATAGGCTCAATGGACATGAGTTTGATCAAGCTCAGAGAGTTGGCGATGTGTCGACAGGGAAGCCTGGCGTGTTGCAGTCCATGGGGTCACAAAGGGTCGGACACAACTGAATGACTGAACTGAACTGATACAGCTGAATACTAATAATACTTGCAATAAATGTATTTAACATCACTAGCATTTTAAATAAAAGTGTTAGGTAGTGATACTGCTTGACATGACTTATGACAAGAGGAACTGTATTTACTTTATTCACAGTACAGTTTCCATTATGCCCTGGAGATAATGGGACTGAAAAAAATGAGTCTTCACTAATTCCCTGGCACTCAGCATAATAGTCAGATGTATACTGAATGGTGTTTCTTTGGGAAGAAATGTGAGCAGTTTTTATTTCAACTATAGGGAGATGGTAAAAGGAAAAATCTTCAGATAAAATAAGTTAATTTAATAGTATTATTATTATATGCAGTGTCTACACATCCACTGTTGTTAATGTTGCACTGTTGTTTCCATTATACATTTATTTATTTACAGAATAAAAATTCTTACACAAATGCTGTAGGTTTAATCATTGTAAACACATTGCCTATGCTAAAAAAAATGAAGTATTTCCATAATTCAGTACGACGTGTTCATTAAGTTTCAAAGGAAAGATAAGTTCAAAGTAAATTAGGTAAAACAAAAATGTCCTTGAAGTTTTTAGTGTCTCTTTTTAAGAAAACTGCTCATAGAAATTTTTCACTGTTTATAAGTGTTAAGTACAGAAAATAAGATTGAGATAAATTTTAAATAGGCACAGATAATCTTTCAAAGAGGTACTTTAGAAATGTAACAACAATGTAATTTAGAGCAAATGTTTAGTTTTTAATACAATTTCTTCCAATATATTTATGCTTTTCATTTGACTTAGACTAGACGATTTACTTGTCATTTCACCTTTCTTTTTGCAGTTGGTTTTATTTTCTGGTTCCAGTGCATTTTTTTTTTTCATTTTCTGACAGTAGACTTGGCAATTCATAGACTAAAAGCAACAAAGAATAACTTCCCAACATGTTGAAATTTTACAAAAGATTTCTTATTAGGCTTCACAAGCATTTTATAAAATAAATGTAAAATACAGGATCGAAAAAATAAGTACAAAGTCTTTGCAAAGCAGGTTATATTTTACAGTTTTCAAATGCCATTATATTTTTTTTTCTTTCTTACAAGAGCAAAGTGGATGATCATTTCCCAAACATGGAAAATAAAGCTTCATTTCTACTTCAAGTGACTTATTTAGGGTCTGTTATCTATCTTTCCGTTCAAGGGTAATTTGCCAAAGAGTCAGCCAATATTAGCCAAATATAGTGAAATTAAGGAAATCAAAGATTTTTTTTCTTCAAATATGTTACAAGAGTTTCAATAATATAGTATATGCCAAGTGCAAATACTAATATATAAATTTTTTCTCACCAATACAGGCCTTTAATAATAACTGTATGATTATGTTAATAATAAGAGCTAATAATTATTCAGTAATATGTTTCTGGAACTGTTAAAAGTGTTTTGCATAGATTAACACATTTCATCTTTACAATGATTCCATGGATAGGAACCATTTTTTCCAACTTCCAGATTAGGAAACTTGGACACAGAAAACTTAAACAGTTTGACAAAAGCCACAATATGACAAATTGAAATGAGAACTAAGCAGGTATAGCTCCAGAGACAACACTCTGAATCACTGCTTCTGTAAAACTGTCCCTTTGGACACTTTGTACTTCAAAGTCTTTTATATTAAAACTTAATTCCTCTAATGGCATATGAATCATAAACAAAACTTGAAAATGTCTAATAGCAAAAAAATTGGCAGAGATTCTGTAAAAGGGGAAAATAACAGGGTTCACAAACTAAGAAGCTCCCCAACACGGAAACTATGTGGTTAATAAGCAAGAGTCAAGTTGTAAGTATCAGCAGAATTCTAAACAACCTGGACACAAAGGGTAACATTACAGCAGGTTTAAATGCCAGGTCATGATGGGTTCTTTCTTGTTATTATTTTCAACCTATTATTTAACTATTAATAACAGACAGTGGGGGCTTCCTTGATAGCTCAGTTGGTAAAGAATCCGCCTGCAATGCAGGAGACCCTGGTTCAACTCCTGGGTCGGGGTAGATCCACTGGAGAAGGGATAGGCTTCCCACTCCATATTCTTGGGCTTCCCTGGTAAAGAATCCACATGCAATGTGAGAGATCTGAGTTCGATCCCTGGGTTGGGAAGATCCCCTGGAGAAGGGAACGGCTACCCACACCAGTATTCTCACCTGGGAAATTCCATGGACTGTGTAGTCCATGCAGTCTCAAAGAGCGGACCACAACTGAGCCAGTTTCACTTTCACCGGGCTTCCCTGGTGACTCAGTGGGTAAAGAGTCTGTCTGCAATGAAGAAGACCCGGGTTCAATCCTGGGTCGGGAAGATCCCCTGGAGAAGGAAATGGCAACCCACTCAAGTATTCTTGCCTGGAGAATTCCATGGGCCGAGGAACCTGGTGGGCTATAGTCCATGGCGGAGAAGGCAATGGCAAGCCACTCCAGTACTCTTGCCTAGAAAATCCCATGGATGGAGGAACCTGGTAGGCTGCAGTCTGTGGGGTTGCTAAGGCTCGGACACGACTGAGAGACTTCACTTTCACTTTTCACTTTCACACATTGGAGAAGGAAATGGCAACCCACTCCAGTGTTCTTGCCTGGAGAATCCCAGGGACGGGGGAGCCTGGTGGGCTTCCGTCTATGGGGTCACACAGAGTCGGACACGACTGAAGTGACTTAGCAGCAGCAGCAGCAGCATAGTCCATGGGGTCACAAAGATTCGGACACTACTGAGTGACTATCACTTTACTTCACAGCAGACAGTGATAACCTAATTATCACAACGAGGAACAAAATTACAAGATAACCAGAGGGATAGAAGGCAACTTCCTTCTGACTATGAAACCTGCTTCCTGGTGGCTCAGGCCATAAAAAATCTGCCTGCAATGCAGGAGACCCAGTTTCAGTCCTCACGTGGGGAAGATCCCCTGAAGAAGGGAATGGCTGGTTACCCACTCCAATATTCTTGCCTGGATAATTCCACAGACAGAGGAGCCTGGGGAGGTTTCACTCCACGGTGTCTCAAAGAATTGGACACAACTGAGCAATTAAAACTTTCACTTTGTATTTCCCAGGTGATGCAGTGGTAAAGAATCTGCCTACCAGTGCAGTAGACGCAAGAGAAGTGGGTTCAATCCCGAGGTTGGGAAGATCCCCTGGAGAAGGAAATAGTAAGTGACACTAGTATTCTTGCTGGAAAATCCCTTGGACATAAGAGCTTGATGGGCTACATTCCACGGGGTCGCAAATGTCTGATACAGTTGAGCTTACACGCACGCACACACGCAAAACCTGTAATCTGCTATAGAGATAAAATGTGTGCTTAAAAACATGGTTCTTAAAATGCATGCTACATAGCACCAACAAGAAACAAAATAAACAGCACCATGCATAAAGGGAGCCTTCATGGAAGAGAAAAATAATAATAATAATGTATTTTAAATGAGTCTACTAAGCACCTCTTATGTACCAGGCACTGCCTGTTCCCTGGGGTTACAGTGAGGTCAAAATAAGACCCCTAGCTAAATTCTAGTTGGGGAGGGAGATAGACAGATAGATAACAAGATATGGCACAGCCTAATAAAAGGATAAAGAATGACAAGCTGAGCTATTTTAGTAGGGAGGCAGGGAAGACCTCTCTCAAGTTGTCATATTTAAAATGGGACTTAGATAAAAATTAGAACAAGCCAGTTAAATTTCTTTAGTTAATGATTTGTAGGCAAAAGGAACAGGGAAAGGAAAGTGCTACAGGCCAAAAAGGTACAAAAATGAAGTCAAAAGGTGACCAGGGTCAGATGATGTAATGTCCCTACATCACGGAGGGATGACTTGTAGGTCATTGAGGGGTCTTTGCATTTTAGTCTAAGGGAGACAGGAAGCTAGTGGAGGGCTTGGAGATAGGGGCTCTACCATGCATGACCTTGTTGGAGGCTCACTATGACTTTCAGTGAAGACTACACAATAAAAGCAGGAGTAGAAAACAAATGAGAGGCTACTATTCAGTCCTGGGAGCAAGGATGGTGGTTCTGACCAGGGTGTTAGCAATGGAAATTTCAGAGAAGTTGAAATACTCAAAGTTGAATCTGAAGCCAGCAGAATGTGCTGATCAACTGGGAAGACCAAACTAGGACAAAAAAGAAAAGAAACAGCAGTGATTTTAGAAAAGTCACAGGTGGTGCAAAACAACAGTGCTCATGCAGTGAAAAATGGCAAAGTAAACCAGTCTGAGAGCAGCCTTTCCCACAGCCTGGCCAAGTGGTGCTTAATCACCAAGACATCTTTCATTACAGAACTGTTCTTGCCACATGTTTACCCAGACATAAGATTGTATATGTTTTCATACTGCATACATATACAAGTATGCATATACACATATACATATATAATTGTGTATATTTAGTTACCAGATGGGCTTCCCAGGTGACTCAGTTGTAAAGAATCTGCCTGTCAGTGGAGGAAACACAGGTTCGATCGCTGGGTCAGGAAGATACCCTGGAGAAGGAAATGGCCATGCACTCCAGTATTCTTGCTTGGAAAATCCCATGGACAGAGGAGCTTGATGGGCTACAGTTGATAGGGCTGCAAAGAGTCAGACACAACTGAGTGACTAAACAATAGTTACCAAATACGTCATTCCTATTTTCTAAAGACTAGAATTCCCTTTTCAAAAGAAGTAAAAATAGTATAAGTATTCCAAAAATTTTAACCCCAAAAGCGTTAATAAAAAATGAATCTAAAATGTCAGCATCTTTCCTGCTACACTGTCAATTTAGAGTTGTCACTTTATTAGTGATTCATTCATTATCAAGCTTCGAATCTTACTTTAAAAACAAATCACTCGGCTCTGTCAAAGGAGGCAAACACAGACCCAGTAAACATGCATCAAGACATTTACATCCATTCATTTTCCCCCAAATGCTTACTGAGGCCTAATGTACTATTATACAAGGTGGTAGGGTAATAGAAATGGATGATCACATGAGTCACGGACTAGTGGTCTCAGAGTCTGGAAGGAAAGCAACCTTGAGTACATAATTACAAGCGATGGGCTGGAAGCAGAGTGATTTAAGGAAATGTGAGGTTCCACACAGGACTTGCCACTAAAGGAGCTGGGCTCTACCTGATGAATACATTTTAACATGATACAGAGTTACATTTGTTCAGGAAGCTGATTGTTTATTCTCAAGAGGAAGCCTTCCCAGTGATTTAAAATCTCTACATGGGCATTAAACATTAACTACTTCAATATGTCTCTGGGAGTGAGAAAACAGTAAATAATCTCAAATGGGTTTTTCAGGCTTTCTTTTTTTTTTTTTTTTTGGTTATTTTAACCTGTGGCACAGAACTTGTTACATGTCAGTACTCGAAATATTTACTAAAGAGTAAATGAATGAATAATTGAGTCTCTGTGTTTAGAGAAAGAAATGAATGAGGGAATAGAATTTTCAAAGCAGAGAGAAAAGCTGAAAGGAATTGTCAAAAGCAAGAAAACTCAGCTCTGTTTTCATGTTTTCACCTCTCACACACATCTTACATCTACATTCTCCATAAATGTGAATTGAAAAACCAGAGATTGTATCTTGTTGCTTTTTAACACAAGATAAGTTCTTAGAGCCTACAACACACAACAGTATTTTCAGCTTTTTATTTAAATGCTACATTTTTTTAAGGAGACTTCATTTTGCTTTATATCCACTGGTCTTAGAGACTGAAAAAATAGGAAAGATTTTTTTTTTTTTTAATTAACAGTAAGAGAAAGCTAATTTCTTATTAAAACCCTCGCTTCACCATACCCCAGACATACTTCTAAATCTCCATGTTTTCTTAGAGATACAATAGGTTCAAAGAGCCTTTGCAGCATGGTGCAATGGTTACCATGGATATATTTTTTTAACTTTAGTGAACAGTGTGCTTTCAAAGACATAATCTGTCAAGGCCTTCGGCAAAGTAAATTATGTATTTCTGAGATTTAAAAAGTATTTTTGATGTCTTTTTTCCCATTAAATAGTTTAAAATTTAGAAAATTACAGAGTTTAACAGACCCAACCTCTCATTCAGCTAAACAAATTTTCATATTTTACCAGTTTGCTTCAATTGTCCTGTTCACTGTACAATTAAAATATTGACATAGGAAACTGAAATTTCTGTGTTTTTTTTTCTTTCCTACAGCCTTTATGACTCCAGCCCCCCACCCCTTCATCATTTTCCAAAGGAAAAGATTTGGCATATTTCATTCCGCTTCATGTTTTGACTTCCACTACATATACTGTATCCACAAATAAAGTATTTTTAAAATTATATGATTGACCTCTTATTGTATCAGCCAGCAATTTATTTTGTCACCCAATGTTACATTTTTGTGGCTTTTTTTTTTTTTCTGGTGGGGAGATCATTGTATGTTTTATTTTATTTATTTATTTTATTGGACGCTAATTATTTTACAATATTATATTGGTTGGTTTTGCCATACATTCACATGAATCCGCCCTGGGTGTATATGAGTTCCCTTTCTGAACTCCCCTCCCACCTCCCTCCTCTCCTTATCCTCCCTCTGGGTCCTCCCCGCACACCAGCACTGAGCATTCTGTATCATGCATTGACCCTGAACTGGTGATTTGTTTCACATATGATAATATACATGTTTCAATGCCATTCTCCCAAATCATCCCACCCTCACCCTCTCCCACAGAGTCCCAAAGACTGTTCTATACATCTGTGTCTCTTTTGCTATCTCGTATACAGGGTTATCATTTCCATCTTTCTAAATTCCATATATATGCGTTAGTATACTATATTGGTGTTTTTCTTTCTGGCTTACTTCACTATGTATAATAGGCTCCAGTTTCATCCACCTCATACATTTTTGAAATACATTCATGTTGATTCCTACAGATTACCCTTGTTTGAAATGCCAATTATATCATATGTCAAATTCTTGTATCTTCTTAGATCTCCCTTCTTACGTAGATCTTCCTTCCTACTTAGATCTTCCTTCTTACTTAGATCTTGTATTTTACTTAATTACATATTCTGGTCCACTGATATACTTTCTCCTACACTAAAACCATGTTATTTTAATTGCAATATAATAAATGTTGATATATGGCAGGCTCCACTCCTTTCTTATAATTGTTTTGGTCATTCTTAAAACTTTCTTCTTTGTATCACCTTTGGAATCATTTTTCTTCTTTAGAATTGTTATGGAATTTATAATTTATTAATACTTGAAGATAACATTTATGATACTGTGTCTTATCTACAGTATATCTTTTCTTTTATTCAGGGCTTTCTTCATGTTCTTCATTAATGTAACTGTCCCCACACTTTTATACTATATTTCTTTCCAGATTATCTAATAATTTTTGCTGCCCTCATAAAGTATCTATTACATTTTAAAATGACTATTGTTGATATAATGGAATACTAGCCAATTTATTTTGATTGGTGTGGTCAATAGAATCATGGCCCTCCACCCTAAGGATGTCCACATTTTAATCCCCAGAACCTAAGAATATGTTAGGTTATATGTCAAAAGGGAATTAAGGTTGCATATCAACTTCAGCTGATAGTTATAGTTAACTGACCTTGAGAAGGTGAGATGGTGAGATTGTGTTGATTTATCTCGGTAGGTCCTTTGTAGGAGCTTCCCTGGTGGCATAGCGGTAAAGAATCCATCTGCCAATGCAGGAGACATGGGTTTGATCCCTGGATCGGGAAGACCTCCTAGAGAAGGAAATGGCAACCCATTCCAGTATTCTTGCCTGGGAAATATAATGGACCGAGAAGCCTAGGGGGCTATAGTACATGTACTGTACTCCATGTACTGCAAAGAGTCAGACTTCAATTATTGCTACCTTGAGAGAAATGATGTTATTTTATGAGTTATATGATGTTGCCTGATTGGCTGATGCTAATTGTAAGGTAAGGAAATCCCTACTTAGTCTTTGTTCTAACGGTCAAAACAAATGGTCTTATTCAGTGTTTCTTGTTTGACAATTACTAGTCACCTCAAACTTAATATGCCTAAATTAGTGTTATTGTCTCCCCAAATCTTCTCCTTTCCTAGCTTATCCATCTCAGTTAATGGCACCATCATGTATTCAGGTCCACACTTTTCTCTTTCCTGTGTTTCTCATATCCATATTGCTGGCAAATCCAATGAGCCCTAACTTTAAAACCAAGATATAATTAGCACTTCTACCTCCCTGGCTCATACTAACTCAGACAAACCGCTTCCATCTCTCATCTGGATTTCAGTACCTCCCTTGATGCTCTTTTTTGCCCCATGAGTCCATTTTACCAGTAAGCAGAATGCCCTTTGAAAAATGTAAATTATTTGATGTCATTCTTGTGCTCAAATTTCTCCATTGGCTTTCTATCAGATTCAAAATTCTATCTGAATCCTTATTATGACCTTTGATACTCTATGTTATCTGACCTTATCTCCTACTATACTCTACGTCACTCAACCTGCCTCAGACACACTGCTTTCTCTGATGTTTCTTGAGCATGTCAAGCTGTACCAACATTAAAGTTTTTGTACTTGATGTTTCCTTTGCCTGAAACCTTTCTCCCTCAGATTTTCTAATGGGTTATTTCCTCTGCTCATTCAGGTGTCAACCCAAATGCTATCTCTTCAAAATGCAGTCCCTGGCTACATCGTCTAAAATATCTAAAGAAATACACACATCCATGCAAAATGCCCTCAGTCATAGTTCTTTACTCCTTTATTTTTCTACATAGGACTTGTTACTATCCATCAACATTATATAATGAAAGCAGTTTGGTTTTTAGTTGTTGTCTTAATCACTGTAATGTAGATTCCATGAGGGCAGAGATTTTCTTGACTTATTTATCATAGCATCCCTAGTGCCTGGAAATGTATCCATTATAACGGGTAAATTATGCTAAAGCAACATTTTTTTGAAACATGTTAAATTTAATCAAATACTTTATCTGTATCTAAAATATGATCATGACTATTATCTGTCTATGTGGTGAATTACATGTATATGGTCTATCATTGTCACACTCAATTTTTTTAAGTTTTCTGTTTTTGCTTATAAAGAATCTATAAACATTTTTTGGATCTACCATATCAAATTAACCTACTATATTTATATCAACTAATTTAAATGCTTACTAATCTTATGTGCCTGAACCATTTAGTTTGTTTGAAATATGTTCTATTGAGATTATTTTTGTAGATCTTTTGCTTTTGATATATAAATCCAGGAGAAAAATGTGAATTGTGTGCAGGTTCTGAACTGTAGTATTTTATATTTTTCTCCTTTCTTTATTTTGTAAAATTTCTCTCCAATCCTAATAATGTTTTTTTCTCTTAAATTTTGTCTCATTAATATTACTAGACAAGCTATATTTTGGTTAGAATTTTATAGTACATTTATTTCTCTTATTTAAAACTTTTCTGTACTTTAAGTCGTCTTCAGAATGAGCATTTTTCTGAATTGTATTTCAATAAAATATGGCTAGTCTTTATCTTTATAAACAAAAATTTAGTACATTAGTAATTAAGTGTGCAATTATTTTTAATCTTTTTAAATTTACCATTCTTTTTCATTTTTATTTTTTCATTTTTTAACATTTTTTGGATTAATTTTTTTAATCTCTTTATCTCATATACATATAACTTTCACAAACATGCTAAGAAAAAATGTGAGTTTTCAAATTTTTTAGTGTTTAGCATTTAATGTTTAGCATTAACAATGACTTCATACAGTTCCAACAAAGCCTAAAGTTACTCAGTACATTATTTTTCCTCCTAAATAACAAATAATTAATATGCTTTAGCTACCTTCCAGCTCCTCTGAAATCATACTCTAAGACTTACAGATATATTTTTTACTATCTTTAATAGACTTACCATCATCATTTACCACTCTTTTTGCCAATGAGTATTTATACCATCACATTTCTTTCCTTGAATTCATTTGTTTTTGCTGAAGAACATCTTTTAGTAATGTTTCAGCAAGAACTTTTCAATTATAAATGTTCAGCTTTTGTACTTCTGAAAATATCTTATTTCTTCCTCACTCTTGAGTGATAATTGAGCTGGCTAGGATAACTTCCTCCTGAATGAATGCACATAATTCAAAATCCTCTGAAAAAATAATCTTTAAATGGTTTTGAAAATGCCCAAAGTGATTTTTTTAAAAGCAACCCTAAGAACAAAAAATATGAAACAAAGCATATACATATAGATCAAAACTATATGGAGATTCTTTTAAAATCAATTATTAATATTGGAAATGAAAATAACATCATTAAATTATGGGAGGTATGCTAATTTGGCCAAAACCATAGACAAAATGAAATAATTGGAACATCTTACTAAGAAATTGACCCAGAGTACTACATAGAATATATTAAAAAAAAAGATGAAATTGACCCAGAGTACTACAAAGGGATATATAGAAAACAGATGAAAAATCTGAAAGATGAAGGAAGAAGCACCAGGTAAAGATTCAAAGTTTCAACATAACTGTAATGTAAGTTTCAGAAGTAGAGGGTGTAGGGAATAACATGTTGTATTTACAGCTGTCTGTCATGGAGTGGACTTTTTCTTCTGCTTTGCAATCTTAATTTTCAAGCTCACATTTTGGGGAATTTCTTGTAAACTTTATTGTTGCTGTGGTCATTTTTGCTTTTTGGGTTTGTTTCCCTCTCCAATTTCCAAATGCTTGGTCTGTGGTTTTATAGTTGTCTCCATACAGCTCACAGGAATCGACTTCAGAAATAAGCCTTAAAATGAATGCCTGAGCCTTTCTTCCCTGAGGTTTCCACAAACAGTTTCTGAGTAAGTGCACTTTGGCCAACGACCCAATATGCCTCCATCTCCCTTGCTTTCTTTGCTTTAGAAAGTTGCTCAACTCAGGTGCAGTCAGATTTAGTCCTCAAAACTTTTAAATTGTTGTTCATATAAGTATCTTGCCTCAGATTAACACCACTGCAGGTCCTATCAGAGCCAGTCTGGTCCTTGTGAACATAAGCATTGAACACCAGCTACCGCTGCTTGCGACATCATCTGGGGCCTGCTTCCAAGAGCCTGGTCTTAGAAGTGTCTACATGCAGCATTGTGTTTCTATTTGGTTTGTGAATCACAAAATCATCTTGAGCTGATGCTGGGAAGGAATGGGGGCGGGAGGAGAAGGGGACGACAGAGAATGAGATGGCTGGATGGCATCACCAACTTGATGGACATGAGTTTGAGTGAACTCCGGGAGTTGGTGATAGACAGGGAGGCCTGGAGTGCTGTGATTCATGGGATCGCGGAGAGTCGGACACGACTGAGCGACTGAACTGAACTGAACTGAATGTGATTTTTATTTTTTAAAAGTTTTTCTGATATGCTAGACTAATGTATTTTCTTCCAAAATGGGTAAATAAAATCAAAGAAATGGATTCCTATATTGTCTTACTTCCTATGATTGTGGTAATAGTAAAAAATATTCTCGAAACCAAAATTTACACTACCAACTTTAACACGGATTAATAGTGTCCATTTCTGCTGCACATGATGCTGTCCTCAGAAAGCAGACTCACAGATACAGTTACTGCTAACAAGAAGAATTCTCTGCTCAGTATGAGTTAGTTGTGATAGTTTTCAAACACACTATGCTAGTATACATACTAGTTATGATGCTTTTGTTGTTTCAATAAATAGTATGTGCACTGATTAAATATAGGTACCAAAACATTTTATTTCTGTGAAAATTTTTGAAAGTTTTCAAAAAGCTTGAATAACAAAAGTTGCTGAATAAAAATGCAAATTATATGTGGGTGAGGCAATGCAAAAAATTTAAGGAGACCTAATAAAAACCTAGAAGTTTTCTTTGCAAGTGTCTTCAAAATTATGTTCTGCTCTAAAGGACTGAACTGGAAATTACATACTGAATTCTATATATGATTTATAGTCAATAGATCTATCCTCTAAGGAAAAATTTTAACTCTCCTTAAAAATACTGTAAATTAATGTGCCAAAAATAAAATATTTACCATGGGCCTGTATTAGTTTCATGATTCTTTGCTTTAGCTAACGTTTTTGGTTATCCAAAGACATACCAGTCCCAAAAGCTTTTATTATATTTCTAGCAACATCAGAAGGGTATTGGGAAGAAAATAAACTGGAGGAATTTGCTTCTTTATGAAGACAGAAATAAGATGAAAAATTTATCTAATCTGGAAACGAAATTTTTTTCTTATATTATTTCAATGCTCAGTGATGTAAATGGAGAAATGAGAGGCTGTCAGCAATGCATTTTTTGTGACAGAGTGTGCTTGAGGATTAGTTTTACTTTGAAATTGTGTGACCTAGGACCAGGCAATATGAACTCAAGAAAGAATAAATAACTCCAAGCCCTTGGGAATCAAGACATAAGAGCAAATGTCAGCATGTCGGGGAGGATCTGTGGCTTAGTAAAGACTTAGGTGAGAATCCAGGGAGCTGTCCCCTTTACAGAAGCACTGCACTGTGGGTGCTGGCTCAGTGCTGCAGGTTAGCCTTTGCAGGACTTTTGAACAATGTCCTTATGGTTATTTATTACCTTAAAAACAATCTACATTGAATTTAGTCTTGAGGAGAATACAATCTTTAGGAGATTTCACCAAATTTAAAAAAAAATTAGAAAAGATACTTTCTTTTTTTTAAGGTAGGACTGAAATCTATATAAGCAAAATAAATTTGATTTTGTTGTAACAAGTTGCCATGCATGAGATTACTGATTTCAGAGATTTTCTTCTTTCATCTGTAAAATAACTAGAATCTACAGATATTGAATATATGCTAAGTCACTTCAGTCGTTTCCAAATTTGCGACCCCACAGACTATAGCCTGCCAGGCTCCTCTGCCCATGGAATTTTCCAGACTAGAGTGGGTAGCTATGCAACCTCCAGGGGATCTTCCCAACCCAGGGAATGAATCCCTGTTTCTTTTGTCTCCTGTATTGGCAGCTGGGTTCTTTATCTCTAGTGCCACCTGGGAAGCCCAAGATATAGAACAATAATATTTCTAAAATCACTGGACCAGTTCAACCACTTCATTTCTACATGAAAATAAGATGTTATGAGAACCATGACATGCTTTCCCTAAGTAGAAAATAATTCAATATTTTTTTAACTTGCAAACACAGATGTTGACTAATCCTTCAGAAGAGCCTGTTCTAATGACTATAGTACCCAGCTGGATGAAAGCTGAGGGGATGAGGAAGGAGAAGGCAGAATAGACAATCTCTACTTTTGATTATTTTTGTACAAAGTAAACTACCCAAATTTGTGTAGACTGAAACATTTCTTGGGATAATGTGACCAGGGTTGCAGTTTATTATATTTCTGGAGCTGTTTTTATTAATTTTATGACCCCAACAATCAAAACACAACAATATGCTATACGAGATCAAGTATCAGCAAGGACGTAGAGAAACTAAGACTCTAATTTTCTGCTAGTGGAAATTACATTGGAACAACTACTAATAAAACTGAAGATGTAATATGCCCTTTAATCCAGTAATCACATTCCTAGGCACAGATTCTAGAGAATCTTTCCCATGTGCTACTGCAACATTTACATATTCACACATTACACAAAAATGTAATTAACTTAAAAATCTAGCATCAAGAGAATGGGTAAACAAATTCTGATCTGTTCAAACTAGGGGACCCTCTCTTGTAGCTAAAATGACTGTACTAGAAGTTGAAATAGAGTATCTACAGCATGAATCATATTTAAGAAGACTGAAAACATGCACATACACAAATATATAAATATGGTTTGCTTACACACATATATATGTATGTTACATAGAAATATGTTTATTTTAAATATCTTCCCAACCCAGGGATCGAACCTGCATCTCCTATGTCCCCTGCATTGCAGCCAGATTCTTTACCCACTGAGCCATTGGGGAAGTCAATTTAAATATATAATATATATTACATAAACATTTATAAACTTATACATTAAGCATAAATTTACATAGAAATAAGAAAACACGACACTTAGGATAATGATTATTTCAATAGAAGGAGGAAAAAGAAAGGATTCCAGAATGAGTACACACAAGTTTAAACTGTATCTACATTATAACATTGTTTTAAAAGTGTAAAAGAAATACTAAAATAAAGTTGGCATCTTATATGATTTACCAAAGGTTTGTAATAGTTTCTTGTATTTTTACCATTCTATTTCTTTATTTTTATCTATTTCTGAACCATTCAATATTACAGTAATCCAGGCCATTGCCCCAACCAGTAACTCTGAAGAAGCCAAAGTTGAACAGTTCTATGAAGATATACAAGACCTTTTAGAACTAACACCCAAAAAAGATGTCCTTTTCATTATAGGGGATTGGAATGCAAAAGTAGGAAGTCAAGAAACACCTGGAGTAACAGGCAAATTTGGCCTTGGAGCACGGAATGAAGCAGGGCAAAGGCTAATAGAGTTTTGTCAAGAGAACGCACTGGTCATAGCAAACACCCTCTTCCAACAACACAAGAGAAGACTCTACACATGGACATCACCAGATGGTTAACACCAAAATCAGATTGATCATATTCTTTGCAGCCAAAGATGGAGAGGCTGTATACAGTTAGCAAAAACAAGACCAGGAGCTGACTGTGGCTCAGATCATGAACTCCTTATGCCAAATTCAGACTTAAATTGAAGAAAGTAGGGAAAACCACTAGACCATTCAGATATGACCTAAATCAAACCCCTTATGATTATACAGTGGAAGTGAGAAATAGTTTTAAGGGACTAGATCTGATAGAGTGCCTGCTGAACTGTGGACAGAGGTTCGTGACATTGTACAGGAGACAGGGACCAAGAACATCCCCATGGAAAAGAAATGCAAAAAAGCAAAATGGCTGTCTGAGGAGGCCTTACAAATAGCTGTGAAAAGAGAAGCGAAAAGCAAAGGAGAAAAGGAAAGATATAAGCATCTGAATGCAGAGTTTCAAAGAATAGCAAGGAGAGATAAGAAAGCCCTCCTCAGTGATCAATGCAAAGAAATAGAGGAAAACAACACAATAGGAAAAACAAGAGAGCTCTTCAAGAAAATTAGAGATCCCAAGGGAACACTTCATGCAAAGATGTGCTCGATAAAGGACAGAAATGGTGTGGACCTAACAGAAGCAGAAGATATTAAGAAGAGGAGGCAAGAATACACAGAAGAACTGTACAAAAAAGATCTTCACGACCAAGATAGTCACGATAACGTGATCACTGACCTAGAGCCAGACATCTTGGAATGTGAAGTCAAGTGGGCCTTAGAAAGCATCACTACAAACAAAGCTAGTGGAGGTGATGGAATTCCAGTTGAGCTTTTTCAAATCTTGAAAGATGATGCTGTGAAAGTGCTGCACTCAATATGCCAGCAAATTTGGAAAACTCAGCAGTGGCCACAGGACTGGAAAAGGTCAGTCTTCATTCCAATCCCAAAGAAAGGAAATGCCAAAGAATGCTCAAACTACCACACAATTGCACTCATCTCACACGCTAGTAAAGTCATACTCAAAATTCTCCAAGCCAGGCTTCAGCAATATGTGAACCGTGAACTCCCAGATGTTCAAGCAGGTTTTAGAAAAGGCAGAGGCACCAGAGATCAAATTGCCAACATCCACTGGATCATGGAGAAAGCAAGAGATTTCCAGAAAAACATCTATTTCTGCTTCATTGACTATACCAAATCCTTTGACTGTGTCGATCACAATAAACTGTGGAAAATTCTGAAAGAGAAAAAAATACCAGACCACCTGACCTGCCTCTTGAGAAACCTGTATGCAGGTTAGGAAGCAACAGTCAGAACTGTACATGGAACAACAGACTGGTTCCAAATAAGAAAAGGAGTACGTCAAGGCTATATATTGTCACCTTGCTTATTTAACTTCTATGCAGAGTACATCATGAGGAACGCTGGGCTGGAAGAATCACAAGCTGGAATCAAGATTGCTGGGAGAAATATCAATAACCTCAGATAAGCAGATGACACCACCTTTATGGCAGAAAGTGAAGAGGAACTCAAAAGCCTCTTGATGAAAGTGAAAGAGGAGAGTGAAAAGGTTGGCTTGAAGCTCAACATTCAGAAAACAAAGATCATGGCATCTGGTCCCATCACTTCATGGGAAATAGATGGGAAAACAGTGGAAACAGTGTCAGACTTTATTTTTGGGGGCTCCAAAATCACCGCAGATGCTGATTGCAGCCATGAAATTAAAAGACGCTTACTCCTTGGAAGGAAAGTTATGATCAGCCTAGACAGTATATTAAAAAGCAGAGACATTACTTTGCCAACAAAGGTCCGTCTAGTCAAGGCAATGGTGTTTCCAGTGGTCATGTATGGATGTGAGAGTCGGACTGTGAAGAAAGCTGATCGCCGAAGAATTGATGCTTTTGAACTGTGGTGTTGGAGAAGACTCTTGGGAGTCCCTTGGACTGCAGGGAGATCCAACCAGTCCATTCTAAAGGAGATCGATCCCGGGTGTTCATTGGAAGGACTGATGCTAAAGCTGAAACTGCAATACTTTGGCCACCTCATGCGACGAGTTGACTCACTGGAAAAGACTCTGATGCTGGGAAAGGTTGGGGGCGGGAGGAGAAGGGGACGACAGAGAATGAGATGGCTGGATGGCATCACCGACTCTGTGGACATGAGTTTGTGTGAACTCCGGGAGTTGGTGATGGACAGGGAGGCTTGGTGTGTTGTGATTCATGGGGTCGCGGAGAGTCAGACACGACTGAGTGACTGAACTGAACTGAAATGTAACTGACGCTTGAACAATGTGGGGTTGGGGCACTTCCCTTCCATGCCATTGAAAATCCACATTTAATTCATTGTTAGTCCTGCCTATAAGAGTTTCTCTCTACCTGAGTTTCTGCATCCTTAGATTCAGTCATTCAGACCTCATAGTACTGTAGTATTCATTACTAAAAACAATCTAGGTATAGGTGGACTCACACAGTTTAAATTCTTTCTGTTCAAGGATCAGCCTTGTTTCATAATTATAAAATACACTCACTGCCTATTTTTCCTAAGTTGAAGATTTGGCAAACATTAATACCTAAAGTTGCACAGAAACAATAAAACAATTAAATGACCAAGAGTCATTGTGTCAAGTACTCTTTTTCCAGAGCCTATATGATTCTACTATAGAAAGTAAGCTACATACTACAACATTGTCTTTAATGGTCCATTTAATTATTTACATTTTCATCAGTATCAGGTATACTTCTGATATTGACTGCTTGCTGAATCCTCACATGATTGGAAGATATTCCAGAATCAGTGCAAAGAAATTAGGGGTTTTGTGTGGAGACAAAAATAAATGGAAGTTTTTCATTCACAATTTCCCTTATTGTGAGGTAGGAAGCTCCAAGAATACCAAAACATAAAATTTCCATGTTGGCAGCTAAAAACTGTGAAAGTGGTAAAACTAGTCTGTAAGTCTCTTCCTACTGCTTTTTTCAAAAGAACAGAGAGAAGACACCCACCAACTGACTTTTTTTTCAAAGTCTACTATGATTATCTCAGGTTGTTTGGGTCATTTAGATTAGGATTAGGAGAAAATTAAACTCATTTTAGGGAGACTTTAATATGCCCTAGGGGAACATAAGGACTAAATGATATATCCCAAGCAATGGTTGTTTTTCTCCTCATTTTCTCTAATACTATTTCTTTTTTATTTGGGAAAATTTTAATACCCACATTTCAATTAAACTTTTATACTCCCTGCACTAATCGAAACTGAGAGAATCTTGACTATGCTATTGACCATTTTACCTAATGTGGAATAGGCTTATTTACATTTCTTCTATCGCTGCCTCAAATGTAACTAAAATTCACAAAGGGAGAGATATGTGTCTCCACAATACTTTATTTCTCATATACATGATTTCAGCTTTGTTTCAAGTGCCATATTTACATAATTCCTAAGATTATGTTCACAAGAACAAAATCATTTTTAAAGCCCTGAACATTCTGCTCAAGGGTAAGCATGTTTTCCAAAGTATCGGTATGGAGGAGTAGATGACAAATTACATAAAGGGAATAAAACTGGTTTCAAAGATGAGATGAATAGCAAGCCTTCACCTCCCAGATGTAACACCTGTCTCCTGCATAAGCTGATGGGCAAGAGCTGTGTCTATTTAGATGACAGGCTTGGCCGACGCTCAGGTCTTTGGGACTCTCCATCCAGTCTGAGTCTTTCTGAGGTTATAATGTCTCCTCGCTGGATCAAAAGAAGCTGAACTCAGCTGTGTGGGGGCAGCTCTCCTGAGCATTTCTCCTTTTTGACATAGAGCCTTTGATTCAAGGAGGAAAAAATGGTACCGTGCACAGGCTTAAGTCAGTTTTGAACTTTAGCTCTATTTTTCACAGGCTAAATTTCTCGCAATGTCTGAGGCACAAAGCAGACTACTCCTTTTCTGCTGGGTTGTGCTTTCAGGCTTTTCCCAATTCCCTGGAGTGCGTCACTAATATTAAAGCACCATTGAGGATTCCAGATAAATATCAGGTTCCCTGTCATTTGGGTCACTGCTATTACTAAATCTATAAAACTAAAACTTTGTACAAGTGTCTAAATTGTTGTTTTTGCTAGTACTTACAAAAAGTTAATGCTGCCTTGGCCACAGCAGTCAAAATGTGTGTTAGTAAGCAGAGTGAAGATCAAAGAAATCAACTGAACACCTAAGAGCACTTCCTGTGTGTTGCATCACTCAATTTCCATGCAAATACCTCAAAATGTTATCATCTTTTTGTGCAGAGTCCTGTTAAATAACATGGCTAGGGCACATCCTTTGTAATATAAAATGTTGATTAAGTATCAAATGATTTCCAACCATAAAACATTAACTTTTTTCCATTCTGTTATCCTTTGTGCAGCACTGGGGTATTAATGATTGAGAGAAAAAGCAAAAACATTACATTCCTTTTTATGCATCAGTAAAATATGCAATATGCTTACCAATGTACTAAACTTAAGGTGATTTTTAAGACAACATTCCATTCTCTCTCAAGAAGGCTTACAATCTAGTTCAAATAAACCAAGTACAGTGTTGGTAACAGACTTACTTTGGAATTGAAAACAACTCTAAAAGTTAGGTTGTTTAAAAACTGTGGATATTTGAACAAAGTGTAAAGCAATCAAAGCACCCAGAATTTGTAGAGCTGAGAGCCTAGATTCCTGAAAAAAGCCCGCCTCAGAGAAATGAGTTCAATATTCCATATGCAATTTTCCCTTAAGGTATTTGGCAGTTCCCAGCTGTGCATATGCAGTATGAAATGCCAAGATCAGGCAGAAAGCAGCTGCTACAGGGCTATAAAAATAAGCAGAGGTTTCTGTAACTTCACAATTCTTAGAAGACAAATATTGTAGTTCAAGGTTCACCAAGGAGGAGGGGAATTGACTACAACCCTGGTTGTCTATTAAGATTCCTGAAAGATTCCGCCATAGAAACAAAGAGAGTCCTCCCTCTATAACTGACAGAATAAGAAGCAAAGGATACATTAAAAAAGTATGTTTTAATGGCCATAATAAAATTAATCAAGAAATAAATGGCAAACAGCTAGATCATCTTAAATGAATAAAATATAAATATCATCTGGGCCAAAGAAAAATATAAATTGATACTTAGAAAATACTTGGAAAATATATTTCCACTTATAAAATGTGGTGTGTATGTAACCTTAACTACATAAATTTTTAAAAGGAGCAAGGTTGAAAATCAGTTATCTAAACTTCCACCTCAAGGAGCAGAAAAACAGTTTTAAAAAGAGCAGAAATCAATGAAACAAAAGCAAGACATATAAAATGAAAAAAATTAACAAATGCAAGAATTAGTTACTAAAAGTGAATAAAAGTAATAAGTTCCTAACAAACTGATAAAGCAAAAAGAGAGAGAACACAAATTACTAAAATCAAGAATGAAGGAGGACACATTACTAGGTTCTACAAAAATTAAAATGGGATGCCAACAAGCACATGAAAAGATGCTCAGTATCTATAATCACCAGAGAAATGTGAATCAAAACCACAATGAGATATCACCTCGCACCTGTCAGAATGGCTATCATCAAAAAGAACAGAAATAACCAATATTGACAAGGATATGGAGAAAAGAGAACCCTCGTACACTGTTGATAGGAATGTAAATTGGTGCAGCCACAATGGAAGACAGTATGGAGATTTCACTAAAGCTAAAAATAAGACCCAGAAATTCCACTTCTAAATATATATCCAAAAACAAAAAACCAAAAGCACTAATTCAAAAAGATATATGTGCCCAGGATTCATAGAATTATTTTCAAAATAGCTAAGACATGGAAGCAACCTAGGTGTCCATCAACAGATGAACAGATAAAGATGTGGTGTATATATATATATATATGTATGTATCTCCAGTGGAATACTACTCAGCTATAAATGAAGATAAAAATTTTGCCATTAGCAGCAACATGAATGGACTTAGAGGACATTAGCTTAGTGAAATAAGTCAGACAAATACTGTATGCTTTCACTTGTATGTAGAATCTTAAAAAAAAAATACAACAAACTAGTGAATGTATAAGAAAAAAGAAGCAGACTCACATAGAGAACAAACCACAGGTTACCTATGGGGAGAAGGAAGGAGGGAGAATCTAGGGATGGGGCAGTAGGAAATACAAAATATACGGTTTAAGAAAGGTTCAAGGATATATTGTATAATATAGGGAATGTAGTCAATATTTTGTAATAACTGCAATGGAGAGTAACCTTTAAAAATTATATAAATATTAAAATTTCAAATAAAAATAAATATTACATGGGTAATATGATCGCCGAAGAATTGATGCTTTTGAACTGTGGTGTTGGAGAAGACTCTTGAGAGTCCCTTGGACTACAAGGAGATCCAACCAGTCCATTCCAGAGGAGATCAATCCTGGGTGTTCATTGGAAGGACTTATGCTAAAGCTGAAACTCCAATACTTTGGCCACCTCATGAGACGAGTTGACTCACTGGAAAAGACTCTGATGCTGGGAGTGATTGGGGGTAGGAGGAGACAGGGACGACAGAGAATGAGGTGGCTGGATGGCATCACCGACTCGATGGACATGAGTTTGAGTGAACTCCGGGAGTTGGTGATGGACAGGGAGGCCTGGCGTGCTGTGGTTCATGGGGTCGCTAAGAGTCGGACACGACTGAGCGACCGAACTGAACTGAACTGAACTGAATATGCAGATATGGCAAGACTCATAAAACTAGAAGTTTATGTCTCTCTTCATGAGGGTAAAGAACATGATGGATTTGCAAGTCAAAGATTTCTTAAGGAAAATACCAAGCTTCCATGGTGACTGTGAATGTGATGATTAAAAGGGTAGGAGAGATAAATAATAAATCACTTTACCTCAAAAAGTATAAAATGGTAATAAAATATATTTTAATAACTCTGTCAAAAAGAATGATATTGAAATTAATTAATTATTAAGTGGACAAAGTTCAAGGAGAAATAGAAAATCTGATTACATCTATATCTTATAATAAAATTTAACCTGTATTTTAACAACTTCTTACAAAGATAACTACAGGTCATGATAACATTACTGGTAAATTCTGTTGAGTATTTAAGGAAATAAGAACAATTTAATACAAAGTATCTAGAAATTTTAAAAAGATAAAACACTTCCAATTTATTCCAGGAGGCCATCTTAACCTTAATGTATAAAGATGAGAAGAATTTAAAAGAAAAGAAAATCACAGAACAATGACAAATATTGATGTAAAATTGCTAACTGAATATAACAAATTAAGTTCCAGTTTACACTGTTGAGGAAACTTCCCTCTATAACTATTAACAGCTTACTGAAAGATTTTATTAATACTAGCAAAGTAAGTTAGATCCGAAACGTTTCTTTCTTTTTGCATCTACTGAGATGATCATAAGAATTTTCATTTTTAGTCTACTAACGTGGTTCAGTTCAGTTCAGTTCAGTTGCTCAGTCATGTCCGACTCTTTGTGACCCCATGAATCACAGCACGCACTCACTAACATGGTAGATTTCGTTATTGACTTGTGAATGTAAAAGTAATGTTATGTTTCTGGGATAAAGCACATTCAGTTATAATGTATTATCCTTTTTTATATTGTTGATTCTATTTGTTAAGAAGTTTTGCATCTATGTGTTTGCAGACAATTCTCCATGAGTTTTTCTGTACATCTTCTGAGTTCCTCTCTACAGCTTTCTTCCTTCATGTACTTTACTTTGTGATTTCTAGCATCCTTAGCTTCCTTAGATTTCTAGCTCTGCCTCTTTATTTTGGAAATATCATCAAATTCTTCCTGGGGTCCCCCATCCTTTTGTAGAAACCTGGAAATTCTCCAGACATTCTGCTGGGGCAAGCATAATGTGGGGATGGGTCACTGTCTTTTACTGACTGATGATCAATGTTTTGAGAGACATCGTTTTGTATATTTTGTCTTTTTCCTTATTTTAGTTGTTTCAGTTGGGAGAATAAATCCAATTCCTACCATCTATATTGTATTGAAGTAGAATTATACTTTTATTCCATATTTAATTTTATTTTTCAAATAAATCTCCCAAGTTCCCTCTCTCAGCTAAAAACTCCGCCATTCACACAGTTGCTCATACCAGAAACTTGGTGTTGTCCTTGGTTCTTCCTCTTTGTTTACTTGTATAATCCAAGTCAGTCTTACCAAGTATTCCCCAAAATATACCAATAGGGCTTCCCTGGTGGTCCAGGGGTTAAGCATCCATCTGCCAATGCAGGGGTCATGGGTTTGATCCTTGGTCTGGGAAGATCCCACATGCTGAGAGGCAACTAAGCATGTGAACTGCAAGTACTGAGACCACGTGCCACAACTACTGAAGCTTGCAAGCTAAGAGGCCCCACTCTGCAACAAGAGAAGCCACCACGATGAGAAGACAGGGCACTGAAACAAAGAGTAGCCCTCATTCACCGCGACTGGAGAAAGCCCCCGCATGTCAACAAACACCCAGAGCAGCCATAAGTAAATAAACAAAAATATACCAACAATATATTAACTTTTACCATTAATACTACCACTGCCTCTAGGTCACGTCACATGTTAGGTATGTGAATTTGCATAATATGACCTCTGAAAGGCATCAGTATTCCAGAATCCATAAAGGAACTACGATAGTTTCAGGGAAGCTTCTAAAATCAAAGGTAAAGGTAGGAGGTTCTATATTAATGTTGGTCTATATGACAATGAAAACAAACTTCATAAGAGTAGGAAAAAAAAAGGAACCTAAATTTTGATAAAAAGGGGAAAGAGGAAAATCGACTATACCTTCTTCTCAGTGTACTGCTGTAATCTGAACAGAACTATTTCCAAGAATCTAGCTATCAAGAATATTAGCTCAAAAATATTCCCTGCCATTCAATCCTCAGTCCCACTCATTGAGAATAGAACAGCTTGAGAAATAGGGTCAAAAATGCTCCTTAACATTTAGATACAGATAAATCATTCTGTTACACACAGAATCATTGCTTATAGCTGAAAGTTCACAGGCATCTGCAAATTACTCAGTATACTATTCATTCAATTCAATTAATTCATTCATAGACTATCTTTTGGCACCTACTATGTTCTGCTTCATCGACTATGCCAAAGCCTTTGACTGTGTGAATCACAATAAACTGTGGAAAATTCTGAAAGAGATGGGAATACCACCTGACCTGCCTTTTGAGAAGCCTATATGCAGGTCAGGAAGCAACAGTTAGAACTGGACATGGAACAACAGACTGGTTCCAAATAGGAAAAGGAGTACGTCAAGGCTGTATATTGTCACCCTGCTTATTTAACTTATATGCAGAGAACATCATGAGAAATGCTGGGCTGGAGGAAGCACAAGCTGGAATCCAGATTGCCAGGAGAAATATCAATAACCTCAGATATACAGATGACACCACCCTTATGGCAGAACGTGAAGAAGCACTAAAGAGCCTCTTGATGAAAGTGAAAGAAGAGAATGAAAAAGTTGGCTTAAAGTCCAACATTCAAAATGGCAAATAAATGGGGAAACAGTGGCTGACTTTATTTTTCTGGGCTCCAAAATCACTGCAGATGGTGATTGCAGCCATGAAATTAAAAGATGCTTGCTCCTTGGAAGGAAAGTTATGACCAACCTAGGTAGCATATTAAAAAGCAGAGATATTACTTTGCCAACAAAGGTCCGTCTAGTCAAGGCTATGGTTTTTCCCGTGGTCATGTATGGATGTGAGAGTTGGACTGTGAAGAAAGCTGAGTGCAGAAGAATTGACGTTTTTGAACTGTGGTGCTGGAGAAGACTCTTGAGAGTCCCTTGTACTACGAGGAGATCCAACCAGTCCACCCTAAGGGAGATCAATCCTGGGTGTTCACTGGACGGACTGATGTTGAAGCTGAAACTCCAATACTTTGGCCATCTGATGCGGAGAGCTGACTCATTTGAAAATACCCTGATTCTGGGAAAGATTGAGGGCAGGAGGAGAAGTGGACGACAGAGGATGAGATGGTTAGATGGCATCACCAACACAATCAACATGGGTTTGCGTGGACTCCGGGAGTTGGTGATGGACAGAGGCCTGATGTACTGAGGTTCATGGGGTTGCAAAGAGTTGGACACAACTGAGCTTCTGAACTGAACACAATCGAAATGGTTCAGATATCACTTATTATTTCTTCATATATCTTGTATTTGGGCCTGTGAGTGCTTGTTCTGCTGGAGATAGCAGCTTTTCTCATTTGGTGGTATGTTTAGGAATGGGGGTCTCCCAGGGGCACTAGTGGTAAAGAATCCACTTGCAATGCAGGGGACAAAATAGATGCAGGTTCGATCCCTCGATCAGGAAGATCCCCTGGAGAAGGGCATGGCAACCCACTCCAGTATTCTTGCCTGGAAAATCCCCATTGACAGAGGAGCCTGACGGGTTAAAGTCCATAGGGTTGCAAAGAGTTGAACACAACTGAAGCAACTGAGCACACATGCATGCATTCATAGGAACGGGCTAATGACCCACTTTGCTCATTTTGTGTGAAAGTATTTAATGTTGATATGTGCTAAAGAAAACTAAATTTTAATATATTCTGGGAGTTTATATTGTGTTTGGTAGTTTTAACTTTCTAAACTGGTAGATGTCTTCATGATAATATTTACTAAAAAAATCAAAATTAAAAAAAATCAGGCCTTATGCTAAAGATTTAACCTACAATATCAATTCAGATCAGTTCAGTTCAGTCGCTGGGTCAATCTGACTCTTTGCAACTCCATGGACTGAAGCATGCCAGAGTTCCCTGTCCATCACCAACTCCTGGAGCTTACTCAAACTCATGTCCACCCAGTCAGTAATACCATCCAACCATCTCATCCTCTATTGTCCCCTCCTCCTCCTTCTCCTGCCTTCAAGCTTTCTCAGCATCAGGGTTTTTCCCAATGAGTCAGTTCTTCGCATCAAGTGGGCAAAGTATTGGAGCTTCAGCTTCAACATCGGTCCTTCCAATGAATATTCAGGACTAATTTTCTTTAGGATGGACTGGTTGGATCTCCTTTCAGTCCAAGGGACTCTTAAGAGTCTTCTCCAACGTCATAGTTCAAAAGCATCAATTTTTTGGCGCTCAGCTTTCTTTACTGTCCAACTCTCACACCCATACATGACTACTGGAAAAGCCATAGCTTTTGCTAGAGGGACCTTTGTTAGTAAAGTAATGTTTCTGCTTTTTAATATGCTGTCTAGGTTTTTAATTGCTTTTCTTCCAAGAAGTAAGCATCTCTTTAATTTCAGTATCAACTAGGACTATATTTAACGACTTATTTATTTAAGACACAAATTCTGGAGGTAGGCTGTTTAGTATTGTACAAGCTGAAAAAAAAAGTCAAAAAGAGACATTGTTCCTTCTGTCTTTTTATTCCAATTTAGATTTTGGCTTTTATCCACGGGATGTTAAGATAGCCTCTGTACTTCTATTATTCAAAATCATTTTTTATTACCCAGCCATAAAAAAGAATGACATATGCCATTTGCAGCAACAAGGATGGACCTAGAAACTATTATAAGTGAAGTAAGTCAGAAAGAGAAAGACAAATTCAATATGATATCACTTATATGTGAAATCTAAAATATGAGACAAATGAACATATCTACGAAACAGAAACAGACTCACAAACATCACAAGCAGACTTATATTTGCCAAGGGGAAGGAAGGTGGGAGAGGGATGGATTGGGAGTTTGGGATAGGAATCATGCAGTAGGGCAAAGGAGATGCCAGATGAGTATGTGCCTTATCCAAACTTTCCTGGCAAACTTACCTTACAATATCTTTCTCTCGTATCATTGGTTACACTGGAGTCACATAGCCACTCATACTTATAAAAGGACCAAGACAGCCAGGCAGTATCTCTCACTGGATCCTTATACAAACTTGGTAATGTGGATTTTCAGGTGTTATAATATTGTTTTCATTATTTTCTGATCAAGAAGAATGCCTTAATTATTAAATTTTTACTTGTATATGTGGCCAGGAAGCAAAGAATGGAAGCAGGGAAGGCTAACTGATCACAGAAACTATGAAGGATTTCTTCTTTTATTTTTTTTTTGATTGAAAGATAATTGCTTTACAATGTTGTTTTGGTTTCTACTGTACAGCAATGCAAATCAATCATAATTATATATACATTTCCTCCCTCTTGAGCCTTCCTCACATAGTACTGATGACCTTATTTGCAGGGAAGGGATGGAGATGCAGACATAGAAAATGGACTTGCAGACACAGTATAGGAAGGAAAGAATAAGATGAATTGAGAAAGTAGCACTGACATATACACTATTACGTGTAAAAGAGATACTAGTGGGAAGCTGCTATATAACACAAGGAATCCAGGCTGGAGCTCTGTGATGACCCAGAGGAGCTTCTTCTCAATTCTTCTTCAAGAAACAGACATGAGAGGAGCTCAGTGAGGAACAATGACTAAACATAATGTGTGGTTCTGGATGCAGCTTGGGACAGGAAGAGGTCATTAGGTAAAAACTAAGATCTAAACCAGTATGAAATTTAACTGAGACTATCCGCTGGATCATGGAGAAAGCAAGAGAGTTCCAGAAAAACATCTATTTCTGCTTCATTGACTATGCCAAAGCCTTTGACTGTGTGGATCACAATAAACTGTGGAACATTCTGAAAGAGATGGGAAGACCAGACCACCTGACCTGCCTCTTGAGAAACCTGTATGCAAGTCAGGAAGCAACGGTTAGAACTGGACATGGAACAACAGACTGGTTCCAAATAGGAAAAGGAGTACGTCAAGGTTGTATATTGTCACCCGGATTATTTAAATTATATGCAGAGTACATCATGAGGAACGCTGGGCTGGAAGAAGCACAAGCTGGAATCAAGATTGCTGGGAGAAATATCAATAACCTCAGATATGCAGATGGCACTACACTTATGGCAGAAAGTGAAGAGGAACTCAAAAGCCTCTTGATGAAAGTGAAAGAGGAGAGTGAAAAGGTTGGCTTGAAGCTCAACATTCAGAAAACAAAGATCATGGCATCTGGTCCCATCACTTCATGGGAAATAGATGGGAAAACAGTGAAAACAGTGTCAGACTTTATTTTTGGGGGCTCCAAAATCACTGCAGATGCTGATTGCAGCCATGAAATTAAAAGACGCTTACTCCTTGGAAGGAAAGTTATGACCAACCTAGATAGTATATTAAAAAGCAGAGACATTACTTTGCCAACCAAGGTCTGTCTAGTCAAGGCTATGGTTTTTCCCGTGGTCATGTATGGATGTGAGAGTTGGACTGTGAAGAAAGCTGATTGCCGAAGAATTAATGCTTTTGAACTGTGGTGCTGGAGAAGACTCTTAAGAGTCCATTATACTGCAAGGAGATCCAACCAGTCCATTCAAAAGGAGATCAATCCTGGGTGTTCATTGGAAGGACTGATGCTAAAGCTGAAACTCCAATACTTTGGCCACCTCATGCGAAGAGTTGACTCACTGGAAAAGACTCTGATGCTGGGAAAGATTGGGGGAGGGAGAAGAAGGGGACGACAGAGAATGAGATGGCTGAATGACATCACCGACTCTATGAACATGAGTTTGAGTGAACTCCGAGAGTTGGTGATGGACAGGGAGGCCTGGTGTGCTGTGATTCATGGGGTCGCAAAGAGTCGGACACGACTGAGCGACTGAACTGAACTGAACTGAATGTTTCAATGTTAACTTGTTAGTTGGAACCAATATACCACATCAGTCTCAGATGTTAACAGTAGAGGAAACTGAGTATGGATAAATAAGAACATTAATTTTCCTGTAAATCAAAAGCTGCTCTAAAAATTAAGTTTATTTAAAAGAAAACAAGTCAGTCCAATACCTAAAATATTCTACTTGAACTCTTAGAAGAAAAATAGCATAATTGAAAGAGGTTATCAATGATTAAATTTATATGTATATACATATATATACACACACATATATGAATGCACAGATTAGTCTCTGAACACTACAGATTTAGAAATTCTATAAATTCATATAAAAGCGCATCATGTTGTATAACCAGGAAAAGACATTTAGCATAGTAGAAAAGTCATTTAGTTGAACAGTGATTCCAATTAAATAGAAATTAAAGGCTTAAAAGCAATTACAAAGGGTTTTATAATCTTCACAAAGTCATGTACTTTTATTTAATTATGTGGATGTTTTAGTTTAACAAAAATAGATAATAAATTAGATTTAAGTATTCAAGGAAAGGCTAAGCCTCACCTGGCCTCTTGTTGTTAATTGTATATCTACCTCATGGCATAATCTATTTAAAAGTATTTTAAAACATTTATTTTCATTAAATTAATATAAAGTGTTCTAAAATTAATGTCTTGACACTTAGGGTCAATGTTGTAAGTAATACTCAAAATATGACTTTCTATATTAGACAGTGAAACAAAAGATGGGGGGAAAACTCAATTTTTTTACCATATTGAAATATGAGTACTGCTTGGTAGTGTCACTCACCAAGTCTCCATTTTTCTCACCTATTAGACATAATCTCCTCCAGGGGATCTTCCTGACCCAAAGATCAAACCTGTTATGCTTCCTGCATTGGCAGGTGGGTTCTTTACCACTAGTGCCATCAGGAAAGCCCATTAGACATAATAAGAGTACCTAAATAATCAGGTTGTAGTGAGACTGAATGAGTTAATACTGTAAAATGTCAGGCATATAGTTTTATCTTTGTGACAGGGCTTGACAACTACACTTCTCTTCACAAGTTATCCAGATGTCATGTCTTCACTGTGTTAGTGAAAGGGCCTTACTTCCATTAACACAGAAGAGAAAGCAAAGACTTGCATCGCTTAGCACATACACAGGGCAGAGCCTAGAGCTCAATCCTTTAGGACCGAGTTGGCAGCAGGCATCAGCTCAGAGTCCTGCTGCAGGATTGGCATGTAATTATGACAGCCTTTTCCTTCCAAGAGTTTTAGACCTTAAAAAGGCTTATGCCTGGCAAAGACTGGAGGACAGTCTCTAATCCAGGGGGAAGCAACTGTGCGGAATTAATAAGGACAGAGTCTAGTTCAGGTGGCTCAGTGGTAAAGAATCTGCCTGCCAATGCAAGAGACACAGGAGATGTGGGTTCAGTCCCTTAGTTGGGAAGATCTCCTGGAGTAGGAGGCAACCCACTCCAGTATTCTGGCCTAGAGAATTCCATGGACAGAGAAACCTGGAGGTCTACAGTCCATGGGGTCACAAAGAGTCAGACATGGCTGAGCACACACACATCAATAAGGAGAAAAGCCATCGGAAGTACCAAGTGCCTTGGTGGCTTCTTTACAGATGATTCCAGCTTGGAACATCTGCCCTAAATTTTCTGCTTTGGTCCACATCTTAGTAGGCAATTTAGATTTGCACAAAAGTAGTCAAACTTCTAGCCAATTTGTCTGGCAGACTTATTGTTGTGAGACTAAGAATATGTACCCATTTTGTGGTTAGACACATGACTCCCAATGCTTTTTCACTGAATAGCTATAATCTTCAGTTCAGTTCAGTTCAGTTCAGTCACTCAGGCATGTCTGCCTCTTTGCGACCCCATGAATCACAGCATGCCAGGCCTCCCTGTCCATCACCAACTCCCAGAGTTCACTCAAACTCATGTCCATCGAGTCAGTGATGCCATCCAGCCATCTCATTCTCTGTCGTCCCCTTCTCCTCCTGTCCCCAATCCCTCCCAGCATCAGAGTCTTTTCCAGTGAGTCAACTCGTCGCATGAGGTGGCCAAAGTATTGGAGTTTCAGCTTTAGCATCAGTCCTTCCAATGAACACCCAGGACTGATCTCCTTTAGAATGGACTGGTTGGATTTCCTTGCAGCCCAAGGGACTCTCAATAGTCTTCTCCAGCACCACAGTCCAAAAGCATCAATTCTTCGGTGATCAGCTTTCTTCACAGTCCAACTCTCACATCCATACATGACCACGGGAAAAACCATAGCCTTGACTAGACGGACCTTTGTTGGCAAAGTAATGTCTCTGCTTTTTAATATACTATCTAGATTGGTCATAACTTTCCTCCCAAGGTGTAAGCGTCTTTTAATTTCATGGCTGCAATCAGCATCTGCAGTGATTTTGGAGTCCAAAAAAATAAAGTCTGACACTGTTTCCACTGTTTCCCCATCTATTTTCCATAAAGTGATGGGACAAGATGCCATGATCTTAGTTTTCTGAATGTTGAGCTTCAAGCTATAATCTTAGTATCTTCAAAATCAGTGTTTTCATTTATTAAAAAAGGTAATAACGTCTATAAGATATGTTTGTCATAATGACAAAATAAAAGAGATAAGTGTAAGGAATGTATCACATTCTTGGGCAATAAGCAAAATAGCTTTATTATTATAATGATCATAAGCAAATTGTAGTAAAATTGGTAAAGCCTGGTGGAGAGGGGACAGACAGCAGATATTCCTGGGAAGAGGATTTCAGGTATCTGAAATCAAGAAAGGTGCAGCAACAGAAATGTCATGTAGGCTTAAGAACACAGAGGGTTGGTACTATCAGAGTGCATGGTTGGAGCTGAGAGAGGAAGCAGCTAGTACAAGTTATGTTTGGAAGGATAAGGTGAAGAGTCACACCATAAGCTTCACTACATGACACACCCCTGGGGTCATCATTTCAAGTATCAGAGATTCTGTGATAGAAGGAGATACAACCAGAGCTAAATGCCTGAGTATGTGATAAAAATTAGCCTTGATTTTTTTTTTTAACTCTGGCTTGTGCAGTGTGCATCTTTATTCTCTAAAGTTTCACTTTGGTATGATGGAAATAATCCAAAACTGGATGATGGTGATGGTTGCCAACTCTGTAATATACTAAAAGCCATTGAATTATATACTTTAAAGGGGTGAAACTTTGATATGTAAATTAAATCTCAACAAAGTTGTAAAGATGTGGAATGGAAAAAAATAGCTTCCTGCTAAGTTATTGAGATTTCTGGGAAGCAATATAGAATAATGGAAAATGAGAACTTTATAATCTGAGAAACAAGAACA
This sequence comes from Moschus berezovskii, assembly GCF_049115385.1. Taxonomy (NCBI): domain Eukaryota; kingdom Metazoa; phylum Chordata; class Mammalia; order Artiodactyla; family Moschidae; genus Moschus; species Moschus berezovskii. Next base: position 113,012,206 of record NC_142460.1, on the reverse strand, counting down.
TACATTTTAGACAACCATTTATAGCTTAGTAACACTACATCTGCGTCACTTAGGAGCTGAGAGACTTGATAGTGGAAAGTTACTTGACCATTCTCGGATTATTATTCTCAATCCTGCATTGAGGGATAATGCTCTTCTGGCAGTGCCATTGCAAGGATTGCAGGAGAAAATATGTAAATATACCAGCCTATTATATCCATGAAAGTCGCTCAGTAAATCACAGCTATCATTTCAATTTTATTATTATTCGTCAAACAACAGCACTCTGATATATTAAAGTTAATGCAAAGCAGCATGATAAACTTTCATGGTTCTGAGTGTATAAACATAAACCAGAGCAAGTCAGCTTTGGGTCAGGTCAGAGCTGGCAGTCTGACCCCAGGGCCATCATCTCTAAGTCCTGCCCACCAATAACAGCGCCTGTTACTCCTACTCAGACCTTCATATGCACAAACATTAAAAAATAAAATCATTTCTTGAATATTTCAGCCAGAGGAATGTGACACTGGGAAAAACCTTGTTATTCTCATTCCCTCTACCGCAAACTTGATATTTCTCACAGAAAATATACCTGACAGACTTGCTTTCCAGGTCAGCAGAGACTTCCGGACTCAGACGTTGCTGCCTTGCATTATTTATTTCAGAAAGATGAGGCAAAGAAAAAGAAGCAAAATCCAGAAACTGAAATTTCCCATGAAGAACAGAAGATAGTCACTAAATTCACAGGGCCTACCTGATACAAGAGAAAAAAATAAAAGCCAATTACTGCTAAAAACTGTCAAAAGAGAGCCTGAGATCTTGATTAATTGCTATATTTCCCTTTACTCTATAGGCCTGACTTTTTATAATAAACATACAGAAATCACCAAAATGCAGCAAAAATATTTAAAATTTAAACTGCCTCTAAAAGTACATGCCAATATTGTAGCATGGTTCTGAGGATATTTTGAAAGACATTCAAACTATAAGTTATAAATACCTCTTGCCTACCTGTCATTTTCAAAGAGGTTCTCTACCCTATCCCACACAACCACCTAATAAAGAAGTTATTGTTATCACTGTTTTCACCAACTTTTTGTTAGTGAGGAATCAGACTCAAATAGGAAAAGTAACATATGTTCATTGGAGGGACTGATGCTAAAGCTGAAGCTGCAATACTTTGGCCACCTCATGCGACGAGTTGACTCACTGGAAAAGACTCTGATGCTGGGAAAGGTTGGGGGCGGGAGGAGAAGGGGACGACGGAGAATGAGATGGCTGGATGGCATCACCGACTCTGTGGACATGAGTTTGAGTGAACTCTGGGATTTGGTGATGGACAGGGAGGCCTGGCGTGCTGTGATTCATGGGGTCGCGGAGAGTCGGACACGACTGAGCGACTGAACTGAACTGACTGAACATATGTAAAGTCACACAGCTAATAAGTCACAGAGACAAGACTCCAAAGCCAGTGTTCTGATTGGTACTATTTTCCCAGTATAATCTCTAGAGTTACTGAGATTTCACATAACATGGGCACCGAATCTCAATATATGGGATTATAAAATCTAAATATGAGGGGAAATCTATGTTAAAATAGCAAAATAAGCCTGAATATGTATTCTCACTTTCCCTAACTAAAAAAACATAGCAAGCAAACAAAGGAATCATTTTTTTTTAATTACCCAGCAGCAACCAAAAAAAGGAACATTGTCATTGCTCCTAAACTTAAAAATTTATAGTCAACTATGGAAAGGATAAGATTTTATCTTATTTTATCCAACCAAGGAAAGATAAGATTTTATAAGGTGTACATAGAGGAAAGAGGAACACAACACATGGCAAAATTCCTAAGAACTCTCAGTAAATCTCTCAGATATAAAGAAAGAAATTGTGTGTGTAGTGTCTTTCTCCCAATTCTGACTGAGGAGTGATAGAAACACTAGTTGTGGAAAGTAGATAAATGAGGAAAATGAACCAAAGGGCTGAAAGTGAACCAGAGAAATAAAACCTCTCTCATCGTGCAAGGACCTGGAACAACTGGCTGAAATCTACATGTTCCACCATGGGAATGGAACTTCCAACTTCCCAACCAAAAGGAGTGAAATGTCATAAAATATATTTTATAGACTTTCAGAAAAGTGTAGATCAAGTCAATCTGGGTACCTCTGCATCTGAGTTCCCCTCCTCCCCCTGACAATTCTCTAGGCTCCAGAAAAACTTAGAAAGCATAAGAAAGGCCCAGTCTTCAAACTTTTGTTGAAGGAGAAAAGATATAATTCTCAAAGACAGTGAGACACTACACCAGACTGAATAAAAGCCTTGCACAGAACCACCCAAGCAAAAACAAAATGACAGAATTGACATGGCAGCTAAACAAAGGTACTGCAGTAAAAGGAAAAGGAAAATCTTTTTATGATAAATGTCTAACCTAGAAAAAAAGAAGTCCCATAGAAAAGAGAAATCACCATACTATAGAACAAATTTTGGGAAGTATAACTTGTACCAACAGGAGCTAAAAATGATTTTGTATCATGTTTAGAATAAAAGTTTTTAAAGGATATGAGGAGTTACAGATCAACTATGTATGTGTGATATTGAGGATCCTATCTATTAAAAATTAACATTGAAAAATTATTTTTCCAAACAAATAAACATATCTGAAAAGGGAGAGAAGGAGGAAGAAGAGAAGAATAAGATAAGCAAAAATTCTAATACACCCTTATATATTTTCCCATGTGCTAATCATAGCAATAGAATGCAAGGAACACACATACATACACATGATAAGTTTAAACACAAAGGAGGGTAAAAAAAGACACAGAGGTTTACAGAGACTAAGTAGCATATCAAAGTGTGAGAGGCTAGTAAATATCACAACCAAATCATCTCCCCAGAAAGTACTAGGGTATTTCTAGAATTGCTTCTAAACTGATGTAAGTCTTTAAAGACTAACCATATCCACCTACCCCATAATCCGTCCTCACGGATTCAAACTTACAATTCCAAGAACTTAAAAAAGAAAGTAGGGGACTTCTCTCGTGATCCAGTGGTTAAGAATCTACCCACCAAGGTTGGGAACACAGGGTCGATCCCTAGTCCAGGAAAATCCGACATGCCTCAGAATAACTACTGTAGCCCACACCTCTAGGGCCTGTGAGCTGCAACTATGGAGCCCACACACCATAACTACCGAAACCCGTGTGCCTAGAGCTAGTGTTCCACAATAAGAGAAGCCACCACAATAAGAAGCCTGCACATGGCAAGAAGAGTAGCCCCAACTCTGCAATTAAAGAAAGCCTGTGTGCAGCAACGAAGACTCAGGTCACTGTAAATAAATAATTAATAAAAGAAGAAAAAAAAGAAAGTAGGACCCATTGACTGGGATTTGCGTACAAGGAAAAATAAAAAGTAGAAATTGATTCAGATTGTCCATGTTTCATTTTCTCCCCTAAGTCACAGGGAAAGCTACTTTCGTAATCCAGGTGTTCACTCCCCAGCATGAAGGAGCTGACCAACTGACTGACCGTTATGAGCCCAACCCAGCAGCTGTTGGGCCTTCACTTTTGTCTATTTTGTTAGTTCTTACACAGCATAATCAGAGAAGGCAATGGCAAGCCACTCCAGTACTCTTCCCTGGAAAATCCCATGGATGGAGAAGCCTGGTAGGCTGCAGTCCGTGGGTTCGCTAAGGGTCGGACACGACTGAGCGACTTCACTTTCACTTTTCAGTTTCATGCATTGGAGAAGGAAATGGCAACCCACTCCAGTGTTCTTGCCTGGAGAATCCCAGGGATGGGGGAGCCTGGTGGGCTTCCGTCTATGGGGTCACACAGAGTTGGACACGACTGAAGTGACTTAGCAGCAGCAGCAGCACACAGCATAACTGGACTCACATTGGGTTGGGAGACATCATCTATGCAACCAAAAGGTATAACCGTAACCCCTGGCCCGGACCCAGATGTTTATATCCCCTCCTACACCAACCAGATCTGCTTCAGTCTGTTTTGCATTCTCCAAAGCTGTAGCTTCCTTTCAGTGCACTTGGCAGTATAGATAGGTCTATGCTGTGATAATCTTTTAAAGAAGCACGGTCTGTATATTTCCTGTGGGTATTGGTGAACGATTCTGACCTCTCCATTTTGCCAGACTGATGGCATCTTTCCCATCTGAAAAGTCACATCAGCAGTAACAGCAGACTGGAGGGTGGCACATCAACAGTTAAATGTTTCCACCAAGATGCGGCACATCTAAGCAAGTCAACTCAGCAAGCCTCATTTCAAGGATAAAGTATAATCTCCCAGAGCAGAACTAAGGATCAAGAATAGAAGTAAGATCTTCTACAATCAAAATCATTAACAGATTTTTGCTTAAGTCCTAAAGAGAGGTGTGGGGGTATACTATTGTTAATTTTGCTATCTTCAGTAAAAAAAAATAAAAATAAAAAATATTGAATTCATTTAGCTGAGTATTACTAAACTGTACAAAGTTATGTTTTACTGTCAGTATTATACTAAAGCATGTGCTATCTTGGAACAGAAATGAGTCATTTTTATGCCTTCCTCAAGCAAGTTTACCATAACTTTACTTAAACTTTTTAGTACTGTTTCGAGTATATTCCTATAAATGTCAGTTACCAAAAATGAGTTTCAATGTAAGTGGTTTTAGCTTGTGTACAGCAATTCTGGCCTCAACACAAAAGAATAAAAAGGGCAAAAAGAACTCTGATGTTTCTGGAAATCATGAACTCTTTCTGGGGCATTTGTTCCATATTCATAATAAAAGAAATTTAAAAAGGAAAAAAAGAAGATGAAATTGCAGTGATAGTATGGTAACTTTTCTCTATATAAATACTGACATCTTGCTTCCTTTTTTATTGGTCTTTCACAGGTAACATCATCACAAATGAGAATTTCTGAAATTGAAACTGAAACAAAACACCTAAGATCAAGCACACACAAGTGAAAGACAGCCACCTGCTTCATGTGTGACTTTCCCCTGTTGTTGTTCAGTTGTTAAGTCATGTCTTACTCTTTGGAACCCCATGGACTGCAACATGCCAGATTTCCCTGTCCCTCATTATCTCCCGAAGCTTGTTGAAACTCAAGTCCATTGAATCAGTGATGCTATCTAACCATCTCCTCCTCTGTCACCCTTTTCTCCTCCTGCCCTCAATCTTTCCCAGCATCAGGAACTTTTCCAATGAGTCATTTTTTCACATCAGGTGGCCAAAGGATTCAGCATCCTTCAGTCTCAGCATCAGCCCTGATTTCCTTTAGGATTGACTGGTTTGATCTCCTGGTTGTCCAAGGTTCTCTCAAGGGTCTTCTCCAGCACCACAATTTGAAAGCATCAGTTCTTCAGTGCTCAGCCTTCTTTATGGTCCAACTCTCACATCTGTATATGACTACTAGAAAAACCACAGCTTTGAGTATATGGACCTTTGTTGGCAAAGTGATATCTCTGTTTTTTAATATGCTGCTAGGTTTGTCATAGCTTTTCTTCCAAGGAGCAAGTGTCTTTTCATTTCATGGCTGCAGTCACCATCCACAGTGATTTTGGAGCCCAGCAAAATAAAATCTGTCACAGTTTCCACATTTACCCTCATCTATTTGCCATAAAGTGATTAGACTAGATGCCATGATCTTAGTTTTCTGAATGTTGAGTTTTAAGCCAGCTTTTTTTGCTTTCTCTTGTAGCACAGCTCTTATCCACACAGTGGAAGGTTGTTGGGATAAGTGATAGTGATATAAAGGAAAACCATGTCTTTTGAGCCCAATATTGTTGTAGCTAAGGAACCTGGTCCAAGTGTACAGGAGAAACATCTAACACGGGCCAGGAAAACATCTCTTTCAACATACTTTATCCATGAGAGTTGCTATGATGGTTATGTTTATGTTCCACTTGACTGGGTCATAGGGCACCCAGATATTTGTTCAGCATTATTCTGGGTGACAGTGAAGACATTTGGGGATGAGATTAACATTTAGATAGGTAGACTGGGTAAAGCAGATTTCCCTCCCTAAAGTAGTGGCTCTCACACAATCAACTGAAGGCCTAAATGGAACTAAAAAACTGACCCTCCCACAAGAAAGGGGAATGTCTCCTGCCTGCCTAAGTGAGATGTAGGTCTTTTCATATCTTTATACCTGAGCTGAAATATTGGCTCCTCCTGGGTCTCAAGCCTGGTAACTTTTGATCTAGGACTTGCACCATTTGCTCACCTGGTTCTCGGGCCTCTAGACATGGACACCAATTGATATCCTGGATAGCCAGGTTGCCAACTGCAAATGCTGAGATTTCTCAAACTCCTTGATCATGTGATCCAATTCCTTATCATAAATCCCTTTCTATCTACATACATCATATTTGTTCTGTTTCTCTAAAGAACCTTGACTAATAAGGTTGTTTGGCAATTGTTTTCTAATCAGCTGTTTCCAAGGTTTCCCAGGTGGCACTAGTGGTAAAGAACCTGCCTGCCAATGCAGGAGACATAAGAGACACAGGTTCAATCCCTGAGTCACGAAGATTCGATGGAGAAGGAAATGACACCCCATTCCAGTATTCTTGCCTGGAGAATCCCATGGACAGAGGAGACTGGTAGGCTACGGTCCATAGGGTGGCAGAATCAGACATGACTGTAGGGACTTAGCACAAAGATTCCAGGGGCTGGATTATCTAACATAACAACAAAGTAAGACAAGACCCACCCATCATTGCTTAGACCAGTGCTTCTCAAACATCCCTGTACATATACATTCCTGGAGTTGTCAAAATGCAGAATCTGCCTTGCAGGTCAGAGGTGGGGGCTGAGACTCTGCATTTCTGACAAGATCCCAGGAGATGCCAACACCAGTGTTGCAGATGAATGTACATATTTTGAGCAGCAAAGATGCAGAGACTCCACCTCTGCCTCCAAACAAAGCAATCAGACTTCCACAGGCCTAGCAGCCTCTGCTGCATTACCATCAGTCTTAGGCCTTTTCCTACATCAAGGCAAAGTTGTAGTTAAAAGTATAATTTGAGGGTCATCTGTGAGGGAAATGAATGTCTCTCACAGTAGTTGGTCTCTATTTTCACTATCAGTAAGCCACATATTGGCGCCTGTCTGTGCTTGAAGGAGAAAAATAGAAATGCACAAAACAAAAGCATTTCCCCTTGGGCAGAAGCAATCACTGTTCCAAGTATTATTTTCTGGCTACATAACTGTGGCAGGCGGAACTTTGTCCTCCAAGTGGAACTAAGTCCACGCTGCAGCACTCTGCTTCCTTAGAACAGTCCCCTATCAATGTATTCTCTTGACAAGTACCTGAGCTTGCTTGCCTATCTTGACATAACAGAGAAACATGCATTTCTGAGCTACTCTTCATGGTATCAAGCCTATTTGTTGAGAAGAAAATTATGCCATATATTAAAATATCGCTTAGCCATGTTTGGAAAGAAAAGGCTTCATTTGTGACAATTCAAACATGCTCTTCAATACCCATAATAGAGATTATAGAAAACAAAACACCAACTCCATTTTCCATTAAGTCTTAGGTTAAAAATTTCGAATAACTTGCCCTGACTTGACACAAACGCTTGTTTAAGCAGTAAATGCTACCACATGTTTACCCAGTGGACGCCAAGCTAATGAAACACAATAATGTTTCATCACATATGACAAGAGACAGGTGCAACTTCTATGAGAAAAAAAAAAAATGTTCTGTTTTCCCAGACTTCTAAACAGTCAACCTCATGATTGCAGGTAGCAGCCCAGGTTAGAAGACCTGGCATTTCATCAGATCCATAACCTATTCTGTGGACTGCCCAAGATTTTAAACTGCTTTGTGACAGAAAATATCATGCAGGTATGAAACAAGGGAGCTGAAAAGTACTTTCCCTCACTTTACATTATGAATTCCATCGAGCGAAAATGTTCACTGCTGCTCTTTCCTTTTAACATCATCCTGAGTCTCTCATTTCCTTGGCTGCATTGGTAGGTGTTTTGACATTTGACACTTGCAAAAGCGACAAAAAGGAAGAATTTTCTATATAGACATTTCTGTGTTTTCCACTACTGTGAGAGAAAGAATTCTTCTGGAAAGTCAGATGTTCTGATTAGAGAATCTTCATATGTGATTGTAAGACATTTAAATAGGTATACCACTAAATCTAGACTGTGTACAATGTAATATTCTTTGATGATCTAAAGGACTCCTAATGTTCAGGACAGATGTGTGGAAATATCGGTTAATAGCCTAGTCTAGCTGATTAAGTGCAACAGGACATTTTTACTGAGTGCCAAGGCAATAATGGTACCCAGTTGCTAGATTGCTAAGATAAAGTGAGTTATTGGCTCACATAGGTATTATCTAACATCTGGATCTGGTGTTTCTCATACATAGAAAAATCATTAGCCTAATGAGTTAGGATTGCTTGACACCTTATATACATGGGCTCATGTGTTTAGGAAAATTACCTCAAAGATCTGGAGTGTCTTCAGGGCGTTTAAGTTTCCAGAGTCTTCAGTAGAATCAGAAAACACATTTTCATCTAATGTAGTGAAGAAGTTTGGGTGCCATGAAGTGAGTAGTGTAAAATAGTTTAACCCCAGAATTACACTCCACCCTCAGTCCCATGGGGCTTCCCTTGTAGCTCAGTTGGTAAAGAATCTGCCTGCAATGCAGGAGACCTGGGTTTGATATTTGGGTCAGGAAGATCCCATGAAGAAGAAAATGTCAACCCACTCCAGTATTCTTTTAGGACTTTCCTGGTAACTCAGCTGGTAAAGAATCTACCTGTAATGCAGGAGACCCCAGTTGGATTCCTGGATTGAGAAGATCCACTGGAGAAGGGATAGGCTACCCACGCCAATATTCCTGAGCTCAGCTGGAAGAATCCGCTTGCAATGTGGGAGACCTGGGTTTGACCCCTGGGTTGGGAAGATCCCCTGGAGAAGGGAATGGCTACCCAACCCAGTATTCTGGCCTGGAGAATTCCAGAGACTGTATAGTCCATGGCGTCGCTAAGAGTCAGATACTACTGAGCGACTTTCATTAATTCAGTCCTACACTCTTACAGGACACTCACAAACACTAACCCACTCTCTCACCTGTCTCTCCCCTCCCCAGCATCCCTCCTTTAACATGCAGTAAAGCATTTCAGAAACGATATAATTGATTTCAAAAATCAACCTTTTGTATCTATTTAATGAAAATAACATTTTACAGCAGTTTTCATTAGTACCAATGTATGAGCTCATAAAAGTGAAGTGAACTAACACTGCAGAGTGGCAACTATGTGTCTTCATCAGGTAGACACTTTATATGCCTTACATGCATGATTTCACTTAATCTCCACTGAAAATCTGTAGGTCAGTAATTAATTCCCCTTTCCAGAAAAGAAAATGGAGCCTCTGAGAGTACAAACATGTCCCTGATTATATAACTGGTTATCAATGGAGCAAAAATATGAACCCATATCCATAAAATTCTGATACTTATTTTTGTCCTACCATAGGCTCACATACATTTGTCCTCACATACATATGATAAATTAACTAAAATGAAGTATAATTTAACTTTACCCTAAACAGGTTGCTTGGCTTACACTGCAATAAGATAAATATTACCTATAAGCCTACCATCCAGAGATAAAAATGGATTATATTGGGTGATTTTATAGAAATTTAAATTTTAGAAATTGAGGTTCATAATTAGTGTATCTTTTACAAACGGTATTTGCACTTAGCAATATATCACGACTATTTTCCATGTCGTTAAATATGCTTCTAAAGATGATTTTCATGGCTGCATGTTATCTATTTGTTCCCTGTTGTTGAATATTCCTGTTATTTTGAAGTAAAATTATTCTTTAAAAATAAAAAGAAAGAAGTCAACATGAAGACCCTGATGCTGGGAAAGCTTAAAGGCAAAAGGAGAAGAGGGTGGCAGAGGATGAGATGGTTAGATAGCATTACCGACTCAATGGACACAAATCTGAGCAAACTCCAGTGAATAGTGTAGGACAGGGAAGCCTGGTGTGCTGCAGTTCATGAGGTCGCAAAGATTCATACAACTTAGTGATTGAACAATAATTGGAAATACAGAAAATTGCATCTTAGGTTTGCTATTTGCAAGCTCTGAAACCTTAAGAAAGTCATTTAACCTTTCTTATACAATTTTTATCTGTAAAATAAAAGAATACAAGTGAATAATATTTTGCACATATATTAGATTCTATGATTATAAGAATAGTACATAAGTTATTCTAAGACACTGCTGTCAAACGGGAGTACTATATACCCAAAGACACATACAACCAGGGACTTTCTGGTGCCTTAAGGATTGATAAAGTTACCAGCCCTGTTATCTCGACATCAACCAATCAGAGAATTGTACATGAGCTGATCACAGACACAGGGACACCTCTCCCTCACCTGGCTTTTAAAAATGCTTTACCAAAATGCTTATGGGAATTCGAGGGTTTGGGGCACAACTTGCCCATTCTGCTTGCATGATTCTGCATTAAACCCTTCTTTGTTCCAAACGCTGATGTTTTGGTTAGTTTGGCCTTACTGTACAATTTGGCACACAAACTTGCATTCAGTAGCATTTCCATATGTATACCCTAGTGTTTTCTCATACATGAGTATCTACTAAGATTAAAATACTCCATTCAGTAATGAAAATGCAAATATGAATGACATATGACTTTTATACTCAAGAAGTTCAAAATCTATTGGCCAAAACTGAAAAGATCTTAAACACACAATGATAATGCTTCTAAGGGAATATTTCCTCTCTTTTTTTTTCTTCTTTGTGTTTTAGAACTAGCCCAGCTCATAAACTATTTGTCAGTTTCCCAGGATGATGCAGATACCAAGGCTGATATTTCAGCATTGATGATATGTTATGTTTCGGGAGAGATTTACAGTTCCTTCCCACAAACAATGCCCATTTGATCTCACAGCAGGTGTGAAAAGTAAGTAAGCACCAGTCATCCACGTTCAACAGCAAGCTAGAGAAATGATGTAACTTCTTCAAGGTCACACAATTAGAGGATGAAAGTTAGGATTCAAACTATTTCAGATCGTTGGTCTAATGTTTTCATTCTTTCTTTTGATACATACCAGTTCTTTGAAAATTTTGTTCAATTTTAGATTCAGTTCAGTTCAGTTCAGTTCAGTCACTCAGTCGTGTCCGACTCTTTGCGACCCCATGAATCACAGCACGCCAGGCCTCCCTGTCCATCACCAACTCCCAGAGTTCACTCAGACTCATCTCCATTGAGTCAGTGATGCCATCCAGCCATCTCATTCTCTGTCGTCCCCTTCTCCTCCCGCCCCCAATCCTTCCCAGCATCAGAGTCTTTTCCAGTGAGTCAAGTCATCACATGAGGTGGCCAAAGTATTGCAGTTTCAGCTTTAGCATCAGTCCTTCCAATGAACACCCAGGATTGATCTCCTTTAGAATGGACTGGTTGGATCTCCTTGCACTCCAAGGGACTCTCAAGAGTCTTCTCCAGCACCACAGTTCAAAAGCATCAATTCTTCGGTGATCAGCTTTCTTCACAGTCCTACTCTCACATCCATACATGACCGCTGGAAAAACCATAGCCTTGACTAGACTGACCTTTGTTGGCAAAGTAATGTCTCTGCTTCTTAATATGCTATCTAGGTTGGTCATAACTTTCCTTCCAAGGAGTAAGCATCTTTTAATTTCATGGCTGCAATCAGCATCTGCAGTGATTTTGGAGCCCCCAAAAATAAAGTCTGACACTGTTTCCACTGTTTTCCCATCTATTTCCCATGAAGTGATGGGACCAGATGCCATGATCTTTGTTTTCTGAATGTTGAGCTTCAAGCCAAGAACCTTTTCACTCTCCTCTTTCACTTTCATCAAGAGGCTTTTGAGTTCTTCTTCACTTTCTGCCATAAGGGTGGTGTCATCTCCATATCTGAAGTGATTGATATTTCTCCCGGCAATCTTGATTCCAGCTTGTGCTTCTTCCAGCCCAGCGTTCCTCATGATGTACTCTGCATAGAAGTTAAATAAGCAGGGTGACAATATACAGCCTTGACGTACTCCTTTTCCTATTTGGAACCAATCTGTTGTTCCATGTACAGTTCTAACTGTTGCTACCTGACCTGCATACAGGTTTCTCAACAGGCAGGTCAGGTGGTCTGGTATTCCCATCACTTTCAGAATTTTCCACAGTTTATTGTGATCCACACAGTCAAAGGCTTTGGCATAGTCAATGAAGCAGAAATAGATGGTTTTCTGGAACTCTCTTGCTTTCTCCATGATCCAGCGGATGTTGGCAATTTGATCTCTGGTGCCTCTGCCGTTTCTAAAACCTGCTTGAACATCTGGGAGTTCACGGTTCACATATTGCTGATTAGAATCAATAATTAGATCCAGCAGTTAGATTTAAGATTGAAAGAAATAATAACCATGTACAGACCACATATTTCCCACATTCTACCTTTTACTAGGCTCAATTTTCCTAATCACTTTGAGAGCAGTAGAAAGATACAGCAGTACTGAAGAATGATCAGTTGAAGAAGATATTTTATTTACTGAATTAGAAAAGGAAAATCAGTAGGAAAACATCTTCCATGCAGTAAAAAACCTTATTTAGAAGAAGTTAACAATTTGGACATAAATAATTGGAGGTGTTTAAAGGTTGTGCTGGAGTTACCATAGTAAGACATGGGAGAGGAGGCTATGAGCTGTTAATAGGAATGAATTAAACAGAGAAAGCAGATAACCCAGGCTAAGTGAGTAAAAGATTTTCTCAGAACCTGGACTATACAGGACTCCCTCAGTGTTGCCATGCTTAAACACCCACTCTGCTGTATAAACATATTATTTGAGAATGTGAAATTGTTAGTCTCTCATTTGTGTCCAACTCCTTGCGAACCCATGGACTGTAGCCCACCATGCTCCTCTGTCCATGGTATTCTCCAGGCAAGAACACTGGAGTGGGCTGCCATTCCCTTCTCCAGGAGATCTTCCTGACCCGGGGATTGAACCCAGGTCTCCTGCATTGTAGGCAGATTCTTTACCATCCGATCCACCAAAAAGCTCAATATATGTAATAATAGTTAAACAGCAAACAGAACAGAGCAATGCTTAGCTCTGTCAGTTCCACTATAGGGAAAGGTTAAGGAGAAATTTGTGCAAAGGAAAAAGGATGACAAACGAATTTAAGGGATTTTTTTCTTTACTGTGCCAGCACGTTTGCTAAACTAGACACCACAAGTCAGCTGGATCTCCTGCTGGCATTATCCGTTAACATATTAAACTCAGGATTTGGGGCATCCACACTCTCCTTTCTGCCTCTTCTACAGAATTATCACTGGGAAAAACCCCAGGGCTAGGAGAAGATTGGACAGCTTCATGGGTTTGTCATAGGCTGTAAGCAATAGTACCAGCAGGTACCTGCAGGCATCACCTCAGATCTGAGGCCTGCAAGCACACACAAAGGGTGAAAGGGTTATAAGAGAGCGCTGACAAGGACACCCTAAGCTGAACGTCACTGCCATGCTGTAGAAACACATGCCAACTGCCTTTCCAGGCCACTTTTGTGTTTGTCTAGTGAGCCAGTGTCTCTCTAATGGGAAGCATCACAGAGGTGTTTAAATTATCTACAGAAACTCCTGTGACATTGATTTTACCCTTTCTGTGAGCCAGAGTTCAGCAACAAAAACCTTTGCATGAAAGAGTCAGAAAAAATGCCAGAACTCAAAATGTCTCCTGGTCAATGCCCTATTTCCTTAGCACAGAGGCACAGCTTTGCCTTTGTCTATTACCAGATCTGTCCTTCAATTTGAAGCCATCTGTTCCACAAACTTCTGAGACTTGGGCCAAGGGAACTTTAAACCAAGAAACCATTTCACCAAATGTCAGTCAGTGTCTGGCATCTGGCTGAAATCTAAAAGCTCAGAACATGAAGTTTTAGGAGGCTGAAGCCTTTTCTCGAATTTGACAAAGTGTGGTGTGTACTTTAAAATTTATATTTATTTTATGTTTCTGGTTACAAAATGATTTGATGTTCATTATAAATAGTTTAAAATGTAAAGAACCAGAAAAAAAGTAAAAATGATTCCTGATCACACCATACAGATATAACCACTATTTTTGCGTTGTTATATTTCCTTGTCTCCTTTTATATCTTGCTTGCTTCATACACTCAGCACCATATTTTTATATTACAGTGTATATCTGCTCCTCCTTATATATTGTCTGGGTCACTTAATAGTGAATTAAAATATTAATCTATCATAAGGCAGTGCTTTATTAATCAATTCTAAACTGACATACACATACATTTTTTTCCAGTTTTAAGTAAAATAGCTTAGAGAATGTCTTTGTTGGTGTAACACTGTGTGCATCTGATTTCTGCCTTAATTTTTTTCTAGAATCACTGCTATGATAAACATCAACGCATATGTATAAAATTCTGAAACATTTGCCATGTTGACTTTTAGAAAGTTGGTACTCTTTCAAAGCTGTGTATGTAGAGGAGTTCTATCTCATTGTATCCTGCCAACAGAATAAATACCCCAGGTATCTGAAAAGTATACAAATGTTATTTTGAATTCCCATTCCTGAAATTAATCATATTTCTGTTTCTCCTTCTCTTAACCTTGTCTCTAAAAGTTGCTTTCTTGCTATGGGAAAAGAACCTAAATTCTGTGATACTCTGTTCCGCAGTGTACCCTAGTCTCTGCCCACTGCCTGGCATTTCAGCACTTCTTAGGAAAGAAGCTTCCTGGAGGCTCAGTGGGAAAGAATCTGCCTGCAATGCAGGAGACACAGGAGACCAGGTTCAATCACCTGGAGAAGGTAATGGCTATGCACTCCAGTATTCTTGCCTGGGAAATCCCATGGACAGAGGATCCTGGCAGGCTACAGTTCATGGGGTTGCAAAGAACTGGACACAATTTAGCAACAGACTTTCTTTTCAGGAGGGAGAGGTGCGCGCATGCTAGCACTTCCTGACAATCTGATCACATCAAAAGCACGTACAACTGCATTTCTCAACGTTTATACCTTCTTGTAGTTCTCAGTTGTTGCAGGTTTCCTAATTTAAAAAAAAAATCCTATACATATCTTTTCATGTGTACTACTTTTATTATTTTTATACTTTTCGTTTGTACTTTATTCCACCGTTCAGCCTACCAGATTTGGTGGTTTTGTTTTGAGAAATCAATCAGTACCTTCTCCAACCACCTTCTTTCCCCACTTTCACCTCCAAAAGCAAAGCAAAAAGCAAAGTCAGCTTCTCCTGAGACTTTGTCCTATTAACACCCTTCCTGTACTCCGGAGACCACTACTTCCCAGAGGAATCCTCTCTTCCAGACACCTACCAAAACCCAGGTGTGTGCTTCGCTAGCCATGACTTAATCCCCCAGTGTGAGATGATAAATCAGTGTATTTGCTGAATCACTCATGCTGTGATTCCTTTCACTTAAAGGTTTTAAGAGAAATTAAAGAAAAATATCAACTTTCCAAGATTCTAAAGAAATAATGGTTTAAGGATACGTAATGGGTGAAACACTTTGGGTCAGAGAGCCTTATTTGGGGCTCCCTTGTTACTTGCGTCCAATTGCTGTCTTTTGAAAGACTGCTATTTTGCCCTGAAATGTAAATTTGAATCCCAAGTTCATCTTCAATTTTATTAGGCCCTCAGTTCCATAATTACTTCCATTTTTACAAACACAATCTTCTTTCTACACGAATGGCCAGCATTTGGCTCTGCTTCCTCCAGTTGCTTTCAATTTGGGAGGAGGTTCACCACCTGCTGAACCGGGCCTGCCCTATGAACTTTGCCATAAGCTAAAACTCAGAGCATTTTAAAACAAGAAGGAAATTTAATGGGACCAGATGAGCCTCCAAGACCCAGGATGCTGAGAAATTAGGCAAGTTACAAGACAATGCAGGTGATTAATGCCCTCCAGCACTCAAGCCAATGCTTCCTATTACAATTATATTATTTGCTGTGCTATTATTGAAAATGTCCTGTGAGATAAATCCTAAAAGCTCAAGTGCATTTTCTTTCACCTCTGTTAGTATCACAGCCTCATGTTAACCTTTTCCTTTGTAACCAATTCTTCCTAAAAACTCATCCAGCGCCTGTGAAAAGGAATAGCTCCTCAGTTCAGTTCAGTTCAGTTGCTCAGTCATGTCCGACTCTTTGAGACTAGGTCAAAATAAAAGTTACAAATACATAGGTGCAACCTCAGATGAGTCGAAAAGCGAGTGTGCCGCTGCCACAGCCCTGCTCCTCACAATTACATTTTCTCTTCATCATGTGCTGTGCACCTGCTTTGAAGGGATGGGCTTCCAGGAACGCAAATGATTCTGCATCTGAATCCACATTTTTTCAGCTTAATGCACTTTATGCATATGCTAATCTTTGAACCATCATACCTCAAAGAGGTGTGAGAATATATATATGGCTACTATTCTAATATATATTCATTATACATATATATTTTAATAAAGAGCAAAAGTAGGAAAAGGCAGCAAAAATCTAATAGCTCAATGGTGTGGTATAAAGTACAATGGAGCAGTTGTTTCTCCTTTTAGCAGAAAGAATAGAGTTGTTCAAAACCAAGAATATCTTTCCTTTTGGGTTAGGATTTTTTCTTCATAAAATGCACAGGCTTTCAGTCCTGGCAGGTTTTCTTGTGACTGTAAATGAAGCACAATCATTGTCTTTTATGAAAAATAATTCTTGTACTGTTTGACTAACCAAGGAAATAGCATCTTAAGCACCAGGATCGCATATGGAGGAAAGCTAAGCTGCTGAAGAGGGAAGGTCTTGTCACAGCAAGCCAAAGCATGAGATCTGTGCAGGTCCAATGCCCAGACCCTCACCTAAATAAGAAAACGAATGGGACTAGCTTGGTCTTCAGAATCTTGCAAGGCAGAGAGGGTGTTCCAGGTCTAAGAGGGACTGAAACATAAGTGACTTCCACTCCTCCAAGACGTGGGAGTCTGTCTGGTTCTCACTCTCATGGCATCTACCCTTTAGGAACTGAAGTTGGGACAACTGTGGTGTGAACTCACTGCGTCTTTCATGAAGAGATGATTTTGATGAGTTTCTTTATAGGTTGCTATATTTATATCCAGGTCAGTTCATTTAAATGTGTGGGATTCATTTGGGAAATTTAATTGAGAAATTTGTAAATCAGTGATCTGATTATCTTTGCCTGACTTAGAATAAGTCTAAATGCAACATAGTATATACATATCTTGAAGAAGGACTAATTTTTTTTTAACTTTTGTTAAACTGAATTAGATTACTCAGAAAGTAAATTCTGAACCTCAGTGTACTGAACCTGGACAAACTGAACCGTATTTTGTGAAATTACATCTTTTACACCACTGAGGAATGAATACATTAAGAAATATGAATTAGAATTGAGGGAAGTAGGAAGATTAAGCATTTTCAATTTACCAAGACTCATTTAAAGACAGAGGCAGAAGGGATCGAGTTTAGTTCTCCATACCACAGAGATCACTAACACTGATAGACCTCACCTATATTATTTTGACTTTTCCAAATATCCTTAAGTTATTTGCAGAAGGCATTTTTATTTCAACTTTGAAACTATAAAAACTAAGGCCAGAGAGGTTCTGTGCCCTCCAGAAGTAAAGTCCACTGACACACAGTGATTTTAACTTACAGTTGAAGCTTATTGCTTCTACAGGCAATTCAAGTAAAAAAAAAAAAAAATTATCCCATTTACAATTACTTTCCACGTTGATGCGTCTTCACGTGTATGTATCTCCTTTCTCCTTTATTTGATCAAAATTCTTACTGAGCTGGAATATGTCTTATTCATCTTCATATCTTCTGCTCCATAGCCTGATAACTTGCACATGTTGGGGCTCAGGACAGCCCACCACAAATTATGTCACAGTGACATACTGATTATTTTGAATTACAGTTTCATGGGAAACAGTCATTGCAAGAAGAAAGCTCTAATCTTCCTCTGTTGCAATGAAATCAGGAAATAAATCTCCCATGTGAAAGCTACCTGCCCTGTACAAGTAGGTACAGAGATAGCCTCATCACTAGAGACAAGGAATTGAGGACCAAGAAGGCTGTATAAACAAACATTGTTACTTCTTGACTAATTTACTATTCCTTGCCCAATTTCTGTTTAAATTCATCACTAATTAAGTACCCAAGTCCAACTTTCTATATTGTCAATTCATCACAAATTTATTGTTTCTGTTTTAAAAGTACAAAAGCTGACTGCTACAGCTATTTCTTAAGTCCCATTTCCATTAAACCTCCACATGCACAAATTAAATTTTTAATTTCTTTCTCTTGTCTGTTTTGTGTCAACTTAATTATAAGACAACACAAAAGAATCAAAAAGATAAGTGGAAAAATCCCACCCTTTCTGACACACACATTAACCTATAGTTTGGACTATACTTTTAACAGATACTCATATAATTATTTAATAATCACATGTATACTTTTAATATGTACAGTTCTCATCCGTTACTATTTGTCAGTGAGAAAATACTGCTTTCTTTACATTAAATCCTTTTTATAGATAAAGCAAAAAATTATCTGGCTCTCTTTTATACCACTCTCCGATTTGAGTTTTTAAAAAATGACTTTGGACACTCTTTTATGACTTTGTCTCAAGTTATTTTGTCCCATGTATGAAAATTGAGGCTCCTGGTGGACATATAACCTTCTGCCTTTAGTCAGAATGGGTAACTTATTCCTTAGCATCTAATAAAAGTTTTAATTCTGTTTTGTTATCTTCTATAATCATTTCTTCATCTGTTTGGGGCTGCTATAATAGAATACCATAGTTGGGTAGCTTATATAATGGAAATGTATTTCTCACAATTCTAGAGGCTAGAAAATCCAGGTTCAGGATACCAGAAGATTTGCTGTCCAATAAGAGCCCACTTCCTGGTTTGTGGATGGCCGTCTTCTTAAAAAGCCTTCACATGACACAGAGCAGAGAGAAGTAAGCTCTCTCATGTCTTTTTACAAGGGCATTGATCCCATTTATGAGGACTCCACTCACATGACCTAGTTATCTCAGAAGGCCCCACTTCCTAATAACATCACATTGGAATTAAGGTTTTAGCATAAGAATTTGGAGGAGCACAAGCATTCAGCAGCAAGCTGACACACTTGAAACTCCTAATCAGTTAAAAAAAAAAAAAAGCCACACGTTATTCAGGGTTTTTAAAAAAATATAGAACTCATTTGACATTAAAATGTAAATGATTTTATCTAAAATCCTTTAAAAAAAGTATTTCTCTGGTCAAGATGACCTAATAAAGAAAACATAAGGGTGTACATGCTGACCTCAAACATGGTAAATGCGAAGATGATTTTCATAAAAAAAGCAGAAACAAATTTTAAATGATTTGTATGATCTTATGGGGGATTCCCTATCCTACCCCCAGAAAGTGACTGCAGATGAAAGTGACTCTTGTCTCAGTCAAAGGGTTACCACATCACATGATTGCCTGCTTTTTGTGACCTCTGCCATCAAATGTTAACTACCACAAATTCTGGGCTTCTTGCCACTGTAACTGCCTCCAAAACATATTTTGTAATTTCCTTTATAAACATTTTCATGCTGAAAATAATGAAAAATGGAATGGGCATAATAATCCAAAAAGCAGTTTTGACTGTTCATAAACAAAGACCCCAATCTGTGGCCCCCATTTGCAACTAGCATAACTTGAGAACCATCACCACTAGCATAAATTTAATGGTCCTTTCCATTTATCCCTTGCTTCAAAGCTCATTCTCAAAATATAATCATTACAGCCAAATTTTGGACTCTATACTGAAATGTGAAAAATCATTTTGATATGACTTATAGGGCTGGCAAAAAAAAAAATCAAATGCTACCATGGTGATACAGAAGTAGCAATATGAAAACATAATGCCTTGGGTTATTTTAAGTTTCAGAAGCTCATGTTAGCTCAACCAAAGCAGAAAACAATTTAAAATAATAAAGAAACAGAAAGAAGCTAGACATGAAAGAAAGACTGTATTGTATAGTTTCGTTTATATGAACTGATTGTATAGTTTCGTTTATATGAACTGCTCAAAATAGGCATAGAGATAAAAATAAAGGGTTGGGGGTAGCAGGAGTGGAGAGTACTAATGAGTACAAGTTTTTCAGGGGGTGATGAAACAGTCTGAAATTACAAAATGATGATGGTTGTCCAACTCTATGAAGTATACTAAAAACCACTGAATCATACATACACTATGAAAGGGAAACTTTCATGGTATGTGAATTATATCTCAGTGAGAAAGAAAGATGCTGCTAGTTCAACCCTATACTGGTGATGGAGTTTTGGATAAATGGAACTTTTGTAGAAAAGTATAGAAAAGAATAAGAACTATTATTGCCATTCCATTAGTATGAAACATACAATTTTATTGGCAATACTCTTGTGCTCCAGCATTCATACAATGATGTACAGTCATTGTTGGGGGTTGAATAGTATCCCCAAGAAATATATGTTCAAGTCCTAATTCCTGATACCTGTGGTTGTGACCTTATATGAAAACAGGGTCTTTCATGCATATAGATAAAGTTATGCTGGATTAGAATGGGTTGTAACCCAATGATTGGTATCCTTTAAAAGGAGAGAAATTGGGACACAGAAAGGAAGAAGTCAGGGGCATAGACGGGCGAAGAAGTCAGGGGCTTAGATTGGGGGCAGAATTGCATCGACAAGTCAAAAAATTCCAAAGACTGCTGGCAACTGCCAGAAGCTATGAAAGAGAAGCGTGATCCAGATTCCTGTTCAGCGCATACAGAAGGAAACAATCCTGCTGACATCTTGGTTTGAGATTTTCAGCGTGAGATCATAAATTTCTGTGTCCTAAGCCATCTAGTTTGTGGAAATCAGTTATGGAAGTCTCAGGAAACTACTATGGAAACACTGACATATTTGTTATTATAGACAAAGGGTTATAGGAATTGAGTCAAACTCCTGTTGTGTCAATTACTTTACATATAAATTGAGGATAATAATATCTGTCCATTCACCTGCTGAGAGAAAACGATGTGAAGTGCTTTATAAATACAGACTATTACTCCCTTTAAAGAAAAAAAAAAAAAAGGAAAGAAACAGAAACCACAAATAACTTTTAAAAAGTCTTTTTTTTTTTACTTTCCCAAGAACCTTAATGCCTTAGTTTAAGAGTTCAGTTCAGTTCAGTCGCTCAGTCATGTCCAACTCTTTGCGACCCCATGAATCAAGGCACACCAGGCCTCCCTGTCCATCACCAATTCCCGGAGTTCACTCAAACTCATGGCCATCGAGTCGGTGATGCCATCCAGCCATTTCATTCTCTGTCATCCCTTCTCCTCCTGCCCCCAATCCCTCCCAGCATCAAGGTCTTTTCCAATGAGTCAACTCTTTGCATGAGGTGGCCAGAGTATTGGAGTTTCAGCCTCATCATCAGTCCTTCAATGAACACCCAGTACTGGTCTCCTTTAGAATGGACTGGTTGGATCTCCGTGCAGTCCAAGGGACTCACAAGAATCTTCTCCAGCACCACCGTTTCAAAAGCATCAATTCTTCGACACTCAGCTTTCTTCACAGTCCAACTCTCACATCCATACATGACCACTGGAAAAACTATAGCCTTGACTAGACGGACCTTGGTTGGCAAAGTAATGTCTCTGCTTCTTAATATGCTATCTAGGTTGGTCATAACTTTCCTTCCAAGGAGTAAGCATCTTTTAATTTCATGGCTGCAATCACCATCTGCAGTGATTTTGGAGCCCAAAAAAATAAAGTCTGACACTGTTTCCACTGTTTCCCCATCTATTTCCCATGATGTGATGGGACCAGATGCCATGATCTTCATTTTCTGAATGTTGAGCTTTAAGCCAACTTTTTCACTCTCCTCTTTCACTTTCATCAAGAGGCTTTTGAGTTCCTCTTCACTTTCTGCCATAAGGGTGGTGTCATCTGCATATCTGAGGTTATTGATATTTCTCCTAGCAATCTTGATTTCAGCTTGTGCTTCTTCCAGCCCAGCGTTCCTCATGATGTACTCTTGCATGTAAGTTAAATAAGCAGGATGATAATATACAGCCTTGACGTACTCCCTTTCCTATTTGGAACCAGTCTGTTGTTCCATGTCCAGTTCTAACTGTTGCTTCCTGACCTGCATATAAGTTTCTCAAGAGGCAGGTCAGGTGGTCTGGTATTCCCATCTCTTGAAGAATTTTCCACAGTTGATTGTGATCCACACAGGTCTGTCAAATTCAGCACTATCAACATTTTGGGCCATATATAATTCTTTGTTGGGGGGCCATCATATGTATTGTCAGATGTTCAGCACCATCCCTGGTCTCTGTTCACAAGATACCATAGCAAAGTCTCCCTTACTAATCTTATTCCAACTGTCATGAAAACAAAAAGTGTTTCCAGGCACTACCAGGTAGCCCCCAAAGGACAGAATCTTCCCCTGATGAGAACCACTGGCTACAGAGTCAGGTTGAAGATACAAATAAAAACAAATATGGAATTAAAACTTTTAGAAATAAAATTTTGAGTAATAGAGACAACAATATTTATAGGAAAAGTGGACCATTTCTTTCTTAAGTCTTTTTAGCACTAAGGAACAGCATACTATGTATGTATCAGGCACTGGCTTGTACTTGCCCACTTTGTTATTAATTTGGCTTCAGGAAGGTCAATCAGGTCTTCTCAATACAGTTTATATATATATCACTGCAACAGTAGAGTATGAGTTTGGACAGATGGATCTGATAGATTATTATTTCCTATTTCTGATAGCAGAAAAAGCCTGCTATTACAAGGATTCAATACCAGCTGTATCACCATACTTGTGTTACCAGTTGTGAGCTTGGGGAAGTCACTTGACATTCTAAGTCTCAGTTTTCTCTGTCAATGAATAAACCATTACATTGTGTGTTAAGAATTAAAGATCATATACGTGAAATACCTGGCATATTAAAGGTATTAATTACCATGACTTTCCACTAATAATTCACCTGCCATTAATGACTTCCATTATTATTTTGTTCCCACATCATTACTATTGTTAACTGGGACAAAGGATCTGCTATATTACTTTGTATCCTGAATTCAATCCAATGTGCATTGAGGACAAATCCTCTTGATAGTGGTATATGTTTACTTCATTTGAGTCACATAAACAAGGTCATTTTATTCATTCCAAATTAGAAGTTATGAATTATTCTGAACATAAAGGAATTGGATTTGAGGACCTTATTATACTTTGTACTTTTCTGAGCCATAAACTCAATTTTTCTATTTCTGTCTGCTAATATAAACATATCCCTATATCTGACACTAATAATTCAGTTTCTCACTTCAATGCAACCTACCTAAAATTCTACTTAGCCATCTTTCTATGGAAACTATTTGTAGCTGTCTTGTCTTGAAGGAAAATGTCCTCTTTATCATAATTTTGATCTGACATTCTTACACTATATTAATGTATCATTAAACTTTGTGCAACATCTTTAAAACAATTTCAATATTTTTCTTCCTCCTTAAAAAGCAATATATGTTCAGGGTATCTGATTTTTAAAATACAAATAAACAAAGTGAATAAAATTTAAAACAACATTTTTCTCTGAGGCATCTCACCACTAATATGCTAATAATATGAAAACCATGCATCTTGTCAAATCAGGCAGTATTCAGAAATATATAACATCTAATTTCTGCTTTTATAGGAAAGCACACAATGCTGTGGGAGCACACTCAAGGTTTCTGACCCACATTTGGTTGATCATGAAGGCTTCCTGGAAGAAGTGAGTCCTGAAACCTGAGAAGGAGTTTACTAATCAAAGGAACAAGGAGGTAGACATGAACAGTCTAGGCAGTGGGAGGTCATGGCATGAGCAAAAGCCTAGTGAGAAAGAGTATGAGGTCTTGAGAAGATCAGTGTTCAGAAACATGTAGTTAGGATGCTGGTAGTGATTATGGTGGTGCTGGGAATTTGTAAGTGATAAAGCTGATGATATGAGCAGGGGAAAGGGTGTGCAAGACATTATAAACCATATCAAGCAATCTGGTGTTTCTCCTGAGAGCAAAAAGAGTCACTGAGACCTTTAAACAGAAGAAAGGTACATGCAGCTTTTTGTTTTATAGAAATCATTTTTTTGGGGGGGAATGGATTAGAGAGAGGTATTTGTGGGGAATGGATTGAGGGGAAGCCATACTGAAGCAGGGCAGTTAAAAGCCTGTTATGCTAATTTGCGAGAGAGATGATGAGAGCTCAACTAAGATAATGACAGTAAAGTTGGAGAAAAGTGAATGGGTTTAGGAGATATTTAAGAGGTAAATTAAGCTTTTTAAAAATGGTAATTGCTTTGATATGAATGCTGAGAGAAAAAGGTGAATCAAAAATAATGCCCACAGAGGTTTCAGATTTAAATATTTGAGTCAAATTACCTCACAGAATCTCCATTTTCCAATCCCTAACAAATTGAAGCAGATTAACAAAAACTCATTTATATTCTCCATCTCTCTTGCTCTCCCTCATTTATGTATATACAGTATCATTATAAATTGTGTACATGTATATATAATTATATGTGGAAATATACAAATGCATATACATAAAATAAATAGCAAATAAACATGGTAAGGGAAACAGCCCAATGCTCTAAAACTCAAAAAGCAGCAGTCAAAGGGAAAACCCAAAATTCCTGAAGTAGAACAAAGAGGCACATGCAGATAGGCTTCCATCCTATACCCCAATCTGATATATTTTGATCAGAAAAATAATGATAATTCTCACTACTACTCTCAACTCTGAAAGGAGACCAAACAGTTGAGTAATTTGAAGCATAAAAGAAACGGCTCCTGATTGCTTTATAGAGGTAAAGTTTCATGAATGGGAGGATGATACAAACACTAAGGTCTTTCCACAGAGGAAGAACATACACACCTCAACAAAGTACCACAGAGTCCTAAAGAGTGCATTCAACAAACCTCAGAATAATCACAGATCCCGGTTATTTCAACTGAGTACAGCTCTGCAGTTCTGAAGCCCTAAGCCTACCGCCACAGCCTTAGGCATGCAGAGAATACAAAATAGAATACTATAGCTTTTTGGCTTCATGTCAATTTATGGTGAAACCAATACAATATTGTAAAATAATTAGCCTCCAGTTAAAAACAAAAATAAAATAAAATGAAAATTGAAAAAAAAAAAGAATACTATAGCTTTTTGGTTATGTAGCAATGGGCACATGGTTTATACATAGAGAGTCAAAAAGATGCCTACACTGTAACATAGCAAAGGAAAGGCCTGGAAAGAGCCATGCAGGATGCAAAACATGATACAGTACACTTGCAAATGAATGAAAGCAAATGAGCAAATAGAGAATTCGGAAAAAAAAGAAAAGTTTTAAGCCTAGAAAATGTAACCCTCAGAACAAAAGAGACTACCTGAAGAAATATTGAGCCATAGAGTAATCTAATAAGAACATTTATATTAGAGCTCTACTCAATGTAAAGATATTAAAATAACAGAAATGACATGCATGAGGAGGCTGTAGTCCTTCAGAAATAAAATTACTTGTTTAGAGGAAAACAAATAAATTTGAAACAGCAGAGAAGAGAAAAGTCAATTAACTAATTTGGAGACATGGCAAGGTGTAAACACCACAAATGCAAATATGAAAGAGTATTTAAAACAAGAAAAACTAAATTAATTTAATAAACCTGAAGAACAAAGGTTCTCCAACATGGGTATCATTGGTAGCTCTAAATAGAAAACTCCACAAATGATATAGAAAAGAAATTTTAAAATATAACCCAAGAAAGCTTCCCAGAAAGAAAAGAAAGAAGAGGGGAAAGGGAAGGAAAGAGAAGAGAACAAAATAATAATAATAATAAATTATGTCGAAGCAGCTCCCTCAGTCTTTTTTCTAGATCCTTATGAAGTAAATTTTATTATTATCCTGTTTACAGATGTCAAAACTAAGGAATAGAGACAGATAAATAATTTGGCCCAGATCACACAATTTAAATACAGTGTGACAGTGACATCAAACAGTAAAAGAACACATATTCCAGGAAGACTGGAAACTAAAATAAGTGAATATACTTGAGGCAAAAGAAATAACCTTAGTGATTCTTCAAATAGGAATACATTTTTTTCTATAATGTGAGATCTCAAACTTGTCCTGACAGCATGCTACCATCTTCCCCACCCCTCCATGGCCCTCTGCTTCTCATTTATATCAGAAGCATATTTCTCAATATGGAAAGCAGACATTTTTAAATGATGTCTATGATTTTATGAAGAATTCTCTAAGCCACCCCCAACACCTATCCAGATGAAGTATCACCCTACATTACCCCACAATGAAGCTGAAAGCCCACAAATGAGCTACATATTTAACACTTCTGAACAGATTTTTAATCTTCATCTTCAAACCTGAGAAAACAACCAAGGATTACAGATAGCTAAACAAAACTTCTTTTATGAAAGAAAAATAGCAGGGGAAAAAAAAAAAACCCAGAAGAGCCAGATTTCACAAAGAAGGAAATGTTCAAAACCTACCACTATATCATAAGAGAAATTTGATTCATGAAACAAGAGCTTCCTGATTTCAAAATTACTACAAAACTACAGAAATCAGAGTATAGTAATGATATTGAATAGACAAAACCCATTAATCTTGAGAAAAAAGGCCAGGCAATCCCAACTGAAGAATATTCTACAAAATATCTGATCAATAAACCTCAGAACTGTTAAGGTCAAAAGAAAGAGGAGTGGAAAAAAAGAAAAAGAAAAGTCTGAGAAACGGTCACAGAGCAGAGGAACTAAGGACACCTGATAACTAAATGTAATGTGATATCAAGTATGAGAAACCCTTCCATTGACAAAGAGCATTAGGACAAAAGTAGTGAGTTCTAGATAAATTATAGAAGGTAGTTTAATTAGTCATATATAAATGCATGTTCCTTAGTTCTGACAAATGTACCATGATAAAGCAAGATATTAGCAACAAAGGATACTGGATGTGGAATATACAGGAATACTCTGTCTATACTATTTTTTTTTCAATTTTTCCTATGAATCTAAAACCATTAAAAATAAAAGGTTTACAGGGAAAAAAATGAATGTCTGCTATGCTGTTCACCTATTGTTGAAAATGATTATTTCTTGGGGGGCAGGAGGTTGGCATCTTATGCTTTTCCATTTTCTTTTCTGAAATATTTTTTACTTTCAGTTTTGTTCTTCTCTTTACTTTATAAATTCTTTCTAGTCATCACATATTTTTCCTAAACCATAACCTAGTTTTTCCTAAAAACAAAATTCAACTGTTAGGATGCCCAGGTTTCTGACTTGAAATACTAGACAGATGGTGGTTACAGTGACTACTTATTATTACAATAATACCACAAAACTAACCACTGCAAACTCAATGGTTTACATGGAACATTTATTTTTCTGGGGCTTCATAAGTTGAACGGTTCTATGAAGACCTACAACACCTTTTAGAACTAACACCCAAAAAAGATGTCCTTTTCATTATAGGGGACTTGAATGCAAAAGTAGGAAATCAAAAACACCTGGAGTAACAGGCAAATTTGGCCTTGGAGCATGAAATGAAGCAGGGCAAAGGCTAATAGAGTTCTGCCAAGAGAACGCACTGGTCATAGCAAACACCCTCTTCCAACAACACAAAAGAAGACTCTACACATGGACTTCACCAGATGGTTAACACCGAAATCAGATTGATCATATTCTTTGCAGCCAAATATGGAGAAGCTCTATACAGTTAGCAAAAACAAGACCAGGAGCTGACTGTGGCTCAGATCATGAACTCCTTATTGCCAAATTCAGGCTTAAATTGAAGAAAGTAGGGAAAACCACTAGACCACTCAGATATGACCTAAATCAAATCCCTTATGATTATACAGTGGAAGTAAGAAATAGATTTAAGGGTCTAGATCTGATAGATAGAGTGCATGATGAACTCTGGATGGAGGTTCATGACATTGTACAAGAGACAGGGACCAAGAGCATCCCCATGGAAAAGAAATGCAAAAAAGCAAAATAGCTGTCTGAGGAGGCTTTACAAATAGCTGTGAAAAGAAGAGAAGTGAAAAGCAAAGGAGAAAAGGAAAGATATAAGCATCTGAATGCAGAGTTCCAAAGAAAAGCAAGGAGACATAAGAAAGCCTTCCTCAGTGATCAATGCAAAGAAATAGAGGAAAACAACAGAATAGGAAAAACAAGAGATCTTTTCAAGAAAATTAGAGATATCAAGGGAATATTTCATGCAAAGGTGGGCTCGATAAAGGACAGAAATGGTATGGACCTAACAGAAGCAGAAGATATTAAGAAGAGGTGGCAAGAATACACAGAAGAACTGTACAAAAAAGATCTTCACGACGAAGATAATCATGATGGCGTGATCACTCACGTGGAACCAGACATCTTGGAATGTGAAGTCAAGTGGGCCTTAGAGAACATCACTAAGAACAAAGCTAGTGGAGGTGATGGAAATCCAATTGAGCTATTTCAAATCCTGAAAGATGATGTTGTGAAAGTGCTGCACTCAATATGCCAGCATATTTGGAAAACTCGGCAGTGGCCACAGGACTGGAAAAGGTCAGTCTTCATTCCAATCCCAAAGAAAGGCAATGCCAAAGAATGCTCAAACTACCGCACAATTGCACTCATCTCACATGCTAGTAAAGTCATGCTCAAAATTCTCCAAGCAAGGCTTCAGCAGTATGTGAACCGTGAACTTCCAGATGTTCAAGCAGGTTTTAGAAAAGGCAGAGGCACCAGAGATCAAATTGCCAACATCCGCTGGATCATGGAGAAAGCAAGAGATTTCCAGAAAAACATCTATTTCTGCTTTATTGACTATGCCAAAGCCTTTGACTGTATGGACCACAATAAACTGTGGAACATTCTGAAGAGATGGGAATACCAGACCACCTGACGTGCCTCTTGAGAAACCTGTATGCAGGTCAGGAAGCAACATTTAGAACTGGACATGGAACAACAGACTGGTTCCAAAAGGAAAAGGAGTACGTCAAGGTTGTATATTGTCACCTTGCTTATTTAACTTCTATGCAGAGTACATCATGAGGAATGCTGGGCTGGAAGAAGCACAAGCTGGAATCAAGATTGCTGGGAGAAATATCAATAACCTCAGATAAGCAGATGACACCACCTTTATGGCAGAAAGTGAAGAAGAACTCAAAAGCCTCTTGATGAAAGTGAAAGAGGAGAGTGAAAAGGTTGGCTTGAAGCTCAACATTCAGAAAACAAAGATCATGGCATCTGGTCCCATCACTTCATGGGAAATAGATGGGGAAACAGTGGAAACAGTGTCAGACTTTATTTTTCTGGGCTCCAAAATCACTGCAGATGCTGATTGCAGCCATGAAATTAAAAGACGCTTACTCCTTGGAAAGAAAGTTATGTCAACCTAGATAGCATATTAAAAAGCAGAGACATTACTTTGCCAACCAAGGTCCGTCTAGTCAAGGCTATAGTTTTTCCCTTGGTCATGTATGGATATGAGTGTTGGACTGTGAAGAAAGCTGATCGCCGAAGAATTGATGCTTTTGAATTGTGGTGCCGGAGAAGACTCTTGAGAGTCCCTTGGACTGCAAGGAAATCCATCCAATCCATTCTAAAGGAGATCAGTCCTGGGTGTTCATTGGAAGGACTGATGCTAAAGCTGAAACTCCAATTCTTTGGCCACCTCATGCGACGAGTTGACTCACTGGAAAGAGTCTGATGCTGGGAAGGATTGGGGGTGGGAGGAGAAGGGGACGACAGAGAATGAGATGGCTGGATGGCATCACCGACTCTGTGTACATGAGTATGAGTGGACTCCGGGAGTTGGTGATGGACAGGGAGGCCTGGCGTGCTGTGATTCATGGGGTCGCAAAGAGTCGGACACAACTTAGCGACTGAACTGAACTGAGCTTCAGGTAGCAGATTAGGTGCAAGTCAATTCCCTGTGTCCCTCATTCTCCTTGGATCAGTATCTATTAGCTTTTCTCATGGCAAAGATCACAGGAGGATGAGAAGAAACAATCAAAGCCTCAGCCCCAAACTCACCAGTTTTCACTTCACCAACTTCCCACTGGCTTTCACAGGTCACTTGGCCTCACTCAGGATTGATCTGGCAGGAAACATATTCTACCCTCTTTAGTAATTAGTATCACAAAACAGGTGGAAAAGAACATAGATGCAAAATTATAATGCAAAAAAGTTATGGAAAGTTAAATGCACTGATTCAATCTACCTTTTGTTGTTGTTCAGTTGCCGGGTTGTGTCTGACTCTGTGACCCCATGGACTGCAGCATGCCAGGCCTCCCTGTCCCTCACCATCTCCCCAAATTTACCCAAATTCATACCCATTGCATCAGTGATGCCATCCAGCCATCTCATAATTTACTGAGAGGACAGCAAAGTCATTCCCTACCTATTTTTTATATAATCATTTCATCTAACATTTAGTCCCCTTGTAAGGCTGGGCAGTCATGGCCAGAGCTTGGGCTGGGGAAGCAACAGGCCCTCCAGTAGTCCCACTTGGACCTTGGACTAGAAGCTCATGACACAGGATGGTTGTTTGTTTTTTGTCCAGTTTTGTCCGACTCTTTATGACCCTAAAGATTAGGATTTTCAAGGCAACTGATTTTGTCCCTTAAATGAGATCAAGAGTAGGAACCTGAGCAGTCAGTGTCCCTAGAAAAATCAGCCTGCTCCCAGAGTAGGTGCCCCCAACTCTTCCTCTGGGAGTGGTAATGAGCATTCAGATCCTTCCAGCTCCATCCCTTACAACAGAGCTTAATGAGCAGTAGAACAAATATTGACACTGCTTCAACATGAAGCATCCCATAAAAAAGCATTTTAAATTTTTTAAATAACTATGGCTCTTGTCACATAGGCCCTGATCACTTCTTTCCCCTCCTTTTCCAAACGTACCTCTTCTTTTCAGTTTATGAAAGTATTAGGCTAGGATTCATCTCAAGATAACTAAATTATCATCTCAAGATAACTAAATTATCTAAATGCTAATTAACCATCACTTTCCAACCATGCCACTGTGGTGAACATCAGTAAACATCTCTAAGCCTCTATTTCCCATTCTGTAAAAAGGAACTGGTATCGATCCCTGGGTTGGAAGATTCCCTGGAGAAGGGAATGCCTACTCACTCCAGTATTCTTGCCTAAAGAATTCCACAGACAGAGGAGCCTGATGGCTTACCATCCATGGGGTCGCAGAATCAGACACAACTGAGTGACTGCTGCTGCTGCTAAGTCGCTTCAGTCATGTCCAACTCTGTGCAACCCCATAGATGACAGCCCACCATGCTCCTCGTCCCTGGGATTCTCCAGGCAAGAATACTGGAGTGGGTTGCCATTTCCTCCTCCAATGCATGAAAGTGAAAAGTGAAAGTGAAGTCGCTCAGTCGTGTCCAACTCTTAGCGACCCCATGGACTACAGCCCACCAGGCTCCTCTGCCCATGGGATTTTCCAGGCAAGAGTACTGGAGCAGGGTGCCATTGCATTCTCCGAACTGAGTGACTAACACTTTCAGTTTCACTTTTACTTCATTACTTCCTCAAATAGCTATTTTGAGAATGGATAACGCTAGGCTGGAAGAAGTACAAGCTGGAATTAAGATTGCTGGGAGAAATATCAATAACCTCAGATATGCAGATGACACTACCCTTATGGCAGAAAGTGAAGAGGAACTAAAAATCCTCTTGATGAAAGTGAAAGAGGAGAGTGAAAAAGTTGGCTTAAAGTTCAACATTCAGAAAACAAAGATCATGGCATCTGGTCCCATCACTTCATGGGAAATAGATGGGGAAACAGTGGAAACAGTGTCAGACTTTATTTTTTGGGCTCCAAAATCACTGCAGATGCTGATTGCAGCAATGAAATTAAAAGATGCTTACTCCTTGGAAGGAAAGTTATGACCAACCTAGATAGTATATTAAAAAGCAGAGACATTACTTTGCCAACCAAGGTCCATCTAGCCAAGGCTATGGCTTTTCCCGTGGTCATGTATGGATGTGAGAGTTGGACTGTGAAGAAAGCTGATAGCCAAAGAATTGATGCTTTTGAACTGTGGTGCTGGAGAAGACTGGACTGCAAGGAGATCCAACCAGTCCATTCTAAAGGAGATCAATCCTGGGTGTTCATTGGAAGGACTGATGCTAAAGCTGAAACTGCAATACTTTGGACACCTCATGCGACGAGTTGACTCACTTGAAAAGACTCTGATGCTGGGAAAGGTTGGGGGCGGGAGGAGAAGGGGACGACAGAGAATGAGATGGCTGGATGGCATCACCGACTCTGTGGACATGAGTTTGAGTGAACTCCGGGAGTTGGTGATGGACAGGGAGGCCTGCCGTGCTGTGATCCATGAGGTCGCGGAGAGTCGGACACGACTGAGCGACTGAACTGAA
Organism: Moschus berezovskii; assembly: GCF_049115385.1. NCBI lineage: Eukaryota > Metazoa > Chordata > Mammalia > Artiodactyla > Moschidae > Moschus > Moschus berezovskii. Next base: position 112,979,737 of record NC_142460.1, on the reverse strand, counting down.
CTGAAACACTTCAGAATCTCTAAAGGGCTCTCCAGCTATCTTATATCCTTATTTAGTCCGTCTAGTCAAGGCAATGGTTTTTCCCGTGGTCATGTATGGATGTGAGAGTTGGACTGTGAAGAAGGCTGATCGCCGAAGAATCGATGCTTTTGAACTGTGGTGTTGGAGAAGACTCTTGAGAGTCCCTTGGACTGCAAGGAGATCCAACCAGTCCATTCTAAAGGAGATCAATCCTGGATGTTCATTTGAGGGACTGATGCTAAAGCTGAAACTCCAATACTTTGGCCACCTCATGCGACGAGTTGACTCACTGGAAAAGACTCTGATGCTGGGAAAGGTTGGGGACGGGAGGAGAAGGGGACGACGGAGAATGAGATGGCTGGATGGCATCACTGACTCTGTGGACATGAGTTTGAGTGAACTCCGGGAGTTGGTGATGGACAGGGAGGCCTGGCGTGCTGTGATTCATGGGGTCGCGGAGAGTCGGACACGACTGCGCGACTGAACTGAACTGAACTGAACTGAATTAAAAATTAATTTGAGTCAATGTATATGTTCTGGGAATTTATTACAAAAACTTGATGATCTGATCAAAGGGTTAAAGAGTGGTAGTTTTTGTTTTTGTTTTTCTTCTCTTGTCAAATATAATGAAGTGCAGAATTTGGTCTCATCAATTTCTTTTGCCTTTCTCTGACAGCTAACACCATTGGCAGATATCCAGCAGGAACAAGTTTTCAGGCTTTGCCCAAAGGAAGTCTGTGATGTTATTCTTGGGGTAAATTATTCAGCTTCTGGTAATCTGCTGTGGAAATTGATATACAGCAGCATATTGCTAATAATTTAATGTTTTACTGCTTTACAACTAATCTTCTCTTTTTATTCATTAATAGCTGTTTTGTATTTTAAGTAAAGAAATACCTTTCACTTTCATATTCTTATTCATTTAGTGTTAGTCAAACTGACGGTTAGATGTGACAGGAATGAAATTTCCTAAATAGTGTGGGTAAAACATTCCATTAATATTACTGCATTAACTTCACAATTGGATGTTTGTTACAGCCTAGTTATGTGTCTCAGGTATGGATTAGTTTTGTATACAAATCGTAGCTTTAATTAAATCAAAGAAATTGGGAGCTATGCTTTATTTATGGATTTTTTGTATTATTCTGGTATAATACAAAAGTAGTTTTCAGTACTAATAAAATATAAAAACTGTTTTTCTTTCATGTATAATTTATATTGGTAACTATAGTAAGAATGCGTTAATATTTTTCAATGCCCAGATAAATGATGAATAGCTACTTGATTTTCTTAGAACATTAAAACAAAAAAGTAAATTAAACTATTAGTGGTGAATGCAACACTGGATGATTTGCATAATGTACATCTTGCTAATTAGAACTTGTGCCATTCACATACAAGTGGTGCAGATTGGGACAGGGCTCTGGTTTGATATTTTTAGGGGAAAAAAGAAAATATTTTCCCTAAGGGTATTAATTCTCAGTTATCGAAGTCTTGAAAATAACAACTTCCATAGCCCAAACACAGCAATTCAAGGAATCAGCTGAGATACAAACCAAGGCAGAACAAAAGACACAAAAGGAGGAGGGTGGGCCAGCGGGACAAGAGAAAGCTCAGATGAAGGCAGGCTTTTCACAATTCTCTCCACAATTATAATAGGCCACTGCTATGAAGCCACAGAATGCAACCACTAAACAATTACAGAGGTGTGTATATATGTACATCTACATTTCCCTTCCAGTTGTCAGCTTCACAAATGTTTTCTCTACAAAAAATTAAAAAGAAAAAAAAACACACAGAAAATATAACTGCAACATAGGGTAGAAAAATTGAGAACAAAGGCTAGACAGCGAGATTAACGGTATAAATATTGGCTGTACCAACCAACTAGCTCCGTGGTCTTGCACAAATTACACCTTCTCTACTTCAGCCTTTGCAACTAAACAGTGTTTGGTACTAGCAGTATTCTGCACGTTGTTAAAAGATAGAGTAAACTGTAGATGGAATACACTGAAATCTTTTTTAAAGGGCCAAAATACAATCCTAAATATTTCAGATTTAGAATTTAACTTATTTGAGCATCACTACCTCTAGATAAATAAAATTCCAAAGCATTTTGTGGGCACATGGATATATCACTGATCAAGTGTATGTTTTGACAGTGTCTGTATGATTTGGATAATATAGGCAGGATTTTATAAGTAAAATTTTTCACTTTGAAATATGGGTAATCCGGTTTATAAATTGCTTACATCCAATGATAACTGCCAAAATTTTAATCTTTGGTTCAGTCAGCACAGTCTCTCTAATATATTAATTTGTTCTTCACTCTAGCCGTTTACAATCCAGTATAAGGGTCTGTTCTGCACAAGAGCCATAGAAAATAACACAAAAGCACAAAATCTTGCATGTCCAGCAAAATCTCTGGTTTGGCTAAAGTCATCAGCATGGGGTAACCCATCTGAGGGGTCATTTAACTGAAAGGCAAATTTGAAATACAAGAATTAATATCAGATCAAAAGAAAAGATTGCTTCTGTTGTTTTTGGTTTAGATTATTCAGATGATCTCAGTCAAACTTTGGTTTGGCAGGTAGAGCTAAGACAATTAAATTCTGAAATATTCTGGAATTCTCCTGACATGATATACTGATCCGTTACCATAGGCCTTTCCTCAGAAGTCATTGGGATTACTGCCTGGATTTCAAATTTGCAATTTGATTTATAATATCCAATTCATTTAATCCACATTTGTATGTGTACATAGTAATTCCCATCTGGATGCACACAACCCACCAGCCTGGAATTTGATACAGACAAGTAATTTTGTTTAACAGCTGTTAAATAGGAGAATCCACAGGTAGCTTTCATTCAAATGTTAATTTCTCTCAGTGCTTCACTCATAAACCCTCCCTGAAGTCAGATACTTTAAGTTCTATTGAGAGGAGGCATAAAAGTAAGATGAATTACAAACATCCTGACAGAAAAGAAGGGTGGATTCCCTCTTGGGACTCAATGGATCTTGGCCCTGGAACCAATATCAGTATGGAAATCAAACAGTGAGGGATGCTTGAGAGACAGTAGTTGTTCCCCAGATGGTAAAGAGTTGGCAAAAAAAAAAAAGCTTCCTAGGGCCCAATGGTGAGTCAGTCAGAAAGCATTTGCAAATTCAGGCTGTAAAAAGAGGCTGGAAGAAGTCAATCGGCAAACTGCCAAACTATAAAACTACAGAGTCTGTTGTCAGTTCTTTTGGAATGCACTAAGTAAAAATTAAGAGTGGATTTGGAACTAAACAAATGAACTTGGAAATTTTATTGGAGCCAACTCTTTTGAATGCTATATAGACAACCACTTTGTACACGGTTTTTCAGCAAGGTGCCCAGGAGGGATACTGGATTATCCTTTACCAGCAACTCTTCAGAGAAATGAGTAGCCAAAGGCAGGAAAAAAATCAACAGCGTGATTTGGAGTGAGTCAGTTTGCCACTTCGGACCTCAATTTCTTCCTCTGTAAAATGAAAAGATTAAATGGGTCTCTGAGGTCTCACCAAGGTTCAACTATTGAGTTTCCAGTATTTGACCATCTTTCAGGTCACTAAAAAAATATACAAACAAACAGGAATCAAGTATTCTTGTTCATATATGATAAAAAATGCTAAGCTCTAACCAAATAGGCTATGGCTAGGGACACAACCAACAGAGTTCCATAAAAACATCTACTTCTGCTTCACTGACTGTGCTAAAGCCTTAGACTGTGTGTATCACAACAAACTGTGGAAAGTTATTAAAGAGACGGGAATACCAGACCACCTTACATGCCTCCTGAGAAACCTATATGAGGGTCAAAAAGCAAAAGAACTGGAGATGTAGCAACAGACTGGTTCAAAATTGGGAAAGGATTATGATAAGGCTCTATATTGTCACTTTGTTTGTTTAACTTCTACACAGAGTACATCATGCAAAATGTCAGGCTGGATGAAGCACAAGCTAAAATCAAGATTGCCAGGAGAAATATCAACTTCAGATAGGCAGATGAAACCACTCTATTGACAGAAAGCAAAGAGGAACTAAAGAGTCTCTTGATGAAGGTGAGAGAGGAGAGTGACAAATCTGGCCTACCACTGAACATTAAAAAAAAAAAAAAAAAGATCATGGCATCTGATCCCATCACATTAAGGCAAATATTAATAGAAGGGGGGAAAGTGGAAGCAGTGACAGATTTTATTTTTATGGGCTCCAAAATCACCACAGATAATGATTACAGCCATAAAATTAAGACACTTGCTCCTTGGAAGGAAAACTGTGACAAACTTAGACAAGATATTAAAAAACAGACATCATTTTGCTGACAAAGATTTGTATAGTCAAAGCTATGGTTTTTCTGTTAGTCATGTATGGATGTAAGAGGTGGATCATAAAGAAGGCTGAGCACTCACAAATAGATGCTTTTGAACTGTGGTACTAAAGAAGACTCTTGAGAGTCCCTTGGACTACAAGGAGATCAAACCAGTCAATCCTACAGATAATAAACCCTGAATATTCATTGGATGGACTTTTGCTGAAGCTCCATTACTTTGACCACCTGATGTGAAGAGCCAACTCATTAGAAGAGACCCTGATGCTGGGAAAGATTGAAGGCAAAAGAAAGGGGTGGCAGAGGATGAGACGGTTAGATAGCATCACTGGCTCAATGGACATGAGTTTGAGCAAACTCCAAGAGATGGTGGAGGACAGAGGAGCCTGGTGTGCTGAAGTCCACAGGGTCCCAAAAAGTTGGAAATGACTTAACAACTGAAAAACAGCAAGGGACACAATCATGATTATCTGCAGGTATAATAGGTCTCAGCAAGCAAAGATACACTTAGGGTGACACTGGGTGATCCAAGAGGGAAAAGGAGGACTCTCAGGCTGACTTGCCTCAGAATTCTTAATCTCTTTTGTCCATTCAAACTCAGCTTGTTACCAAGTCCAAGCTCGCTTTGCTTGTTGCACAACAAGCCAATAAATCCAAGAGACAAGGGGTTGAGGCAAGGAAGAGACTTCAATCAGGGAGCCAGCTGACCAAGAAGACGGCTGGCTAGTGCCTCAAAATAACCATTTCCTCCAGTCTGGATGCCAGGTTCTTTTATAGATCAGAGATGGGGTAGGCTAGGAAGCAAAGTGAAAAGACCATTAATCTTGCAACATCTTCTAAAACGGCAAGCCTCAGACAGGGAATGGGTTAATTTCTTCCTTCCTGCCATCTACAGGTAGACAGAGTTCTGAACAAAGGCACTTTAGTTAAACAGTGAAGCAGAGGGGCAGGGTCTTTTTAAGCAAGCCATTATGTATGATTATAATAACTAAAGCGATGAAATGCAAGGCAAAGAAACGGTTTCAACAATCAGAATTGGCTTCCTCCCTGCAACAGACTGTCCAAATTTATTTGTTTGGTCATTTAATTACTTTTACTAAGTATTACTAAGTATCAGTACTTGCTATGTGTCAAATATTCTTGAAATACAAAAGTACACATGAAAAATTAATGTCTAATAATTACATATTTAATTTAGCTTTTATTTTTCACATAAGTGCACAAGATTTAACTCACATTTTCACATTCATGTTTTGCTGCAGGCACTTCTATAGCACAAACATTGCATATAAACAATTATTTAGTAAAAGTCACTCTATGAATGCCCTTGTTGATGGAGGTGACACTAATGATAAAGAAGAATTTAATCCTAAGAATTCTCCTATCTTGTGGTACTTAAATATGCATGCAGTTGGCCACAAGTGGATATTTGAGGAATTTGGTTACACTTAATGAATGTTGTCTGGAAGGGGTGTGTGTGTGTGACACGTGTATCTTTCATCAAGTGCAGAAGATAAATTTCCACTAATAGCAACTGATTTTGATATACTGTGAGTTTATAAAAATCTCATTTCATTTATAACATTCCTAGATTATTGTCACGAAACTTCCAGGCTCTATTTTTTAAATAATTGCATGTATATGAAAAAAGCAGATATATGCACACACACAAACACACACAGAAAATGTGGGTTTGCTTCCTTCAAAAACACATAGACTTCAAAGATAGATTAGTTCAGTTCAGTTACTCAGTCATGTCTGACTCTGCAATGCCATGGACTACAACACACCAGGCTTCCCTGTCCATCACCAATTCTTGGAGCTTGCTTACTCATGTCCATCGAGTCGGTGATGTCATCCAACCACCTTATCCTCTGTCATCCCCTTCTCCTCCTGCCTTCGATCTTTCACAACATCAGGGTTTTTTCAAATGAGTCAGTTCTTCGCATCAGGTGGCCAAAGTATTGGCGTTTCAGCTTCAGCATCTATCCTTCCAACAACTACTCAGGACCAATTTCCTTTAGGATTGATAGGTATGATCTCCTTGCTGTCCAAGGGACTCTCAAGAGTCTTCTCCAACACCACAGTTCAAAAGCATCAATCCTTCGGCACTCAGCTTTCTTTATAATCCAACTCTCACATCCATATGTGACTACTGGAAAAACCATAGCCTTGACTAGATGGACCTTTGTTGGCAAAGTAATTTCACTGCTTTTTAATATGCTGTCTAGGTTGGTCACAGCTTTTCTTCCAAGGAGCAAGTGTCTTTTAATTTCATGACTGCAGTCACCATCTGCAGTGATTTTGGAGCAAAAAAAAGGTAAAGTCCCTCACTGTTTCCATTGTTTCCCCCTATAACTTTATATTGCTACAAAGTACTCCACACAAACACTGGAGAGAGTCCCCAGGAGATATTTCACACATACTCACAAACCAGTTCAAACTCACGTGATGCCTCTTGCTGCTCCACTGGGTACCACATTCTTTCTTGTAACTATCATGCCCTTTCCGCCAATGTGAATCCCCTCATCTGCACAGCTACTAGTACTAGTGTCTTCTGCCAGTATCAGTGGTGATCTGGGACCCAGGGGATGCCAAAGCAACATTTTTCTCTATTACAACATTTCTCAAAATAGCCAGTTCACAATCTCTTTGTTACCAAGAGTAAGGAGGTCCTTCAGTTCAGTTCAGTTCAGTTCAGTTCAGTCGCTCAGTCGTGTCCGACTCTTTGCGACACCATGAATCATAGCACGCCAGGCCTCCCTGTCCATCACCAACTCCCGCAGTTCACTCAAACTCATGTCCATCAAGTCAGTGATCCCATCCAGCCATCTCATTCTCTGTTGTCCCCATCTCCTCCCACCCCCAATCCCTCCCAGCATCAGAGTCTTTTCCAGTGAGTCAACTCGTCGCATGAGGTGGCCAAAGTATTGGAGTTTCAGCTTTAGCATCAGTCCTTCCAATGAACACCCAGGATCGAGAATATAAATGAACATTCTTCTCCTTCATCAAGAATGTCTTGCTATCAAAAAAAAGAAAATGTCAGCTGAAGTAAAAAGTGTACTCACTGACTTGGTAGATTTACATTCTGTTTCAAGCTCCTCATCTCATCATGGACCAATTCATCGACTGGCTCCAGTCCCCAGACTACACTTTGCATCTCTCTGTTCTGTTGTGTAGTCAGGAAGAACAATGTCTCACCCCACTGTGATCTTCAACACTTTACAGGGTACCGGGGTAGTCAAGCTAATGCCTCAGGGCTTGGAGAGTTTTCAGGCAAAAATCCCTTTTACATGTATTCGTGTGGGAGTCACACTTGAGTCCAGTGACAGGCAGCACTGACATAGGGCTGAAACCCATGCCCTCCTCACAATCAGCCCATTCCTTCAGTCACTAAGGTCTTTTCCTTAACAAGCCCCTCATGTCAGATTCTTTCCTCCCTTATGATGAAGTCCCTTCCAAGAGGCGTCTGTAAAACCTGTCCCACCAGATCACCACATATATCTTATTCCACTGAATACACAGCCTGTCAGCAGACCGGGACTCAGGGTTGATTCATTCTCAAAATCATTATTCATTTACCAATTATTGAACAGGATGTACTAAGTAGCACATGGCACAGAGGTGGGTAGGGCATGATCTTCCCCAGGAGGAACCTGGAGAATAATTTCAAACAAGTTATGCATACAAATACATAAAATATTACATGAATTTCAATATGTATAATGAGACAAATACAAAATGTTTACAAGAGAAAGATGTGATGTGACAAAAATAGAAAAACATTTGAGTAAAAAGCTACATTTAAGCTAAGTTTTGAGCTTCTTTCATAGCTAAGTCAGTAAAGAATCTGCCTGTAATGCAGGAGGCCTGGGTTCGATCCCTGGGGCGGGAAGATCCTCTGGAGAAGGAAATAGCAACCTGCTCCAGTATTCTCACCTGGAAAATCCCATGAACACAGGAGTCTGGCAGGCTACAGTCCATGGGATTGCAAGAGTCAGACACGACTTAGCAACTAAACCACCATCACCATCAAGCTAGGTTTTAAAGCACACTTATGATTTATTATTAGGAAAAAGAGTCAATGCAGAAGTAGCAGTGAGGCGACTGTGAAACTAAAATTGGATGTTTTCATTTGTGTGTACTGGACTCACTCCATGCCATGGGGAAGGAATTCAGTGATACTTCTCACATTCCAATCTTTACTGACTGCATAAAATAATAATAGCAAATGGTTGGAATGTAATGCTGTATCCACTAAAATTTTTATTATAATCTTAGCTTATATAATATAAACATTAAACAAGGAAAGAATATGATTTATTTCTCATGTTTTGTCAGACCAATGCTTTGAGGCTGTGAATAAAAGAACAATGATGGATCCAAATGTTTTGAAAGTTAATTTCATAGCAGCTGTATTTGTCCAAGATGGTGATTATTATTCTGGGAGGCCTTAGAATTATTTGAAAGCATTTCTCCTTAAATCAGAGAAAACTTTTATACTGTCACTAATTTCCTTGCATTTTTACCTACTAAACTTTAATTGCTTCCTATGCTCACAGTTAGATTGATTTGGATCTCATTAATGCACAGTCTAAAAGCTTTAGTTTATAAAAATGAATAATTTGATGAAGAATGGCAATTAGCAGTTGTTTCACTAAGAGCAATTTGTCAATTTAATGCAGACCACTAGGTGTATTTGACTGCATCATGAGACTTCTGTTTCCTAATGTGTTTCACATGAACTAAATTTCTCACTGATCCCTGAAAAATAAGCAATAGTAATAACTCACCAAAACACTACCTCCCATTTCTTGTGGTAAGATATTTACATAAGAACATATGAAAAATACCTTCTCCTACATCATATAATAAAAGATAACTGCTTCCCAGGGGGCAACTAAGAGATTCCATTGACTCAACACCTGTAAATATTTTGTCTTAGGCATGCCTCTGGGCTTCCAAGTGTCACTAGTGGTAAAGAACCCACCTATCAATGCAGGAGACATGTGAGATGCAGGTTTGATCCCTGGGTTGGGAAGATCCCCTGGAGGACAGCATGGCAACCCACCCAAGTATTCTTGCCTGGAGAATCCCCATAGATAGAAAGTCTGGCAGACTACAGTCCATGGGGTCGTGGAGTCAGACACTGAAGCAACTTAACAGCAACAGCAGTCTTGCCTCTTAAATGCTATTCTACTTTTTTTAAAAAACTAAACAAATACAGATCTTTCACGGTCAGTGCAGGAAAGGGAAATTATTGGAGGGGCACCTGCACTACATGGGCTTGTTGTCTGCAAAATATCCTTTTCCATTGAGGACTCAATAACTTCTGCTGTGGTTATCCTCAGAGGGGACAATGATTCCTCTTCACAGGCCCCATACTATGCTCACCCTGCACTACTGAGGCAGTCTGGAACACTTAAATAAGACTTATGGGAGGTCAGGGAATAACAAAAGAAAACCCAATGTGGAGAATGTTGGCTTCAGATCACCTAATTTATAAGGTATAGCTGACTCAATACATTCTCAGGCCACATATGTCCGTATATGGCCTCAAGAAAAGAGGGATCTTGTCTAAATCCCTTTCTTCTCAGTAGAATGGTTAAAATGGATTGTAGAAAGACCCCATTTTTCACTGATCAGCAAGAAGGTATAGTAATCAGATGTCTGTAAGTCAAAGAAGCTGAGGGAGTGAGTTTAAGCCTTCTCTTTCATCCAAGAGTATGGCAGTCCTCAAACGTCAGTGACCACAAAGATTACTAGAGAGATGAGTGAAAATGAGAATCTACACAAAGTTTGATTCAGTAGAACTAGGGTGGTACCCAGATATTTGTGTTTTAACAGACATCCAAGATTTTAATGCAAGTTCTTTGAGTCACACATACTAGAGACTTTGCCATTACTTTCCCAGATAATCTTCTGGTTACTGTCTCTGGGAACGAACTCCAGGGAAAGCCTAACTCTAGCCCCAAGCCTCAGCATAGTCTTTAAGTTTTCATAGGCTTAACTGAGCCTAATGATCCTTTCAGAATGGTATTCAATCACATTAATATGAGACAGACATGGGATGATGCAAGTTCTTCTATATAGGACCTGCCACTGCTTTTCACTGGGATCTTGGAAAAGGCACTTACCTATGGCCTAGAATCAAAAGGTTTGGCCAGACCTATAGTGCAGGTGTTTATTCCAACATACAACACATATTTACTGAGTGTTTATCATGTGCTAGGCGCTAAAGTTTCCAACTTGTTTCTTAAATGTGGACGTTTCAAATTCTAGCACTTCTACATACCATCTTCTCCATATGATTGCCAGAAAATTTCAGATTCTAATGACTAAGAAAGTACTGTCAAGACACTATTATAATTTTAGGAAAACTTTAACTCCATTTTATACTACTCAAAATAGCATTTAAATTGGTTAGAAAACTAGCGAGAAATAGTACATGTGAGGGCTTCCCTAGTGGCTCAGTTGTAAAGAATCCACCTGCCATTGCAGGAGACATGGGTTTGATCCCTGGTCTGGGAAGATCCCGTATGCCGCAGAGCAAGTAAGCCTGTCCACCACAACTACTAAGCCTGTGCTCTAGAACCCAGGGGCCACAACTACTGAGCCCACACGCCATAGAGCCCATGCTCTGCAACAAGAAAAGCTACCACAATGAAAAGGCAAGTGCTGCAACTAGAGTGTAGCCCCACTCACCTCAACTAGGGAAAAAGCCCTCATAGCAATGAAGATCAGCATAGTCAATAAATAAATTAATAAATAAAACTTTTAAAAAATAGTACCAGTATATACTATTCAGCTAAACCTGAAGTTATACTTCAGCTAAAGAAAAGGACTGATGTCCATATAGAATTACAGACCTCACAACACAACCCTGAGATTCACAACCTGCATCACAGAAATCACACAACTAGAAGCTCTTCTAAGACCCTTAAATTCCAGCTAGATGAGACTCTAAGACTGATATGATCAATAGGAAATATATTGGTAAGTTAAAAGTTACTAAATATTATTTAAATTTTTCATTAAAAATTAAAGAATATAATCCAACTTCTTTATTTCTTCTTTCAATATGTCAAAAACTGGCTGAGAATGGAATAAAACTCTCAAGATGCAAACCACTCAGTTATATGAAGAGGCACATAGGACAGAAGCAAATGTAACCATGAAATTAGCTTGATCAGGTTGATTTTCAGTCACCTTGTTTGTGTAGGTCACTCAACCATTTCTGACTCTTTGCAGCCTCATAGACTGCAGCAGGACCCACCCAGCTTCTATGTCCATTAAAGTCTACAGGATAGAATACTGAAGAGGGTAGCCATTCCCTTCTCCAGTGGGTCTTTCCATCCCAGGGATTGAACCCAAATCTCCTCCACTGCAGGCAGATTCTTTACTGAGTCACCAGGGAAGTCACAGTTCACCAAAGGCCTTACTAATTGATTGTCTTGATTAGTTTGTGCCTAAAACACCAAGTCTAAATGCGGATGCTGATTGCAGCCAAGAAATTAAAAGATGCTTACTCCTTGGAAGGAAAGTTATGACCAACCTAGATAGTATATTAAAAAGCAGAGACATTACTTTTCTAACAAAGGTCCATCTAGTCAAGGCTATGGTTTTTCCAGTGGTCATGTATGGGTGTGAGAGTTGGACTGTGAAGAAAGCTGATCGCCGAAGAATTGATGCTTTTGAACTGTGGTGCTGGAGAAGACTCTTGAGAGTCCCTTGTACTGCAGGGAGATCCAACCAGTCCATTCTAAAGGAGATCAATCCTGGGTTGTTCATTGGAAGGACTGATGCTAAAGCTGAAACTCCAATACTTTGGCTACCTCATGCGACTAGTTGACTAACTGGAAAAGGGTCTGATGCTAGGAAGGATTGGGGGCGGGAGGAGAAGGGGACGACAGAAAATGAGATGGCTCGATGGCATCACCGACTCGATGGACATGAGTTTGAGTGAACTCTGGGAGTTGGTGATGGACACAGAGGCCTGGCGTGCTGTGATTCATGGGGCCGCAAAGAGTCGGACATGGCTGAGCGACTGAACTGAACTGCATCAAAAGTATTAGAGTGGCTAAGTGCCCCTGTACTATTTATGGCTATTTCTGGCAGCTAGACACAAGCAGTCAAGTGTCTCAATATCACTTCATTATAATTTGGTCAGTCTCAGCCTTCAGTTCAGGTCAGTCACTCAGTCGTGTCCAACTCTGCGACCCCATGAATCGCAGCAGGCCAGGCCTCCCTGTCAATCACCAACTTCTGGAGATCACTCAAACTCATGTCCATCGAGTCGGTAATGTCATCCAGCCATCTCATTCTCTGTTGTCCCCTTCTCCTCCTGTCCCCAATCCCTCCCAGCATCAGAGTCTTTTCCAGTGAGTCAACTCGTCCCATGAGGTGGCCAAAGTATTGGAGTTTCAGCTTTAGCATCAGTCCTTCCAATGAACACCCAGGACTGATCTCCTTTAGAATGGACTGGTTGGATCTCCTTGCAGTCCAAGGGACTCTCAAGAGTCTTCTCCAGCACCATAGTTCAAAAGCATCAATTCTTTGGCACTCACTTTTCTTCACAGTCCAACTCTCACATCCATACATGACCGCTGCAAAAACCATAGCCCTGACTATACAGATCTTCGTGGCAAAGTAATGTCTCTGCTTTTTAATATGCTATCTAGGTTGGTCATAACTTTCCTTCCAAGGAGTAAGCGTCTTTTATTTCATGGCTGCAATCAGCATCTGCAGTGATTTTGGAGCCCAAAAAAATAAAGTCTGACACTGTTTCCACTGTTTCCCCATCTATTTCCCATGAAGTGATGGGACCAGATGCCATGATCTTAGTTTTCTGAATGTTGAGGTTTAAGCCAACTTTTTCACTCTCCTCTTTCACTTTCATCAAGATGCTTTTCACTTTCTGCCATAAGGGTGGTGTCATCTGCATATCTGAGGTTATTGATATTTCTCCTAGCAATCTTGATTCCAGCTTGTTCTTCTTCCAGCCCAGTGTTCCTCATGATGTACGCTTCATAGAAGTTAAATAAGCAGGGTGACAATATACAGCCTTGACGTACTCCTTTTCCTATTTGGAACCAGTCTGTTGTTCCATATCCAGTTCTAACTATTGCTTCCTGACCTGCATATATGTTTCTCAAGAAGCCAGTCAGGTGGTCTGGTGTTCCCATCTCTTTCAGAATTTTCCACAGTTTATTGTGATCCACACAGTCAAGGGCTTTGGCATAGTCAATAAAGCAGAAATAGATGTTTTTCTGGAACTCTCTTGCTTTGTCCATGATACAGCAGATGTTGGCAATTTGATCTCTGGTGCCTCTGCCTTTTCTAAAACCAGTTTTAACTTCTGGAAGACCACGCTTCATGTATTCCTGAAGCCTGGCTTGGAGAATTTTGAGCATGACTTTACTAGTGTGTGATATGAGTGCAATTGTGCAGTAGTTTGAGCATTCTTTGGCATTGCCTTTCTTTGGGATTGGAATGAAAACTGACCTTTTCCAGTCCTGTGGCCACTGCTGTGTTTTCCAAATTTGCTGACATATTGAGTGCAGCACTTTCACAGCATCATCTTTCAGGATTTGGAATAGCTCAACTGGAATTCCATCACCTCCACTAGCTTTGTTCGTAGTGATGCTTTCTAAGGCCCACTTGACTTCACATTCCAAGATGTCTGGCTCTAGGTCAGTGATCACACCATCATGATTACCTGGGTCATGAAGATTTTTTTGTACAGTTCTTCTGTGTATTCTTGCCACCTCTTTAATATTTTCTGCTTCTGTTAGGTCCATACCATTTCTGTCCTTTATCAAGCCCATCTTTGCATGAAATATTCCCTTGGTATCTCTAGTTTTCTTGAAGAGATCTCTTGTCTTTCCTATTCTGTTGTGTTCCTCTATATCTTTGCATTGATCACTGAGGAAGGCGTTCTTATGTCTCCTTGCTTTTCTTTGGAACTCTGCATTCAGATGCTTATATCTTTCCTTTCCTCCTTTGCTTTCACTTTTCTTCTCTTCTTTTCACATTCAATAGTTTGATATTCAAATCATTCAATATCACAATAATGCAAGCCTATGCCCCAACCTGTAAGCTGAAGTTGAACAGTTTTATGAAGACCTACAAGACCTTTTAGAACTAACACCCATAAAATATATCCTTTTTCATTATAGGGGACTGAAATGCAAGAGTAGTAAGTCAAGAAACACCTGGGTAACAGGCAAATTTGGCCTTGGAATATGGAATGAAGCAGGGCAAACGCTAATATAGTTTTGCCAAGAGAACACACTGGTCAGACCAAACACCCTTTTCCAACAACACAAGAGAAGATTCTACACATGTACATCACCAGATGGTCAACACCAAAATCAGATTGATTATACTCTTTGCAGCCAAAGATGGAAAAGCTCTATAGCGTTAGCAAAAACAAGACCAGGAGCTGACTGTGGCTCAGATCATGAAATCCTTATTGCCAAATTCAGACTTAAATTGAAGAAAGTAGGGAAAACCACTAGACCATTCAGATATGATATGATTATACAGTGGAAGTGAGAAATAGATTTAAGGGACTAGATCAGATAGACAGAATGCCTGATGAACTATTAACAAATGTTCATGACATTGTACAGGAGACAGGGATCAAACCATCCCCATTGAAAAGAAGTGCAAAAAAGCAAAATGGCTGTCTTGGAAGGGCTTACAAATAGCTGTATCATCATAGAGACTAACAATCTGAACAAGCTAGTCAATTCAGTTAGATGTCTATCACACTATGCACTAATTTATTTGTATAATAATGTAAGCAAACACCTAGATGGAAATGTCTAGTTTCTTTTTTAAAAAACTGATTATGTTGGGTATAAATCTGACACCGTGTTGTGGTCCTCCTTAGGAGCCCTAAGCCCATGTCATTCAAAGTACTGATCCTGGTGGCCATCAGAGCATTTGCACACAGCAGGTGCTTCACAAATTTGCATTGAATGAATGAACCAATAAAGGTAAATGAATGTTTTTTTCTCTCACTTTACTGTGTATCATTTAACAGATAGATATGTGCACTTTTTTTTAACGCCTTTAAGCTTCTTACGCTTTGGTCTTAAGTATCATTTAGTGACCAAGAAATTTTAACGTTCATTCCTCAAGTGCTTCTCTTGTACACCAGTGACTGTCTTACCTGCTGAAAGAATCCAGCCCCGTGCTTTCTACACACTAATGCAGCTCTCTTGAATTTTACCCCTGCTAAATGCAGAAGACATGGGTCTGATCCCTGTTCTGGGAAGATCCCACATGCACAGAGGCCAATTTATTTAATAGCAATCCATTGACCAACAATCAAAGGTGCAATGAAGGACAAAAAAGAGCATTTGGACTCAAGCCAGATCTGGAAGATCTTAAAATGTAGTGAGAGAGAAATCACTGATACTCAAAACCTAACAACCTGTTCATAAATGATACAGAAAATGTACAGGTGAAGTGATCTGAAAATTAATTAAATAGCTCTAATTACTCTTAACTGGATTTGAGTAGACTCAGAGAAAATGCCTAAGAAATTCAAACCTATTTCAGTCGTGCCATTTCATCTGTTTTTTGTGAGCAAAAGTTCCCACTGATGTTAATGTTGAATAGTTGGTTCACATTTTATTCACAAAACTTTACTATTTCATTATAATACATAAGCATGTAATTAAATGTTTGTGCCTAAATCCAAGAATCTACACATGCTTCTCTGCCTGAAATTTTAAGACCTTAATTTTATACTCAACTATTTACCAAGATTCCTACTGTAATCATTCGGATTTAAGCCACAACTGATATCCAGTTGTTAGATGTGGTCTTGGTAAGTCCAATGCAGTAGTGATTACTTTTCAGTGATGTGGCAAACCTGTATTATTATTATCTGACTCCTTAATTATAGGTGATAGTAGATGACGACCTTTAATTTCCAAAGTTGAGAATTAGTTTGTATTATTTAGAATCAGGCCAACAATCTGGCATAGCTTTGCTTTTTTAGTGTACTTTTATTTATTTTGTAGGGTGGTTTGGAGCTGTTTATTGACTCACCATTAGCAGATCCCAGGCCCATTTGTGTAACAAGTAGTATGGTCTTACTTCCATTATTTGCTTTCCTTAATTATACTTTTAAGGTTTCAATCTCTATGTTATGTTTAAAGGCTGCAAAACAATTCAATTTTCTAAGCAGAACCAGCATTCTGTAGAGTTAGATTTTTAAGGTGAATTATTGACATAAAATCTACTAAAATACACTGGTTATCTCTCAACTTGAAAGATCAAAGGATTTAGATAAATATGGAGAAGTAAGAATAATACCAGAATCTAGCACCAGTGTCAATTTTGTATAAAAATGACAGATGGCAATTTACATCTCACATTGGATATACAAAAAGTTGTCAAGCCTGATTAAAACTAAAACTGAAAATATCATTTTCAGTTTAATATCAGTTCGGTTCAATTCACTTCAGTCACTCAGTCATGTCTGACTCTTTGCAACCCAATGGACTGCAGCACACCAGGCCTCCCTGTCCATCACCAACTCCTGGAGTTTACTCAAACTCATGTCCATTGAGTTGGTGATGCCATTCAACCATCTCATCCTCTGTCTTCCCCTTCTCCTCCCACCCTCAACCTTTCCCACTATCAGGGTCTTTTCCAATGAGTCAGTTCTTTGCATCAGGTAGCCAAAGTATTGCAGTTGCAGCTTCAGCATCAGTCCTTCCAATGAACATGCAGGATCAATTTCCTTTAAGATTAATGGGTTTGATGTCCTTGCTGTCCAAGGGACTCTCAGGAGTCCTTTCCAACACCACAGTTCAAAAGTATCAATTCTTTGGCACTCAGCTTTCTTTATAGTCCAAGTTTCACATCCATACATGACTACTGGAAAAACCATAGCTTTGACTAGACAGACCTTTGTTAGAAAAGTAATGTCTCTGCTTTTTAATAAGCTGTCTTGGTTGGTCACAACTTATCTTTCAAGGAGCAATGTCTACTCTGATTAAGAGGAGATCACAAAACATTTGATAATTACTAGATGAGATTGTGACAAATTTATTTACTGGCCTGAATTTTTCCAAATTGCAAGATCAGTTCTCATGGATCACAGCCTTTTCACTGCAAATGGACCTGAGCCATGCCGTGCAGATGTCCCAAGATGGATGGGTCATAGAGGAGAGTTCTGACAAAATCTGGTCCATTGGAGGAGGGAATGGCAAGCCACTCCAGTATTCTTGTCAAGAAAATCCCATGAACAGTATGAAAAGGCAAAAAGATGTGACCCTAGAAGATGAGCCCCTCAAGTCAGAAAGTGTCCAGTATGCTACTGGGGAAGAGTGGAGAAATAGCTCCAGAAAGAATGAAGTGGTTGGGCCAAACCACAAATGATGCTTGGTTGTGGCTGTGCCTGGTGGTGAACATAAAATCTGACACTGTAAAGAACAATACTGCATAGGAACCTGAAATGATAGGTTCAAGAATCAAGGTAAATTGGATGTGGGCAAGTAGGAGACGGCAAGAATGAACTTCAATATTTTAGGAATCAGTGAACAAAAGTGGATGAGAATGGGCGAACTTAATTCAGATGACCATTATATATACTACTGTGGGTAAGAATCCCCTAGAAGAAATGGAATAAACCTCATACTCAACAAAAGAGTCTGAAATGCAGTATTTGGGTGCAATTTCAAAAAAGACAGAATGAGTTTGGTTTGTTCCCAAGGCAAACCATTGCACATCACAGTAATCCGAGTCCATACCCCAACCACTAAAGCCAAAGAAACTCAAGTTGATTGAATCTATGATGACCTCCAAGACCTTCTAGAACTAACAACAAAAAAGATATTGTTTTCATTATAGGGGATTGGAATGCAAAAGTAGGAA
Organism: Moschus berezovskii; assembly: GCF_049115385.1. NCBI lineage: Eukaryota > Metazoa > Chordata > Mammalia > Artiodactyla > Moschidae > Moschus > Moschus berezovskii. The sequence goes on along the minus strand of NC_142460.1, from coordinate 112,961,467 downwards.
GTCAAAAGATACCTGAAGTAACAGGAAGATTGGCTTTGGATTACAAAATGAAGCAATGAAAATGCCAATAGAGTTGTGTCAAAAGAATACATTGGTCATAGCAAACATCCTCTTCCAACAACACAAGAGACAGCTCTACACATTGATATCACCGGATGGTCAATACTGAAATCATATTGATTATATTCTTTGCAGCTCAGGATGGAAAAGATGGAAAAGTTCTATATAGTCAGCAAAAAATAAGACCTAGAGCTTACTATGACTCAAGATCATGAGATTCTTATTGCAAAATTGAGGCTTAAATCGAAGAAAGTAGGGAAAACCACTAGGCCATTCAGGTATGACCTAAATCAAATTCCTTATGATTATACAGTAGAAATGACTAATAGACTCAAGGGATTATATCTGACAGACAGAGTGCCTAAAGAACTACAGACAGATTCATAACATTGTATAGAAGGTGGTGACCAAAACCATCCCAAAGGAAAAAAATATGCAAGAAGGCAAAGTGGTTTCCTGAGGAGGTGTTACAAATAGCTGAGAAAAGAAGAGGCCTGAAAGGCAAGGGAAAAAGAAAAAGATATACACAGTGGAATATAGAGTTCCAGAAAATAGCAAGGAGAGATAGGACAGCCTTCTTAAGGGAACAATGCAAAAAATAGAGGAAAACAATACAAGAAGACTAGAGACTTCTTCAAGAAAATTGAAGATATCAAGGGAACATTTCATGTAAGAATGGGCAAGATAAGGGACAGAAATGATAAGGACTTAACAGAATCAGAAGAGATGAAGAAGAGGTAGCAAGAACATACAGAAGAACTATATTAAAAAAGTCTTAATGATCCAGATAACCACAATGGTGTGATCACTCATCTAGAGCCAGATGTCCTCAAGTGTGAAGTCAAGTGGACCTTCAGTTCAGTTCAGTCGCTCAGTCGTGTCCGACTCTTTGTGACCCCATGAATCACAGCACACCAGGCCTCCCTGTCCATCATCAACTTCCGGAGTTCACTCAAACTCATGTACATCGAGTCGGCGATGCCACCCATCCATCTCATTCTCTGTCGTCCCCGTCTCCTCCCGCCCCCAATCCCTCCCAGCATCAGAGTCTTTTCCAGTGAGTCAACTCTTCGCATGAGGTGGCCAAAGTGTTGGAGTTTCAGTTTTAGCATCAGTCCTTCCAATGAACACCCAGGATTGATCTCCTCTAGAATGGACTGCTTGGATCTCCTTGCAGTCCAAGGGACTCTCAAGAGTCTTCTCCAACACCACAGTTCAAAAACATCGGAAACATTATTACGAACAAAGCTAGTGGAGGTGATGGAAGTCCAGTTGAGCTAGTTAAAATCCTAGGAGATGATGCTGTTAGAGTTGCAATCAATATGTCAGCAAATTTGGAAAACTCAGCAGTGGCTACAGGAATGGAAAAGGTCAGTTTTCATTCCAATCCCAAAGAAGGTCAATGCCAAAGAATGTTCAAACTACCATACAACTGTGCTCATTTCACCTGCTAACAAGGTAATGCTAAAAATCCTCCAAGCTAGGCTTCAACAGTATGTGAACCAAGAATTTCCAAATGTACAAGCTGGGTTTAGAAACGGCATAGGAATCAGAGAACAAATTGCCAACATTTATTGGGTCATTGATAAAGCAAGGGAATTCCAAAAAACATCTACTTCTGTTTCATTGACTATGCTAAAGCCTTTGATTGTGTGAATCACAACAGACTGTGGAAAATTATTAAACAGATGGGAATACCAGACCACCTTACCTGCCTCCTGAGAAACCTGTATTTGGGCTAAGAAGCAACAGTTAGAACCAGACATGGAACAACCAACTGGTTCAAAATTGGGAAAGGAATACATCAAGGCTGTGTATTGTCACCTTGCTTATTTAACTTATATGTAGAGTACATCATATGAAATGCCAGGCTGGATAAATAAAGCTCAAGCTGGAATCAAGATTTCTGAGAGAAATATCAACAACCTCAGTTATGTAGATGATACCACCCTAATGGCAGAAAATGAAGAGAAACTAAAGAACCTCTTGATGAGAGTGAAAGAAGAGACTGAAAAGGCTGGCTTAACACTCAACACTCAAAAAACTATGATTATGGCATCTGGCCACATCATTTCATGACAAATGGAAGGGGGGAAAGTGGAAGCAGTGACACGTTTTATTTTCTTGGACTCCAAAATTACTGGTGATGGTGACTACAGCCATGAAATTAAAAGACACTTCCTCTTTGGAAAGAAAACTATGACCAATATAGACAGCATATTAAAAGTAGAGACATGGGTTCATACAGTCAAAGCTATGGTTTTTTCAGTAGTCAAGTATGGATGTGAAAGTTGGACCATAAAGAGGGCTGAGTGCCGAAAAGTCGATTTTGAATTGTGGTGCTGAGGAAGACTCTCCAGAGTCACTTGGACTGTAAGGAGATCAAGTCAACCAATCCTAAAGGAGATCAAACCTGAATATTCATTAGAAGGACTGATGCTGAAGCTCCAATATTTTGGTCATCTGATGAGAAGAGCTGACTCACTGGAAAAGACTATGATGCTGGGAAAGATTGAGGGCAGGAGGAGAAGCAGGTGACAGAGAACAAGATGGTTGGACAGTATCAACTAATCAATGAACATGAGTTTGAGCAAATTCTGTGAGATAATAAAGGACAGGGAAGTCTGGCGTGCTGCAGTCCATGGGGTCGCAGAGAGTCAGACACAATTTATTGGCTAAACAACAACAAGGTAGTTTCAAACTATTTACTAATTTCCTGAATGCAGATAATGTATTTATCTGAGGTAGACTCAGTCTTAACAGACCTGAAGTTTGTACAATTTAGGGAATCCCAGGTAGATCTGTGTAAAGAACACAAAATTACTTGTATAAGATCAAGTATAGCACCTTGAAAGCAACCAGATCAAGAGATAGAACCTGAAGCATAAACATCCTCAGTTTCATGGTGATACCCTCTGACCAAAACTTACAATGTTTTTGCAATATGTTGGATATTAAAGGGGCTTCCTTGGTGGCTCAGATGATACAGAACCCACCTACAATACAAGAGAGCCAGATTCAATCCCTGGGTTGGGAAGATCCCCTGGAGGAAGGCATGCAACCCACTCCAGTATTCTTGCCTGGAAAATCCCCACAGACAGAGGAGGCTGGCGGGCTATGGTCCATGGTGTAGCAAAGAGTCAGACACAATGGAGTGAAAGGCTCACGGTACAGAGGCTAACTCGATGCTCCTACATAATAACAACATGATTATCTGCTGGGGTCCAGCCTCAGCAGAGTCCAGGGGTACCCTCAGGATGAGCGGTGTCGGCGAGAAAAGAAAGAAAAAAAAGGCGAGGCAAGTCTTGGTAGAGTGCAGAATCAAGACTGCTTTATTTTTTACATCAGTGCTTATATACCCTAAAACCGGCAATACTAAAAAGGGAGAAGGGATTGTCTTGATACAATTGTGTCAGGAATGCAGTCACAGACCATCTTCTAGAACAGTCAGCATCTTCACGCATAACTCTCAAACAATGGGCTTTTAAGACATCAAGGCCACAAGGCATGAGAAAATGGCTTTATCTGTGTAGCAGTTAGTCAACTGTAAAAACTATTAGCAAGCTTTATCCTCAGTTCTGCGCAAACTTTGTGACTCCCTAGGTAGCATGGTATCTGTTTGGGGGCTTTACCCCCATACATCTGCAGAAACAATTTTCTCCACTAATATTATATGCTTATTCATTTTGTTATAAACCTTTATCTCTATGTTTTCCTTTAGTATACTCCCAGGCACACCATGGACAGGGGGCAGGGAGACATATCAGCAAGCACTGGTATGTGACCTTGAAGGCCAAGAGTCTCATGAGCTCCCTCCAGATCTCACTTTAAGGGGCCCTTCTAAACTCATGAAAGGCTTTGTATCTATTTTGCTTGTGAAATGTTTAGGCCTATTGTTAGCAGACTTAGTTTTATGCCAGGGGCGCTTTGTGAAGTCCTGAGCATTCCAAATTCTAAATTGACAATCATAACCCCAACAGGGCCAGAAGGATTAGGATGTTCTGTGTAAAAATATTTTCTTCATTCCTGGCCTGTTTATAGGGCCCATACACCCTCAGGGACTGTATTACTACCAGGCAAAGGCTTCAAGGGGGATATTTGAGCAGGAGTCAGAAGAATTCTTAGAAAGCACAGAGGACTACCAAGCATCAGAAGAAGAAAAGATGGAGGCCCGGGAGTAGATGATGGGGCAGCCTCGAGAAATCCCCAGAGGTCTGGACGGCCTTTGTGTGCCAGCTCCTCAAGCCAAGACCTTCTCATGGGCAGGGTCTCTCTTGCTGGCTCCCGACAATTATCATTATAAAATAATAACATGGGGGGCGGTCCTAAGTTGGTGGAGGAATAGGATGGGGAGACCACTTTCTCCCCCACAAATTCATCAAAAGAACATTTGAATGTTGAGTGAATTCCTCAAAACAACTTCTGAATGCTGGTAGAGGACATCCGTTCCGTTCCATTCCGTTCCATGGCTCAGTCGTGTCCGGCTCTTTGCAACCCGGTGGACTGTAGCCTACCGGGCTTCTCCGTCCATGGGATTCTCCAGGAAAGAATACTGCAGTGGGTTACCGTTTCCTTCTCCAGGGGATCTTCCCGACCCAGGGATCGAACCCGGGTCTCTCTCATTGGAGGCAGACGCTTTAACCTCTGAGCCACCAGGGAAGCCCATCAGGCACCCAGAAAAGCAGCCCATTGTCTTCGAAAGGAGGTAGGAAAAAATATAAAAGATAAAAAGAGAGACAAAAGAGGTAGGGATGGAGATCCACTCCGGGAAGATAGGCTTAAAAAAGAGAAAAGTTTTCAAACACCAGGAAACACTCTCACTGGCAAGTCTGTGGTGAGCCTTGGAATCTCAGAGAGCAACATAACCAGGAGGAAAAAGGAATAAATAATTAAAATCCACAGATTACGTGCCCAACAGTAACTCCCAGCAGAGAAGCAGCACAGACGCCCGCATCCGCCACTAGCAAGCAGGGGCTGGGCAGGGAGGCACCAGCTGCATTGCTTAGAGTAAGGACCAGGCCTGAATGCTGCGAAGGCAATCTGAGGGAACTAACTGGGGATAGCAAAGCAGACTGTGAGATAGCTACCCCACGAAAAGGCGAAAAGCCCTAACCTAAGACACTGCCAGACCTGCTCACGGAACAAAAGACTGAGCAGAGCTAGATGGCTGCAGACAGCCCATCCCCTGCCAAGATAGCAGGGGAGGGCAGCCAGAGCCGGAAGGGGCAATCTGGCCCTATAGAGGCATCATCTACCAAACTGCAAACAAGCTTCGATGCTAACCAAGACTTCTTGGGAATCTGGACGGTCAACACCCGCCTGAGAAGGTGCGCTGTGTATACACCCAGAAAACCAAGCAGTAGGGACTGAGGAGGTGATAAGTCGCAGAGACCACGCTTGCCAAACACCTGGTCACCTGAGCTGCTCGGACTGGGGAAGGGCACAAAACGCAGGCCCAACCAACTCTGCGCCTTTGTGGAGTACCCGAGTACCTGGAACTGAGCAGCTTTTATCTGGGAAGTGCATGCAAGCCAGGGCCTGCCTCAGACAGTTCCTGGCAGAGCAACCTAGAGCCTGAGCAGTATAGACAGGGAAAGCACACATGCCATGAGCGGGTGCAAACCCAGTGTGGCTGAGACACTGCGAGCACTCCCCACAGACACAAGTGATATTTGTCTGCAGCATTCCTCCATCATCCCCACAGCATGACTGAACAAGTGAGCCTTAAAACAGTGACCACCACCGCCCCCTTGTGTCAGGGAGGAAAATAGACACTGAAGAGACCGGCAAACAGAAGAAGCTAAAACAGAGGGAACCACCTTGGAAGTGACAGATGGAGAAGTCTTGAGGCTACTGCAAGGATAAGAATGAAAACCAGAGGTAGGAGGCTTAAGTCCAAATCCTGAGAACACCAGAGAACTCATGACTCCAGGGAACATTAATCGATAGGAGCTCATGAAATGCCTCCATAGGTATATGGAAACCAAGCACCACCCAAGGTCCAACAAGTTCCAGAGCAAGACATACCATGCAAATTCTCCAGCAACAAAGGAACATAGCCGTGAACTTGAATATACAGGCTGCCCAAAGTCACTCCAAACCCACTGACATCTCATAACTCATTACTGGACACTTCATTGCACTCCAGAGAGAAGAAATCCAGCTCAACCCACCAGAACACCAGCACAAGTTTCCCTAACCAGGAAACCTTGACAAGCCACCTGTCCAACTGCACCCACAGCAAGGAAACTCCACAATAAAGAGAACACCACAAACTACCAGAAGACAGAAAGGCCACTCCAGGCATAGCAATATAAGCAAGATGAAGAGGCAGAGAGATATCCAGCAGACAAAGGAACAGTATAAATGCCCACCAATCCAAAAAAAAAGAGGAAGAGATAGGGAATCTACCTGATAAAGAATTCCGAATAATGACAGTGAAAATGATCCAAAATCTTGAAAACAAAATGGAGTTACAGGTAAATAGCCTGGAGACAAGGATCGAGAAGATGCAAGAAAGGTTTTACAAGGACCTAGAAGAAATAAAAAAGAGTCAATATATAATGAATAATGCAATAAATGAGATCAAAAACACTCTAGAGGGAACCAACAGTAGAATAATGGAGGCAGAAGATAGGATAAGTGAGATAGAAGATAGAATGGTAGAAATAAATAAAACAGAGAGGAAAAAAGAAAAACAAATTAAAAGAAATGAGCACAATCTCAGAGACCTCTGGGACAATGTTAAACCCCCAACATCTGAATCATAGGAGTCCCAGAAGAAGAAGACAAAAAGAAAGACCATGAGAAAATCCTTAAGGAGATAATAGTTGAAAACTTCTCTAAAATGGGGAAGGAAATAATCACCCAAGTCCAAGAAACCCAGAGAGTCCCAAACGGGATAAACCCAAAGCAAAATACTCAAAAACACATATTAATCAATTTAACAAAGATCAAACACAAAGAACAAATATTAAAAGCAGCAAGGGAAAAACAACAAATAACACACAAGGGGATTCCCATAAGGATAACAGCTGATCTTTCAATAGAAACTCTTCAGGCCACGAGGAATGGCAAGAGATACTTAAAGTGATGAAAGAAAATAACATACATCCCAGATCACTGTACCCAGCAAGGATCTCATTCAAACATGAAGGAGAAATCAAAAGCTTGACAGACAAGCAAAAACTGAGAGAATTCAGCATCACCAAACCAGCTCTCCAACAAATGCTGAAGGACCTTCTCTAGACAAGACACAGGAAGGGTGTATAAACTCAAACCCAAAACAATAAAGTAAATGGCAATGGGATCATACTTATCAATAATTACCTTAAATGTAAATGGGTTGAATTCCCCAACCAAAAGACAAAGGCTGGCTGAATGGATACAAAAACAAGAACCCCATATATGTTGTCTACAAGAGACCCACCTCGAAACAAGGGACACATACAGACTGAAAGCAAAGGGCTGCAAAAAGATATTCCATGCAAATATAGACCAAAAGAAAGCAGGAGTAGCAGTACTCATATCAGATAAAATAGACTTTAAAACAAAGGCTGTGAAAAGAGACAAAAAGGACACTACCTAATGATTGAAGGATCAATCCAAGAAGAAGATATAACAATTAAAAATATATATGCACCCAACATAGCAGTACTGCAACGTGTAAGACAATTGCTAACAATTGTGAAAGGGAAATTTAACAATAACACAATAATAGTGGGAGACTTTAATACCCCACTCACACCTATGGATAGATCAACTAAACAGAAAATTAACAAGGAAACACAAACTTTAAATGATACAATAGACCAGTTATACATAATTGATATCTATAGGACATTTCACCCCTAAACAATGAATTTCATGTTTTTCTCAAGTACACACGGAACCTTCTCGAGGATAGATCACATCCTGGGCCATAAATCTAGTCTTAGTAAATTCAAAAAAATTGAAATCATTCCAAACATCTTTTCTGAACACAATGCAGTAAGATTAGACCTCAATTACAGGAGAAAAACTATTAAAAATTCCAACATATGGAGGCTGAACAACACACTGCTGAATAACCAACAAATCATAGAAGAAATCAAAAAAGAAATCAAAATATGCATAGAAACAAATGAAAATGAAAACACAACAACCCAAAACCTGTGGGACACTGTAAAAGCAGTGCTAAAGGGAAGGTTCATAGCAATACAGGCACACCTCAAGAATCAAGAAAAAAGTCAACTATATAACCTAACTCTACACCTAAAGCAACTAGAAAAGGAAGAAATGAAGAACCCCAGGGTGAGTAGAAGGAAACAAATCTTAAAAATTAGGGCAGAAATAAATGCAAAAAACCAAAAGAGACCATAGCAAAAATCAACAAAGCCAAAGGCTGGTTCTTTGAGAGGGTAAATAAAATCGACAAACCACTAGCCAGACTCATCAAGAAACAAAGGGAGAAAAGTCAAATCAATAAAATTAGAAATGAAAATGGAGAAATCACAACAGACAACACAGAAATACAAAGGATCATAAGAGACTACTATCAGCAATTATATGCCAATAAAATGGATAACTTGGAAGAAATGGACAAATTCTTAGAAAAGTACAACTTTCCAAAATTGAACCAGGAAGAAATGAAAAATCTTAATAGACTCATCACAAGCACGAAAATTGAAACTGTAATCAGAAATCTTCCAGCAAACAAGAGCCCAGGTCCAGACAGCTTCACAGCTGAATTCTACCAAAAATTTAGAGAAGAGCTAACACCTATCCTACTCAAACTCTTCCAGAAAATTGCTGAGGAAGGTAAACTTCCTAACTCACTCTATGAGGCCACCATCACCCTAATACCAAAACCTGACAAAGATGCCACAAAAAAAGAGAACTACAGGCCAATATCACTGATGAACATAGATGCAAAAATCCTTAACAAAATTCTAGCAATCAGAATCCAACAACACATTAAAAAGATCACACATCATGACCAAGTGGGCTTTATCCCAGGGATACAAGGATTCTTCAATATCCGCAAATCAATCAATGTAATACATCACATCAACAAATTGAAAAATAAAAGCCATATAATTATCTCAATAGATGCAGAGAAAGCCTTTGACAAAATTCAACATCCATTTATGATAAAAATTTCCCTCAGAAAGCAGGAATAGAAGGAAAATACCTCAACGTAATAAAAGCTATATAGGACAAACCCACAGCAAACATTATCTTCAATGGTGAAAAATTGAAAGCATTTCCCCTAAAGTCAGGAACAAGACAAGTGTTCTCACTCTCACCACTACTATTCAACATAGTTTTGGAAGTTTTGGCCACAGCAATCAGAACAGAAAAAGAAATAAAAGGAATCCAGATTGGAAAAGAAGTAAAACTCTCACTGTTTGCAGATGACATGATCCTCTACATAGAAAACCCTAAAGACTCCACCAGAAAATTACTAGAACTAATCAGTGAATATAGTAAAGTTGCAGGATATAAAATCAACACACAGAAATCCCTTGCATTCCTATATACTAATAATGAGAAAATAGAGAAATTAAGGAAACAATTCCATTCACCATTGCAACGAAAAGAATAAAATACTTAGGAATATATCTACCGAAAGAAACAAAAGACCTATATATAGAAAACCATAAAACACTGGTGAAAGAAATCAAAGAGGACACTAATAGATGGAGAAATATACCATGTTCATGGATCGGAAGAATCAATATAGTGAAAATGTGTATACTACCCAAAATAATCTATAGATTCAATGCAATCCCTATCAAGCTACCAACGGTATTTTTCACAGAGCTAGAACAAATAATTTCACAATTTGTATGGAAATACAAAAAACCTTGAATACCCAAAGCAATCTTGAGAAAGAATGGAACTGGAAGAATCAACCTGCCAGACTTCAGGCTCTACTACAAAGACACAGTCATCAAGACAGTATGGTACTGGCACAAAGACCAAAATATAGATCAATGGAACAAAGTAGAAAGCCCAGAGATAAATCCACACACCTATGGACACCTTATCTTTGACAAAGAAGGCAAGAATATTCAATGGAAGAAAGACAATCTCTTTAACAAGTGGTGCTGGGAAAACTGGTCAACCACTTGTAAAAGAATGAAACTAGAACACTCCCTAACACCATACACAAAAATAAACTCAAAATGGATTAAAGATCTAAACGTAAGACCAGAAACTATAAAACTCCTAGAGGAGAACATAGGCAAAACACTCTCCGACATAAATCACTGCAGGATCCTCCATGACCCACCTCCCAGAATATTGGAAATAAAAGCAAAAATCAACAAATGGGACCTAATTAAAATCAAAAGCTTCTGCACAGCAAAGGAAACTATAAGCAAGGTGAAAAGACAGCCTTCAGAATGAAAGAAAATAATAGCAAATGAAACAACTGACAAAGAATTAACCTCAAAAATATACAAGCAACTCCTGCAGCTCAATTCCAGAAAAATAAAGGACCCAATCAAAAAATGGGCCAAAGAACTAAACAGACATTTCTCCAAAGAAGACATACAGATGGCTAACAAACACATGAAAAGATGCTCAACATCACTCACTATCACAGAAATGCAAATCAAAACCACAATGAGGTACCATTTCATGCCAGTCAGAATGGTTGCTATCCAAAAGTCTACATGCAATAAATGCTGGAGAGGGTGTGGAGAAAAGGGAACCCTCTTACACTGTTGGTGGGAATGCAAACTAGTACAGCCACTATGGAGAACAGTGTGGAGATTCCTTAAAAAAACTGGAAATAGAACTGCCATACGACCCAGCACTCCCACAGCTGGGCATACACACTGAGGAAACCAGAATTGAAAGAGACACGTGTACCCCAATGTTCATTGCAGCACTGTTTATAATAGCCAGGACATGGAAGCAACCTAGATGTCCATCAGCAGACGAATGGATAAGAAAGCTGTGATACATATACACAATGTAGTATTATTTAGCAATTAAAAAGAATACATTTGAATCAGTTCTAATGAGGTGGATGAAACTGGAGCCTATTTTACAGAGTGAAGTAAGCCAGAAAGTAAAACACCAATACAGTATACTAATGCATATATGTGAAATTTAGAAAGATAGTAATGATAACCCTGTATGAGAGACAGCAAAAGAGACACAGAACAGTCTTTGCACTATGAGGGAGATGGCAAGGGTGGGATGATTTGGGAGAATGGCATAGAAACATGTTTATTATCATATGTGAAACGAATCACCAACCCAGGTTCGATGTATGATACAAGATGCTCAGGGCTGGTGCACTGGGATGACCCAGATGATATGGGGAGGGAGGTGGGAGGAGGGTTCAAGATGGGGAACACATGTACACCCGGGGCAGATTCATGTCAATGTATGGCAAAACCAATACAATATTGTAAAGTTAAAAAGTAAATAAATAAAATAATAACATGATTATTCCTATGAATTGTGACTGAAGATTTCTGCAATCTTCTTTGCCAGATGCTGCTGATAGTATAGGGCTTCTCAGATGGTACAGTGGTAAAAAACCCACCTGCCAATGCAGGAGACACAAGAGATGAAGGTATGATTTCTGGGTGGGGAAGATCCATCCCCTGTTGTAAGAAATGGTACCCCACCTCACTATTCTTGCCTAGAAAATTCTATAGACAGAAGAGTCTGGAAGACTACAGTTCAGTTCAGTTCAGTTCAGCCACTCAGTCGTGTCCGACTCTCCGCGACCCCATGACTACAGTTCACTGAGTCACAAAGAGTCAGGCATGACTGAGTGACTAATCACACCACAGCTGGTACTATAACATGACTGATAGTCTATGTAGAGTTCATCCTGTTTGTAGATATTAGGCTTAAACTTCAGAAGAGATGAATTGCATTGTTAAATTATTACATCCTTTCATTCTATCAGAAAAAAAAGTTACAAAATTGTACAGATAACCGTGTATGTCAGAGAAGCCTTAGATTTTTATTACTATTGAAATTAATAAATATCAGATTCAAGCTTTGATCTCTAGATACTTTGATCAGCAAAAGTAAAACAAAAAAATTATAATTATTCATGCATTTGGCCTTTCTTTAAATCTAGCTAGCCTAAGTTTCCAAAAGATTTTTTTAAAGATTGAACTAGAATTTCCCAAGTGGATTGATTTCTTCAAGAAAATTAAAGCAGAGCAGAAAGGAAGAAAGTTACTGAATAAATTGTCTTGGCTTTTTGATCAAAGATAAATAGATAGCTGCTTTCCTACTTTTAGTTTTAGTTCTAGACAATAAGGAAGAAGGCCTTGTTAAAAAAGGGGGGTTTTCTTGACTTTTAATATTGGAAAAGAAATAATTGAATACTAGTCTCTCCTCTAAAATTCCCTTCCAAAGATTTTCTTCAGGGGTTAGAGAGTTCTGATACATTCTTTTACCACTAAACTAGTTACACTACATTTCAAGTCCTTTTCCTCCACATATTTAAGTTATATTTTATTTGAGCTAATTTATTTCTGAGAAGTTGATAACCAGTGTAAGCATGTGCAGAAAGTCTGTATGTGTGTTCATGTATATACTACATACATGAAGTCTGCCCTCCATATCCACAAGTTTCACATCTGCAAATTCAACCAACTGCTGGTCAAAAAATATTTGGAAAAAAAAAAAAAACTCCAGGAAGTTTCAAAAAGCAAAACTTGAATTTACAAGCACCAAAAACTATATTCATTGAATTTCCATTGTATTTGCAACCATTTACTTTATTTTCTTGGGCTCTGAAATCACTCCAGATGGTGATTGCAGCCATGAAATTAAAAGATGTTTGCTCCTTGGAAGAAAAGCAATGACAAACCTAGACAGCATATTAAAAAGCAGAGATGTTACTTTGCCAACAAATGTCTCTATAGTCAAAACTATGGTTTTTTTCAGTAGTCATGTATGAATGTGAGAGTTGTATCACAAAGAAGGTTGAGTGCCGAAGAACTGATGCTTTTGAACTGTGGTGTTGGAGAAGACTCTTGAGAGTCCCTTGGACAGCAAGGAGATCAAAACAGTCAATCCTAAAGGAAATCAGTCCTGGGTGTTCATTGAAAGGACTGATGCTGAAACTGAAACTCCAATATTTTGGCCACCTAATGTGAAGAACTGACTCACTGGAAAAGACCCTGATGCTGGGAAAGATTGAAGGCAGAAGGAGAAGGGAATGACAGAGGAACAGATGGTTGGATGGCATCACAGACTCAATGGACATGGGTTTGAGCAAGCCCCAGGAGACGATAAAGGACAGGGAAGCCTGGCATGCTGCAGGCCATAGGATTGCAAAGAGTCAGACACACTGAGAGACTGAACAAGAAACATAGCATTTACACTGTTCAGTTCAGTTTAGTCATTAAAAGTAATCTATAGACAATTTATATGGGGAAGATGTTTGCAGGTTATACGCAAATACTATATCATTTTATTTAAAGGCCTTGTGGGCTGGATGGCATCACCGACTCTGTGGACATGAGTTTGAGTGTACTCCGGGAGTTGGTGATGGACAGGGAGGCCTGGCGTGCTGTAATTCATGGGGTCGCGGAGAGTCGGACACGACTGAGCGACTGAACTGAACTGAACTGAACTGGACAAAGAACCAATGAGTCTTAGTATCTGAGACGGTCTTGGAAGCAATCTCCTGTGGATACCAAGGATCAACTATACATATAAATACAGAGAGAGAGATTATGAGATGTACACTTTGAGATGAACATCTGTATTCAAGAAGATTATGAGATGCTGTGTCTGAGATATGTGTGTGTGTGTGTGTGTGTGTATGTGTGTATGTAAGAGAGATGCTTTTGGCTTTGAGCAACAGAAATGGAGCAGATTTATTTTCTTATATGCAAAGGTTATATACAGCAGGTCACTAGTGTTGGTTTAATTGATCCATAATGCCATAAAAGATTCAGGTTCTGGTCTGCCGCATTTTGCATTCTGGATTGCTAACTATATCTGTCCCTTTTATCAGAGAAAAAACAAAACCTTTCCCAGAATCTTCCCTATCAGATGCCTACTTAAAACCACTGGCCAGAAATGCATCACTTTTCCCTATGGCTGAGGAAGGAAGCACCTGCTCTAAAGTCCATTGTGGGAGCAAGCAGGATGAAAGGATTGGGAACAGATGCCATATTTGCTACAAAAGCAAGCACAACCTTAAAGATAACACCATGTAATTATTATATAATAGTTATGTTTCAAAATATCTTCATATCTACCACATTGATTTGTGGAAATAAGGCCTCTTCCTGGATGGTAATTGAAACTCTACGTTTGGTGCTAATAATTTAAAAACTTGATTTTTTACTCAATATTTAAACACATTTTGAATAACAACTGAAGGCTAGACACTACAGGCACTACAGATATAAAGATAAACTGTTCATAGTTTTCTCACTCAGGAATGAGCCAAGTCATGAAAAAAAGTTGTACATAGAAGAGCCTAGAGATGATCATACTGAGTTCAGTAAGTTAGAGAAAGACAAATATCACATAATATCACTAATATGTGAAATCTAAAAAGGTGATATAATTTAACTTACAAAACAAAAACAAACTTATAGACATAGAAAACAAATCTATGGTTATCAAAGGGGAAAGAGGCAGGGGACAAATTAAGTAAGAGTTTGGGATTAGAGGATATAAACTACTGTATTTAAAACAGATAAACAACAAGGTCCTACTGTATAGCACAGGAACTATATTCAATATCTTGTAATAAGCTGTAATGGAAAAGAATATATATATATAATATATAACTATATATATATAGTTATATAACTTTGCTGTACACCAGAAACTGACAAACACTATAAATCAACTATACTTCAATTAAAAAAAAGTTCCAGTGTGTGTTAGGTAGTAAAATGCCCCCAACCTCAAAGCTGCTGCTGCTGCTTAGTCGCTCAGTCGTGTCCAACTCTTTGCAACTCTATGGACTATAGCTGGCCAAGCTTCTCTGTCCATGGGATTCTCCAGGCAAGAGTATCAGAGTGGGTTGTATGTCTTCCTTCAGGGGATCTTCCCAGCCCAGGGATTGAACCCAGGTCTCCTGAATCGCACAAAGATTCTTTATCTCTGAGCCACCAGGGTCGGTCATATCCTAATCTTGTGAACATGTTACATTGCCTGGCAAAAGAAAATTAAAATTGAAGATGAAATTAAGTTGCTAATCAGCCCACTTGGATGTAAGGAGATTGTCATGGGTTATTTGGATGCGTCCAGTCTAATCACCCTTAAACATAGAAATAGAGGCAGGAGGATGTGTCAGAGAGATAAGACATGAGAAGAACTTGACTTACCAGAGCTGGCTTCAAAGAGGGAGAAAGGGACCAGGAACTGAAAAATGTCGAGGTTCCTAGAAGACAGGAGGGAATAGTCCTCACTTATGGCTGGCAAGGAAATGGGAACCCTGGTCTGATAACTGCAAAGAACTGAATTCTGCCAATGACCTGAATAAGCCTGGCAGAGGAGTCTCCTGTAGAAGAGCCCCTGGTAAAAGATGTAGCCCATCTATACATCTATACTTTGATTTCAGCCGAGTAAGTCTAAATAATCTACACAGTAATAAATTTCTGCTGTTTTAAGCCATTGTCTGTAGTAAGTTGTTACAGAAACAACAAAAAATTAATATATAATTATAACCTAATGAATGTATTAAACAAAAGATTATGATTTAGTGTACTAATAGCTTCAGAGTGAAAGTGAAAGTGTTAGATACTAAGTTGTGTTTGACTCTTCGCAATCCCATGGACTGTAGCCCACTAGGCTACTCTGTCCATGGAATTCTCTAGGCAAGAATACTGGAGTGGGTTGCCATTCCCTTCTCCAGGGAATTTTCCTGACCCAGGGATCAAACCCAGGTCTCCCACATTGCAGGCAGATTCTTTCTACTGTTTGAGCCACCAGGGAAGCTCTAAGAGCTTAAGAAGTATCTCGGATATCACGTTAAGAATTTTAGATTGAATAAGTAATAAGGAACCATCAGGAACTTCTTGCTGTGATTGAAAAAATATGTATAACTTTTTCTATATAGCACTTTCCCAAATCACAATTTCCCCAAGTCCCACAATACCTGGAACTTAAAATTGATAACACCTGTGGTTTTGATTCTTAACTTGTTAAAGAGAGCACTGTTTGGTAAATCTCTTTACTAGTAAACATCTGAGATAGGGCATCTTCAGGAAAATGACCAGATTATTTTTGTGAATTAGATCTCAGGATTTTTCGTATGAGAATCCATGCTTGTACTGAACCTGCATATTCACTAAACACAAAATATTTTTCTTTCTATTTAAGTCTTCCAATTAGAATAAAGCATTGCAGATAGCAAGTTATTTTCATATGTCACTATTGTGAAAATCCTTGTTTACCTATAGCAAGCATGCCTCAGGCACTAGTTCTGTTTAAGGCCTGAATACCAATGCAAGTCTGAGATTTTAAAGGAGGTCTCTACAGTGATCTTAATCTGTTTTTAGCTTAACTGGTGAATTGATCAATCTCCCTGCCACTATATACACCACTGAACATTTTAGGGAGAAAAGGCCAATCTCAATTCTTCCAACTGAGGCAAAGGCAACTCAGGATAAATTAAGTTTAAGCAACAAAATTAAAGTTTTTAATATAGTGACATCAGTATCATCAGAAAAAATTTGAAAAGTGCCTGCTACATCCTACAGGGTGATTTTCAAACCTTATATGTTTACTTTTTATAAAGATTGTTGGAAATAGGGTTTAATACCAAGTCTACACAGCATGACCAAATTCTCTGGCTAAGCAGATTTGCAACTTTCTGTTGTTTTAATAACTGGCTTCAAGCCTAACCATCAGCTTGCCTGTGTGGTAAGCCAATTTATTCATCAAGGAGATATAAAATCCTGGTTCAACTGTGCCTCAGTACACTTTTTGCAATTGCCTGGCTGTTAGAAATTCATGTCTCATTTATGACTAGAGGGAAGGATTTGGGTCTTACATTGCAATTACTATCCTGCATCAGGATGTTTAGTTGTTTGCAGAAAGACAGGCCAGGAGCTGTTGGTATACCCAGTCAATAAAGAAAGACAAATATTTGGGAGATGACAAGGGCAGAGGTTTGCAACACGGGTTCAGTTTGGGAAGTAATTACTTCATTTAAAGATCCAATGGTCTCTAGTTAAAATGGAAGCAAACTATTTAATTCTGTATTAATAGCCTTCTAACTGGCCTATTTTAATTCACTCTGACCCCTTCGAGTTTATTCTCTACAAGGATGCCTGAAAGATCTTCTTCAAGTTGTGAATCTCAATAACACTTGTCAGAGTTCACCTTCAACCTAGTCTTTCAATGGCTCCCCATTCCCTTGGAATAAACACAACACTCAAGAGGCTCTGAGACCCCATAATGGCCCCTCTCCACCTCATCTTACATCACCCCTGCTCCCCAGTCATACAGGATTTTGGGTCCCTCACATTTGGCTGACTGTCTCCCGCCATTGAGGCTTAACACTGTTTTCTCTGCATGGAGGACTGTTCCCTCACCTGTTGCCTCATTAATTCCTACTTGACTTCTCTCAGCTCAAGGAACATTTTCTCAGACAAGCCTTTTTTGACCTCCTTAAGTGAAATCCTTTCTTTCAAATTCATACCCAACTTATATGACTTTTCATTGTGTCAGATTCACACACTAACTTATATCACTTTTCATTGCTGAAAATCAACTCTTTCCCAAGATTGTTTGATGTTATTTATCCCTGACAATAGTGGTAACCTCCATCATTGTGTATTTTTGCTTCCCCCCCACCCCAGAACCTAGAAAACTGCCTGAGACATAGGCATTGAAAAGTATTTGTTAAATATACAAACAGATGCTCAGTCACTCAGTCGTGTCCAACTCTTCACGACCCCATGAACTGTAGCCCACCACCTAGGCTCCTCTGTCCATGGGATTTTCCAGACAAGAATACTGGAGTGGGTTGCCATTTCCTTCTCCAACAAACAGGTGGGGTAAGAATATTTTCGAAGATTCTTAGTTATATACCTTTTGTTATACACTGTTACTCCACTATCCTCGGTGAAGAAAATGAACAGCCATTTCACCTAGTATAACATTTTCAACAATCAGTAGCTTAATGGAAGTTTAAGAAATAAAATTAAACTATATAGGCAGAATTATGTTTATACATAGCCCATAAAAAGGCTGACAATAATTAGCTTTCATCAGTGAGTTGTGTTAAGGGCAGAGACAAAGAATATCAGTTTTTATACCTGGAGTAAAATGGCCCAATATATAGTGGCTTTGCAAAGTTGTTAAGAGGCTGGGTTGTACTTACTTAATACTAAGTGAGTACTAATACTAATACGGAGAATTAGAGTTAGTCCTAGAGAAAGGGTTATCACTGGATAGACTAGTTAGGGATCCATGAACCCAATAGTTAGAATATATTTCATAGATGTACAACTGCATTCTCCCTTTTATTGTGGGGAAACTAAGCCTAACACACTTAAGAAATATATCTATGGTCACACCCCTGTGAAGGATCAGCATCAGAGCTACGGGCCAAAAAGCATAGTTAGACATTTCTGAATGGTTTCTCTATGTCAAATCTGTACTGATTCGACAGGGAAGTGGATTTTAAAAGATTCACATAACCATCTGTACACATGGAAAACATTACAATAAATATTTGGCAGATCTGTCAAGCATTTAAAAAATAAAAGAGGTGTCCTGAATTCTAAAAATGCAATAGCCAAGGCAATTATTAGTTCTAAAACTATTTTTTTAATTATACAAGAAAGGGAATATCATCATTTCTTGGCTAAATGGTAAATAATATTTATATAGTCACAAAACTATTAGAATGATTGAAGAACTGTAAGAATGAATAACATCAAAAATTGACAAATCTAGAAATAACAGTGTAAACAACTTACATAGAAATGTGGAGATAAGTATACAAGTGTTTTAAAGTATTACATCTGAGGAGTGCAGTGGGTGGTAAAAGATGGCTGAAGCAAGGGACTGTTGTTTTTCTTACAACTTTCAGCACTTGTTTTAGTGATTTGAACAAAGAAACAAAAAAAATCTTAACTATAACAAGGTATTGGAGTAATAGGGGATTAGGTACTAAAGGGTGTAGAAGACTATCAAGAATATAAAAATAGCAGATATACAGAGAAACCACTATTCCTAGGACCAAGGCAGAGGACCCAGGAAGGAAGAAGTCTGGAAGACACCCCCTACTCCAGGGCTGGTCTCTAAGACCTGTTCTCAAGGGGCAACTGGGCTCTACTGCATGGGGTAAAAGGACAGAGGGACTGCATTGACAGGATTCACTGGGACATCATCATCTGGGGTTCCAAAATAAACCATTGTAGAGAGGTCCCATGGAAGTGACACTCACCAAGAAATTTGTTTTCTGGGATGCC
The DNA here is from genome assembly GCF_049115385.1 of Moschus berezovskii. Lineage (NCBI taxonomy): Eukaryota > Metazoa > Chordata > Mammalia > Artiodactyla > Moschidae > Moschus > Moschus berezovskii. The sequence goes on along the minus strand of NC_142460.1, from coordinate 112,941,986 downwards.
AGATGTTGCTCCCTTGAGAAGGTGTCTCAGAACTTGCTTGAATGTCTCTTGAACGTCAGTGTTGAGAACAGGTATCCAAAGAGAAGTGCCAGGCCATGTAACTCATTCTGAAGCTACCTAAGGGGGTTCCAAGGAGGCTGTTCACTGGGAGATGCTATTATTCTTTGCAACTTGCTGCCAAAGTTCAGCACTTTGGCATGAAGAGGTGCCAAAGGAAGCCATGTACTGGAAGGATCAATGCCAGTGGCATTCACACTTGTGCTTATTTCTGCTGCCTCTCATTCCTATTTATATTTTCCCTGCTCTTGAGTCTCTGTTCTCAAATATATTTTATCATTGTTTTATAATATGCATGTTTGAAGGTAGTCTCAGTAATGCCTAATTAATAAAACACAGTCCCTTCTTTCCAGAAGTTTATCATCTGGCTGAGGTTGTAAGATAAACTCACTTAAAACAATTAGGGAAAAACAAAATATAGAATCTTAAATGGTAAGTTTTAAGTGATAAATTTTGCAGGACAAAATCCCCTGTTCTAGGAGCACCCTAAAAGGAGAATATCCAAATTATAACAGTCAGTAAATGTTTCCTGAAAACTTCAAGTGACCTTTCAAATAAAAATATGCACTGAGGGGAAGCAAGGAGAGGGAGAGAGAAGGCACTAACTGAGCCCACAAGGAGCTCCCAGGAATGGTGACCATCAGTGTTGGATACGCTGGCACCTATGACTCACTGTGGTCTGGCCCCATATGCCCCTTTATCATCATCTTAGACCCCTGTTCGACAATTCTCTATTCTTTTACTACAGTTTATCTACTGCCCTGAACAGACCTTATTCTTATTGCTACTCAACATTCTTCTCACATCCTCTCCTTGGAAGTCACATTTCTTCTCCCTTTTCAGCTGTTTCACTGTTGCCCAAGACCAACTATTCTGGCCTACAGGGATTTCTCCCCTTTCTTGAACATCAGTTGTACTTAATTCTATGCCACCCACTGGAAGGTCATATTCATTGTTGGCAAAGTAGACTAGTGGAACTGTGAGGAGCCCTAACATCTGAGTAGCCATGATAGGCCTGGAGATGTTAGGAGCCCTAACATCTGAGTAGCCGTGATAAGCCTGAGACTAGGCCTAAATTTCTATTTCCTGGAGACAGGGTGGAGGCTAAGTTCACAGAAACTCCTCCCTAAGAAAATCCTGTGGGCACCAAAAATAAGAAACTCCTCCCTAGAAAAGTCCCACCAGCGCCAAAAATCAGGCCAATCAGAGGAAAAAGGGAAATCCCCCAGAAAAACCCCGCGTGCACATAAACTGGCCAATGAGCTTCTACCAGCTTGATCTTTTGAACAAAAATAGGTGCTTATGTAATCTGAGACTATAAAAACCACTGTGACCTGAGCTCGGGGCTCTTGTCCCACTCCACTGCACTGGAGGAGGCATGAGCCCTAGCTCGAGCTAGAAATAAACCCCATTCTTGCTTTTTCATTGCTGCGAGTGTCTTATTCTACCAGTATGGGGGGACCGGACTCAGAGCATAACAGAACGTGCATAGACCTGTAGTCAGACAGGTTGGATTCAAGACCTGGCTCTCCAACATTTTGGCCATATTTCCCAACCTATCTCAATCTCTATGCTTTCATTATAATTTAGGGAAGGTTATACCTTCTTTGTAAGTGCTATTGTGAGAATTGAATGGTATTACACGCATATATGTGCCTTGAAAGTTTTGCTAAAGGACAAACACATACAGTTTGTGTTAGTATTTGTGTGTCTCCACTCTACCTAGAATATAAGTTAGCAACAGAACAGTAATTGTTTATATTCCCCTTAACATCTAGCACATTTTTCAGTACATAGTAGGCATACATACATAAACACTAAAATGATTAAAATCAAATCAGTTTCCATAAAAATATAAAGTGCTCTATCTGCACTGTATTTGGTTTATCCATCCTTATTTGTACCCATTAGATGCATCCAAGTTACAATATTCATCTCTGCAGAAATTACTGGTGAAAAGCAATTTGAACTGGTAACATCCATCTTGGCTCTGTCAAACCCTCAGTTTGTAAAAGCAGTTTGGAACTCATGAGCTGTCACAGCAATAACACTCACTTGATACATTTTACAGATAGCGATTGCTGATAAGTGTTCTTGCAATGAAGTACTCAAATAACTGGTATGACTAGAAATGTCAGTCACAGATCAGTCAAGTGGGAAATGTTAGGAAATAAATTTCACCAGCAGTCCTAGAATTCCTAAAAAAATTTTTTTCTTTTAAAATATAAGGCATGTCTTACAGATTCCAAACTATACTAACAGAGCAGATCGTGGGCAGGGTGGGAAGGGACAGAGCTAAACAGAAGTAGAGGTGGTATTGGTTCTATGGCCTGATGTAAAGAAAACGCACTTGGGAGCCAGTCACACCAGGGGCAAAACTCAACTCCACCATTTACCATGTCTGGCATAGTAAAGGTTGGCATTAGGCCTTCTTTAAGCCTCCGTATTTTTATATCTAAAATGGCCACAATGCAGTTGTCCTAAAAATTAAAAATAGGTTTCTAAAGCACCTAATACAGGGTGCTTTGTGGAACTTGGGTGATGAGTATTGTATATGGTTAACTCAATAGAATGAGGTGATATTTGAAGGTTTGCCTACGGATCCACTCCACAAAATCTCCAACATACTGGTCCAGAAAGCAGGAGCCTGTGTCCTGGGCTCAACAAAAACTCATGGCCTCCCCTCTTCAGTAAGGGGTCACAGACTTAGTTAGTAGTTCACTTTAGCCTGGGCCTGCTGCACTCAAGACAACTTCTGTGATGGCTGTATTTAGCAACAGAATCCTCCCTCTGCCTCATGCCCATGAATGACTCATTAGAAATGTCACTTGTCACCCACGGGGTGAGCAGCATGCTGACACTGTCTAGTGGATTCAGTTATGATTAGCCAGGGTCTGTGCTTTAAAGGTAACAATGATCCTTGTGTTGTCCTCACTGGGGTACTAAGGTAGAGGCTGGAAATGAATTTGATGAGATCTGACATTGTATCTGCTGAAGAACTTAACCTCCATGAGTTTCTTGTAATATAGTTGTGAAGGTTAAATGAAATTAGATTTGTGAAGCATTTAGCATAGTGTCAAGCAAGTAGTGATCAATAATAGCAATAACATTATCAGAATAAGTAGTTCCTATAAGGACAAAATCGCCAGAAATACCAACCCTAGAAACTTCTATAAAGGATTATGCATTACTTTTAAATTAGATTGCTTTTCGGACATTAAAGTAACAGAAGGGAACAAACAGAAAACAGCTGTAGTAAGGTAAAAACTCTGTGACCTTCTTCTGTTGTCAGTGGCTGATTAGGGGAGCTGTGTTTTACATAGCTGGGTATGTTGTTTTACACAACTGGGTATGTTGCTGCTTTATGAGATGGTGGGGGTGGTGGTGGGAACCTTGGGCTAATCAGTGAATATCACTCAGACTCAGTTTCCTTTTGTAAAGTGAGGTTGTTGGAATAGAACCATTTGGGTGGTTTTCAGCTCTGCTCTACTATGATTCTTAAACATGGGATCTATGCTGGTGATGGTAAGAAGAAAGTTCTGTGGTGGGAGAAAGGAACAAAAATAGGGACAGAAGTTCTTGGAGTTGAGATTTAAAATGAAAGTGCTTTTAAGGGAGTCACCAAGCAATACATTTGCTTGGAGGTATGGCTTTTTAAATGTCTGCCTACTGACTGTGACACATATGGTTGAAAAGAGTTCCTATAGCAAGTTGACAATAATTTGATTTTTTTCTCTGTTGTCTGACACTCTAAATTCTTATTCCCTAGGTTACCATAGAGCTCTCTCTAACCAGTGTCACTCAGTGAGTTTTGACTGTGTAGGCTTAATAGGATGTCAATTTTGTGTATTGCTGTTTACTCCCTAGCCCTTCAAATGAAATGTTCTTCTAATTCCACAAAATAAAATATCAACAATGATACCAGACAAGTTGTCAACTTAAACCTCTCAAAAACAGAGCCCTTCTATTTCTGTCTGCTGAAGAAAGGAAGGTTCCCCACCCCTCATCATGAAGCAATATATGCAAGGTGGGTGGGGAGGGGTGTGCTGGATGCAGTGCACCAGAATCTCAAGCTGGAGTGGAGGCAGGTTTTCCCAAGAAGACTCTAAAGTCAGAAATACAGTGTGGGAGGGAAGCAGGATGTCTCAGCTCAGAGCAGGTAAAAGAAATCAGACCCTGAGGTCTGTATGTGAGAAGAATGACAAAGAAGACAGAGAAGGGTCCACTCTCCCTCCCACCAACAGAAATCCCCTCTGAATCCCACTCAAGATCTCATTTCATTACAAGCTCCACGTAGGTCTTACTAGGTGGGATGTGTTTGCCTGACGGGCACTTTATTCCCCACTTCTTTGGTTCATCAGAGGTGGGATCCCCAGCACCACCAAAGCTCCTGGCCTCTTGTCCTACCTTGTCTCATCTCCAAGTAGGAGTGATCTGTTTGGTGAAGAGATGAATCCAGCATGCACAGCTCAGTTTCTTGCACCCCCTGTTCTCTTGGGAGCAGCCTTCCCCCCAGAGAAAGGCCTTCTGCTTCTGCTGAAAGGTCCCTGCTCTGAGGGGAGGCTGTCTGACTCTGTACTTCAGCATGAGGAAGCCTGTATGATGGCACATGGAAACCACACTCTCCACCATTTTATATGCAATCAACACATCTTTCCTACTAGTTTGCCTTATTTTACATTTTGTTCAGAACACAGGTAGGCAGTGGGGGAAGCTATTGTTGCTTCTCCCCAGTCATAAAATTTGATGGATGTACATTCTAGTGGAAAATCTGCTACAACATCCTCAGCCATTTCTTACTGACAGGGCCAACTCATTTCTGCTGATTTTTTCCTCTCCCATGGCCTCTTGTTCCCCCAAAGCCATGTGATAATCCATGAGATTGATTATTAAGGAATCCGTCTGTATGATGCAGTGATTAATGAAATGGAATAGTCTAGACCAAAAAAAGATTAACTTCATATTTAATGTGTTTCAGCCATCAATTTAAGTAGAACAATAACTGCTTGAAATTGAATCCTGCTGTAGTGAAAATGTGGGCTGAAAATAGTTCTGTATCTGCCTAAACTGGCTGACTAAATCACAGAATTTAGTAGGGAGCATACAGAGTCTGAGTTCACTCTCTCTTCTGCATCTAAAGTGCAGTGACAGGCATTATGTAGTCACTCAGTCGTGTCTGACTCTTTGTGACCCATGGACTGTAGCCCATCAGGCTCCTCTGTCTGTGGAATTCTCTAGGCAAGAGTACTGGAGTAGATTGCTATCCCCTGTCAGAGGAGCTTCCTGACTCAGGGATCGAACCTGGGTCTCCCTTATTGCAGGCAGATTCTTTACCATTTCAGCCAGAGTAGAGGGTTAAAAGTAGCATGATTTCTCATCTTAGTTTTGTCACTGATCTATCACTGAACTAACAGATAACACAGCTAACAGATAACCCTTCCGAACCCTGCATTTATTTCCATAAAATGGGGATGATAATAATTACCTTGCAATATTCTAAGAATATTATATAATGCATAAGAACAACATTTATATTCTGTAAAATGTTTATTTGTTGTTTAGTTGCTCAGTCATGTCCAACTCTTTGCAACCTCATGGACTGTAGCCCCTCAAGATCCTCTCTCCATGGGATTTTCCTGGCAAGATTACTAGAGTGGGTTGCCATTTCCTTCTCCATAATATCATCAATTGGCTGTTGTTGATTAGTCACTTAAGTCGCGTCCGCTTTTTTGTGATAATACTGAAAAGAGACAGAACCTTACATGTTCAAAATCAGTTAAGCCATTTAGTGCATGGTCAAGGGAAGAGCCTGTCTTCTTGTCTTCTGTATGTGTGCTCAGTTGTATTCAACTCTTAGAAGCCCCGTGGACTGTATCCCACCAGGCTCTTCTGCCCATGGAATTTTTCAGGCAAGAATACTGGAATGGGTTGCCATTTCCTCCTCCATAAAATATTCCCAATCCATGGATCAAACCATTGTCTCTTGCATCTTCTGCATTAGCAAGCATATTCTTTACCACTAGTGCCACCTGGGAAGCCCCCTTAATGTTTTCTAGTTTCTCCTAAAGTTTCTCAAATTGAGGCTCAAGAACTACTTTTAAATAAATACATGTTTAAACCCCACTCTGGTTCAAAATCAGAGTATCTATAGGCAAGCCCTGGAATCTGTATTTTAACAAAGAAGGCTAAGTTTAGGAAGGAACCACTACATCTGATCCAAAAGTTAATTTTAATATTTACACAAAGTTGCATTCTCATCAATCATCACCTCTCTCCTTTGCTTGAAACATCTTAAAAGAACTGGTTCAGTCAAAACATTTTCCTTGGAAGGAAAGGGAGAGATGAATGGAAAGAGTAACATGGAAGCATGTACACTAACATATGTGAAACAGATAGCCAATGGAGATTTGCTGTATGACTCAGGGAACTCAGTCTGGGGCTCTCTAATAATCCAGAGGGATGGGAAAGGGTGGAAGGTGGAAGGAGTTACAAAAGGGAGGGGACCACCTATAGCTAATTCATGTTGATATACGACAGGTATCAAACCAGTATTGTAAAGCAACCATCAATCAATTAAAAACAAATAAAATGAACATCAATTCAGTTCAGTTCAGTCCCTCAGTCATGTCCGACTCTCCGCGACCCCATGAATCACGGCACGCCAGGCCTCCCTGTCCATCACCAACTCCCGGAGTTCACTCAAACTCATGTCCACAGAGTCGGTGATGCCATCCAGCCATCTCATTCTCTGTCATCCCCATCTCCTCCCACCCCCAATCCCTCCCAGCATCAGAGTCTTTTCCAATGAGTCAACTCGTTGCATGAGGTGGCCAAAGTATACATGTGCAAAAATAAAACAAAACAGTTTCCTGTATTTTGGTCTTCTTGGGTCACTCTAAGTTAAAGTACATCTCCTCACAATTTAAAAAAACTTTTAAATTCCTACAACCAAACACCTCCATCTTAAACTTTCCACCTTTTAAATGATAATTCTAACATTTATTTTCTCTCCTTTAAAAGTCAGTTTGGAACTCTCAATCTTTGGGCAGTGAGAGGTCTGGATAAGAATCATTAAACCACACCACAAATTATAATAACAGGTGAAACCCAATTATTACAAACTCCATAAAACCGCCAAATGGTTATATTCTAATAGAATTGGGTTATAGGGAACACAGTGCCAGAAATTAGGTCCAGGTTTGTGGAACTTGGAAAGCAAAGCAACCTCTTTGAAATGAATTATCCAGTGAAAAGAAGTGCTTTGAATACAATACAGATACAAAGGCTGTATCATGTAGGCTAGGCTCCGGAGCTTCTAGGTGTTTCTGCAGGCTCCGCGCATGCCTGGCCTTGGACTGTGAGTAAGACGGAAACTTTTAGAGTGTGCAGGAGAACAGCATGACATGACTTTCATTTTCACAGCACCTCACTGGATGTGATGTTGGGACTAGAGGGAGACTAGATCCAAGACAATTTTCACAATCTAGTGAAAGATGGTAGATAGCCACAGGGGATGGGATGAGAGCCATTAGCCTCTGGATGTATTTAAAAGGCAGAACTGACAGGATTTGATCCTCAAAGTTAATTTAACTGAGCATTGTCCAAATGGAAACGACTCTGTTCTGCAAAACACTTTTTAAAAATTTGTATTTTTCAAGAAAGTAGTCTTAACCTTAAAGAAAAATGGAGGCTAGAACCTAATGATGTGTGTGTATATATGTGTGTGTGTGTGTGTGTGTATGATACATAACATATGTATCAAATATAACATAGCATCATATAAAACTATACATAAACACAAAAATATATATAATCTATTAACATATGCAACAAAATATACAGTCTACACATGTTCCTGGGGCTTCCCAGGTGACAATAGTGGTAAAGAACCTGCGTGCCAACGCAGGAGATGGAAGTGACTTGGGTACAGTCCCTAGGTTGGGAAGATTCCTTGGAGGAGGGCATGGCCACCCACTCCCGTATTTTTGCCTGGATGGAGAATCACATGGACAGAGGAACCTGGCAGGCTACAGTACATAGGGTCACAAAGAGTTGGACATAACTGAAGGAACTTAGCTTACATGCACACCAGTTCTTTGTCCAAGTATATTGTAAGCTAAGTGCTATACTCTTAAATTTACTTAACCAAATTCAGGTGTTTTGTTTAAAACCATGGTATTCTAAAAGCTCCAAAATAGAGCTATTAACAAATAGTTATATGTGTTGCCATGTTCTTTTTCTTGGTCTATACTTTTAAAAAATATATATCCAGTTTGAATTTTTCTCCTTTTAATCAGCTCTTTGCTCTCAGTGAAGCAGTTTTTCCTCCCTTTCTACTTTTCTTGTGTAGGTTCAGCTTATCTTGCCCTTCTATTGTCCTTCAAGTTCCTAGTTTCCGAAACTCATCTTCCACTCTCGCACACTTCCCCTGGGAAACATCTGTTCCACCTTTCACATTGCTGACTAGTTTTCTTTATCTTCCCTCCTTTATTTCCTTGAGCTAGCCTCCTATTGGTGGACCAGTTAGGACGAATGATTTCCCTTTACCCAGGAGACTTATAAAACCATCTCTGCAAACTAACTAGAAGTTCTGTGATTGAAGTCAAGGTATCAGTTGAAGCTATAAATAAAATGTAGCACTCAAAGCTAAAGCAGGGTTTTTTTAAGTTATTCAGCAGGACACCATCATTTCATCTCTTCTACACATCTTTTTATTACATTGCATTTTAATGTTCAACATGACACCCCAAATGAAATGCTGAAACCCCCTGCAGATACGTTATTGTGTATTCCATCTCTTTTCTGCTTGGAATCAGGATATTAGTTTATAAAATAGTTTTCTCAAATGAAATTAGGGAGTAAACCAGTGTGATTCAGGCATTCACAATTGCATTTCAGTCTCCTATTGTGTAAGGATTAAATATGATTTCAAACAATAGAAGGCAACCCCAAGAAGAAATTATACAAGTGGGTGAGTTGATTATGATGTCACAATTGGGTTTTAGGTTAATAGTCCTCAGCAAAGATCCACTGATGACAGTTTTATTAGAGTCATGATTATCCTAGGAAGATCAACTTCAATCACTTGGTTTTCAAAATTTTGCTTTACCTTTGAGGCTCCTCCATGTAAATTTTCATGTCAGATCCCTTTTCTTGTTTTAGTGGGATAATTTTTCTTTATGATTGTCGGTATAATACAATATGCCTGGTTATTATCATTTTGTATTAATTGAACAAGACTTGAATTCTCAGTCAATATTTGTTTCATATTACACTTGTAATGAAAGTACAGCTTAATTATTATACTTACAATTTTAAAAAACCACAGAGAAGTAATCAGTCTGTATGTAATTCCTTTTCAGTGTAATCTATGACTATATTATGTTCATTATCCCAAAAAAAGGTATAGATTATACCCACCATGTTACCTGAACAGAAAATGAAATATGTTAAACATCAAGGTGAAGAGGAAATTACTCAGGTATTCTAACGAATGTTTCTGTTTCCATCCTGTCTACCATCATATTTGTTGACTTTTGTTAGGGGTCAAAGTTTAGTCTCCACACCTTCCTTCTCTCAAATATGAATCACATTTAAGAGCTATTACAATCAGAATTTTATTGATAATTGCTAACACTTATAAAGTGTTTATTCTGGGTCTGGCAGCATTCTAAGTGAATCCCACATATTAACATACTCAATCATCACATCAACCCTGCTATTGTTTCCATTGTACAGATGGGATCACTTGGTCCATGGCCTAACTAATAAGTGGAAGAGCTGTGGGATGAAGCCAGAAAAGTCTGAGTTGCTGCTCTCAACCCCACACATTATCAACCCCATTGAACCACTCCATCCCTGCCAAGGAAGAAGATGTAGCTCCGGTTTGAGGAGCAGTGGTTTAGCTGTTTGTAAGAGTGCAATCTTGAACAAATAAATAAGTATTATCAAACACATGAGTGTTCTCTCATGTTTCTACTTTTGGTACTCATGGTCCAGGTCAGAATTCCCGCATCTGTGACCATATGATATTAGTAGTTCCCTGATACAAAGATGACTTCTAATAGTGTTGACAGTGACTAAACAAACTTGAAATTTCAGGCAATTATGCTGAAAGCATAACCTATACCCATGTCCTTAAAAGGGCAAAGCAAAAATATCTAGATTGCCCAAAAATATCTAGATTGCCAAGTCAAGATAAACTGGTACCTAAATTCCACAGAAAAGGTCTAAACTGCATTGTGCTTTTGTTGAGTTTTTATGAGTGCAAAGCCAGTTTATACTTTTAAGATCTGAGGTCAAAATAACTGCCAAAAGAAAAACCATTCTCTTACCCAATAAATATTAGGTGAAACTCATTAGGTGCCAGTTGCATGTAAGGAGTTATTATAGACCCTGAAAGACTGAACTACAGCACATCTGTTTCAAACAAACAAAGTGTATCCCTAACCTAAGTACAGCCAAGCTAAATATTTAACATCAAATTTTTATGAAAAAAAATTTATACAAATTTTTAAATTTGTATCAGGAATTTTATATCACTACAAATTCAATAAATACTGAGAAAAGAATCTCTTTTTCTACTGCTAATAATTTGTATTAATCCAGCATCCCCCATCCCAACAGAATTGAGACCTGGAGACAGTTATAAACAACGCAGTCTCTGCTCTCAGTTGAACATGCAGAGGAGGCTTAATCTCTAGCTGGCAGAAATTCACACAGCCCTTTCTACTTGGATGCCACCTTCTCACTCACCACTTTCAACACGTCCTTGACTGACCCAGTTCTGACCACCTCTTTATAACTCTTGTAGGTCATCTCGGTGCCTATTTTCAACCAGCCCAGCTTGATCCATGATGCTCCCAGGTTTGTGGGCATGGACTCACCCAGCACCTGTGCTCCTCTGAACCCCATCTGACTCACTGTGGGCATCCAGGTTCTGCTCCTGGGCATTCTTCCCGCTGGGCAGACACCTGGCTTACCATTTGCTTGGCTTCTCCTGCAGCCTGGCTGCTCTCCTCACACCCACCTCACCTCCTTCTTGCACCTCCCTGGGCTGTATGAGTGCACACATAAATCAGTGTTGATTTGATGACATCCAGGAACATTTCGCACAAAAATACTCCTTTTTTTAAGCCAGGAAACAAAATGAAGCAAAAGACAGGCTTAAAGGGTAACACATTCTTACATACTTACAAGTTGAAGTTAAGAGATTTAATCAGAGAGATTTGCTCTTTAATCTCTATTAGAGATATTGAGACAAAATTTTAGGGAAAAAAGCTAAATGAATAACATGCTATGTGGATCACCACAGGCAATCGAAAAGGATGCTGTGTAAAACCCAGTTTGTAAATCTCCAAACAGTCAATTAGCAGACCAATATGAGCAATGAGTAGACCTTACAGCCTTTCCCAAGCAAACACGGTAATTAAAAACAAATTACTGTGTAGCCTGGATGCGGTGCTTTACAGCATACCCCACCTGCCAACCAGCAGCTAAATTCATTCCAAAACTGTCTGGCCAATTAGCTGCTTCCCTGTTGGGTGACGCAGGATCCCGGTGTGAGCACCATTTGCAAGAATCCACATCAGATTGGGCCTTTTGTACTCAAAAGATAGCAGATTTTCCAGCAGACTCAAGAGCAGGTCTCTAGACTGGATGAATTCTGCCTCGCTCTCTGACTGTATTCTTTGTACTCACTTCACAAGGGCCTGGAGATATTCCAGTTTTAATACCAGAATAGAATCCCCAGGTTGTCACACACAAAAAAAAATCCCCAGGTTGTCTCACTTGTTTTTCCTACAGGTAATTGTAATTAAGAAAAGAAAAATCAAACACTGGGTTTTGACAAGTTCATCAAAGACACTTGGCAAAAAACCCAAGTAGAATTTCTAATATTTTCTCTTAGAAAAAAGTAGATCCATGAAATCAAGTCAAGTGAAATTTACTGGTAATTTTATAGCTGGTTTTGTGCACATGTTTAGAAACACAGAAGGCTAGAATTAAAAGGAACAAAAAGGAAAATATTGTGCTTAAATCTTACAACTGAGGAAACTGAAACACAAGGTCATACAAAGGGGGAAGTAGGAGTGAAGTCCAGCTGTCTCTGATAATATTCAACTCTGGGTGAATTTAGGATGGTATGTGTACCCACAATATGTACAGATTTCATGTGCATAAACACAGAACTCTCAATGGATCTGCACATGCATTTTTATATATGACTCTCAACGTCTATAGTTAGAGAGTCCAACAGTAAAGAACTTGGTTAACAGAAGCACCCTTAATTTACATCACAGGAAAGGAAAGACTCCAGCCCCACGTATGGAGAATTTTCCTTTTTGTAAATTTCAAACATTTAATCATCCATTTAGTAAGCATTCATTTAACATTATTCATATGTCAGGTATATAGATAGTGAATCTTATGGCAAAGTCATAAGTAGGTTTCAACTCTTGACACAAAACCAATTATCAGCAACAAATTTCTTTATTTTAATTAGAGGATAACTGCTTTACGATGGTCTGTTGTTTTTGCCAAACAACAACATGAATCAGCCTGCTGTTCAGTTGCTCAATAATATTCAATTCTTTGCAACCTCACGGACTGCAGCATGCCAGACTACCCTGTCGTTCACAATCTCCTGGAGCTTGCTCAAACTCATGTTCACTGAGTCAGTGATGCCATCCAAACATCTCATCCTCTGTTGTCCCCTTCTCCTCCTGCCTTCAATCTTTCCCAGCATCAGGGTCTTTTCTAATGAGTTGACTCTTTGGATCAGGTGGCCAAATTATTGGAGCTTCCGCTTCAGCATCAGTTCATCTAATGAATATTCAAACTTCATTTCCTTTAGGATTGACAAGTTTGATCTCCTTGATGTCTCAAGAGTCTTCTTCAACATCACACCTCAAAAGCATTAATTCTTCATTCTCAGCCTTCTTTATAAGGGAACTCTCACATCTGTACATGACTACTGCAAAAACTGTACCATTGACTGTAGGTACTTTGTCAGAAAACTAATGGCTCTGCTTTTTAATACCCAATGATTGCCATTACTTTTCTTCCAAGGAGCAAACGTCCTTTAATTTCATCAAGGCAGTCACCATCCACAGTGATTTTGGAGCCCAAAAAAATAAATAAAATCTATCACTGTTTCCATTGCTTGCCCATCTATTTCCCATGAAGTAATAGGACCAGATGCCATAATCTTAGTTTTCTGAATGTTCAGTTTTAAGTCAATTTTTCACTCTCCTCTTTCATTTACATCAAGAGGCTTTTGAGTTCCTCTTCACTTTCTGCCATAAGGGTGGTGTCATCTGCATATATGAGGTTATTGATATTTCTCCCAGCAATCTTGATTCCAGCTTGTACTTCCTCCAGCCCAGCGTTTCTCATGATGTACTCTGCATATAAGTTAAATAAGCAGGGTGACAATATATAGCCTTGACACACTCCTTTTCCTATTTGGAGCCAGTCTGTTGTTTCATGTCCAGTTCTAACTGTTGCTTCCTAACCTGCATATAGGTTTCTGAAGAGGCAGGTCAGGTGGTCTGGTAATCCCATCTCTTGAAGAATTTTCCACAGTTTATTGTGATCCACACAGTCAAAGGCTTTGGTATAGACAATAAAGCAGAAATAGATGTTTTCTGGAAGTCTCTTGCTTTCTCCATGATCCAGCGGATGTTGGCAATTTGATCTCTGGTTCCTCTGTTTTTTCTAAAACCAACTTGAACATCTGGAAGTAAACGGTTCACGTATTGCTGAAGCCTGGCTTGGAGAATTTTGAGCATGACTTTACTAGTGTGTGATATGAGTGCAATTGTGCGGTAGTTTGAGCATTCTTTGGCATTGCCTTTCTTTGGGATTGGGATGAAAACTGACCTTTTCCAGTCCTGTGGCTACTGCTAAGTTTTCCAAATTTGCTGACATATTGAATGCAGGTCAGGAAGCTACAGTTAGAACTGGACATGGAACAACAAACTGGTTCCAAATAGGAAAAGGAGTACATCAAGGTTGTATATTGTCACCCTGCTTATTTAACTTCTATACAGAGTACATCATGAGGAACACTGGGCTGGAAGAAGCACAAGCTGGAATCAAGATTGCTGGGAGAAATATCAATAACCTCAGATATGCAGATGACACCACCCTTACGGCAGAAAATGAAGAGGAACTCAAAAGCCTCTTGATGAAAGTGAAAGAGGAGAGTGAAAAGGTTGGCTTAAAGCTCAACATTCAGAAAACAAAGATCATGGCATCTGGTCCCATCACTTCATGGGAAATAGATGGGAAAACAGTGGAAACAGTGCCAGACTTTATTTTTTTGGGCTCCAAAATCACTGCGGATGCTGATTGCAGCCATGAAATTAAAATACACTTGCTCCTTGGAAGAAAAGTTATGACCAACCTAGATAGCATATTAAAGAGCAGAGACATTACTTTCCCAACAAAAAAAATCATAGTCAAGGCTATGATTTTTTCAGTGGTCATGTATGGATGTGAGAGTTGGACTGTGAAGAAAGCTGATCGCCGAAGAATTGATGCGTTTGAACTGTGGTGCCAGAGAAGACTCTTGAGAGTCCCTTGGACTACAAGGAGATCCAACCAGTCCATTCTGAAGGAGATTGATCCTGGGTGTACATTGGAAGGACTGATGCTAAAGCTGAAACTCAAATACTTTGGCCACCTCATGCGAAGAGTTGACTCACTGGAAAAGACTCTGAGGCTGGGAAGGATTGGGGGCGGGAGGAGAATGCGACGACAGAAAATGAGATGGCTGGATGGCATCACCGACTCTGTGGACATGAGTTTGAGTGAACTCCAAGAGTTGTTGATGGACAGGGAGGCCTGGCGTGCTGTGATTCATGGTTTCACAAAGAGTCGGTCACGACTGAGCGACTGAACTGAACTGAGTGCAGCACTTTCACAGAATCATCTTTCAGGATTTGAAATAGCTCAACTGGAATTCCATCATCTCCACTAGCTTTGTTCCTAGTGATGCTTCCTAAAGCCCACTTGACTTCACATTCAAGGATGTCTGGCTCTAGGTGCGTGATCACACCATCGTGATTGGGTCATGAGGATCTCTTTTGTACAGCTCTTCTGTGTATTCTTGCCACCTTGTCTTAACATCATCTGCTTCTGTTCAGTTCAGTTCAGTTGCTCAGTTGTGTCCGATTCTGTTAGGTCCACACAATTTCTGTCCTTTAT
This sequence comes from Moschus berezovskii, assembly GCF_049115385.1. Classification (NCBI taxonomy): domain Eukaryota; kingdom Metazoa; phylum Chordata; class Mammalia; order Artiodactyla; family Moschidae; genus Moschus; species Moschus berezovskii. The sequence continues at coordinate 112,926,719 of NC_142460.1, read as the reverse complement.
CGAGCCCATCTTTGCATGAAAGGTTCCCTTGATATCTCTAATTTTCTTGAAGAGATCTTTTGTTTTTCCTATTCTGTTGTTTTCCTCTATTTATTTGCAGTGATTGCTGAGGAAGGCTTTCTTATCTCTCCTTGCTATTCTTTGGAACTCTGCATTCAGATACTTATATCTTTCATTTTCTCCTTTGCTTTAAGCTTCTCTTCTTTTCACAGTTATTTGTAAGGCCTCCCCAGACAGCCATTCTGCTTTTTTGCATTTCTTTTCCATGGTGATGGTCTTGATCCCTATCTCATGTGCAATGTCACAAATCTCCATCCATAGTTCATCAGGCACTCTATCTATCAGATCTAGTCCCTTAAATCTATTTCTCACTTCCACTGTATAATCATAAGGGATTTGATTTAGGTCATATCTGAATGGTCCAGTGGTTTTTGCCTACTTTCTTCCATTTAAGTCTGAATTTGGCAATAAGGAGTTCATGATCTGAGCCAAAATCAGCTCCCAGTCTTGTTTTTGCTGACTGTATAGAGCTACTCCGTCTTTGGCTGCAAAGAATATAATCAATCTGATTTCAGTGTTGACCATCTGGTGATGTCTACGTGTAGAGTCTTCTCTTGTGCTGTTGGAAGAGCGTGTTTGCTATGACCAGTGCGTTCTCTTGGCAAAACTCTATTAGCCTTTCCCTGATTCATTCCATACTCCAAGGCCAAATTTTCCTGTTACTCCATGTGTTTCGTGACTTCCTACTTTTGCATTCCAGTCCCCTATAATGAAAAGGACATCTTTTTTGGCTGTTAGTTCTAAAAGGTCTTGTAGGTCTTCATAGAATCGTTCAACTTCAACTTCTTCAGCATTACTGGTTGGGGCATAGACTTGGATTATTGTAATATTGAATGGTTTGCCTTGGAAACGAACAGAAATCATTCTGTCATTTTAAAGATTGCATCCAAGTGCTGCATTTCGGACTCTTTTGTTGACCATGATGGCTACCCCATTTCTTCTAAGTGATCTTGCCCACAGTAGTAGATATAATGGTCATCTGAGTTAAATTTACTCATTCCAGTTCATTTTAGTTCACTGATTCCTAGAATGTCAACGTTCACTCTTGCCATCTCCTGTTTGACCACTTCCAATTTGCCTTGATTCATGGACCTAACATTCCAGGTTCCTATGCAATATCATAGTCAGGAAATAACAGTTAGAACTGGACATGGAACAACAGACTGGTTCCAAATAGGGAAAGGAGTACGTCAAGGTTCTATATTGTCAGCCTGCTTATTTAACTGCTATGCAGAGTACATCATGAGGAACACTGGGCTGGAAGAAGCACAAGCTGGAATCAAGATTGCTGGGAGAAATATCAATAACCTCAGATATGTAGATGACACCACCCTTATGGCAGAAAGTGAAGAGGAACTCAAAAGCCTCTTGATGAAAGTGAAAGAGGAGAGTGAAAAGGTTGGCTTGAAGCTCAACATTCAGAAAACAAAGATCATGGCATCTGGTCCCATCACTTCATGGGAAATAGATGGGGAACAGTGGAAACAGTGTCAGACTTTATTTTTTTGGGCTCCAAAATCACTGCAGATGCTGATTGCAGCCATGAAATTAAAAGACGCTTACTCCTTGGAAGGAAAGTTATGACCAACCTTGATAGCATATTAAAGAGCAGAGACATTACTTTGCCAAAAAAGGTCCATCTAGTCAAGGCTATGGTTTTTCCAGTGGTCATGTATGGATGTGAGAGTTGGACTGTGAGGAAAGCTGATCACCGAAGAATTGATGCTTTTGAACTGTGGTGTTGGAGAAGACTCTTGAGAGTCCCTTGGACAGCAAGGAGATCAAACCAGTCCATCCTAAAGGAAATCAGTCCTGAATATTCATTGGAAGGATGATGCTAAAGCTGAAACTCCAATACTTTGGCTACCTGATGCGAAGAACTGACTCATTTGCAAGACTCTGATGCTGGGAAATATTGAAGGCAGGAGGTGAAGGGGATAACAGAGGATAATGTGGTTGGATGGCATCACCAATTCAATAGACATGAGTTTGAGCAAGCTCCGGGAGTTGATGATGGACAGGGAATCCTGGCGTGCTGCAGCTAATGGGGTTGCAAAGAGTCAGACACAAGACTGACTGAACTGAACTGACTCTGCATATAAATTAAATAAGCAGGGAGATAATATACAGCCTTGACAAACTCCTTTCTAATTCTGTACCAGTCCATTGTTCTATGTCTATTTCTAACTGTTGCTTCTTGACCTGCATATAGGTTTCTCAGGAGGCAGATAAGTTGGTCTGTTATTCTCATTTCTTTAAGACTTTTCCAGTTTGTTGTGATCTATATTGTCAAAGGCTTTAGCATAGTCAATAAAGCAGAATTAGATGTTTTTCTGGAATTCTCTTGCTTTTTCTGTGATCCAACAGATGTTGGCAATTTGACTTCTGTTTCCTTTGCCTTTTCTAAATCCAGCTTGAAATCTGAAAGTTCTCAGTTCACATACTGTTGAAGCCTAGCTTAAAGGATTTTGATCATTACCTTGCTGGCATGTGAAATGAGCATAACTGTGCAATAGTTTGAACATTCTTTGCATTGCCCTTCTTTGGGATTGGAATGAAACTGACTTTTTCCAGTCCTGTGGCCATTGCTGAGTTTTCCAATTTAGCTGGCATATTGAGTGTAGCACTTTCACAGCATCATCTTTTAGTATTTGAAACATCTCATCGGGAATTCCATCACTTCCACTAGCTTTGTTCATAGAGATGTTTCCGAAGGCTCATTTGACTTCGTGTCCAAGATATCTGGGTATGGGTGCATGATCACACCATCATGATCATATGGTTCGTGAAGATCTTTTTTTGTATATTTCTGTGTATTCTTGCCACCTCTTCTTAATATCTTCTACTTCTGTTATGTCCATACCATTTCTGTCCTTCTTGTGCCCATCTTTGCATGAAATGTTTCCTTGGTTTCTCTAATTATCCTGAAGAGATCTCTAGTCTTTCCCATTCTATTGTTTTCCTCTATTTCTTTGCATTGTTCATTTAGGAAGGCTCTCTTATCTCTCCTTACTATACTTTGGGTCCCTGCTTTCCGATGGATTTATCTTCCCATTTCTCTTTTGCCTTTTGTTCTCTTTTTTTCTCAGCTATTTGTAAGTCCTCCTCATACAACTATTTTGTCTTTTTTGCATTTCTTTTACTTTGGGATGGTTTTGATCACTAGCTCTGGTACAATGTTACAAACCTCCATCAGTAGTTCTTCAGGCACTCTGTCCACCAGATCTAATCCCTTGAATCTCTTGTCACCTCCACTGTATAATCATAATGTATTTCATTTAGGTTATATCTGAATGGTCTAGTGGTTTTCCCTATTTTCTTCAATTTAAGTCTGATTTTTGCAAGAAGGAGTTCATGATCTGAGCCATAGTCATTTCCTAGTCTTGTTTTTGCTGACTGTATGGAGATTCTCCATATTCGGTGCAGAGAATATAATCAATATGATTTCAGTATTGACCATCTGGTGGTGTCTACGCATAGAGTCATCTCTTGTTTTGTTGGAAGAGGTTGTTTGCTATGACCAGTGCGTTTTGGCAAAACTCTGTTAGCTCTTGCCCTGCTTCATTTTATTCTCTAAGGCCAAACTTTCCTATTACTCCAACTATCTCAGGCTTAAGTATATACATATACCCTCTCTCTTGAACCTCCCTCCCACCCCCACTGCTTTCCCACACCTCTAGGTCATCACAGAGCAGCAGTTGGGCTCCCTGTTTTAAGTAGCAGCTTCCCACTAGCTATCTCTTTTACACATGGTAATGTACGTATGTCAATGATACTCCCTCAATTCATCCCACACGCTCCTTCCCCTGCTATCTGCAACAAGTCAGCACTCTAGTCTGTGTTTCTATTGTGTTGTGCTTAGTTGCTCAGTCAGGTCCGACTCTTTGTGACCGCATGGAATGTAGCCCACCAGGTTCCTCTGTCCATGGGGATTCTCCAGGCCGGAATACTAGAGTGGGTTGCCATGCCCTCTTCTAGGGGATCTTCCCAATCCAGATGGAACCCAGGTCTCCAGCATTGCATGGATTCTTTACCATGTGAGCCACCAAGGAAGCCCTTGTTTCTATTCCTGCCCTACAAATAGATTCATCATGTGTTTGTTAAGAAGGATTCGAGAAGCTATCTGAACTGAGAATAAAAGAGTGATTATATCTGATTTTTACTAATTATAATGACCATAGGAGTGATAAAAAATATGTTACTGAGATGGTGTGCCAATTATAGGACTATTCTTCCAGCTCCAATTTTTGCTAAAGTCTTAGCGAAAGAAACCTTTAAAGGAAACCTTCTATGTTTCTATTTTTATGCCTGAAGGTGTACAAAAGAAGTGGTTGCTTGTAAATAATTGCTTCCCTCTTTGTTATAACATGAAAAGAAGAAATGGGAGGATCTATGGAGTTAGGATGGAGGTGGTAGAAATGGAGGGTGATTAAAAATAACCAGTGTGTTCACTAGGGAGGTAGATCCTGAATCAGAGATTCCTGGCTGCTGCTGCAGATCACACTCAGAGGGACTGCTTTGCTTTAGTTGCTGGGGAAAAATATGATGAGTATTTTGGAAAGATTCTTTAATATAAAACTTTGCTTTTTCTTTGTGACTTATAATAGTGATTTATTGAGAAAATTTACTCTTTCCTCAATGACAAATGCAGTCCAAGTTTCAAGTTTATAATACTTTTTGAATAACTGTGAAATCAATGAGTCTTTCTTCATCAAAATGAAATCATGGATATACATTAAATAATTGTTTAAACAGGAAAGGAAAGAAAATAAAAATGGTTCTATTATTTCCCTGTTGAAAAGGCTTTTGTAATCAGTACAAGTCTTTCAATGGTGGCTTCTTTAATCATTTGGTTGGTATAAAACCATAAGTGACATGCCCTCGAAATCAACAAGAGAAGCCAGGAAGTCAATATTAAGTTCACTGTAAGAATATGACGAATTTGCTCTATTGTCTGGTCTCATTATATTCTTTGTCACAAAAATGAGTTATCACAGAATTATAATGTCTAGTATGTTCTTCTTTATAATACATTCTTATTCACATGACAAGAATTACGACAGGAGGAGAAAACGGACAAAATTAATCCATCCTCATGACAGAAAATATTGCATCAAATTAACTTGTGACAGGCAAGTATTTTTGTGAAGGCATTTATTGATGGCATCTGTCATATCAGTCTACCTACATCAGTTCTTTATGTGTCCCATCAAAGATCTATCATGAGTGGAATCCTGGAAAAAACATCTGAAAATGGTCTAGATGTAAAGAAAAGAAACAAAGGTCATTTTGTACATGATCTTTGGAGGAAATCCCTAGCTAAATCAATAACTTGGACTATACAGCACTTCTCTGGAACAAATGTCATCCTATTTTATCTTTTTTTGAGAACTTTCTACTTCTGGGTTTGACAGGAAAAGTTCATTTGCAAATTATGTATTAGGGAAAGGAAAGGAATAGAAAGATTTCAAACAATAAATTCCTTAAGGTACATTTGCCTCATACTTTGGATCTGGGCAGTAACCAACATAGAATAATCTCACAATAGTAGATATAGTATGTAATGTTTAACCAAATCAAATTAGTTGAATTGAATGTGAAAATGCAATGTGGTTCATTCTAGGCAAGAAGGAAGTGATGCTGAGGATCAGTGACAATGCTGCTGCTGCTGCTGCTGCTGCTAAGTCGCTTCAGTCGTGTCCGACTCTGTGCGACCCCATAGACGGCAGCCCACCAGCCTCCCCCGTCCCTGGGATTCTCCAGGCAAGAACACTGGAGTGGGTTGCCATTTCCTCCTCCAATGCATGAAAGTGAAAAATGAAAGTGAAGACACTCAGTTGTGTCTGACTCTTCATGACCCCATGGACTGCAGCCTACCAGGCTCCTCCGTCCATGGGATTTTCCAGGCAAGAGTACTGGAGTGGGGTGCCATTGCCTTCTCCGTCAATGACAATAGATGATTATAATTTATATTTGTTCATATATGAATACCTTTGACAAAGGTAGCCTGGAATGAATGATGTAGAGATTTTTCAAAAGCAAAACATGTAATGATGTGTGATGAAGCAGAGAGATCACCAGCATAGACCAAATAATTATGTTCAAAAAAAAGGTTTCTTGAGAAGCATTTACTCTGATGATTCACTAAACTCTAGGTTCTGGTCCATGGCACTATAAATTCAGAAGCTCATGCACGCTTTCCATACAGGAAAGTTTTCCAAGACTTGTGTGTCAAACCAGGAGACCAGTTTTATTATCTCTTTTGCTTAAAATGACTACTGTATTGAACCCATTCATTTTCAATGGTCCATGAAAGAAGATAATATATGTTTTTTTAAGGTACCCAGAAAACTAAATGGAAAAAATATTCCTCTTGTCATGAAGAAGAGAAAAACCTATTGCTACATTTTTGTGTGGGGGAAGTCACACCTCTAAAGAGAAGAATGACAACTTCCCCATCACGCCCCTATTAACTCTCATTTGGGTATAAGGATATAAGGCAGATGATAAATGAGAAAAGACACACATGAAGCTAATCAGATCCCCAGTGACTACAACTGCAGACCCAGCAGAATACAAGCTCCTCAAGCAGAGTTCTCATTGACTGATGCTTAAAATATCTTTGTTGATCTTCCTCAGTCAGAAAATGCAAGTTAGTGTGGTATTGTATCAATGTTTTCATGCCAGATTATATACTCATTCGATTTTCTTCTAAGATGAACACAAGTAGCATTCAGCTCAAGTGTCATTTCTGTAGGAATTTATGGAAACAGGTATGACAAATTTATTATACAAGCAGTAAACACCAGATTTGAAAGTACAGAAGTTGCAATTCAATCCTGGTTTTTAGAGTCATTCTAATGTCGTTTAAACACTCAAATAAGACATCTACTCTTCCCAGTAAATGTAACCAATGGGCATTTACCATTATAATTACCTACTTCTTATGGAGCACACACACACTAATTACCTGACTTAAATTTAGAATGAAAAATTGGGGGTTGGAATTATTATTCTGAAGACTGTTGTCTTTGCTTAAATGGAAAACTGTAATGAACTAATCAAATGAAATTGAATTTAAGTGCTTTGGGAATTGCTTAATATTTTTAACCAGTAGAACAATCTATCTTCTAAAGAAACTGGCATATTCATTGTAAACAATTAAATTTTGGAGACTGACTTATTACAGAGGCATATGCTCTATTAAAATAATTTAAGATTACCTTTCACATTAAAACAAAAGAACAGCATCTTGTAAATATGTGATTCACTTATCCAAATCATTGTCTTAGTACATTATGAGAAATTTAGTAATATTTCATCACCAAAAATAATAAAGCAGGTCTCAGCAGTTATTTCAAATGTAGTAAATGTAATAAAGCCCATTTTAGCAATTTGACACTAAAAGACTTAATTTCAAGTTAGAAAATTAGGTGGATTCACACACATTACATACAAGCCTACGATAATGAAACACCATGTGTCTAAGGAGAAAAGAATGCATTAGTTAAATCCTTGAATTTTAAATATTCTATAACCATACAAATGTTGACCTTCTCCATCATTTTGACCTCCACAGATCTGCAGTACTCATCTAAGGAAATAATGTAGGATGTCACTATGACTTGCCCTACTTCTAAATTTTCTATTTTGATAATCCTTTGCATATCTTGAAACATGTGGGGCTACTGTGTCACTGGCAATTACTTTAATAGAGTACAAGTAAATCATTTGCACATTGCTGTTGTCTCTAAAATTATTCAGAATCTTTTGTTTTTAGCTGAGAATGGTGGGGCTTATCCTATTCATTTTGGGATAACACAGGTCAATTAATGATTTCTTCTTCCCCTATACCCACTTGCTGCCAGGCAGACACCTCTTTAAACTTGTCCTGAACCCAATTCCACAGTTTGAGTGGTTGACTGCCTTCTTCCTTAAGCATCTCTATGCCACACAGTCTTCCTTATACATCTCCAATAGTCCTGGGACATTCTTAATGAAGAACCAAGATTATTAGTTTCAATGTAGAATTCACTCACATTATGAGTGGAGAAGGCAATGGCAACCCACTCTGGTACTCTTGCCTGGAAAATCCCATGGACGGAGGAGCCTGGTAGGCTGCAGTCCATGGGGTCGCAAAGAGTCAGACACGACTGAACGCCTTTACATTCACTTTTCACTTTCACACATTGGAGAAGGAAATGGCAGCCCACTCCAGTGTCCTTGCCTGGAGAATCCCAGGGACGGGGGAGCCTGGTGGGCTACCGTCTATGGGGTCACTGAGTCGGACACAACTGAAGCAACTTAGCAGCAGCAGCAGCAGCAGCAGATTATGAGTATCCAGGACTTAGTTAGACTTGACTAGGGTTGGGGTATGTCATGATCTCCTGGCCTCTCCTGTTTCTGCCCAGTCTCTTTCTTCCGTCATCTCTCATCTCTCCCATAACCTCCCTCTTACCCGGAAGGGTAGCTCCACCCACATCAAGTTTCCTTCATTCTCAGGTGTCAGCTTCTATCCTGAGAAATAATCATGTCAGCAAAAGCTCATAGGTTCTTCCCTCTTAAGAGGAATCCTGTTGAGACTTAATCTCATTAACTTTCTATCACCCATATCCCCATGCTCACAAATGATTTTTCTTAAATATTTATTGAATGAACACTTGGGAGTTCACAAAAAGCTGCTGAGTTTTAAGTGCAAGAGTCATGATATTAATTTGCTTTTATAGTGTTAATCAGTCAGTCATGTCTGACTCTTTGCAACTCCACAGGCTGTAGCCCAACAGGCTCCTCTGTCCATTGAATTCTCCAGGCAAGAATACTGGAGTATATCACCATTCACTTCTCCAGAGAGAGGATCTTCCTGACCCACTGATCAAACCCAGGTCTCCTGTATTCCAAATGTGTTCTTTACCGTCCGAGCCATCAGGGAAGCCCCATACTGGTTATGAAACCTAGGAAAATAACAAAGCCCTCAGACTCTCATTTTCTTCATTTAGAAAATGAAAGTGATGAAGTATAGTTGCCTTAAACCAAAATGGGTTGAGAGAGAGAAGTGAAAGAAAGAGAAAAAAATAACGGTTCAACTAAAGCAAGAATTCCATCCACCATTTTACTCTTTGAACTTATGGCCACAGGCAATAGTATGAAATCTATATTGAACTCAATGATGGATGTAGGTTAAATCCATGGAAAGAATGGGGAAATGATTCCAAGGGTCTCTTGGCCTTTGACAAATGAAACATTGTTCAGGTGGCCTAACATGATGTTATGATGACATATCTTCAACATTATCAAGAAAAATATTGAAGAATTAATAGGAAATCACTGAGAAACACTGACTAATATGAAATTATAAGAACTGATAAAAATCTTCTCTATATAATTATGATGATAACCAGGAAGAGGATAGTCTGCTGAGTAAAATAGTTTTGTTTTGTTTCATTTTTTTTAACTTGTTGAAGTATCTCTATCAGGGAAATACTGAATGATTTAATTTCTGAATGTAATCTCTACTGAATTCAAAAACATTATCATAGGCTTTATATATGTATTATTTGCATTACTGATAGATTCATTGTAATTTAACTATAGTGGGTCTATTAACATAACATTTTATTATTTTTATGCACAAATTTCCACAAGTAATTCTAACGACTCATAGAGCCAGAAAAATACATATGGTCTTCTAGTCTCATCCCTTCATTTCCAGCTAAGGAAATTGAGATATAGTTGCATTGCATTGCCCTACATGTGAATAGGAATTCAAAACTCTTGATTGCTAGAGATTCGTGATTCTTTTTCATCTCTTCCATCAGTGATTCTCAGTACTAGTTTACACATTAGAATCAACTAGGAAGTATTTTTAACATGGCTGTGCCTATGTGTCATCCTAGAGATTCTAAGTGAATTGGTCTAGGATGAGCTCTGTTATCTACATCTGTTCTAAAGTCCTGCAAGCCATTCAAATATATAGTCAGAGTTGAGAATCCATTTTGCATGTAGTGCTATTTACATGTTAAATAGCTTTTTGGAGGCAGAAGGCAGGGAATGAAGAAGATACATTATATTGAAGTTTATCCTACTGCCCCCTCTGGAGAACATACTTGAAGTCTGACTCGTAATTCACTGATTCTCAGGCCATGCTCTCCCTGGCCTCTAATCAAAAAGTGCTGTTACTAATATCAAATACTCAATTTCTTCTCTTAATTCAGAAAACAATTTTAAGCTAATGAAATAGAATGCTCTGGATTTAAAGTTTTTATCCTATAACTATTTCTATATCTGACAGTTAATAGAGATTACGCTAAAGTATAGCATATGATGGTATCTAATTAAGAAAAACATTTCTATTTATTTGCTTTTAATTTAGTATGGCAATATTTTATTATTTTGCTAGTTGCTCAATAAGCACCATGGATTCCATATCTATTTTTTTCTCTCTTTTTTTTTATTGGAGGCTAATTATTTTACAATATTATATTGGTTGGTTTTGCCATACATTGACATGAATCCACCCCGGGTGTACATGAGTTCCCCTTCCTGAACCCCCCTCCCACCTCCCTCCTCCCCTTATCCTCCCTCTGGGTCATCCCCGCACACCAGCCCCGAGCATCCTGTAACATGCATCGACCCTGAACTGGTGATTCGTTTCACATATGACAACATACATGTTTCAATGCCATTCTCCCAAATCATCCCACCCTCACCTTCTCCCACAGAGTCCCAAAGACTGTTCTATACATCTGTGTCTCTTTTGCTGTCTTGTATACTGGATTCCATATCTATTATCTTCTAAACAATATAGAAAGCACAACCTAAATTTCTTAATCTGTACCCTAACTGATTTATGTTTCCAACCCCAGAAAGGTTCTAGTCCCTTTGACTAAAACAATCTTAAAAATAGTAGATACTAAAACCAAAATACATATTGGATTGACTTTACTTTTTCTGCTATAATTTTCCAGTAATCTGTTGTTGAGATATTTCCATTTTTCTATTCACAGTTTTTTCAGCTTTGTCTCATTCACTTTATCGTCTCTCTGAAAATCCTAGTTGAGCAAGATTCAAAAAATAAGCTAGAGTGACTAGATAACAAGAAAAGCCTGTACAAAGCTCTGGAATTAAAAGTGAAATGACTGGCTTAGTGAATAAAAAGCAGATGTTAACTATAGCACATGAAAAGAGAGAGGATGTGAGCATTAAGAAATGAGACATCCAACCACCAGCCTACCGTCAAGATCGGATGATATCCTATGTCACCATGGGGCTTCCTGCTTATCTGGCTAGGTCTTCTCATGCTAAACATTGCCCTGATCATCTCTAAAGCTACTGATTTTAGGCTATAACTTCCTGATCAATACCAACTGCCAAATGACAAAGTCCTAAAAATACCACTTTAAAATTTTTGTTCAAAAAATTACATAACCCTCCTTTGCTGAGTTTTAAAGTTCTACAGACTACCATGAATCTATCTTTCACCTCTTCATTTTCACTGGTGAGGGAAATGAAGCAAAATCATAGAGTAGTAAATAGCAATAAATATTCTGTGTCCAGTTTCCTAATTTAAACTATGCCTATCTCACACTTCTAGAGATTTTTATTAAAGGGGCAATGTTGTGGTTATGCTGCCATTTGAACTGGACTTGGCAGTTATTAGAGCTGAAAAAATGAAAAAAGAGAGGGAAAACACTGAGCTAAAAATGATAATCATTTTGTCCACCAGGCAACCGTAGTATTCTGGGGAGTATGTCCCTGCCCCACCCTACAGGTTTGTAATTACTGTGAACATAGTATGTTATTAGTCATGACCCTGCCATCCTGGCTACAGATGAATGATCCCAACTGAACCAACAGAACCTCTCCCAGGATATATGGGCTTGTGACCCAGTAGGTGGAGTGGTTGTTGGCCATATTTCCCGCAATGAAGACAGCATCTAGAGCAGGAATGAAGAATGATATGAGTAAGCAGAGAAAAGCAATGATGAGAGGCAGAGGGATTTCTGAAGGTGTGTAAGTCAGGGACTCATGTATGTGGCCTGACTGCTTAGTGATGCTTCCCACGGCCTTGTTGTTCTATGAAATGGCCCTGTATATTTTGAATAATGCCCATCTTTTGCTTAAGTGAATCCATTTGAGATGTTACCACTTGAAATCCAAACAATACTAACTTACACACATGCTTTGAGACATGAGCTGTTGCAACTGGCAGATCAGATTGAGTCTGGTAAAATGGGAGACCAGTGAGGACTCCAAGATCCTGAGCTGAGCAGATGGCAGTCCTTGTTCCTTAGCAGCAAAGCAGTTGGTTCAGCCCTCACTGATTGTCTTTTGAGCGCAGACTATGTGTTCACAATATCCAGAGCAACTAAGGACAAGAGACCCAGATTTAAGGGAACTGGAGAATGTTGGCTAACTTTTATAAACTGAAGTATGGTGTTAGGAAAGAAAGAAAAAAAAAAAAGCCACTACTTGAAAGCAGTCCAGAATACCTAGAGAAGGAATCAAAATTTAAGAGAAATGCTTGCTATCTACATCCATGAGATCAATGACTATCAGATAACCATATATTTTTTATGAATAAGAGAAGAAACCAGACCTCCCACCCTGAAGGCAGGGGGCTGTAAATACTAGAAATGGGAAGATAAAGGGCTGATAAGAGCCAGGGGACTCTGGGGAGCCCAATCCTCCTTGGGTCTATAAGTGCACAACCCTCTATAACTCCCATCTGACAAAGACAATGCTGCTTCTACTTGGAAAGCAATATTGGAGCAGCAGCCAACTTTCTAGGTATATTAAACCTGCTCACCCTCCTCTCTTCTGAGTCTATTCATGTTTCATTGCATTCTAAGTTGCAGAGAAAGAACTCCCTGGGACAGTGTTTAAGAAACAGAAGTCAAAGGGCCCAAAGAGCCTGGACTTGACTTTCAAGGACAGGCAGGATTTCTGCTGACAGAAAGAGGTGCCTAGAGAGGATAATCAAGTCAAAGGATGAAGAGGTCCACTTTTCGTAGGAGGAAGAATTACAGCCCAGTTAGCTGAGCAAGACACAGGGGAGCATAGGAAATCAAAATTATCAACAACATCCTGGGGTCTCAAGTACTTTTCAGTGGCTACTCAGAGAGTTCCTTTATTTATTCCTGACTTCTTAACCTCCTTTCTTATAGATACAGTTAATGGAATACTGACTGTTAGATAAGTAGAGCTGCTATAATTCATCTCAGCATAATTCTGCTTTCCTTTAAAATGAATCCCCAAATTCTTATTGGTAAAACATATTTACTACAAAAAAGCCTTGCAATGCAGAGTTTTTCTTAATTATACTATATAGAAATGTGACTGTCTCCATCTCCCCTTCTACAACACATTTGTGCCAACACTAACAAACACAATAATGAGTGTATTTAATTTTACTACAATTAGAAAAAGTATCTTAAAAATATATTTAAATGACCATCATTGAACTTACTCAAAAAGCAAGGGTCAATAGTACCCTGAATATATATGTATATTGCTCTGTTGTTTCACTGTGGTGGCCCATAGTCTAATGTGCCTATTTAAATTAAAATTTCATTTCACAGATACACTAACCATATCTCAAGTGCCTAATTGCTACATGTGGCTAGCTGTTACTATACTAGACAGCATGACACAGAATATTTTTATCATCAAAAATGTTCAATTGAACAGCACTGGTTTGCACATCAATTATTTAGGATGACCTAGCAACTGTAACAGAGAAGGCAATGGCAACCCACTCCAGTACTCTTGCCTGGAAAATCCCATGGACAGAGGAGCCTGGTAGGCTGCAGTCCACGAAGTCGCTAAGAGTTGGGCATGACTAAACAACTTCACTTTCTGTTTTCACTCTCATGCATTGGAGAAGGAAATGGCAACCCACTCCAGTATTCTTGCCTGGAGAATCCCAGGAACAGAAGAGCCTAGTGGGCTGCTGTCTATGGGGTCGCACAGAGTCGGACATGACTGAAGCGACTTAGCAGCAGCAGCAGCAACTGTAAGGCTCAATAAAGTGGTTTCAAATCTTGTACAATAAGCAAATAGGCTCCTCCAGCTTTCGATGGGGACAGGAAGAAAAAACAGCAACAATCTATAAACCAATTATCCTTCAAAAAAATAAGTTAATTTTAAAGAAAAGAAAGAAAAAATAAAAGAGGAATTAAGCTACAGGAAAAACATCCTAAAGGAACAGTAAGATTGACACTAAAAGTAGCTAAACAAGGTCAGGACCAGCTTGATGCTGGTTTAACATTTCAGTCGTGTTTTCAACCTTCCTATAGGTCTTTTCTCAGCTAGAGTCTTTTCAGATTTAGTTGTTGTTCTAAAATCTCTTTGGGGATCCCTTTCTTATTTTTTTAAGTCACTGAAAGAGAATAAAACATCAAGATACAGCATGTCCAACAGTCATAAGAGGTTTGAACCAAAAATCAGATCCAACGATGAACAATCATTTCTTTTTTCAAATGTCTAAACAAAACCAAGCCCAACACAATGACAGCAAAGCCTCACAAGCAACCCTGTGGGGCAGTAGATGGGAAAGGATATGGGACCAGCAGCAACCAGGCACTTAGAACACTGTTCATGACTAACTCCACATACTAACCAAGCATGTGTCTCTTCCCTTAGAATAATTGCTTTCCTATGAACAGGAAATTTCCTCAGATTTTCTATGAGATTTTGAACACATACCAGAGATTGAAACTGCAAACACTTGAGTGACCATTGCTTGACTCTCCTTTTCACTTGCCCTCTGGCTATTGGTTCACGCATGCTTCTCTACCTGGCGTCACTGGGATCCAAACATTACAATGAGCCAACGTTTTCCTTTCTAACATAGTTGAAAGCTTAACACAGGCAAAATAAAACATCTTAGAGACATATCTAAAGTCTTAGAGAAATAATATCTATATGCATATCCATAATGACTGCTCTCCCCCAGAGGCTATGTCTTTAGTTTTGCTTAACCTCAACTTTTTAATATGACAGTACGACCAAGAGATTGCAACATCATCATGTATTTGATTAAAGATGCAGCCCCTTTATAGCACATTTCCAGTAAGATAAAATATTCAGTAGCATGATTTCTAGACAATAAATTTTCCACAGTATGACTTATAGCTGGCTCATCAGCCACAAAAGCTGAATAATAATCAAAGTTAACCTCCATATTTCTAAAAGGAAGACACTGGTGTTTCTGATTTTAATTCTTGGTCTGACATTGGTTAAAGAGGTGCTAATAGGCCACATTTTACAGTGCCATCAATATTGCAAATAAATGCACAACACAATGAAAATATTTATGTATGGTACTATCCAGAAATATATAGTTAGGAAAAATATGGCAAAGTGTAAGTAACCTTGACAAATTAGGCTTCATTGAAATACTTTCTAGGCCTTGTCCAGAAACATAAATAATTCACAGAGTCCAGCACCAAATACAAATGAAGAACATTTGTTATTAAACCATCCCTCTTTTTTTGGCCAGAGCATTATTCTTCCATAATGAAACACATTGTGAATCACTTTCTGTGATCTCCTGTGTCATTACCTGCAAATTATGAAATCTCTAATTTATCTTTATGCAATGAACCACATCCAAGGATGGTGGGTGCATGTATATGTATGTATGTACGTGTATGTGTGTGTGTGAGCTGTTCACAGGTCTCTTGCAACACTGAGTCATCATCAGATCACACATGACAAATTATTGTTTGGAACATTAATGTCACCTAGGAACTCTTAATACCGACTGACCAATCCATTAGTAAAACATATATGACAAATGTCCTTTATCAAAGGGTAGAAATTATTCACATCAGTGGAGATTTAAATTCCATTTTCAAAGTTAAAGAGACACAGTTTATTCTTTAAGGAAGTAAGTGAGAGAATGGATGGATAGGACAGGAATCAATGAACTTGGACCTTGTCCTAAAGCCCTCTCATTAAAAACCAGAATGCTCTATTCAGCTGAACTGTCTTTAAAAAAAGAGAAGGAAATGAATAGTTTGACCTAACGTCTGAAAAGGCAATTGATTTGTTTAAATAATAGCTGACTTTCCAATCTTTTTCATTTGTAACTATTAGTTCACATAGCTGAATTATTTTATCCTTCAATCTGCTATTAAAATACATATATATATATCCAAAGTAACTGTGAATATCTTCAATGAAGCAGGGAAAAAGCATCAATTATAAAGAATGGGGGGAAGTGTGGGATGAAAGAGAGGTAATATGTAAAAATAGAAAAAGATGACAGGGAGACAAACCTAAAAAATCATGTGATCTAAAATATGAACTCATCCACACGGCAATCTGTGAGGGAAAGAGAAGAGAGATAATTACCTTTTTTAGACACTGCATGAGACATTGGAATAGAGTAAAAAATACACTTGAGTTTGAATTCCAGCTTTGCCTATTATTAGCTGCGTGTCCTTGTTCAGGTTATGAAACCTCATGGAGAATCATTTCTCTCAATGATAAGGGAGATAAAGTAATAATCCTGTAAGGACATCTTGAGGATTAAATGAGGCAAACTGTGTCTGAGGCAACAGTCTCTGGCACCTGGCAAGAATTCCATAATGTTAGTTTTCATCCCCACTTACCAACTAGGATGACTTGTCCTCTTACGATGCTATGTGAAAATGTCTCTAGGATCTGTTCTTGGGAGTAGAACCACTGGGTTATTATGTGAGTGTTCCTGATACTTAATTTGATTCAGGGCTGCTTTCCAGGGTGATCTACAGCAGACTCCACACCCAAAACCAGTGCATAAGGATTCCTGTCCCCACACACTGCTTGAGGGTTTGATTTACTTAATCTGCATGATAACTCTAATGAAAAACAACATACTCTTCTCTCCAACTTGTAAATAAGAAAATTAGGACATAGTGACATAAATACCTGCCCAATTTCACAGCTAGTGGTGGTGGAGACAGAGACAAATCCAGGTGGTCTGTTTTTGAAGCTCTTTTCACTGTTAAATTTGATGTAAAACCATTCCTCTCCTTGGCCCTGGACAGGATGGGTAGCCTGAACCACAGATTCTGACTCACAATTTCTCCAACTCTTTATACCTCACACTTTCTAAACAGAAATCAGTATACTAGTTGTGCAGGGAATAACAGTCCAAGAGATCCTGAGAAAAAACTCCATGATTCTTGATTAGGCACGAATTTTAAATAAAGAGGATATATATTCAACTCAACTCAAATACACTCTGTGAGCATACATTTTTGCCAGGTGCTTTCTAAATGAAATACTGTATAGAAATCCAGTTGAATAAGAATTCTTAAGACATCAGGAAAGTATATAAATATGTATTGAGTCATTTCCTTTCACCCCCAAAAGTGCTGCTAACACTTTCTCCCTTCTCTGCAGATAGGGCTCTGATTTTTAAAGTTAGTAAGTAAAGGACAGTTGGCATTTTGGGAGGTTCCAAGCAGTGGCAGATGAGGTGGCAAGTAATGGAACCAGCCCCCTTGCTTACCCTGCTCTCCTCTCTGCACCATCATTGAAAGAATGTATTGTCTATAGAGAAAAGTAAAACAATAATAAAATCAATTTTAAAGAAAGGCTTCTTTTCAATGTCACAATGCACTGGCCATTTTAAACACTTTCAGTGATAAAACATTCAGCTTCATTTATTGGAGTGAACCTACCTTTATGTCACTTGTTCTAAGAACTTGCTACACTTCAAGGTGTAAGTTGCAATTTGACCTTGGAGGGCCGTGTCTTAGACATTGTTCACCACTTTAATGAATCATGATCCGCTCTTTGCAGCCCCATTGACTGTAGCTTGCCAGGCTTCTCTTTCCATGGAATTTTCCAGGCAAGAACATTGAAGTGGGTAGCCGTTCCCTTCTCCAGGGGATCTTCCCGACCTGGAGATCAAATCCAGGTCCTCCACACTGCAGCCAGATTCTTTATGGTCCAAGACACCAGGGAAGCCCTAACACCAATTCAACGAATAGTTTTAGTCATTAATAACACAAGCATTTACCTACTGTTATTGGACAATATCTCAATTAAAGAAGAAATGTTAATATATTCTGTTTTATAATATAAAAGCTAACTTCTTGGGGGAAAGTATGCAATTCTATGGAGATTATTTTGTCAACTGTTTCTGCTATCTTGGTTTGGGATGAGATTTAAGAAGACAATAGAGAAAGAAGATTCTCCAGTAGAGAAGGGATAAGCTGCTACTGCCAGGCCTTGGTAGAATGCTGGTACAGAGCATAGAAGATCGGCTTTACAAACTGGTGTCAAATGCCTGGTTTTTACATTTCCTACTCCATGTTAAAGGAGAGTTTTGTCAAAATACTGCAGCCTCATACTATCAATAGTTATCTTTTGAGGAGTTATAAGAGGTATCCCTGTCTACATAGAAGAAGAGAGGGATGGATAAATACCTTCAGAAGCCTGGAATAGCAACTATGAGTTGGCAGAAGTTTAGCAGACAGAAATCTGAAGTCAAGTGTCTAGGAACAAAAATAGGTGTGGGAAACATATAAGCCTGGGAATCCCAATTATGAGCCTGGAAGGACTGTGGCAGAAAACAAACTATGAAGGGTTGAGGGGGGGCAGGAGAGCTCATGGCTCTCTGAAAGTTTTCCAATATTTATCACTAATCAGTAGCCTTCCTGTGTACAAAGGTGTCTAGATCTACTGACTGTTCTAAAGGAATTATAAAATCTCTAAGTTGGCAATCTCTCATTTCCTGAAAGCTGCAAAATAACAGAAAAATTTATACCCTTCCTCATTGCAACTGCTGATTCTCATGCCTTGGAAATTTTCAGAATTTCCCAAGACATACATGGTGGTGGTGGCGGCGGGGGTGGGGGTGGGGGGGCGGTCTGAAATGCACATGGCGGGAACATGATAAAGGGAAGGAAGGGCCACTAAAAGCAGAGCTTGAGTGTATTCCTATTAGAACTATTAAATAAGGCAGACCATGCTAAGTGCCGTATGATTCTAAAAGATTCCATGGTAAAGGAAAACTTGAACTGGTCCTTAGCAACAGGTAAGTTATCCACAGGAAGATAAGATGGGGAAAAGTTGAAAAGGAAGGAAAGGCATATCTAGATTTTTTAAAACTGCATTAGTAGATGCAACTAGAATTTTTTGTTTTTTAATCCATGTTTGAAGATATGAAGTTACAGATTCACTGGGTAGAAAATTATAAAGAGAGAAAATAAGACTATATGAAGTTGGGTACAATCACACCTGAAAAGGGCTTGCAGGACAAGATGAGTGATTTGTTCAATGTTCAGTGTGCATACGGAAACCTTAAAGAATTTTAAAGGTCTACTACTATAAGTTTATTCATTTTTTAAGTGCCTAGAGTTTCCAAAAACATGATCAATAATGGCAGATCCATAGGATAAGTTTCTCAAGTATCACATTTTCTGTCAAATTTTAAGCAACAAAAGAAGGTTGTGATTAACTAAAATAACCTTACCTGCTGCAATGAGTGATTATTGTGGTTCCAGCAAATACACAAGATAATGTGAAAATTCTGTTACTAAGCAAAGGAGAAAAACACTTAAATCTAAGGGGGAAAAAGTGTTGCCCTATGGCAACTGGGCATACTTGTCACAAACACTAAGCATTTATGGACCCCAAACGCCTAGCATTGTTTTTCAGAGTTCCCCAACGTCCAATGTTTTTCCTGCAGTGCAACATATGTAAGCTACTTAAATCAGCTTCTGACATCGCTTCAGCTTCAAACTGGAGGCTATGTGAGGCTTAGCAGATGGCAAAACCCATCCAGTTTTCTAAGTGTGTGTTCAGCATAAGGTGCTCGTATGTTCTCTTGGACCCGGCTGGGCTGAAATCTTCCCTTGGAGAAAAATACATGGTGTTCAATTTTATGGTGATGAGTCAGAATTCTGGCCACTTGAGCTACATTGTGCTTTTTTTCTTTCACAAAGGTTAAGAGTGCAGTCACAGTGGCTTAACCGCCCCTCAACCAGGCTTAGAAAAACTGAAAGTTGACTAATTGCCTTGTGACTGTGATTAAATTAAAGTCTGGATAATTCAAGACCCTCTAATCATCCCAGAAATTTAAATTTTTTCTTCCCTAAGATTCAGGTCTTCATTTTTTTTTCATGATCTGATCCATAATTTTTTAAATTTTTATTGGAGTATAGTTGATACACTGGAGAAGGAAATGGCAACCCACTCCAGTGTTCTTGCCTGGAGAATCCCAGGGACAGGGGAGCCTGGTGGACTTACGTCTATGGGGTCACACAGAGTCGGACACGACTGAAGTGACTTAGCAGCAGCAGCAGCAGTTGATACACAATGTTGTGTTAGTTTTTGCTGTACAGTGAAGTGAATTAGCTATACATACACATATATCTGGGCTTTCCTGGTGGCTCAGACAGTAAATAACCTGCCTGCAATGCAGGAGACCTGGGTTTGATCCCTGGGTTGGGAAGATCCCTTGGAGGAAAGCATGGCAACCCACTCCAGTATTCTTGCCTGGAGAGACCTTATGGACAGAGGAGCCTGCAGGCTAGTGTCTAAGCACAGCACAGCAGCATATAGAGTAGATTTTCTCATATAGGTCATTACAGAGTACTAAGTAGAGTCCCCTGTGCTGTACAGCAGGTCCTCATTGTTTATTTATTTTATATATAGTAGTGTGTATATGTCAGTCCCAATCTTCCTATTTATCTTGCTGCTCCCTTCCTTCTTGGTAACAATAAGTTTGTTTTCTACATCTGTGACTCTATTTCTGTTTTTTAAACAAGTTCATTCTCCTTTTTTAAGAAAATCAAAATTGTCTTTTTAGGTCTTTCATTTCAAGTCTCTCTGTGAAGTTTAGGCTCAGAAAAACAACAGCAGTAAAGACACGGTTTCAGAAATAAGAATGGGTTGACACTTACATCCCCGAATAGAAAAAAAAAATGACCAAAAAAATAAACAAGGCACAAAAGAATCCCCATTTACTGCATAACAACTATAAATTTCCCCCATCTGACATTCAAGACACTCTACAATCTGCTTGTCTTGCCTTACCAGAACTATTTCTACAGGTGCTGTGCTGAGCTTAGTGGCTCAGTCTTGTCTGACTCTTTGCATATTATCATTCGAATCAGGCTACTCCCTAATTTCTTAGAAACTATGTTGCCTCAGCTTGGCCTCTCTGCATAGCCTGGTCCCTTTTCTAGGAAGGACTTTTCAACCTGTTTCCCTCACCAACTCATTCTGTGATTCTGGCAAAGCTAAAATATAGTCCATGATGGAGGTGGGCTGGTGCAAATGGAGACTGGAACCAGAAGGCAGAAGGCCATGAATCATTTTCCAGGAAACTTGAACTTCATCCCCTAGGCCACTGTTTCATAAACTATCAATAAACCATCTAAACCATATGGGGACCTTTTTACAAGGCATATTCTTGGATCCAAGCATCCTAAATTAGCACCTCTGGAGCCTTTTAATAAAACCCATTAGGTTTAGATGCTAAGAAGGACTTCTCAGTGATTCCATTATACATATATAAAAGTTTGAGTGCTATCTCCACGTGAGCTCACTCAGTCATGTCCGACTGTTTGCAACTCCGTGAGCTGGAGCCTGCCGGGCTCCTTTGTCCATGGGATTTTCCAGGCAAGAATGCTGGAGCAGGTTGCCATTTCCTTCTCCAGGGGATCTTCAAGCTTGCATCTCTTGCATCTCCTGCATTGGCAGGCAGGTCCTTTACCAGCTGAGTCACCAGGGAAGCCCTTTGGATGCTATAGACATCTAATAACTACATACCTGAGAATGTGAGTGGATCTGTGCATTAGGAGAGAGAATTTGGACAGCAGAATGAGGCTAGGGTGCGTGGAGGAAGAAACTAGAAGCAGAAAGCCCAGTTAGGATATTTTTGCAGTGGCCACTATAAACTTCTTTCTCCTGAAACTATCTTCCTTCCTGGCTTATGAGGCATGGCTATTTCTTGATCCTCTTGCTACATCTGCATCTACCCTTCTGAATCTCTCACGCTTGTCCTCTCATTCTGGCATCTCTTTCAATGTCATTTTTCCTCTGGGTTGTGTCGAAAGTCCACTTCTCATTGTAGAGTCTCCTAAATATCTCATCTAACCCTTTAGCTTCAAGTACCACCTTTATACTGCTGTCCCACAAATTTATATTTCATGACAGAAGATTTATATTTCCACCTACGTAGTAAGATGCTCTACCTAATATTTCATGAGAATGTCCAAAATTTACACTTTCCTCTGTCTCTATACCTATATCTCTTTCTTTAGTTCCTGTCTTACATGTAGAGGGATAGCAAAATCCACCTATTACCACCCCAAGCCAGACGCCTGAGCATATCACTTAAAACTCGCTCTATTCTTCATGCCACCCACCCCCACACTGTTTGGTTTTTGCTCTATTTTTCTATTAATAATTATCTTTTCAATTCATACTTTCCTTTACTTCTTCACCTCATATCTTTGGTTTAGATCTCAAATCCTGAGAAGACTGGAACGTATCCCACTTCCCCAGACAAAAGTAAAAACAAATGTTGCATGCACAACAGAGAAAAGGGGGGGGGGAAATCCCCCTAAGTTGAAGATAATTATGAGCATGAAATAGTTGCAGTGAAGAAGAAAATCTATAACTTAAGGCTTTATAGCTGTAGGTTATTTGCCAAAATATAAATAACTTTCCACTACAGAATTCTAAGTGTGCTTGCTAAAATTATAGCATTGGCAGAGTGGCCTCAACTTGTCACTATCAGAACATCACATGCTGTCATACCTACCATGTTGTGGCATGGAGGTAGAGAAACACTAAGGGAAACTGGAACTGACTCTTTCAGGCCAGCTTCCAACTCCCTATCCTGATGTGTAAAGGTAAAAATAGTGACTTGCAGAGTGAGAAAGAAGTGTGTGTGTGTGTGTGTGTGTGTGTGTGTGTGTATGCATGCGTGCAACTACGGCCTCTTGCACCTGCCTGTTAATGGAGATGAGGTGAGTAAGAGTGGCGGATTTTTATGTGATTCAGATTTTCAAGAACTCAGTTGAAGATGCTCCAGAGTCACTGGATTAACTGCAGACTCCTGGAAGAATGGGAGTTCCCCAGTCTTGCACTTTGGGAGACTAATAAAGATCACTGGGCATGGAATTTAAGTTGTAAAACTATCACCATTGGGAGACCTAGTCTGTTTCAGTTCAAATAGAGACAGAAACTAGAAATCATAAATTCTGGTAAAGTCTAGTATTTAAAAGTATTCTTTTCCCCTAAAATCATTGTCCTTAAACTATAGCTTTGAATTTTGTTTGTTTCATTTGCTGAGATTTCAGTATATAAAGATCAGTTTAAATCTGGTTAATATTTTTATTTGGATTGTTTGTTCTTCCTTAAAAACAAAACTGTGAAAATAAGAGGAAGAAATACATTGGCTGCATTTACTTTTCACACACTCAACACATGCTGTTATAGGAAGATTTACCCTGCAAGTATGAATCTGCTGAAGATTCATAAGCTATGCCATTTGTATTTTTCAGCATTTCTTCAGGCATAGATCCATACTTGATCTCCTCTGTAAACAAAATATGCACACATTTTTCTTCTTTCAGATTTCCCAAACAAGTCTATTTCCTTCTCCCTTTTCTTCTTCTTTCATCCCTTTCTATGGTTTTTTACCTCGGCTTTCCGGCATATAGCACTTAATTTCTTGGTAATTAGAAAGCAAATTAGGGGATGATGTCAGTGAAAATGGAATAAGCACCTCTAACACTTCACCCTTTTGTAAAACCAACTAAAACACTGGCAGGAGGGAGTTGCGGGGGAATGTCAAAATCAGCTTCTCAGAACTCTGGAAATTAACCAAAGTCCTTTAACAATATATTTAAGAATTTATTCAAGAAAATTTGCTGAATCTTGGTAAGAATAGTGACCTTTATGACATTTGAACTTGCCCTAGTCTAATCACCCTCTCCCTAGTTCTGTGATAAGCCTCAAATATTAACAACCCACAATGACAGGGTAAACTGGCAATCAAACATCTACTAGAAATGACAGAATGAGGGTGGAGGGCTTCCAAAGCCTCATCTCAGAAAATTGTGATTATTTTCTGTCCACAGTTCCCTGAGAAATCCTACTCACAAGTTGTGTCACTTGACCTGATTCCCTGCTTACCCAGTGAAAATGGCCTTTTTCCTGGGCATGTTTGTCAAAATCAGTCAGCAGCTCTGTTTAAAATTACAGCTGCTGAGGTGGTGGTAAGAGTTAAGGCAAACATCAAACTAATCAAAAAACTTAAAAGGCTGGGGGGGAAATGTGGTAAGAATGTGGAGAAATTAGAACCAAAATATATACTGCTGGTGGGAGTATAAAACAGTGTAGCTACTTTGGAAAACAGTCTGGCAGCTCCTCAAATGATTATATATAGAGCTGCCATATGATCAGAAATTTCAGTCCTCTATATATATATATATATCCCCCCAAAATTGAAAACATATGTCTACATGAAACTTGTATATGAATGTTCATAGAAGCATTATTCATAACAGTCAAAAAATGGAAACAGCCCAAATGTCCATCAGTTAATGAACAGATAAAATGTGGTACAATACTTGTTCTGTCACTAATTTTTAAGTTATCTATACCAAGGTACCAAGCATTGTGGGTTTCATTTTCCTTGCATGCTATGTGCTAAACTGCTTCAGTTGTATCTGACTCCTTTCAACCCCATGTAAAATAAAGATGCTTGACTATATGGGCCTATCCCATCCTATCCCATGTGACCTTGAAATTCTATGACTCTATGTATGGAATAATTTCTACTGTAATTAGAGATAAGTTAAAGAATGGCATCCTGGTTTCTAGTAGAAATAATAACAAATAATTGCTGATAATCATCGAGCACTATCCTAAGGGGTTGGAATACATCATTGAATAAAATGTGCAATGCTTCTTGTCCTCATGGAGCCAACATTCTCACTAAGTGTATTCTTCCCTCCTCCCTTCCCTTATCTATAACTATGTAAGTATAGCAATAAAATTTCAAAATTCTGATACTAAAGTAGTTACTATATTTGATTTCTTAAATGGTATACTGTAAAACTATTCTTTTACAAATTTCTTACAAATTTGTAAGTATTCTTTTACAAATTCTCTTACAAATTTCTGTTAGCCCCATTTCTTACAAGAAAGTGGCATCATTACCATTCACGGTGATTATTACCTGAGGGAAAGTCATTACCAGGGGTTTGATTTAGTAAGTTACTGACTGGAGACCCACACCTTAGATCTACAGTAATAAAAATTTAACTATAACCTTGAACAGATCAGAATCCCATGAGCTTGGTCAACATTTTCTAAAATATCCCTTGTTTCATTATGTTTATTAACACAGATATTAGAATCCAGGACTAAATTAATCATGTTATGACTCTCATAGCATGAGAGTCATGACAGTCATGAGGCCTCAGGAAGCATCACTATGAGCCAAGGTGGCTGAGGTAATGGAATTCCAGCTAAGCCATTTCAAATCCTAAAAGATGATTCTTTTAAGGTGCTGCACTTACTATTACAGCAAATTTGGAAAATTCAGCAGTGACCACAGGACTGGAAAAAGTCAGTTTTTCATTCCAATTCCAAAGAAGGGCCAAAGAAAGTTCAAACTGAACAACTGCACTCATTTCATACACTAGCAAAACAATGCTCAAAACTCTTCAGGCTAGGTTTTAACAGTATGTAAACCAAGAACTTCCAGATGGACAAGCTGGATTTACAAAAGGCAGAGGAGCCAGGTATCAAATTACTAACATCCATTGGATCATACAGAATTCCAGAAAAACATCTGCTTCATTGACTACATTAAAGCCTTTGACTCTGTAGATAACAACAAACTGTGGAAAATTCTTCAAGAGATGGGAATACCAGACAACCTTACCTATCTCCTGAGAAAACTGTATGCAGGTCAAGAAGCAACAGTTAGAATTGGACATGAACCAACAGACTGGTTCCAAATAGGGAAAGAAGTACGTCAAGGTTATATATTGTCACCCTGCTTATTTAACTTACATGCAGAGTACATCATGAGAAATGCTGGGCTGGATGAAGCAAAAGCTCAAATCAGATTGGAGGGAGAAATGTCAATAACCTCAGATATGTAGATGACACCTCAGATATGTAGATGGAAAAAAGTGAAGAGGAACTAAAGAGCCTCTTGAAGAAAGTGAAAGAGGAGAGAGAAAAAGCTGGCTAAACAGTCAACATTCAAAAAAAACGATGATCAGAAATTTTTCTCAGGGAAAGAAAGCAATTAGTTATTGACATCTAACCCTTTCCTAAAAATATAAAATTGTATCAAACACAAAGTTAATATAGCTTATAATAATGGCCAAAACATTTATGTAGCTAAGGCTAAATCTAATAAAATATTTCTAAGACCACTACTGAGAGAAACTTTAAACTCTAACTGAAACACATTATCAGTGATCTAAAATAGTGATATACACCATATTCATAGATATTATACTTTATTAAAATATCAGTTGCACACAAATGAGCATGTCATATTCAATCCAACAGCAGTAAAAATACTAAAAAAGTTTTCAGCTGAACTTGATAAGCTCATTCAAAAATTTACATAAACAACTAATAACCATCACCAGCTAAGACTTTACCAAAGACTAAAGTAAGAGAGTTGACCTACCAGTTCTCAAATTTTTCAGAATATATTAGTTATAGCTAGACACTGACACTAGATATTAAAATATCAATAAACTCAGATATGATATGTAGATGACCACCCTTATGGTAGAAAATGAAGAAGAACTAAAGAGCCTCTTGATGAAAGTGAAAGAAGAAAGTGAAAAAGTTGGCTTAAAGCTCAACTTTCAGAAAACTAAGATCATGGCATCTGGTCCCATCACTTCATGCAAATAGATGGGGAAACAGTGGAAACAGTGACACACTTTATTTTCTTGGGCTCCAAAATCACTGTAGATGGTGACAGCAACCATGAAATTAAAACATGCTTGTTTCTTGGAACAAAAACTATGACCAACCTAGACAGCATATTAAAAGGCAGAGACATCACTTTGCCAACAAAAGTCCATCTAGTCAAAGCTATGGTTTTTCCAGTATTCATGTATGGATGTGAGAGTTCGACTATAAAGAAAGTTAAGAGCCGAAGAATTGATGTTTTTGAACTGTGGTGTTGAAGAAGATTCTTGAGAGTCCCTTGGACTACAAAGAGATCAAACCAGTCAATCCTAAAGGAAATCAGTCCTGAATATTCATTGGAAGGACTGATTTTGAAGCTGAAACTAATACTTTGGCCACTGATGGGAAGAACTGACTCATTGGAAAAGACTCTGATTCTGGGAAAGATTGAAAGCAGGAGAAGGGCACAGCAGAGGATGAGATGGTTGGATGGCATCACCGACCAATCAACATAAGTTTGAGCAAGCTCTGGGAGTTGGGACAGGGAAGCCTGGTGTGCTGTAGTCCATGGAGTCGCAAAGAGTTGGACACACCTGAGCTACTGAACTGAACTGAGACATTGGCACAAGTTAAAGAGAATAAGGAGTTCATAAAGAATCCAGTAAAACACATGGAAATTTTATACATAATAGATCAGTGAAGAAATGAATTTTTCAATAAATCATGAAAAATAATTGGTCTCCCTTGGAAAATAATACATCAGATCTCTACTCCACGGTGTGTATGAATTTCAAATCCAGGCATATTAAAGATTAAAATATAGTAAAAGCAAAACTCTAAAACTCAATAGAAAATATGGGGACCAGAGGTGAAAAGGTAATTTGTAAACTTACAAGATGCAAAAACTTATCCCATAAGAGAAAATACTGACAAATTTAGTTTCATTACATTTAAAATTTCTACTCAACACACTGGGGATTAGGTTTCAACATGAGAGTTTGGAGAAGACTCAAACATTCAGTTTACTGCACTGCTTTTTCCTACTTTATTCTTAACTTCGGTTGTCCTCAATCACAAAGGTACATGTATTGGACATTCAAAAACCACACATAAGTCAATATGTATTTTTCCTTATTTCTCATAAACATGCTTTGAAAAAACAAAAAACACTACTGCCTTTGTGTGTGTGTATGTGCTCAGTTGTGTCTGACTTTTCACTTCCCCATGGACTGTAGCCCTCTAGGCTCCTCTGTCCATGGAATTTTCCAGGCAAGATTACTGGAGTGGGTTGCCATTCCCTCCTCCATGGGATCTTCCCGACCCACGGATCGAACCCATGTCTCTTGTGTCTCCTGAATTGACAGGCGGATTCTTTACCACTAGTACCACCTTCCCATATACAGTCTTTGGGGGGAAAAAAACACACTACTGCGTTTAGTAAAATATCAAATGCATAGGATGATTTCTATGATGCTAAAATAACTATTTCCTGTTTATAAGAACCATTTGCAAAATATACAGAATTTTAAATTTTCTAGTATTTATTAATTAGTAAATATTAGTCAGAGGAAATCACATTCAAGCTGGGACAACACTGTTATAATTTGTTTTATTTCCACACATATTTAAATGCTCTCTGAGAAATGTAACACCTGCAGACCCAAGACATTGGTTACACTCTAAATTTACTGGCAAAAAGAAAGTGAGTAGATATTCAATATGTACAATAAATATCCAGTCACTAATGTAAACATCCTTGGCAAACAACTAACTAAACTCCAACAGTGCCCACTGAGTCCTGCTGGCATAGCAGAGGGTGCTGCAGAGTGAATACTGAGCCTGTTCCAAAATCCCGCAGCAACATTCTAAATAAACATGCCCAGATTTCTGAGCTGCATTTCATATAGCATCCTCAGAGTCACACAGGAAGATACCATGTCTATCTCTGCAGAACACAAACTGAAGAAAATCATAGTTGCCTGATGACTCAGAACATACATAAACTAGGAAGACGGTATATTTGTATTGGTCTTGCCTGGACCATTAACCTCACTGGAACTCAAGGAACACAAAAGCATACCATGAGGTGTAGCTTCAACCAGGCTTTGTCACAGATCTAGGAAAATCAGTGCTTAAATAAGTATTTTCTTACTTATCCCGATAAGTAAAAGAAAAAGCATAGCATGTATCTTATTATGGTTATGGAGGCCTGTATTTTTGGTCAAAAGAATATACAAAGCATTTAGGTATATTTACCACTGGAATGGTTAATACAGTCATTTCTATTTAGGGAATAATTTAACAATTTAAAGAAAAGATAATGATCATTAGAAGTATGACAGAGAAAATAGTATTAATGTCATTGAAATCACAATTCTTTATAAAAATCACTATTTTATGCCAGAGATCTGAAAGCTCTTCCTATAAGGGTCTGATAATCAATAAACTGACTTTGTGCTCCATACAGTCTGTTGGTAACTGTTTAACGCTGCCACTGCAGCATGATAACAGTCACAGACCATACAGAAACCAATGAACGGGCTGTGTTCCAATAAAACTTTATTTATTGTGTCAGCCAATAAGGTCATTCAGGTTTTTCCATAGATGTAATGGAAAAACTCGAACGAACTTTTTGGCCAACTCAATACAAATGCGTTGGGCCAGATTTGGCCCATTGGTCATAGTTTGGCAAACTCTTTTCTACACTGTTCAGTGGTTAGAAATTGTGATTTTATGAAGGCTGTACTCCTGTTTAAGACGATAACACAGTTTTAAATAATTCTTCATCTACTCATCAGATATTTAAACTAAATTAACTTTTCCTTTTTACAAATATTTATTTTACTACCTAGACATGAGAAGAAAAGACACAAGTTACAACTGCCTTTTGTTACACCACATGTAATACTAGATTTCTCTCTATTTTTAAAAGTAAGTTTTGGTCAATATCAGTATCTATAAAGCATTATGATAAAAATTAATCAGAAGGTGAATTGAGAACAATTTACAAAATGGATTTCAGGAGACATATCATTTATGAAACAGGGCATATTGATTATTAAGACAACTCAACAATCTGTAATGATCAGATTTCTCATGCCAGGATGTATTTGTTTTATCACAAAGAAGTCATCTTTTCTCTTATTACCTTCATGAAATTTCAAAGACAAATATATTTTGTTCTGTATTCAGAGAGGTAGAACACTCTTGAATGAACAGCTGCTGATCACTTGAGGAGCTTTTGAGCTTACAATCAAGGTAGATGAATATTTCAGCTCAATCAAAACACAAAACAAAATTATCTCTTCATTGTGGATTCTCTATGACAACTCTCTCTTTCAAAACATGAAAATCCTCAGTGAAACTGAACAATAAAGAAACATAATAAACCAGATGCTTTCTGTCACTTTTCTGTTTTATGATTCACATATCCTGAAAGTATAATTTATATCTGTATATTAAATAAATTTTGTTACCAGCAACCAAACCTTATTTTCTGTGGAAAGAGCTGTGGACTGTCAGAGGGCTGGGTTCTAGTCCTTATTCTGGGTTCTAGTTATTATTCTAATAAGCAGCTGTATGTCTGGAGTGAAGCAAAAAATTATTCCAGAAAATTGGAAGCAGGGTGAAGACATATAGACTTTATGGGCTCCAATGACCACTGCTGCTGCTGCCGCCAAGTCGCTTCAGTCATGTCCGACTCTGTGCAACCCCATGGATGGCAGCTCACCAGGCTCCCCCATCGCTGGGATCCTCCAGGCAAGAACACTGGAGTGGGTTGCCATTTCCTTCTTCAATGCATGAAAGTGAAAAGTGAAAGTGAAGTCGCTCAGTCGTGTCCGACTCTTAGCAACCCCATGGACTGCAGCCTACCAGGCTCCTCCGTCCATGGGATTCTCCAGGCAAGAGTACTGGAGCAGCTTTACCTGAAACCAGAGAAATACCAATGTTGGTCAATGAATATCCAATGATCCATGAAAATAAACTGGTGCACCTTGTCTGATTGAGGAATATAGAAGCCTCATTAGAGAAGAAATGCCTCAAACTACTTGCAAGAAACAAGATGGCCAGATCAGGAGAGATTTCTAAAGCTAAGGAGAATGGGCATCTCACTATGTGAGGCACTACAAACCTCCCAGGTGATCTCTAGGTCATCAGAAGCAATTGAGCTTCCAGAAGTATTTCCTGCCCCTGGAGTGTGATTCACAGTTGATAGGCAACATGACCAAACAAACCAACCCCTGGCAGGATCAGAATGGGGCTTTAAGGCTTTTCCAGCAGAGGGCAGCAGAGGCAAGAGCTAAGAAAGAAAACCCGTAACAAGTGAGAAAGGAAATGAAGGCAATACGTAGGTATAATCTACAGAGGGCTAAGTTCCAAATGGTATCCATCTGGAAAAAATGCCACTTTTTTGATTAATATATTTTATGGAACACTGAAGGAAGGAGGATCAAACGGTGTGATGTTCAGCCTTAAAGCGGATTTCAATTATGATTATTGATTTCATCATCCTCTTACTTACCTTAGATTGTAAGCAGTGTGCTTACTTCTTAAATACACACATGTACAAGAATATATACCCACAAACTGGGCACATAAGAATTTAACAATTTGACAGTCCTAAGAACAACATTCCCTTTCTTCCGGGTGCAATGGGGATAGACGGAATAAACTATTTGAAAAAAAGTTTCAGTCAGTGAGCAATGGGAGAAAGCCTTCTAGAGAGTATTTAACCCATAAGAGATTCCTGGTCCTTCTGAAATCATGGGTAATTAAAAAAGTGTTTGACATGACATCATGTGGAAGGTGCCCAGAGGTATCATCTTGATGTTGCTGCTGCTGCTAACACAGCAGCAATTCCTACTTAACCCAAGTTCCTTCATGTCAAAAAGAAAAAGACTTCTAATTGTGACTGCTATAATGGAAACATTAAATTCTTTAAGGACTGAACCAAGCATTTTGAGGGTAAGAAGAAAAGAAATCACAGCAATTGATTCAAGGTGAGTAAAACTAGGAAGTGTCCATTCAAATTGTTTCAGTCCTCAAAACAGCTAATATGCAGGTCAGCAAGACAGGACAACAGAGAATCCATAACCTACAAAAAGAAAAAGATCTGCAATACTTCCCCAATCATTTGTGGCTAATAAATTTACCCTTCACATGAGAGAGAAGGAATTCTGATTTAAGAAAGAAAAATGCTGTATTGTTCTTCACAGTGCTTAACTATACACCCAGATCAGTTCAGCCAATCTTGAATCATAAGAAAAACCTTAACATGCCATTGTCTTTCTTACATTCTTGTTCCTAATATTCTTGCATTAGATTCAAGTATCTCATGATAGAATTGGGAACCAATTGCTACACAAGGAGATAGTATATACAAAGAAAAGACTCATGCACCAATTATGTGGTAAGTGTTTACAGCACTAATGCTAGGACATATTTATTGATTTATTCAACAAGTTCTTACTGAACAACTTCCTTTGCCGGATATTATGCTAGGTGACAAAAGCCTGTGTATAAGATCCCTAGAAGCTCTGTTTATCCATGAGCGAACTTGGACAAGCGGGTGCAGGAAGGCCGAGAGGAGCTACTCCACATCCAAGATCAGGAGGGGCGGTCGTGAGGAGATACTCCTCATACAAGGTAAGGTGCAGTGGCTGCACATTGCTGGAGCAGCTGTGAAGAGATACCCCACAACCAAGGTAAGAGAAACCCAAATAAGATGGTAGGTACTGCAAGAGGGAGTCAGAGGGCAGACACACTGAAATCTTAATCACAGAAAACTAGTCGATCTGATCACACGGACCACAGCCTTGTCTAACTCAATGAAACTAAGCCATGCCGTGTGGGGCCACCCAAGATGGGTGGGTCATGGTGGAGAGCTCTGACACACTATGGTCCACTGGAGAAGAGAATGGCAAACGACTTCAGTATACTTGCCTTGAGAACCCCATGAACAGTATGAAAAGGCAAAATGATAGGATACTGAATGAGGAACTCCCCAGGTCGGTAGGTGCCCAGTATGCTACTGGAGCTCAGTGGAGAAATAACTCCAGAAAGAATGAAGGGATGGAGCCAAAGCAAAACAAATACCCAGTTGTGGATGTGACTGGTGACAAGGTCCGATGCTGTAAGAGCAATATTGCATAGGAACCTGGAATGTTAGGTCCATGAATCAAGGCAAATTGGAAGTGGTCAAACAGGAGATGGCAAGAGTGAACGTCGACATTTTAGGAATCAGTGAACTAAAATGGACTGGAATGGGTGAATTTAACTCAGATGACCATTACAACTACTACTGTGGGCAGGAATCCCTTAGAAGAAATGGAGTAGCCATCATGGTCAACAAAAGAGTCCGAAATACAGCACTTGGATGCAATCTCAAAAACGACAGAATAATTTCTGTTCTTTTCCAAGGCGAACCGTTCAGTGTTACAGTAATCCAAGTCTATGCCCCAACCAGTAATGCTGAAGAAGCCGAAGTTGAACGGTTCTATGAAGACCTACGAGACCTTTTAGAACTAACACCCAAAAATTATGTCCTTTTCATTATAGGGGACTGGAATGCAAAAGTAGGAAGTCAAGAAACACCTGGAGTAACAGACAAATTTGGCCTTGGAGCACAGAATGAAGCAGGGCGAAGGCTAATAGAGTTTTGTCAAGAGAATGCACTGGTCATAGCAAACACCTTCTTTCAACAACTCAAGAGAAGACTCTACACATGGACATCACCAGATGGTCAACACCGAAATCAGATTGATTATATTCTTTGCAGCCAAAGATGGAGAAGCTCTATAGAGTTAGCAAAAACAAGACCAGGAGCTGACTGTGGCTCAGATCATGAAATCCTTATTGCCAAATTCAGACTTAAATTGATGAAAGTAAGGAAAATCACTAGACCATTCAGATATGACCTAAATCAAATCACTTATGATTATACAGTGGAAGTAAGAAATAGATTTAAGGGACTAGATCTGATAGATAAGAGTGCCTGATGAACTCTGGACAGAGGTTTGTGACATTGTACAGGAGACAGGGACCAAGACCACCCCATGGAAAAGAAATGCAAAAAAGCAAAATGGCTGTCTCAGGAGGCTTTACAAACAGCTATGAAAAGAAGAGAAGTGAAAAGCAAAGGAGAAAAGGAAAGATATAAGCATGTGAATGCAGAGTTCCAAGGAATAGCAAGGAGAGATAAGAAAGCCTTCCTCAGTGATCAATGCAAAGAAATAGAGGAAAACAACAGAATAGGAAAAACAAGAGATCTCTTCAAGAAAATTAGAGATACCAAGGGAACATTTCATGCAAAGATGGGCTCCATAAAGGACAGAAATGGTATGGATCTAACCGAAGCAGAGGATATTAAGAAGAGGTGGCAAGAATACACAGAAGAACTGTACAAAAAAGATCTTCACGACCAAGATAATCATGATGGTGTGATCACTGACCTAGAGCCAGACATCTTGGAATGTGAAGTCAAGTGGGCCTTAGAAAGCATCACTACAAACAAAGCTAGTGCAGGTAATGGAATTCCAGTTGAGCTATTTCAAATCCTGAAAGATGATGCTGTGAAAGTGCTGCACTCAATATGCCAGCAAATTTGGAAAACTCAGCAGTGGCCACAGGACTGGAAAAGGTCAGTCTTCATTCCAATCCCAAAGAAAGGCAATGCCAAAGAATGCTCACACTACCACACAATTGCACTCATCTCACACGCTAGTAAAGTCATGCTCAAAATTCTCCAAGCCAGGCTTCAGCAATATGTGAACCGTGAACTTCCAGATGTTCAAGCAGGTTTTAGAAAAGGCAAAGGCACCAGAGATCAAATTGCCAACATCTTCTGGATCATGTAGAAAGCAAGAGAGTTCCAGAAAACTATCTATTTCTGCTTCATTGACTATGCCAAAGCCTTTGACTGTGTGGATCACAGCAAACTGTGGAAAATTCTGAAAGAGATGGGAATACCAGACCATCTGACATGCCTCTTGAGAAAACTGTATGCAGGTCAGGAAGCAACAGTTAGAACTGGACATGGAACAACAGACTGGTTCCAAATAGGGAAAGGAGTATGTCAAGGTTGTATATTGTCACCCTGCTTATTTAACTTCTATGCAGAGTACATCATGAGGAACGCTGGGCTGGAAGAAGCACAAACTGGAATCAAGATTGCCGGGAGAAACATCAATAACCTCAGATATGCAGATGACACCACCCTTATGGCAGAAAGTGAAGAGGAACTCAAAAGCCTCTTGATGAAAGTGAAAGAGGAGAGTGAAAAGGTTGGCTTGAAGCTCAACATGCAGAAAACGAAGATCATGGCATCTGGTCCCATCACTTTGTGGGAAATAGATGGGGAAACAGTGGAAACATTGTCAGACTTTATTGGGGGGCTCCAAAATCACTGTGGATGCTGACTGAAGCCATGAAATTAAAAGTCGCTTACTCCTTGGTAGGAAAGTTATGACCAACCTAGATAACATATTAAAAAGCAGAGACATTACTTTGCCAACAAAAGTCCGTCTAGTCAAGGCTATGGTTTTTCTAGTGGTCATGTATGGATGTGAGAGTTGGACTATGAAGAAAGCTGATCACCGAAGAATTGATGTTTTTGAACTGTGGTGCTGGAGAAGACTCTTGAGAGTCCCTTGACTGCAAGGAGATCCAACCAGTCCATTCTAAAGGAGATCAGTCCTGGGTGTTCATTGGAAGGACTGATGCTAAAGCTGAAGCTCCAATTCTTTGGCCACCTCATGCGAAGAGTTGACTCACTGGAAAAGACTCATGCTGGGAGGGATTGGGGGTGGGAGGAAACGGGGATGACAGAGCATGAGATGGCTGGATGGCACCACCGACTCGATGGAGGTGGGTTTGAGTGAACTCCGGGAGCTGGTGATGGACAGGAAGGCCTGGCGTGCTGTGATTCATGGGGTCGCAAATAGTCAGACACGACTGGGACTGAACTGAACTGAACTAGCAAGGACAACATAGCTTATGTGAAGAGTAAACTAAAATAATCTTCATTAAGAAGGTGGGCTCTGTTAAGATCAACCAGCTCCCTCCAGGCACAGCTATCCATGAGATAGTTATCAAGAGAATTCTCTATGAAATGAACCCTAACTATTAAAGATTTTGATGCTCAGACTAATCAAAGACCATAAGTCAACCTTACCTTTGACTCCCTACAGAATTTTTGGTTTACCAAGACTTATCTATCATCAAGTAGGCTACATTTAAAATTACACTAGAAGGGGGGACTTTCCTGGTTGCCCAGTGGTTAGGATTTGGGGCTTTCACTGCCATAAGCCAGGTTCAGTTCCTGGTTGGGGAATCAAGATCCTACAGGGTGTACAGTATGGACAAAAACAAAAAGTAACAACAAAAAACATTACACAGCAAGAATAAAAACTAGTTTTCCCAGATTAGTGGATGGAGAATATGTCCATTAGAACAAGGTTCTTCAGATAGAACCTTGCTGGTCTTAGCACCAGGTCTTATTGGAACCTAGATAGAAATTGGGACAGATTTTAAATTTCTGATGAAGCACAGATGCCCTTGTTTCTGAATGGAGGAGGAAAGCCCATAAGTTTGATCTCCTATAGCATAAGGAGCAATGGGAAGTTCTATATTGACAAATGAAAAACCTTGCTTGTATATTCACCCAGAAGGGAAGCCATCTTAGCACTTCAAAGAGATAAACTGCAAGGGTGCCTTCAGGCAGACCAATATTTTCCTCAAATTGGATTTCTCTAATCCCTGAACTGTGACCAGCAAAGACTTCAGCCTAGAAAATTGATTTTTCAACTACACTTCCTGAGGACTCACCAGAGCCACAAAGTAAAAGAAACAATAATTCTTCTCTGTCCACTGCATTGATGAAATGAAGTCGCATGGTATTTTTATACCCACTAGTATAACTGAGAAATGGCCATGCAAATGGTTACCTTTTCATAGTTAAAATATTACATTCACTAAGGGAAGAAGGTTGTTTTTGTGCCATGTGGGGTGAGGTTGTTTATGTACCTTATACTGGCATTTTGCTCATTTTGATTTCTTTTTGTTTTGCTCAATAAATATTGAACTGCCTAGCCAATGCTTCTTCAAATGCCTCTAGAAACGGAGATTGAAAATAAAGTATGACCTCAGCCCAATGCTTCAGTAGCAACACAAAGACAAAATAAAACCTGGGTTCAGCACTCAAGGACTGAAAACGCAGACGTTGTTGTATCCTACGGCAACGACATAAATAATCAAAAAAGAATTGTTTGCGTAAAAGTCTGCTGTGTGTTTCCATTTTAATAGTCTTGAGTTTGTATTATAGCATGTCACCATGTGGGGGTCGGTAGACTGTACATACTTGACAGTTCATGAAATAAGGGCAATGTTGTTGAAGGGCTGAGTGTCCCACTGAAGCCATATTCAACCACCAGTAGGAAAGCCGTCCCTCAAGCATCTTCAAAGGAGCAACACCGGCATCAAGGAAAGCAGATTTTGAACCATCTTCCTTTAGTGTGTCCTGAAGCAAAAGAAGGGTTTTATTTTATCTTATACCCTCCAGTCTCCTTTGGAGTCTTTTCTGGTTTTTCTGGGCTTTTCACCCATAAATAATTCAACAGGTAAATTCCCTTAATGACATGGACACATGTCATCTGAAGTCATTAATTAAGGTTCATTCACATTTGAAAATGTCTCTTACCCATTTTTTTATTAACAGAAGTGTTTTTATCAGTTATTTTTAACTTCCAGCATTAGATTTTCTTTTTTGTCAAAAAAATTAATAACTCAGCAGCTCAGTCATTTTAGCACTATTATAAATTTTCCAGCCGTGGTGAATTTTAAAAATTATTTTCTCTGTCATTTTTCATCTTTGGCTAGGTCTATATTGCACCAAATACTAGGTAATTACTTAAGTGTTTATCGCCACAAGAAGTTTGCAAGTTTCTTACAGATAGGATTTATTCAGAATAGACCGGTTTTTAAAGTAGCACTGCACCTGGCAGTAACTAGTTTGTCTTCCATAAATAATGATGCTCTGTTTATTGTTTCCTCAGAGTCTCAAGTCTGTGTAGGGTTGGTCTCTGATTTTTACAGATCATTCTTTTCCTCTTTGATATCTACATTTTAGCATCTATTGAATCTCTAGTCATTTTTTAGTGGTCTCCTCAATGGTTAAATGAGAGATGAGGAGATCTGAATTTCAGGCAGCAGTGTCTTTGACTTTTTAAAGAAATTTAATAGTTCTTATCTGGACTTCAATGTCCTACTATGTAAAGTAAAATAATGGGCAAGGTGGTATATGTGTAAAGCTCCTTCTAGCACTAAAAACTGAAGTCTTATAATAAAATTTTCTAAGGCAAGATTCAGTTTATGTGCCTATCTTAGCCATCTGGTTCAGAATATTCAAAATTAAAATTATATGAAAGACCAACAAGAATTTAAGCATGATACCTCCTTAGAAGGGGCTTCCCAGGTGGCTCAGTGGTAAAGAGTCTGCCTGCCAGTGCAGGAGACACAAGTTCAATCCCTGGGTCAGGAAGAGCCCCTGGAGAGGGAAGTGGAAACCAACTCCAGTATTCTTGCTTGGGAAATCCCATGGACAGAGGAAATCCCTGACAGGCTACAATCCCCAGGGTCACAAAAGAATCAGGCATGACTTAGCCACTGAACAATAAACAACAACCTCCTTACAAACTTTGTAAGCATATATATTTTCTTTAGAATATAAAAATAAAATGATTTTATTACAGCAGCATTAATCTGCAAAATAGATATTCTAAAGATGGAACTAAGATCAATGGTCATAGGTTATAAGGAGATAGATCCAAGCTCAGTATATCAAGACCTTTTCAACAGTGAGTTTCCCAATAAACAGATTGGCTTCCCAAGGGGTATTAGGCTACCCATTCCAGGGAATTAAGACAGAATCCAACTAACCACTTGGCACTAATGAGAAGGTGGATGAAGGATCTTTAAAGTTCCCTCAAATTCTGAGATGTGGGGCATTAACACACAGAGAAGATTTATTTACTTAATTTTAAAATATCAGTCTATTTATAAAAATCAGATGTGTTAAAGGATAGGAAACATTTTATCAATTTTTTCATCATTTTTTAATTGTGCTATATCATTAAGGTACAGAAACTTCAAAAGATTGAGGCTCATAAAGAGATGCACTTTCTTTTCCTTAAGAAAAGATAAGAATCTGGAAGAGTCCATGCAGTAAACCATGTAAGGATGTAAGTTGGACTATAAAGAAAGCTGAGCACCAAAGAAATGATGCTTCTGAACTGTGGTGTTGAAGAAGACTCTTGAGAGTCCCTTGGACTGCAAGGAGATCCAACCAGTCCATCCTAAAGGAAATCAGTCCTGAATATTCATTGGAAGGACTGATGTTGAAGCTGAAACTCCAATCCTTTGGCCCCCTGATGCAAAGAGCTGACTCATTTGAAAAGACCCTGATGCTGGGAAAGACTGAACGCGGGAGGAAAAGGGGATGACAGAGGATGAGATGGTTGGATGGCATCACCCACTCAATGGACATGAGTTTGAGTAAACTCCGGGAGTTGGTGATGGACAGGGAGGCCTGGCATGATGCAGTCCATGGGGTCGCAAAGAGTCATACATGATTGAGCAATTGAACTGAACTGATGCAGTAAACTAGATTTCTGATGTTTTGCCCTATAGGAAAAACAATCAGTTGCAATAGGTAAGAACTATGGCCCACTGGTAGATTAGATGGACGGATGAGAGAGTCAATTCCTAGGCAGTGTCAACTACAAATTGGCACTTACTGAGGGCATTGCCAACAGAGTGAACAACAAAGACACTTGCCATCTGCCATGGAGATTGAAATGGCACCCCACTCCAGTGTTCCTGCCTGAAGAATCCAGGGACAGGGGAGCCTGGTGGGCTGCCATCTATGGGGTCGCACAGAGTCAGACATGACTGAAGTGACTTAGCAGCATGGAGACTGAACCCTGTGGTGCTATACCTGTTGACTTTCAACAACCCCTGAGGGAGTTCAGGGTGGAGTGAGGCACTTTCTGCTCTAGGGAATCTGGTGGGACAGGCCTTTAGATAGTTGGATGCTTCAGGAACCGATTTTATGATCTCAATCCTTGCATCTCCTCATATCTAAAGAAGCACTAAATCCTTCATGGTGACATCAGATCCTCATGACTAACAAAAAACTCTCTGTAAAATGAGTGCTTCACAGTATTGAACACCTTCTTCACCAAAACAGTATATATTGACCTCCCCCTACTGCCGCTTTGGAGCAGTCTCTCAGAGCTATCTGAAATGTTGCCTCCCAGGCTGCAGTCCTCATTTTGCCACCAATAAAACTTAACTCACAGCTCTCAAGTTGTACATCTTTTTTTGGGCAACAGCAGGGTTGATAAGAAGTCCAGGGTTCCTGAGGAGGAGAAAGGGATCTGGGGCTCTCAAGGAAATCAGTTCAGTTCAGTCGCTCAGTTGTGTCCGACTCTTTGCGACCCCATGAATCACAGCACGCCAGGCCTCCCTGTCCGTCAACAACTCCCGGAGTTCACTCAAACTCATATCCATCGAGTTGGTGATGCCATCCAGCCATCTCATTCTCTGTCATCCCCATCTCCTCCCACCCCCAATCCCTCCTAGCATCAGACTCTTTTCCAGTGAGTCAACTCGTCGCACGAGGTGGCCAAAGTATTGGAGTTTCAGCTTTAGCATCAGTCCTTCCAATGAACACCCAGGATTGATCTCCTTTAGAATGGACTGGTTGGATCTCCTTGCAGTCCAAAGGACTCTCAAGAGTCTTCTCCAGCAACACAGTTCAAAAGCATCAATTCTTCGGTGATCAGCTTTCTTCACCATCCAACTCGAGGAGGAGATAGGGGTCTGGAATTCTCAAGGAGGAGAAAAGGACAAGACTTTTTTTTTCTCTACATTCCTTAGTCTTAATCACATAAAATGTTTTTAAACCCAGAACTGATGATTACATAACAAATAACTCAGTTTAAACTCTGTATTAAGGATTATATAACAACAATGTATCATGAGGACAGTTTCTCCTTCCTAAAAACCTTCTGACTAATCCTATTATCTTAAAATGTATATTATGGGAGTGGGTATGGTAGGATCTTTCTATTGTTAACTTCTAATCCTGTTACCTTAAAATATAAATTGTGGGAGTGGGTCTGGTAAAATGTTTACAACTTTGAGACATTCTTTTGATTTATTATAATAATCAATTGAAAAAGTATATAACTCCCTTTTCTAAGACTAGCAAGGGGAGCACTCTCCGTCCCTCTTCTGATGTCTGTGTCAGAAGCTTTTTCTGTCCTTTTTCACTTTAATAAAACTCTGCTACACAAGAGCCCTGAGTGATCAAGCCTGGTCCCTGGTCCTGAAGTTAATCTTCTTCAGAGATCAGGAATCTGACATCATTCACCCTAAGCTATCACAGATAACAGTCATGAATTTCCAGTAGTCACTGTCATCCATACACAAAGTCATTCCAAAAATAAATGTATTAAAGATATGGAGAATCCATGGCTTTGGCTTTCAGTTTCTATATTTGAGAAGCAATTGCTTTATGGGTCATAGACTCCTTTGAAAATCCAATAAAACATGGGATTTGAACATAGGACGACATGACAGTTTGTCCTTTCTCATCTCTTTCCTGCTCTACATCATTTAGAGTTTATTTTTTAAGTCTTACAGAATATGGGGAAATTAGCTGATGCTCTACAAATAATGGTAATATATTTATTGGTTTCTCAGAAATTCCAAATCATGTCTAAGTTGGTCTCTGGCCTGTTTAGACTTACAGATAACTTTGTTCAAATAAAATCTGGATCCCACTGTGTAATGAGAAACTTTATTTCCTATACCTGAACAAGCATCTGAGAAACAGCTTTTGAGCTTAGTAAAAAGAACAAAAAACTGTGGTCCTGAGAAGAAACTGATTCTCAGAAATCAGATGCCTCTATAATGAAGTATCTACATATGCTCACTCAAGCTTGCTGAATTTCTGAAAATGTTTCCCTTTTTCAGAGGACCAGGAAATGAAAAGCCTAATTCCTCGAAACAGGGAGAGAACAGAGAGACCAGAAATCAGGAGAATTTCTACCAGTAATCCAACAGAGCCTGACAACCTACACAATTATACCCGCATATAACGCAGGTACTCCAGTAAGATTCTTGCTATTTAAAATACTATAATTGATAGGGCTGAGCCCAGAAAAAAAACAAGCAAAATGTCAACTCAGCTAAAAGGGGCTGAAAAATTAGAGTTGATGATCAGGCAAAACAATCAGAACAGTTACCCTGTAACAGTGAACTGTGAGAAGAGATAACTAAGGATGTGAATAAACACACATGCACTTCAGAATTTTTCAAGTGAAGCATAAAAACTTCTGGAGCCAAAAGATATAATTTCCCAATGTAAAAATTCAAAAGACGAGTTAAAGGATAGGGCATTATTGAGACACAAATTAGTAACTTGGAAGATTGAGTGTGAGACCTCTCAAATTATCTTAAAGTACAGAGCAAACTACAGAAATGGAAATCACAGAGGGAAATTAAATAAGAGAATTAAAGGATAGCTTCTGAAAAGTTTATACAAGAATATTATTAGTTCCACAGGAGGATTAAGAACAGATGGAAGAAAAGCAAATAAATAAATATTAGAAGGAAATTTTCCCCATGATGGAGGGAGACCTGAGTCTGCAAATTCAAAGCATTCAGCAAGGGCAGTATTAATGAGAAAAGGTACACACCTAAGCACACCCCAGTAAACTTCTTGAACTCTCAAGACAATTTTATTTTTAGTTATACACTTTCCAGCAGAAAGAATAACTAATGGAAAATACCAAAAATTTCATCTTCAATTTGGGGTAACTAGTAACAGTGGAATAGCATTCACAGAAACCACTGAAAGAAAAAGACTGTAATAACAAGAATTCTACACAACAATACAAAACAATCCAAACAATACAATCCACTACTGGCTGAGGTTAAAGAATATATATTTTATGATATACAAGACTTCAGAGAATGTAACACTTATGTGCTTCACCTGAGAAAAACGCTGGAGAAAAATTTCCTAATCAAGAAGAACAATCAGTTCAGTTCAGTTCAGTCGCTCAGTCGTGTCCGACTCTTTGCGACCCCATGAATCACAGCACGCCAGGCCTCCCTGTCCATCACCAACTCCCGGAGGTCACTCAAATTCATGTCCACAGAGTTGGTGATGCCATCCAGCCATCTCATTCTCTGTCGTCCCCATCTCCTCCCTCCCCCAATCCCTCCCAGCATCAGAGTCTTTTCCAGTGAGTCAACTCATCACATGAGGTGGCCAAATTATTGGAGCTTCAGCTTTAACATCAGTCCTTCCAATGAACACCCAGAACTGATCTCCTTTAGAATGGACTGGTTGGATCTCCTCACAGTCCAAGGGATTCTTAAGAGTCTTCTCCAACACCACAGTTCAAAAGCATCAATTCTTCGGTGATCAGCTTTCTTCACAGTCCAACTCTCACATCCATACATGACCACGGGAAAAACCACAGCCTTGACTAGACAGACCTTTGCTGGCAAAGTAATGTCTCTGCTTTTTAATATGCTATCTAGGTTTGTTACTTATTAGCAGTATTGTTCCTAAACTATGTTGCCCAAATAATTAGGTAGGAGAAGAAATAATACATAGAGAAGGAAATGGCAATCTACTCCAGTACTCTTGCCTGGAGAATCCCATGGACAGAGGAGCCTGGTGGGCTACAGTCCATGGGGTCTGACAGCGTTGGACATGACTGAAGCAACTTAGCACACATGCAGGAACAGTAAAAGCAGTTAAAATGCAATAATAAATAGAGTGGAAAAGAACTTCCAAATTAATAACAGGAAGGATAAGCAGATGGAACAGAAATTTGATCAGAGCAGAAACAATAAAGAAAATATAGAAATAAAATCAGACTCCTTAAGTAATAGGAGATTGTCTAACATTGAATTTGGAGGTAGGGAGCCCATCTATAGACTGATTTAAAGTAAGTGAACTTTTAAAAGTTTAATGAAAGAATAAGAAAAGAGATATCATGTAAGGGACACAAAATGGAAAGGGAGTTTAGGGATGGAGGAAGTGGAGGAGAAGGGGAAGAAGGCGAAGAAGAATTTAACGTGAAATACACTCATCGGATAAAACAGACACAATATAAATAGGAGATATTATCAGTTAATATGATAATGACCAGAAAAGAAATCAATATATGGGTATGTAGCTGTGTGCGTGTGTGTGTGTGTGTGTGTGTGTTAGTTGCTCAGTCGTGTCCAACTCTTTGTGACCCCATGGACTGTAGCCCACAGACTCCTCCATCCATAGAATTCTGCAGGCAAGAATACTGGAGTGGGTTGCCATTCCATTCTCCAGGGGAACTTCCTGACCCAGGGATCAAACCCAGGTCTCCTGTATTGCAGGC
This sequence comes from Moschus berezovskii, assembly GCF_049115385.1. Taxonomy (NCBI): domain Eukaryota; kingdom Metazoa; phylum Chordata; class Mammalia; order Artiodactyla; family Moschidae; genus Moschus; species Moschus berezovskii. The sequence continues at coordinate 112,882,296 of NC_142460.1, read as the reverse complement.
AGATTCTTTACCATCTGAGCCACCAAAGAAGCCCTTACATAGCTATAGCAAACCTTTATGCCACAACCAATAGAACTGCTAACTCATAAAGCTAAAACTTCCTAAAGTGCCCAAAGAGCCTATGAAAATAATGCAGTTATTGCAAGAATCTTCAACATGTTTCTGTCAGAATTAGATCCAGTGAATAAAAGTTTGAGTCATATAAAAAGTTGATATATATATATATAAACTCATGTTAAATAAATTGTAATATGTAACATGAATTATATTATGTGTGTGTGTACACAATAAACACATACACAAATATATGGCTTCCCTGGTGGCTCAGACAGTGAAGAATCCACCTGCAATGCAGGACTCCTGGGTTCGATCCCTGGGTCAGGAAGATCCAGGGAATTTACTAAAAACCACTGGAAATTGGTGGATTTTATGGTATGTAAATTATATCTCATTAAAATTGTTTTCTAAAATTTAAATAGCTCTGTCCATGGGATTTCCCAAGCAAGAATACTGGAGTGGGTTGCCATATCCTTATCCAGGGAATCTTTCCGACCCAGGGATTAAATCCAGGACTCCGGCATTGCAGGCAGATTCTTTATCAAATGAGACACCAGGGAAGTCCCTACCTGTGTTTACAAGCTCCCATAACATTTTATATATTTGAAAAAAAGAAAAGGAAGCTACAGAAAAATAAGCGTAACATAATACCATTTTTTTCTTTTTATGCAAAACAAATCATTGAAGGAGATGAAAGGGAACAGTAACAAAGAAGTCAAAAAAAGAGAAAAGATTGCACTAAACAGACTATATAGTGACATCTATGCTTTTATATGAGGGAATATGTATGTGAGATATATGTTAAGATACATGTAATCAACAAAAACAGTAGTGTATCATTCAGTTCAGTTCAGTCTCTCAGTCGTGTCCGACTCTTTGTGATCCCATGAATCACAGCACGCCAGGCCTCCCTGTCCATCACCAACTCCCGGAGTTCACTCAAACTCATGTCCATCGAGTCAGTGATGCCATCCAGCCATCTCATTCTCTGTCGTCCCCGTCTCCTCCCACCCCCAATCCCTCCCAGCATCAGCATCAGAGTCTTTTACAGTGAGTCAACTCGTCATATGAGGTAGCCAAAGTATTGGAGTTTCAGCTTTAGCATCAGTACTTCCAATGAACACCCAGGATTGATCGCCTTTAGAATGGACTGGTTGGATCTCCTTGCAGTCCAAGGGACTCTCAAGAGTCTTCTCCAGCACCACAGTTCAAAAGCATCAATTCTTCAACGATCAGCTTTCTTCACAGTCCAACTCTCACATCCATACATGACCACGGGAAAAACCATAGCCTTGACCAGACAGACCTTTGTGGGCAAAGTAATGTCTCTGCTTCTTAATATACTATCTAGGTTGGTCATAACTTTCCTTCCAAGGAGTAAGCGTCTTTTAATTTCATGACTGCGATCAGCATCCACAGTGATTTTGGAGCCCAAAAAAATAAAGTCTGACACTCTTTCCCCATCTATTTCCCATGAAGTGATGGGACCAGATGCCATGATCTTTGTTTTCTGAATGTTGAGCTTCAAGCCAACCCTTTCACTCTCCTCTTTCATTTTCTGCACTCAATATGCCAGCAAATTTGGAAAACTCAGCAGTGGCCACAGGACTGGAAAAGGTCAGTCTTCATTCCAATCCCAAAGAAAGGCAATGCCAAAGAATGCTCAAACTACCGCACAATTGCACTTATCTCACACGCTAGTAAACTCATGCTCAAAATTCTCCAAGCCAGGCTTCAGCAATATGTGAACCGTGAACTTCGAGATGTTCAAGCAGGTTTTAGAAAAGGCAGAGGCACCAGAGATCAAATTGCCAACAACCACTGGATCATGGAGAAAGCAAGAGAGTTCCAGAAAAACATCTAATTCTGCTTCATTGACTATGCCAAAGCCTTTGACTGTGTGAATCACAATAAACTGTGGAAAGTTCTGAAAGAGATGGGAATACCAGACCATCTGACCTGCCTCTTGAGAAACCTGTATGCAGGTCAGGAAGCAACAGTTAGAACTGGACATGGAACAACAGGCTGGTTCCAAATAGGAAAAGGAGTACGTCAAGGTTGTTTATTGTCACCCTGCTTATTTAACTTCTATGCAGAGTACATCATGAGGAACGCTGGGCTGGAAGAAGCACAACCTGGAATCAAGATTGCCGGGAGAAATATCAATAACCTCAGATATGCAGATGACACCACCGTTATGGCAGAAAGTGAAGAGGAACTAAAAAGCCTATTGATGAAAGTGTATCATTAGATACATACAAATTAGTTTATGAATCCACCTGGGGATAGTCAGTTGCCCTAATTACACATCCATACTCCAATGGAGGTTAGTTATATAGACTTCCACTGGAAATTTACAACCCAAAAGGGGCCATTACAGATGCTTCTGTTTTCATTATCTTTATCATTCCTAAACAAAAATCATGTCAGAAAAGGACTTTTACTGTGTAATTGTTGGCTTGTTAATTTTCATGGCAAATGCTAGAATTGAACTCTGGTTGGTAAAAATTAAAAGTATTCAAAAATGTGTATTGGCTAAAATACTCTGAGAATCCTTCTTTTTCTGATTCATTGCATGAGCAAGACAGTATTGTGTAGCCTGAACTCAGGGAAACCAACAAAGCTTTGTCAACTAAAAATCCTACACCCAGCCATTGAAAAATCAACATGACTATGAGCTTTTCCAGAAAATCTGCCCTCCAAAAAAGCTGCCAAATCATCCTGAGTAAACCTCTCATCCAATATAGTAGGTCAAAGCATTTAAAGGTTGGAAAATGACTTCATCAAGCTGACAGAAAAGGTTATGTAAGCTGCTTTCTGCTTGATTATTTATGTGGGTCATTTAATAAATTTCTGTAGGTGTGGAAGAATTTGGTCTGAAATTCATTTCATTATTACCTAGCAGCTAGATTTAGGGGCACTGCTAACCCTTCCCAATCAGATTGCCTCCTCCCATCTCCAGCCAAAAGAACCTAAGAGATGTGTAAGCCAAATTAGCTTATGTCCATGCACAACAGTAAAGAAATAAAAATACCTTTTAAAAAGACAAGTATAAGTTATCTATTCATGAAAAAAATTACTACTATAAGTGTAGGTAAACAAATTTTTAATATTTAATTTTAGGAGGTCACCCAGATCCTTTCATAGACTTTTAGGTGGACTGCCAACCAGTAAGCACTTGAAATTTAGATATAGACATGGATGTAGTCACACCTTATGTCAGTACACAAAATAAGAAAGATGAAGGACACAACAAATCAGTTCCCTGGTTCACTCTGACATTCCTGCTGCTTTACTCTAGCATCCCTGTAGAAGTAAACTTTTAACAATGTACTGCAAGATAGTGTTTTCTGGTCACGACTTGCAGTTCTTCTTCTGTAGGCATAGACCAGCAAATATGTATCTCTCTGCTGATTGCTGATCATTACCTGTTGATGAACAGCTGAGATTTTGCCATAAGAACATCACTGCAGAAGTTACCTTTACCACTGGGGAATTTGGAAAACAGAAGCATGAATGAGGGAATGATCAAAAAACTCTGTCTCACTGGAAACACAGCAGAGGAGGCAATCCTACGAAATTAAAGCAATTAAATTAGACAGGGAAAGGACAAGAGAACCTTGAACACATAATTGGAGATTTTTATTTAACTGAAATGAGAACCCCAAGAGAGGCTTTTGAGTAGCTCAATGGCTGACCTTTATCAACAAAAGTTACTGAGAAGAAAAAATAACTCTGGCATTTTAGAACTAATAGAAGGGAAGTTGGGGGGTCTGAAAGCAAATAAGAGAAAAATATAAAATGACAGTGGCTGATTATGAAATTGTGAGAAAACTGAAGAAAATGGAAGTCTGCTTAAGACATATTTTTAAAGGACCTGTAAGATCCAAAGATACTGAAGCTATGGAAGACAAAGGATCATAAATATACAACTCCTCCACACAGCAACATCAGATCAATCTTTTAAAAGTGTTCATCCAACATACTACCTTTCAGTCCCCAAGGGAAAGAATCTTATTCTAGAGTCCTTGTTCAGTTCAGTTGCTCATTCTTGTCCTACTCTTTGCAACCCCATGAATCACAGCACGCCAGGCCTCCCTGTCCATCACCAACTCCCGGAGTTCACTCAAACTCATGTCCATTGAGTCGGTGATGCCATCCAGCCATCTCATTCTCTGTCGTCCCCTACTCCTCCTGCCCCCAATCCCTCCCAGCATCAGAGTCTTTTCCAGTGAGTCAACTCTTTGCATGAGGTGGCCACAGTATTGGAGTTTCAGCTTTAGCATCAGTCCTAGGATTAAATCCCTTATCCTGAAATTTAAGATTTCCTGTAGTGTGGTCCTGACCCATCTTTCTCAAAAGTACAATAAGAGGAAAGTTGGTGCCAGTGGTAAAGAACCCGCCTGCCAATGCAGGAGACATAAGAGGTGGAGGTTCAATCCCTGGGACAGGAAGATCCCCTGGAGGAGGGCACAGCAACTCACTCTAGTATTCTTGCCTGGAGAATTCCATGGACAGAGTAGCCTAGTAGACTACAGTCTATGGGGTTACAAAAAGTCAGACATGACTGAAGCAATTTAGCACAAGTAAACTAGTTTAATTAATTAAGCATTACTTTCTCTTCATCCCACCATCACCTTCCTTGGTCTTCCACCTTCATTCTAGTGTAGAGAGATGTGCAAGTTGGGGAGGTGAAGTTAATCTATATTCTTCACATCTTGGTGAAGCCCAACTCCTCCCCTAAGCAGCCTACTTTCTATAACAAAGTATTCAGCTATTGTCTGCCAAAATCACGTTTCTTGTCCTATATATTTTTCTTCTACCACTTGTATGATAAAATTCCAACCCAGCTTCATCAAAAGTTGGCTTTTTCTGTATTTACACCTATACTGTTAATCCATCACCCCTAAAGAAAAATCACGCAACTGCTTAGATTTGATACCACTAAAATTTCAAGACCTCACACGTTAACTGCCCAGCATCACATAACTTTTCTCCCAGCAAATCTCTTTCCTCTTCTCCACAATGACCATTTTAAAACGCCTCCACCCTCCTCAAACCTCTGAATCTGATGCTACTCTCTTCCTTCTCAGCCAAGACCCTGACCCCAAAACAGGGTCAAAATCCTCATTGAGAATTTCCTCAATTCCTCCATTAAACCTACAAACTCATAGCTGCAGAAATTTATTTCTGTTCTCTTACTCCATCAGTCTGCTTTTCACGTATTATTGGGTTGCCAAAAAAATTAATTCAGGTTTTTCCATAAGATGTTATGGAAAATCTCAAACTAATTTTTTGGCCAACCCAGTATTTTGCAGCAATGCACAGGAGTTTGTGCTGAATGAAGATGGAAGCTGCTCCATATTGCCTTGATAGTCAGTAGCTAGCTGCAAGGCATCTGTCTCTGATTCCTTGGAGTAGTTGGTACCGAGTCCAGACTGTACGTCATTAAAAGGGCAGCAATAGGAGAGTCAGAGACCCTTTATGAGAGCACTGCCCCACTGTGGGGTCAACTGTGTTCGGCTGAGGGCATCTCTCTGCAGACCCTGCTGTCTTTCAGTTCCAACTTGTACCCAGCGATATCTGCCCTATGATTTCTAACCCAGCTCCACCCCATACTAGCTCTTTCCCAGTATTTTACAAACATTCACCAATCAGGGAAATAAAATCCGACAATCCCATCTCCAAAACACCTCTCAAATCAGTCATCAGTCTGCTTTTCCCAACTGCCCACTTTCTAGACAAGGCTTCTCCTGTGCTAAAGTCCCTCCATCTGATCCAAATGCTCCCTCCCCTTGATTTATTCTCAAACTGTAGTCAGAGTGGTCATATAATCATGATTAAGATTTTCCCATGCTCCTTCTCAAACACTTTCAGTGATTTTCCAATGTTAGTAAGTACGGATTTCTTTGGAAAGGCCATTACTATCTACAACAATAATTACAACTAATTGGAAGGACTTATGTTAAAGCTGAAACTCCAATACTTTGGCCACCTCATGCGACGAGTTGACTCACTGGAAAAGACTCTGATGCTGGAAAGGTTGGGGGCGGGAGGAGACGGGGATGACAGAGAATGAGATGGCTGGATGGCATCACCGATTTGATGGACATGAGTTTGAGTGAACTCCGGGAGTTGGTGATGGACAGGGAGGCCTGGCGTGCTGTGGTTCATGGGGTCGCTAAGAGTCGGACATGACTGAGCAACTGAACTGAACTGAACTGAACTGAACATTTAGTGAACATGTAAGATACGCTAAGCATATCTTAGCATTTCAATCTTTACCAAAATGTGAGGACACTGGAAGCATTATGCTTATTTTATAAAAATTGAAATTAAAGCTACACAAAATAACTTAAGGTTCTACAGCTACCAAGAGTTGAACCAGTATTCAAACCCAAATTCACTTGTTTTCCTTCCTGGAATCTTTCCATGATATCAAATTCCCAGTCATTGTTAGGGATTTCAATCTCTCTGCCTGACAACAAAGTGAATGAAAGTGAAGTGGTAGTTACTCAGTGTGTCCGATTCTTTGCAATCCCATAGACAGTAGTATGCTAGACTCCTCTGTCCATGGAATTCTCCAGGCAAGAATACTAGAATGGGTAGCCATTTCCCTCCAGGGGATCTTCCCAACCCAGGCACTGAACCCAGGTCTCCTGCATTGCAGGCAGATTCTTTACAGTCTGAAGTACCAAGGAAGCCCATCTGACTCAATAGAAGCTGATATTTAATAAACAGGATGAATGTACATGTTTATTTTTTTTCAAGATACTTCACATACATCCACAAACTGAAGCAAATAAAGGTAAATTAAAATTAATTTTACCTTTAAAAAAATTTAACCAAGGTCACACATTTAGTAAGTGACAGAGTCCTAAAATCAGTTGATTAATGCATGATAGAGGTACTGAACTGCATGACAGAAGTACTGTCCTCTTTCCTTCACTGACTATAAATTACTAAGAGAGACATGAATTTCTCTATGCTATTTGATATCCCTACAAACAGAGGTGGGAGAAAGCAGGTTCAGAGAGTAGGTTGGGTGTATGGCTGGAGCCAATCAGATAGGAAACTATGATCTCACTCATCAACCATCATTCTTATCTTCATGGCGCCATTTCTCCTTCCATAGGAAGACATACCACCTTTAGAGTTTACAGAAGTGAAGCCAGTTTAGTAGTAATGGGCAAAGTTTGGTGGAAAATAGTTTGCTCTTCTGCAAAAACTACAAAAACACACCAGACTAGTATTAAAAGCACAAGGCTGGTTATCAGGCTTGACCCAAATTCCAGGGGTAGCCACATGGAAGGGCAGCAGAATCAGTTAAGAGCAATCAGATTATAAGGAGCTAAAGGCATTCTGAAAGAGATGGGAATCCCAGACCACCTGACCTGCCTCTTGAGAAACCTGTATGCAGGTCAGGAAGCAACTGTTAGAACTGGACATGGAACAACAAACTGGTTCCAAATAGGAAAAGGTGTACGTCAAGGTTGTATATTGTCACCTTGCTTATTTAACTTATATGCAGAGTACATCATGAGGAACGCTGGGCTGGAAGAAGCACGGGCTGGAAGAAGCACAAGCTTGAATCAAGATTGCTGGGAGAAATATCAATAACCTCAGATATGCAGATGACACTACCCTTATGGCAGAAAGTGAAGAGGAACTCAAAAGCCTCTTGATGAAAGTGAAAGAGGAGAGTGAAAAGGTTGGCTTGAAGCTCAACATTCAGAAAACAAAGATCATGGCATCTGGTCCCATCACTTCATGGGAAATAGATGGAAAAACAGTGGAAACAGTGTCAGACTTTGTTTTTTTGGGCTCCAAAATCACTGCAGATGCTGATTGCAGCCATGAAATTAAAAGACGCTTGCTCCTTGGAAGGAAAGTTATGACCAACCTTGATAGTATATTAAAAAGCAGAGACATTACTTTGCCAACCAAGGTCCGTCTAGTCAAGGCAATGGTTTTTCCCATGGTCACGTATGGATGTGAGAGTTGGACTTTGAAGAAGGCTGATCGCCGAAGAATCGATGCTTTTGAACTGTGGTGTTGGAGAAGACTCTTGAGAGTCCCTTGGACTGCAAGGAGATCCAACCAGTCCATTCTAAAGGAGATCAATCCTGGATGTTCATTGGAGGGACTGATGCTAAAGCTGAAACTGCAATACTTTGGCCACCTCATGCGACGAGTTGACTCACTGGAAAAGACTCTGATGCTGGGAAAGGTTGGGGGCGGGAGGAGAAGGGGACAACGGAGAATGAGATGGCTGGATGGCATCACCGACTCTGTGGACATGAGTTTGAGTGTACTCCGGGAGTTGGTGATGGACAGGGAGGCCTGGCGTGCTGTGATTCATGGGGTCGCGGAGAGTCGGACACGACTGAGTGACTGAACTGAACTGAACTGAACTGAACTGAAAGGCATTACCTGGGCTTTCCAGGTGACTGAGTGGTAAAGAATCTGCCTACCAATGCAGGAAACACAGGTTCAATCCCTGGGTCAGAAATGTCCCCTGGAAGAGAAAATGATAACCCACTCCAGAAATCTACCAGGAAAATCCCATGAACAGAGGAGCCTGGTGGGCTATAGTCCATTGGGTTGCAAAGAGTCAGACACAACTGAGAGACTTAATATGCACACATGCAAAGTCATTACATAGTTGAGGAAAATAACTAAATCCAAGTGTTTTATTTCACTCAGTATGACAATCTCTAGTTTTCTATCCAATGTCACTGCAAATGGCATTATTTCTTTCTTTTTTATGACTGAGTAATATTCCATTGTATATATGCACCACATCTTTTTTATCCACTCTTCTGTCAATGGACATTTAGGTTGCTTCCAGGTCCTGGTTATTGTAAATAGTGCTACAGTGACTATTGAGAAGCATGGATCTTTTCAAATTATGGTTTCCTGAGCAAAGTCAGAAAGGGAAAGACAAATATCGTATGATATCACTTGTATGTGGAATCTAAAAAAGGGTACAATTTAACTCATCTACAAAATAGTCCAGTATTTCAAGTCATTTATCTGCAAAATGGCAATATTATTGAACAATAACCTCATGAGTTCTTCAGAAAATTAGTTTACTTCATGTATATAAAGCACTTAAATAATACTTGACACATGGTACTCAGGAGAAGAGGAAAAAAATGTAAAGCACAACATGCATACTGTTAAATAATTCCAAAAAAAAAAAAAATGGGCAGAAGACCTAGACAGACATTTCTCCAAAGCAGACATACAGATGGCCAATCAACACATGAAATAATGCTAAACAACACTCATTATTAGAGAAATGCAAATCAAAAACTGCAATGAGGTATCACCTCACACCAGTCAAAATGGCCATCATCCAAAAAAATCTACAAACAATAAATGCTGGAGAGGGTGTGCAGAAAAGGGAACCTTCTTACACACTTGGTGGGAATGTAAACAGATATAACCCCTATGGAGAACAGTACAGAAATTCCTTTAAAAACTAGGAATAAAACTACCATATTACCCAGCAATCCCACTACTGGACACATACCCTCAGAAAAAATGAAAGTCGCATCTGACTCTTTGAGACCCCATGGACTATACAGTCTACAGAATTCTCCAGGCCAGAATACTGGAGTGGGTAGCTTTTACCTTCTCCAGAGGCTCTTCCCCACCCAGGGATAGAATCCAGCTCTCCCACATTGCAGGAGGATTCTTTACCAGCTGAGCTACAAGGAGAGCCCAAGAACACTGGAGTGGGTAACCTATCCCTTTTCCCGCGGATCTTCCTGACCCAGGAATCAAATCAGGGTCTCCTGCATTACAGGCAGATTCTTTACCAACTGAGCTATGAGGGAAGCCTTTCAGAAAACCATAATTCAAAAAGACACATGTACCCCAATGTTCATTGTAGCACTATTTACAATAGCTAGGATAGAAGGCAATGGCAAGCCACTCCAGTACTCTTGCCTAGAAAATCCCATGGATGGAGGAGCCTGGTAGGCTGCAGTCCATGGGGTCGCGAAGAGTCGGACACGACTGAGCGACTTCAATTTCACTTTTCACTTTTCACTTTCACACATTGGAGAAGGAAATGGCAATCCACTCCAGTGTTCTTGCCTGGAGAATCCCAGGATGGGGGAGCCTGGTGGGCTTCCATCTATGGGGTCACACAGGGCCGGACACTACTGAAGTGACTTAGCAGCAGCAGCAGCAGGATAGGAAGTAACAGAAATATCCATCAATAGAAGAATGGATAACGAAGTTGTGGTACATATATACAATGGAATAGTACTCAGCCATAAAAAGGAATGAATTTGAGTCAGTTGTAGTGAGATGGATGAACCTAGAGCCTGTTATACAGAGTGAAGTAAGTCAGAAAAAAAAACCCACCAAATATCATATATTAATACATATATATGGAATCTAGAAAAATGGTAGTGATGAATTTATTTGCAGGGCAGGAATAGAAATGCAGACATAGAGAACAGAATTATGGACTCAGTAGGAGAAGGAGAGGGTGGGATTAATTGAGAAAGTAGCATTGAAACATACACATTACCATATGTAAACCAGATAGTGGGAAGTTGCTATATAAATGGGAGTTCAACCTGGTGCCCTCTAATAACCTAAAGAGGTGGGATAGGTTGAGGGTTAGGAGGGAGGTTCAAGAGGGAGGAGACATGCATATACTTATGGTTGATTCACTTTGTTGTATGGCAGAAATCAACACAACATTGTAAAGAAATAATACTCCAATTAAAAACTTTTTAAGAAGTATTTCCCAAATCCTTTACAACTGAGATCTATCCTAAGGAGTAAAAAATCAACATAAGAGGTGAGAATTAGCATCTGTGACGTGACCTTCACCTCAGGTTTAAGATGTTTATCTAATGGTATGAAGGACCTCATTCTGTCTTTTTTTCTTTAGGGCTCTTGGTATCTTGTATCATAGAGGCCTATGTCATTAGCAATGGGAAAATCTCCAAGCTAGAGCAAGGTGCTCTGCTCATTCATACACCATGTTATTCTCTCCCCAACAGGAAACTGATAAATACCCAAGTGACATGAATCATTAAAAAAGAAAAAAAAATTCACAGCTCAAGTGATATCCTTGACAAAAGCAGCCCAAAGTAAAAGAGAATTCTAGATGCTGAAGAATGAAAAGAGTGCTGCCCAGGGGAACAAACAGAACAAGAAATGCAAATCAAAACTATACCCTAGCTAAGCAAAGACTTGAATGGGCTGATCACAGTTTTGTTTAAAATTCTCACTTTTTAGTCCTCCCTAAGATAGGACATGGAATGAATGAATTTAGCAAGCAGCCAGACTAATGATATGATTTCCAGGTACTTACTCCATCAGCCCTGACTCAAGGCGACTGGCACCCCCACTGACTCCGTCTTTACCCACAAGGTGGTCAGTGGTTCCAAAAGAGGCTTTCTGGGGAACAGCAGACAGAAGCTAGCTAACTGCAGGGGACATCAAGTGCCAAAGTGGATTCCAGCTGGTGCTTTCTGATGTATCAACACATCTGATGATAAATGATAAGTATCCATCTTCCAGCAATTTAGGGCATGTAATTTCTTCCTTAAGTTTCTACAGATTTTTGCTCTGGCTCTATTATCACTTGGATTTAGCTTACTTCAATACAGGCGGTTTTCCTTTGGTTTTACATTTTTCTCACGTGTGCTATGAACACACACAATGGGCTTCAAACAAGAGCATTTGATCTTCCCCTGTGCTTAACTTTCCAGGAGGATGTCACAATTGCCCCTTCACAGTAATCAAAGGGTATTTCTCTCTCTTCCTCTGAAAAAAAATCACAGCTTTCAGGTGGGGAGGCAAAGGGAAATAGTACATCTCTCACATCCTTAGTTCAGTATTGAGAGTGAGAAGAGATGAAAGAAGATGAAAACAGACTTCAGAATACACAGAAAACTCCTGTCTTTACAAATGAAAAAAAAAATGGTGGCATTCAAAACACTACAGAGCAATGTAAGCAATATCTCCAGTTCCTAAATAAATAAAAGACATTTCACAAAAGAAATTTTACATGACCTGAGACAATAAACCTCTATACAGCTCAGTAGTTGGTTTTTATAGGTAAAATAGTCAAGCTTTGCCTTCACATACCCACAATTCCAGTACCTGAAACTTTTCAATACCCACTGTGTTCAAATTATTGTCACCCCCTAATTTTTTCTATCCCATTCAACTGAAAATTGAAGGTGAAGGTCACATAAACTAAGTAATCTAACTTTCCTGCATAGTGGCCATTTAGATCAAAAAGAGTTGAAGGTTATATACATTGTCTGTTGAGAACTTTCTCAACTGAAGTGACAGATTTGCTATTCTGGGTAAGGAGAAACCAATGACGAATTTAAGATATGTTTCGTCTTTTAGTTAAGAAGCTTTGGAAAAGTTGGCAACTTAAAAGCCTTGTAAAAAGGGCAAAACAGATATACTGTAGACACTTTCAGATCTGGAATGCAGAGTCCAGGCAACATCAGGAGACGCTAGGACCTGGTACCAGGCATGAGCACTAACTTGGAGGAAACATCAGGACAAAGCTGATTACGCAGACGGACAGGTTGGATAGGTAGAGTGTCTAGAGCATATGGTATCTAGTGATAAGACTGGGGATGACTGTCATCAGAGAGGTAATTGATAGGGTGAAATTCCTGCAAGTAGAGACTGCACTGTGATGGGGTACCTGGGACAGCGGTCAGTGGCTGTCCGACCGGCAATAAGGAGAGGAGCTCAGCTACTGGACTGATCTGTAGAGATGTGGTTTTTAGTGGCTGAAGAAAAGTGGAAGGAGTAAGTCATGTTTACAATAAAAACAGCACCATGACCAACAACCAGTGACAGCAGAGACTTGCTGGAAGACTACAGGGGGCCAAGTCCTGTACTTAACACATTATACAGATCATCTGATTCATGAAGTATTGTACGACCTACAACTTAGAGGTGAGAGAACTGGTGTTTTAATTACTCAGTCTTCCCAAATTCTCTCCGGTAGTAAGTGCCTGAGGCAGCTTTACCCAAAAGCAGATGTACTTGACTCCAGAACTCTTACGCACCATGCTTCATTCCACTGTGCCACAAAGAATAGAGGTACAGGCAGCTCAGGGAATAGGGAACACAGTTGCTGTTCTAACATTTTGGCATAACATTTTGTGATTACACGACTATACGTAAGAAAATTAGGGTCATGACAGCTTAATTGATCTGTTAAAAAATCACACAGTTAAAAAAATCTACGTTGTTGTCATTTAGTCACCATCATGCCTTCCTCTGAGATCCCATAGACTGTAGCCCACCAGGTTCCTATATCTAGAACATTCTCCAGGCAAGAATACTGGAGTGGGTTGCCATTTCCCTCTCCAGGAGATCTTCCAAATTCGCATCTCCTGCATTGGCAGGCAGATTCTTTACTACTGAGCCACCAGGGAAGCTCTCCACCCCCAGTCCGAAATCTATGGAACTCTAGAATTTGTAAAACACTCCCATTTGGAGGCATGGTCTCAGAATCAAGATAGAAACCTAGATATGAGACTCAGTGTCCAAGGATCCAACAGAACAGCAAGATTGATTTAAACACTGAATCACCCTTAAAAAATACCTACAAAAATAGAAGAAACGTTTTGAGATCCTAGATTAGGCAAAGAACACTTATGATAGAATGCCAAAAGAATGAACCATAAAATAAAAACAAATCTGATCTCTGATTTCATTAAAAAAAATTAAAATGAAAACATTTTAATCTGAAAGACACTGTTAATTTTTTAAAAAGTCATACTAGAAGAATTTATTCACAAATCACATGTCTGGCAAAGGACTTGTATTCAGAGTGTGTAAAGCACTCTCAAAATTCAACATTTTTAAAAAATCCAACTTTACAATTGAGGGAAAAAAATGCATACACATTTCACCAAAGAAAATATACAAACAGAAAACAAGATCAACATCATTAGTTATCGGGAAAACAAAAATTAAAATCTGAATCAGATAATACTACACACCTATCTGAATAACTAAAAGCAAAAGAGCTAACAATACCAAGTCTGGCAAAAACGTGGAGCAACTAGAACTCTTATACACTGTTGGTAGGAATGTAAAATGGTCCAGCCACTCTGGAAGACAGTTTGATTGTTTCTTACATAAATATACACTTGTCACATGACAGAGTGATTCCACTGGTAAATATTTATACAAGGAAAACAAAAATTTAAGTTCACAAAACAGGTATAAGCTAACATCTAAAAGCATTTATTCATAATTGCTAAAATATTGGAAACAATCAAAACGGCCATCAATTGATAAAAAACTTTTGAACACACATTCAATGCAGTATTATTCAGCAGTTAAAAGGGTCTAACTACAGATCGTGTGACAACATGAATGAATTCCGAAAGCAAAACACTAAATGAAAAAGCCAGACCTAGAGACCACATCCTGAATGATTTTATGTAAGTGACATTCTGGGAAAGGTAACAACCATCAGTCAAAGAACAGATCATCGATTGCCAGGGGCTGGAGAGAAAGGGAGGTGATTACAAAAAAGCACCACAAGGAAAAAAAATTTATGGTGATGCAACTTCTGCATCTTGATTGTGGTGGGGGCCACAAGATTCTATATGTTAGCAAAACTACAGAAGAAAGGAAGGAAGGAAAGAAAAGGAGGAGGGAGGGAAGTTTGTTGTAAATGTAATAAAAAATAAAACATTAAAAAGTGATTAATCTTTGCACAAAGTGTAGAGGAAATGGGAAAGAGAAAAGAGAGAGAGATTTCACTGAAAGATAGATCCTGTGCGAATGGATGGGAGGCATGGACCTTTCCCCAGAGAGAACCTCTCACAGAGCAGTCATACAATAAGCATTTGTAAGTTGAATAAACATAAGAATAGCAGGGTATACAAGTTATCTCAAACTAACTTACTTTGCAAACTGTGATCAAACCATTAATGTCATTCTTAATTGTCTCAGTAACAAGTCAGAACAAGATCTTGAACTTTTACCACTGTATACACACAAAACTTGGGAAGTTATATAAAAGCAACAAAGTCAATTCAATTAATTTCTTAGCACACCAAAAATTCAAGATGGACAATGATGATTTTTGTTGTCACTTGAAGTTATAAAGTCGCAATTTATAAAGCATAACAGTGGAAAAGAAGAATAAAATAAAATAAATCATACATATCATGCATTATTATCATTTTCTGGACATTTTAGAATTCATCTGTATTATAATTGATGAATATATAATATAGAATGTTACTTTAGAACAATGTGGGCACAATGAAAGCATATCTATAGTAAATGTAAAGTATATATACTTTAAAGTATACTATATAAATATAGATTTAAATATGGATATATATCTATATATAATACAAAGACAAATATAGACTTAAAGTACACTATATAAATATAGTATATTTGAAATTTAAATATAAATTAAATTTCTATAGAATGATTCAATGCCACTCTAAAAAATAAACTGCCTGTAAAGAATACAAATTATAGTCATTATCATGATTTGTTTTAAAAACAGGTCATTACACCTTAATGTTAAATTTTAGCTTAAGGAAATCATCTACAAATGAAAAAGCAAAAGAAAGCATTGATAAAACAATCTATGAGTGATATTAGTGGGTATATTTTACTTCTGAACATAGATAAATATCAAATGAAGTATCTTTTTAAAGTATGAATTTTTATGGGATTATTTAAATATTAAAAAACAGCATCACCTCTTAGCACGAAGCCTAATAGCATTTATTGACATGCACTGAGTTGGAAAAATAAGATACTATAGTGAAATGAAAAGTGCACACATTAGATTCAATTTTAAGACACTGTATATTGCCCAAGCAAACCCTTCAGTTGAGGGAAATAATCAGATTAACAATGCAGCCACTTCCCAATCTAAGAGAGTGAAGCAGCAAATGAAATTTAAGAAAAAGAAACTGTATCACTTTGCAATTATCCACTCAGCTTGAATTTTGCCTTGCAACATACAGTTTAATTTTCAAGATATACAATGCAATCTCATTTATTAACACTTGTATTGCTATTTGTTTCAGTAGCAACTTGACATGTAGGCCTACAAGTACAGTGCAGTAACAAGGATATGCGACTTAGCTCCAACACACGTTTTTGTCCTGAATAATTAGTTCAGCATTTGCCCTGGAGCCAGCAATGCATTTTACTGTGATTACCAATACTTTCCTAGGAGTCCAATAAATATGTGTGGTAAGAATGGATCAGGCAAAAGTTACATTAACTTATCTCTAATAAAGGTTTTAAATATTCAGAGAAAATGTTAATCTTTGTGCCACCCATCCAAGATGATGATAAATTATTCACAATAAATCGATAGCAGTAGATGCCACAAAATAAATGTGGTTTTCCTCCAATAAAAGTTAATCTAACTAGATTTATTTATCATCTCATCTTTTTCTATAAACAACATTTGATGGTCATGTATTCAGACTGTGGCAAGATGCTGACTTTCTGAAAAATCACAGATAATGCATTTTTGTATATTTAGCACCTACCAGAGTGACTGGGCTTTCCCAAGCACTGGTGGCAAAAAAAAAAACAACACTTGCCATCATAGGAGATGTAAGAGACAAGGGTTTGATCCTGGGTCAGGAAGATCCCCTGGAGAAAGGAAGGGCAACCCACTTCAGTATTCTTGCCTGGAGAATCCCATGGACAGAGTAGCCTGGCAGGCTACAGTCCATAGAGTTGCAAAGAGTTGGACACAACTGAAGCAACTTAGCACACACGCACAGTGAGTGGCCCCTGCTACATACTCAGTAAAAATATTGAACTGGCTAGAAATGTCAGTGAACTCTATGTAACAAGAATTGAGCAAAATAATGCTCTTAGGACATTATGCCGGAGTCAAATTTAAATAAAATAGGATGGGGTGAAGTGGGAATATTCCCATATATGGTATTCATGAGTAAATATTTATACAAATTTCCTGATGGCAATTAAACTAGATTTTTTAAGAGACTTTAAAAATGTGCATACACTTTGATCTGACATTCTCTTTCCTAGAAGTTAATCCCAAGAGAAGTATTTAGGATGTACACAAAGATTTGCATGCTTTTAATAATATCAAAAAGCTGGAAATCATCTTTTAAATATATAATATAAAGTAAATGGTTAAATAAATTATGACATAATCACACATCAAAATATTTTTCAGACCATTAAGAATGCTATTTTGTTTAGGGAAACTTGCTCATTATTTATTAAGCTAAAAATTTAAATTTAAATGTATAGTGTAATCCTATTTTTGGTGTCAATGTGCATTTGTGCATTTATAGTCAGAAAAGTGACACACTAAGTTGTTCTTTATGGTTATCTTCAGGTGGAGGACTGAATTATTTTCTTCTTTTTCCTATCGGAATTTTATAACTTTTAACAGTGAACCTGTATTTTTATGGAAATTAAAAAATTCAGAAAAGAAAATGAAAAATAGATGCTTGCAATGAGATAGTGACAAGGCCACTCACAGCACCAAGATGACTAATGGCCCCTCTTCTGAGTAACCTGCTTGATGCTGCTACTTTACCAGTGCTGCTTCTCACACCGCTTAATCCTCTCACTCATTACATAAAATGGATTAAGCTGCCCCTGTTTCTTGATAGCCAGCAAATCCAGAATGAGTTTCCACTTTATAATCCACCCTTAGAAGCATCAGCACAGTCCAAATCCTGTAAGAAGATCCTCCCAAGACTCCTTCCCTGAAGTGCTTTCATCTCTACACCTGCAGGCCTCCTCACACCTACTGCACCAGGTAATGAGCCCAGCTTCATAACTATGGGTGTGTTCCTGGGGGTCTAGGGTTGTTTCTGGCCTTGTCATGATGGTGGTGGTGGTGATGGTGGTGGTGATGATGGTGAAAGTGATGTCAGTGATGCTGGCAGTGGTATTGGTAATATTTGATGGTGTCAGTAGTGGCAGGGGTGGTTGTGGTGGTGGATAATAGAAGTGAAGGTGTGTGGGTGAGTTTTTGACACTGGTAGCATTAGGACCCCAGGAAACAAAAGAAAATGGTTCTTTTTTTTTTACATATTTCAGCAATATAATAATAAATCCTATTACTCCCAGCACAGTAAAGGCAATAAAGTGAAGTAAAAAGAAAGCATATTAGGAAATGGGAGTCACAGGTTTGGGTCTTGGTTTTTTTACTAGTTTAGTTTGTTACCTTAAGTTCATCATTCACCCTGTCCAGTTTACCCTCTCCAGACCTCATCTAATTCATCTACAAAATGCAGCTACTTAACTCCTAAAGTAACTTCTCATACTATGTAGCTTTGTGATGCTCTTTCCAAGCTCTCAGAGGCAGAGCCTAGACCACATCACCTAGAGTCGAAGGGCACTGCCTGCTTTTTGTAAGTAATGTTTTACTGACACACAGCCACATATGTTGTATATTGTCACCCTGCTTATTTAAATTATATGCAGAGTACATCATGAGGAACGCTGGGCTGGAAGAAGCACAAGCTGGAATCAAGATTGCCGGGAGAAATATCAATAACCTCAGATATGCAGATGACACCACCCTTAGTGAAGAGGAACTCAAAAGTCTCTTGATGAACGTGAAAGAGGAGAGTGAAAAGGTTGGCTTGAAGCTCAGCATTCAGAAAGCAAAGATCATGGCATCTGGTCCCATCACTTCATGGGAAATAGATGGAAAAAAAGTGGAAACAGTGTCAGACTTTATTTTTTTGGGCTCCAAAATCACTGCAGATGCTGATTGCAGCCAGGAAATTAAAGGACGCTTATTCCTTGGAAGAAAAGTTATGACCAACCTAGATAGCTTATTAAAAAGCAGAGACATTACTTTGCCAACCAAGGTCTGTCTAGTCAAGGCTATGGTTTTTCCAGTGGTCATGTATGGATGTGAGAGTTGGACTGTGAAGAAAGCTGATCGCCGAAGAATTGATGCTTTTGAACTGTGGTGCTGGAGAAGACTCTTGAGAGTCCCTTGGACTGCAAGGAGATCCAACCAGTCCATTCTAGAGGAGATCAATCCTGGGTGTTCATTGGAAGGACTGATGCTAAAACTGAAACTCCAATACTTTGGCCACCTCATGTGACGAGTTGACTCACTGGAAAAGACTCTGATGCTGGGAGGGATTGGGGGCAGGAGGAGACGGCGACAACAGAGAATGAGATGGCTGGATGGCATCACCAACTCGATGGACAAGAGTTTGAGTGAACTCCGGGAGTTGGTGATGGACAGGGAGGCCTGGCGTGCTGTGATTCATGGGGTCACAAAGAGTCGGACACGACTGAGCAACTGAACTGAACTGTCCATGTCTGCTTCACATAACATGAAACCGACAGCTGAGTGATCACAATAGAAACTGTATGCCTGAAGTATTTATTACCAATCCTTTGCAGAAAAAGCTTGCTGACCCCTGGTTTAGGCATAGGATAAGTAGAAGTTTGACATGTTTAAGACATATTTTATTAGCAGAAGGTACATTTTAAAAACAGAGATTTTAGTTTACTTTGTTCATTAATGTATCCCAAGTGCCTACAACAGTGCCAAGCACCCAGATAATGCCAAATAAATATTTATTAAATGAATGATTCCATTAGAATGAATGAATGAACACACTGTAGTCTCTGGAAGCCTAAAATACCTTTTCATCAGTACCCTTCTTGCTATGGCATGGTTTTTATTTGCTGCGGAATTTAAAATACAGTCTGATAAAGGAAATCTGTATATAATATACATCTGCATTGTTGCCATGTAAGTTGCCAAGCTGTATATATTTCCAAATGAACAATAGGGAGGTGAATGACAGGAAGGGAGCATCAGCATGAATCTCAAGTACAGTAGAGCACACAATATCTGATCCCACTTAGAAGATCAGCATGGATTAATAAAAGTAGCCTCTCATATTTCTGGAAAAACACTCCTCTTTGATTCAGAAGGTAAAAGAATCAAGTAAAAATGGAAACAAGTCACCAAATACAATCAGAGTATCCAGTGTTTTCACATTTCTAAAAGTGAGCTATGCTGATCTTTTGTGTGTTTTCTGTCAGTTCACAGAACAAAAGTCATCAGCAATGAATCAAAAGTCAGAAACTTAGGTTTACATAGCTTCATTTTTTTATATACTGACACATCCAGTAAACTCCTACTTTCAGAAAATTATATTCTCTTTTGTTGACTGGATTAAAAAATGTATCCATTATGTTACACATAGGTTTTTACTTACTTTGCATCTCATCCAAGATGGCGGTGATGATAAAGCTGCTGCTGAATCAAGAGCACAGCCTTTGAAATTACTGACCTTGTTCAAACTTCCAGCTCCATAAACTTACTAAATCTGTGGATCTAGGTAAGTAACCTCACTATGCCTCAATTTCCTCATTTTTTAATGTGGATAATAAAATGCACTTTACACAATTGTTATTATATAAGTAATATATGTTGTCGTATATAATTTATATAATACTAAATCACATAATGAATTAATAATATTTGAATATAAAAAGCCTAATACCTTTCCCCATACCCAGTCTGCACTAAATAATGACAGTGATTATGATATCCGCCTTGACTATATTGTGTATTTAAATGACACGGTTGTCATATATTACACAATTACATTGCAGTATTTATATCAAGTCTTTGAGAACTTTGATTGCAAATGAGAAGAACAAATGTTTCAAAGTGCTGTCTGATATGAGTCATTTTTTGCTTTAGAGTTTAATTTTACTCTTTTGTGGGGTCATCAACACCCTCATTTTTCCAATTATGAGTTTACTTTTTCTTTAAAAACAAAGGCTGTTGCATTGTTTCACTAGTATTCTTCCCAACCAGTAACACCAGAGAGATTTGCCATTCTTTGCTCTTAAAGAGGTCATAAAGGGTCAGCATTCTTTAGGAACTTTCTTAAATAAAGCTACTCATTTCCAGCTGGGCATAGGAAAGTGCTTACATGAGGACACAGCAAATACGCATTGACCGCTGAGATTATTAAAGAGTACAGAAAATATTCTTTTATTTCATTGAAGAGTATGCTATAAAATCCTGAATGTGTACACAGTGCTATTCAGATGATAATTCCCTTTATCAGTATGACAACCACCAGCATCATCTTGAAATTACAAACCATTTTTTTAAACATTTTTAAAATTTTATTTATATTAATTGGAGGATAATTACTTTACAGTACTGTGATGGTCTTTGCCATACTCAACATGAATAGGCCATAGGCATACATGTGTCACCTCCCTCCTGAATCCCCCTCCCACCTCCCTCTCCACCCCACCATTTAAAAATTTCATTCCAAAAATATCTGAGTGTCTATGTAGAAGATTTCATTAAGTGTAGTGGTAGCTATAAGGATGAATAATGTAAACTTCAGGAAGATTAGATGGAAGATTGTCTGTTTCTGCTCTTTAATACTGGATCCAGGTTGATTGACATAAACTAAAGTTTACATATTATTCTCTCTTTGTGTTTTAAATGTGTCTATAAAAACCTTTGGGTATGTCTCAGCAACTATCTCAGAAACATTTGACGTTAACTTACTGATTTGAATTCCTTAGAAGACTTGAGACATAGCTTTAAAAACTATAGCTCTATGTGAATTCAAGAAGTATGCTCAATCTTTGTCTAGTGCCTAAATTAGTTACATTCTTTCTGATCTATTCTATATTGCCAATGTTGTTAAGGGAACATTAACTGTGTAGTCACTCAGTCGTGTACAATTCTTGTGACCCCATGGACTGTAGCCCACCAGGCTTCTCTGTCCATGGAATTCTCTAGGCAAGAATACTGGAGTAGGTTGCCATGCCCTCCTCCAAGGGATCTTCTCCCAGGGATCAAACCTGGGTCTCCTGCACTGTAGGCAGATTCTTTAGCATCTAAGCCACAAGGGAAGTCCTTAACTGAAAAGTCAGTGTAGAAGAATATGTTATGGACAAAAAAGAAATTTTTACAACATTATAGAGTCGTGGGATTTGGGGAAAGTGAATGATGCAATATATAGAGATTTCAGGGATTTAAATTTTACTTTGAATTCTGGCAGGAACACAAAACATCTTCCTTCCCCCACCCTCCTGAACCCACCAATAAGCTCTGAACCTGAGGGAAACATTAACAGTGATCAAGATTAAAAATGATTACATTATTGGACTAAAATGCTGATGCCAATAATTAAACCATCTTCTTTGGAGAGAAGACATGCAAATCATTTTCATTCAGATAGCTCATACCCCTGGAGTTTGTCCTCATTTTGGACTCACCTTATTTTGATTCTCTCTTAAATTTTTTAAATGGAACTGGGTCTCCTTTCTGCTTAGAAGAGGCTCCATCTTCAAAATGTTTTTAGATCAACTACTGAGGCACTCAGGAAGAAATATTCCCAAGTCTCCTTAAAGAGATTTTCCTTGGCATTTTCATCTTGATTGCTTTCACCGTCAGACTGATAAAATCAAGATGACTGAGCTTAAGATACAGGCACTGGAGAAAATACACAAGCCCTCTTAGGACCTCAGACTTCTTTTCTCTGAAAGCCTCTAATGTTCTAAATGAGGCCCTATATTATGGTAATCTGTTTTACTCAAAGTCTACTGATTTAAATGCCACTCTCATCTAAAAAATACCTTCATAGCACATCTAAGTACCCTGGCTTCATTAGGTTGACACATAAAATTAACCATCATACATGCCCATATAATTAGCCTTACTTAAATTTTAAAATGTAAACGTAACCTTTTCTCAACTGAAGTTATATAGAGAAGTCATTTACTTTTATGTAAACTGATAAAAATTGGATAGCTATATCAGGTGTCTCACCAAAAAGAAACATACATTCAGTAACAAATAGAACATGACTTAACATCATATACACAAAAATAAACTCAAAATGGATTAAAGCCTTAAATGTAAGACCGGACACTATAAAACTCTTAGAGGAAACAGGAAAACACTTGTTGACGTAACAGCAGCAAGATCTTTTTTGACCTACCTCCTAAACTAAAAAGCTTTTACACAACAAAGGAAACCATAAACAAGATGAAAAGACAATTCATAGAATGGGAGAAAATATTTGCAGACAAAGCAACAGACAAAGGATTAATCTCCAAAACAGTCATCCAGTTCATGCGGCTCAATATCAAAAAAAATAAAAAAAATCACCCAATCAAAAAATGGGCAAAAGACCTAAATAGACATTTCTCCAAATAAGACATATGGATAGCCAAGAGGTCTATGAAAAGATCTTCAGCTAATTATTAAAGAAATGCAAATCAAAACTATAATGACGTATCACCTCACATCAGTCAGAATGGCCACCATTGCAATATCTACAAACAATGAATTCTGGAGAGGGTGTGGAGAAAAAAGAACTCTCTTACACTGATAGGGGTAATGTAAATAGATATAGCTATTGTGGAGACCAGTATGGAAGTTCCTTTAAAAAGCTGAACATAGAACTTCCATATGACCCAACAATCCCACTACTGGGCATATACCCTGAGAAAACCATAACTCAGAAAGACACACACACCCCAGTGTTCATTGCAGCACCATTTATGATATCCAGGACATGGAAGAAACCTAGATGTCCATCAATAGACAAATGGATAAAGAAGATATGGTACATATAAATAATGGAATATTCAGTTCAGCTCAGTTCAGTCGCTCAGTCGTGTACGACTCTTCGCAACCCCATGAATCACAGCACGCCAGGCCTCCTTGTCCATCACCAACTCCCAGAGTTCACCCAAACTCATGTCCACAGAGTCGGTGATGCCATCCAGCCATCTCATTCTCTGTCATCCCTGTCTCCTCCCGCCCCCAACCCTTCCTAGCATCAAAGTTTTTTCCAGTGAGTCAACTTGTCTCATGAAGTGGCCAAAGTATTGCAGTTTCAGCTTTAGCATCAGTCCCTCCAATGAACACCCAGGATTGATCTCCTTTAAAATGGACTGGTTGGATCTCCTTGCAGTCCAAGGGACTCTCAAGAGTCTTCTCCAACACCACAGTTCAAAAGCATCAATTTTTCGGCGATCAGCTTTCTTTACAGTCCAACTCTCACATCCATACATGATCACGGGAAAAACCATAGCCTTGACTAGACGGACCTTTGTTGGCAAAGTAATGTCTCTGCTTTTTAATATACTATCAAGGTTGGTCATAACTTTCCTTCCAAGGAGTAAGCGTCTTTTAATTTCCTGGCTGCAATCAGCATCTGCAGTGATTTTGGAGCCCAAAAAAATAAAGTCTGACACTGTTTCCACTGTTTTTCCATCTATTTCCCATGAAGTGATGGGACCAGAGCCATGATCTTTGTTTTCTGAATGTTCAGTTCAGTTCAATTCAGTCGCTCAGTCGTGTCTGACTCTCCACGACCCCGTGAATCACAGCACGCCAGGCCTCCCTGTCCATCACCAACTCCCGGAGTTCACTCAAACTCATGCCCACAGAATCGGTGATGCCATCCAGCCATCTCATTCTCGGTCATCCCCTTCTCCTCCCGCCCCCAACCTTTCCCAGCATCAGAGTCTTTTCCAGTGAGTCAACTTGTCGCATGAGGTGGCAGCCATAAAAAGGAATGAAATTGAATCATTTGTAGTGATGTAGCCAGATATCCTGGAATGCAAGTCAAGTAGGCCTTTGGAAGCATCACTAAGAACAAAGCTAGTGGAAGTGATGGAAATCCAGTTGAGCTATATCAAATCCTAAAAGATGATGTTGTGAAAGTGTTGCACTCAATATGCCAGCAAGTTTGGTAAACTCAGCAGTGGCAACAGGACAGGAAAAGATCAGTTTTAATTCCAATACCAAAGAAAGGCAATGCCAAAGAATGTTCAAACTACTGCACAATTGCAATCATCTCACACGTTAGTAAAGTCATGCTCAAAATTCTCCAAGCCAGGCTTCAACAGTACATGAACCGTGAACTTCCAGATGTTCAAACTGGATTTACAAAAGGCGGAGGAACTAGAGATCAAATTGCCAACGTCCACTGGATCATCAAAAAAGCAAGATAGCTCCAGAAAAAAACATCTACTTTTGCTTTATTTACTATGCCAAAGCCTTTGACTGTGTGGATCACAACAAACTGTGGAAAATTCTTCAAGAGATGGGGATAGCAGACCACCTGACCTGCCTTTTGAGAAATCTGTATGCAGGTCAGGAAGCAACAGTTAGAACTGGACATGGAACAGAATGGTTCCAATTGGGAAAGGAGTACATCAAGGCTGTATATTGTCACCCTGCTTATTTAACTTCTATGCAGAGTACATCATGAGAAACGCTGGGCTGGAAGAAGCACAAGCTGGAATCAAGATTGCTGGGAGAAACATCAATAACCTCAGATATGCAGATGACACCACCTTTACAGCAGAAAGTGAAGAAGAACTAAAGAGCCTCTTGATGAAAGTAAAAGAGGAGAGGAGAGTGAAAAAGTTGGCTAAGGCTCAACATTTAGAAAACTAAGATCGTGGCATCCAGTCCCATCACTTCATGGCAAATAGATGGGGAAACAGTGGACACAGTGGCTGATTTTATTCTTTTTTGGGCTCCAAAATCACCGCAGATGCTGACTGCAGCCATGAAATTAAGACACTTGCTCCTTGGAAGAAGTCATGACCAACCTAGATAGCATATTAAAAAGCAGAGACACTACTTTGCCAACAAAGGTCCATCTAGTCAAAGCTATGGTTTTTCCAGTGGTCACATATGGATGTGAGAGTTGGACTATAAAGAAAGCTGATCACCAAAGAATTGAAGCTTTTGAACTGTGGTGTTGGAGAAGACTCTTGAGAGTCTCTTGGACTGCAAGGAGATCCAACCAGTTCATTCTAAGGGAGATCAGTCCTGAATATTCATTGGAAGGACTGATGCTGAAGCTGAAATTCCAATACTTTGGCCACCTGATGTGAAGAACTGACTCATTGGAAGAGACACTGATGCTGAGAAAGATTGAAGGCAGGAGGAGAAGGGGACAAGAGAGGATGAGATGGTTGGATGGCATCACCGACTCAATGGAGATGAGTTTGAGTAAACTGCAGGAGTTGGTGATGAACAGGGAGGCCTGGCGTGATGCAGTCCATGGCATCACAAAGAGTCAGACACAACTGAACAGCTGAACTGAATTGAACTGAAGGTTAGCTTAAAGTCTGTCATACAGAGTGATGTAAGTCAGAAAGAGAAAAACAAATATCATATATTAATGCATATATGGGCTTCACAGATGGTTCAGTGGGAAAGAATCTCCCTGCCTATGCAGGAGACTTGGGTTTGATCCCTCGGTCGGGAAGATCTCCTAGAGAAGGCAATGACAATCCACTCTAGTGTTCTTGTCTGGAAAATTCCATGGACAGAGAAGCCAGTGGGCTACAGTCCGTATAGAATAACAAAGAGTAGACCATGACTTAGTGACTAAGCACTCAACACGTTTATATGGAATCTGGAAAAATGGTACTGATGAACCTATTTGCAGGGCAGGAATAGAGATGCAGATGTACAGACCAGACTCATGGATATGACAGGGAGTGGAAGGAAGAGAGGGTAGGATGAAGTGAGAGAGCAGCACTGAAATATATACACTACCCTGTTAAAATAGATTACTAGTGAGAAGTTACTGTATAACACAGAGAACTCAGCTTAGTGCTCTGGGATGACCTAAGCGGGTAGAATGGGACAGAGGGGGCTCAGAGGGGAGGGGATATGTGTATACTTATAGCTGATTCACATTGTTGTATAGCAGAAACTAACACAACATTGTAAATCAATTATACTCCAACTTTAAAAAAAAATACATTGAGCTGATTTTAAAAAGACAATGAAAGAAAATCATTGAAAAATATTTATTAATATGTCTGGAAGAGGAAGCAAAGGGAAACTATATTCAAAAAACACAGCAGTGGTTTTAAAGTTTCCCTTTTTTTTTTTTTTTTTTTAATCATTCTCTGACCAAGGCAATGGCACCCCACTCTAGTACTCTTGCCTGGAAAATCCCATGGATGGAGGAGCCTGGTGGGCTATAGCCCATGGCGTCACGAAGAGTCAGACATGACTGAGTGACTTCACTTTCCCTTTTCACTTTCATGCATTGGAGAAGTAAATGGCAGCCCACTTCAGTATTCTTGTCTGGAGAATCCCAGGGACAGGGCAGCCTGGTGGGCTGCTGTCTATGGGATCACACAGAGTCAGACACAACTGAAGCGACTTAGCAGCAGCAGGAGCAACCTTGTATCATAGCTACCCAGAGTCCCTGGTCTCTAGCTTCTAGGCTCATGTGTTCAAAACCCTCCAAAACTCTATTTTCCCTGCTTCCTTTTTTTTTCCATCTCTCTTTTGCTTTCCATTCTTTCACTTTGACAAAAGTAGTCTGTTACAACCTACATGTTTGTGTCCCTCAAAATTCATATGCTATAATCCTGTAAGGAGCTGAAGAGACCAGATTTCCCCCACCTTGTGAAGACAGAACCAGAAGACAGTCATCTGTGAACCAAGAAGCAGGTTCTCACCAGACACCAAATCTGCTGGTGCTTTGATCTTGAACTTCAGCCTCCAGGACTGTGAGAAATAGACTTCCATTGTTTATAAGCCACCTACCTATGGTATTTTGTTCCAGCAGCCTGAACTAAGACATAGTCTCTGCTCCAATTATCTTTGTAATCTGTCCTTTCTGCTTTTAGCAATGCCCTGCTTCAGCCGTTACTCTGGTCAGCAAGTGAGAAGTCTGATAACCTAGCTGACACACTCAGGGGAAGGTAAGAAAGAAGTGAGATTTTTGTTGTTGTTCAGTCGCTCAGTCATGTCCGACTCTTTGCAACCCCATGGACTGCAGCATTCCAGGCTCCCTGTCCTTCACCAACTCCTGGAGCTTGCTCAAACACATGTCTATCGTGTCGGTGATGCCATCCAGCCATCTCATCCTCTGTCGTCCCCTTCTCCTCCTGCCTTCAACACTTCCCAGCACCAGGGTCTTTTCTGATGAGTCAGCTCTTCACATCAGGTGATGCAACGATTTTAACATTCAAGTATAAACTCTCTTAGAAATCTTCACTATATCTGGATTTTAAATATGTGGTTTAGTCACTAAGTCATGTCTGACTCTTACAATCCCATGGACTGTAGCCTGCCAGGCTCCTCTCCTCATTCTCCAGGCAAGAATACTGGAGTGGATTGCTATTTCCTTCTCCAGAGGATTGTCCTGACCCAGGAATCAAACCCAGGTCTCCTGCATTGCAGGCAGATTCTTTACCAACTCATCTATGAGGGAAGCCACCCCTGGATTTTAAAAATTCCGGTATTCTTTTTAATTATTACTTTTTTAAAATTCCAGTATTCCAGTATATCTGAGAGTGGGCAGATTTTTTCATAAGTACATACCAGTCAAATTCTATCAAAACCCACCCGACCCACCACCAGACATCACCCATTTCTCCTCACAGTTTATGAACATCAGAAATATAGAACTTATTGCAATCCCTGAACACATTATGTATTTTCTGATTTCTAGGCTTTTACATGCTATTTGTTTAGTTTTGGTAAGTGTTCCTCTCTGTCATCTGCCTTGGTTACTATTCATGCATAATTTAATATCCGGCTCAAATATTACTCTCAGGAAGGCTTCACAAGCCATTGTAAGCCAAGTTTCTTTCTTCTCTCTGGTTCCCTTACATTGCGAACACACCACAAACAGTGCTTTAGAAAAGAATCTGCCTATAATGTAGGAGACCTAGGTTAGATCCCTGAGTCAGGATGATCCCCTGGAGAAGGGAATGGCTACCCACTCCCGTATTCTTGCCTGCAGAATTCTATGGACAGAAGCTTGGTAGGCACAATCCACAGGGTCAGAGTCGGACATGACTGAGCAACTATCACTTTCACTTTTATAAGTCTATCTAATCAGATGGAATTACTTAAAAGCTAGACCTTTACTTCCTATACCTCTTCCTACACACTTTAATTCACCCAGACTTTGGACTACAAGAGATAGAAACCTAGTACTAAAGAAGAAACTCCTGTGGTTTACTGATTCATCCTGGATTGTGGGATCTCAAATGAGCAATCCCAAAGGACAGTAAATCTTTCTTCCCAAGCATCCACAGATTAACTCTAAGTCAACAAATTACTGTCATCGATAAATTACTACTAAGGCAAGTGCTATGAAAAGATCACCCTGAGTCAGATACCTATCACTGTGGACTCTGAGGAGATTGGCTTCATGACCATTGTCTCACCAGAAACAAAAAGTGAGAGGGAGTACCTGTGCAGAGAGCACACTGACACTAAGAGAAAAGGGGATCTGGCTCTGTGATAGGCCATGGAAATCCCGAGCAACTGCAGCTTGCTTCTCTGAAATTTAGCACAGCATTTAGCACTCTGTGTGTGTGTGTGTGTGTGTGTGTGTGTTAGTCACTCAACTGTGTCCAACTCTTTGTGACCTCATGGATTGTAGCCCACCAGGCTTCTCTGTCCATGGCATTCTCCAGGCAAGAATACTGGAGTGGGTAGCCATTCCTTCTCTAGGGAATCTTCCTGATCCAGGTCTGAACCTTCCTGAACCCAGGTCTCCTGCTTTGCAGGCAGATTCTTCACAGTTTGAGCCGCCAGAGAAGCCCCCTGAATAATTTTCAGATATTATTAAAATTCAGTTGTTGAGAAAGAAACTGAATATTGAGTTAATAAATAAACACTAGTTGTTCTCCTATGTCCTACTAATGTTCTCAGGGTCTATCAACAGATTTACTAACACATTGCATTTCCAAAGACAATCATATTAATTCACAACAGATTTCACATTAAATTCTGATATTTCATGAAACACCTGTTCCTCAGATATTTCCAACTTATAACTCTGAAAATCTAATAGCAATGCCACTTAAAAAATAATTTAGAAATTATATAAATAATCACTAATATTTCTCAAGATTTAAATACATGTAGATATGTCACATTAACACATATATTTATTCACATACACAGGCATGCATTTATATGTATACACACACTTACATATGCACATATTAAAAGAAGTCATTCTCTTATCAGAGAAATAAGTCTCAATATAAAGTCACCATGCCATAAACTTGATGAAATTTGTTTTGCAATCTGCCTCACAAATTATCTACTAAAAACGTTATTTCATTGTATTCCATACACATAACAAACAAGTGTTTTATTGGGAAAAACTCAAGTTTAAAAAATAGGCTCCTCCTGTTTGGGATAGTTTAGACTACAGTTTTGTCTTTTAAAGAAGTGAGATGGAAACAAAAGGACAACTGAATAATAGATAATAAAGTAAAGGTAAGCTTTCAAGGTGCTTTTTTCAGATGGCATGGTTAGTCTTTTATTGTTGAAGAACATGGTCTTTTGCAGTCAAGTTTCAGAGCAATCAAAAACATTCTTAAATCTGCAATCTTCATGTTTTTAAGAGCTATAATTAAAACAAGCCATTTTCTTTAACTTTGTTTCTATCAAAGGAGATATTAACCTAAAAATATACTCTCATTTTTAATAAAAGTCCAGGATTGACACAACCTCAGTACAAATAAATGCACAATCCCTCACAATAACACTTGAAAGTCTTTCATTATCCTTTTACTACCTCTTATACTCGTAGTTATTCTCAGCAGCATCACAAACCCACAAATTGTGTAGAGCAGATATTTTGTCCTAACTTGTCAAAAATAGGAAACAGACACAGTTACATGCAAATAAAGTCATTACTGAATCTGCAGGAGCCAAATGAACTATACAAGGTGTAAATTAATTTTACATTTCTAACATTTCAGTCATATTTTCCTGGAAGTGGACACCTACATGAAGAAAAGAAATGCAGTCACATGTAGCTATTAGGTACAAAAATATTCTTAATTTATAAATCCAAGACTTTTCTTAGATAGCATTTATATTTTCCATTAGAATCTGGCTCCTTTTCCAATAAACGTCAGTATTTGTGGCAGCCTTTCTTTCAGAAATGTGAAGGCTTCCTTGCCGTGAGCTTTTCAAATGTTCAGAAATACCAACTGTGATTCAAATGATTTATAAGGTCATCACCAAGAAAAGCCATGTATACTGAATCTCCAAGTAGTCAAACAGAAGAAAAATATATAAAGATGCATGTGTGTGTGCATACATGTGCATACACACATATACTTGGGAAGAAGCTTTTAGAAAGCATAGTGAGACACAACAATAATACAAATAGAAGCAAAGTGTGTAATATAAAACAGAGCTCCCAGTTCTTTGATATTTCCTTAGCCTCCCATAGTACCCAGAGCACCAATTACACACAGTGGGCACCTAATAATAATTTATGTGAATTGATTTGACAGAGAATAACCAAATTTGGGTCAGTGTGTAGAGTCTGACTAGTCTCCCTTCAAAAAATGGCCACCTTGATCTAGTTTATTCTAAATAGTACTACTAAGAAACATTTGTTTAGTGCTTACTATTAACCAGAGTGTGGGACAGATGCTTTATATGGTTGATGTGATGCAAACCCTAAAGCCTTCCTGGGTGAGAGCTGCCATTACTGTCCTAACTCACACACAAGGGAGGGGAAGCACCAAGTTCTGAGGAACTCTCATCTGCTATGCCTTCCTCCTGGAATGCTCTTTCCCTGGTTCTTACATGCCTGCCTCCTTGTCCTCTGTCCAATTTCAGCTTAAATGTCACCCCCTCACAAAGGCCTTCTCTGAGGCCCACATAGTTCTATTCCAGCCCATTTTGTTCACCGCATTTTCCTCAGATGCTATCACTGGGTTTGTTTATTCATTTATAATCTATCTCTCTCATTAGCAGAGTCATTTCATGATGCTGGTGGATGACAAGAAGAAATCATATGTGTATATATATCTCATAATTTAGCATATTTAATATATGCTTCTGAATCGTGGTGCTAGAGAAGATTCTTGAGAGTCCCTTGGACAGCAAGGAGGTCAAACCAGGCAATCCTAAAGGAAATCAATCCTTAATATTCATTGAAAGGACTGATGCCAAAGCTCCGATATTTTGGCCATCTAATGCGAAGAGTTGGCTCATTGGAAAAGACCCTGATACTTGGAAAGACTGAGGGCAGGAGGAGAAGGAGACAACAGAGAATGAGATGGTTGGATGGCATCACTGATTCAATGGACATGAGTTTGAGCAAACTCAGGGAGATAGTGAAGGACAAGGAACCCTGGCATGCTGCAGTCCATGGGGTCACAGAGACAGACACAACTTAGTGACTGAACAACAGTGTGTATTTAATTTGTATTTAAGAGAATTAATAAATATCTCAAATACAGAGCTAATAAGAATGGAGAAGGGATTCTAATTCATAATTACTGGACTCCATAATTACTAGATTCCAGTAACAGCATTGATTATTTTTAATGTATTCAATCTGTCCTTTTTTACTGAGTGCCTACCACATTCCAAATACTTTTCCAAGCCATGAGAAAGCAATTGTGAATGAGATAAGCAAAGAACCTGAAGCACTTATTGTAAAGTGTGTATAAAAGAGAAATGAACAGGCAGTTACTGAAGGGTAAATGATGTGTTAGGAGTTAATCAGAGACAGGTGACTGATTAACGGGACAGGAAATTATCAAGAAAGACTTCCCAGAGGAAATGATGTCTAAAAAGCAAGGGAAAGGTAAGTGGAAGCCAATCATTTGAAGGCACACCTAGAAGCAACATGGAGGAGAGAATAAAGGGAGAAATTTCCAAGCAGAAAGGACAATATAGACTGAGCCTTAGAGGCTGCCAAGGAAAGGCATGGCAGGAAATAAGGCAGGTAGCCAACACCCAGGTGATGACAGTAGTTGAAAATGAATTAGGTAGCTAGGAATCTAGGCTAAGAAAAAATGAACACTGTTTAAAGACAGTGGCATAATTATATTATAATGGCTTTGGTGGTGGAGAGGTTTAGATGGAGCCTGGAGGCAGCAAAATCTATCGCAGTACTCTTGTTTAGAAATAGTAGTCAGCTACAAATGGGTAATAGCAAGATAGACAGAAAAATAAAGCACACTTGAAAAAGACTGTAGAGGTATTTAGAAGGGAGAATCAACAGGACCTGATTAATTTTATGTGAGACATGAGAAGGCAAGGAAAAAGTGAAGATAACTTCCAGGTTCATGACTTCAGAAACCAAATATCAATACTGAGATAGGAAAAATATAAAGAATAAAAGCTTAAAATCACCCAGATCAATAGAATGGGCAGTGGGGTAGTTGTGGTGTGGAAAGCAATGAAGACATATTGAGGTGAAGACCTCTCCTAGACCTCCAAATCGAGGGATACAGGCCTAGAGTTCAGGACTAAGTTCTGAGGCTATAGACATGTCTTCATAAGTACTCAGAGCCTTACTGAAGACATGTGAGGGGTGAGGTGGTTCAAGGAACACAGATAGAATGAGATGGCCTGTCCAATTGCACTCATCTCACATGACAGCAAAGTAATGCTCAAAATTCTTCAAGCTAGGCTTCAACAGTATGTGAACCGTGAACTTCCAGATGTACAAACTGGATTTAGAAAAGACAGAGGAACCAGAGATCAAATTCCCAGCATCTACTGGGTCATCGATAAAACAAGAGAGTTCCAGAAAAACATCTACTTCTGCTTTATTGACTATGCCAAAGCCTTTGACTGTGTGGATCACAGCAAACTGTGGAAAATTCTTCAAGAGATGGGAATATCAGACCACCTGACCTGCCTCCTGAGAAATCTGTATGCACGTCAGGAAGCAGCAGTTAGAACTGGACATGGAACAACAGACTGCTTCCAAATCAGGAAAGGAGTACATCAAGGTTATATATTGTAACCCTGTCTATTCAACTTATAAGTAGAGTACATCATACAAAATGCAGGGCTAGATGAAGCACAAGCTGGAATCAAGATTGCTGGGAGAAATATCAATCACCTCAGATATGCAGATGACACCACCCTTATGGCAGAAAGCAAAGGACTGAAGAGCCTCTTGATGAAAGTGAAAGAAGAGAGTGAAAACGTTGGCTTAAAACTCAACATTCAGAAAACTAAGATCATGGCATCTGGTCCCATCACTTCATGGCAAATAGATGGGGAAACAATGGAAACAGTGACAGACTTTATTTTCTTGGGTTCCCAAATCCCTGCAGATGGTGACTATAGCCATGAAATTAAAAGACACTTGCTTCTTGGAAGTAAAGCTATGACCAGTCTGGACAGCATACTAAAAAGTAGAGACATTACTTTGCCAACAAAGTTCCATCTAGTCAAAGCTATGGTTTTCCCAGTAGTCATATATGGAAGTGAGAGTTGGACTACAGAGAAAACTGAGCACTGAAGAATTGATGCTTTGAATTGTGGTGTTGGAGAAGACTCTTGAGAGTCCCTTGAACTGCAAGGAGATCCAACCAGTCAATCCTAAAGGAAATCAGTCCTGAATATTCATTGAAAGGACTGATGCTGAAGCTGAAACCCAAATATTTTGGCCACCTGATGTGAATAACTGACCCCTTGGAAAAGACCTAGATGCTGGGAAAGATTGAAGGCTGGAGGAGACAGGGATGACAGAGAATGAGATGGTTGGATGGCATCACCAACTCAATGGACGTGAGTTTGAGTAAGATCCGGGAGATGGTGATGAACAGGGAAGTCTGGCATGCTGCAGTCCGTGGGGTCGCAAAGAGTCAGACACAACTGAGCAATTGAACTGAACTGACTGACAGAGGAACAACATTTAAGGGAAATGTGGAGAACTAGAAACTTCAAAAGGATCAAGACGAACCATTCAGAGGATGGGGAAAAAACTAGGAGATGTCACAGATGCCAAGAAAAGAAGTCTCTAGAATGAGAAGAGTCAAACATGCCCAATGGAGCTGTAAAGGAACATGTGGATAGAATGTGGACCCAATACTGACAAAAATAAGGCAGAGGTAGGTGTCAATGATGTTCTAGGACAGAATGGTGACAGGACAAGGAGTGGAGATAATGACTTTGAGACCAGCACTTAAAATGCATCTGGAGTTCATGGATGACAATGATGCAGAGACCAGAGAGTATGACCAAACGCATGAGGCTCTCAGTTCAGTTCAGTTCAGTCGCTCAGTCGTGTCTGACTATTTGCGCAGGGCAGTAGTTTTTCACTTGAGTGAGGAGTGATGGTGTGTACCGCAATGTGTGTGCTGTGCTTAGCTGCTCAGTCATGTCCAACTCTTTGCAACCCCATGGACTGTAGCCCGCCAGGTTCCTCTGTCCATGGTGATTCTCCAGGCAAGAATACTGGAGTGGGTTGCCATGCCTCCTCCAGGGGATATTCCCAATCCAGGGACCAAACCCAGATCTCCTGTATTGCAGGTGGATTCTATATTGTCTGAGCCACAAGGGAAGCCCAAGAATACTGGAGTGGGTAGATTATCCCTTCTCTGGGGGATTTTCCTGACCCAGAAATCCAACTAGTGTCTCCCTCATTGCAGGTGGATTCTTTACCAGCTGAGCTACCAGGGAACTCCATATAGCAATGTGAAGATAAGCAAATCTGCTTCCCAACCTAGAAAGACTCATTTGGACTCAAAAACTGTTTCTGACTCATGAAACTACATAACACCCTGTTTCCTTATAAGACATGTTCAACTTCAGAACTTATAGAATGCTCTGCATATTTTTATATTAGAAAAAATATATATATATACACATACATACATATATATATGGGGCTTCCCCAGTGGCTCAGTGGTAAAGAATCCACCTACAACCTGGGAGCCACAGGAGATGTGGGTTCAGTCCCTGGATGGGGAAGATCCCCTGGAGGAGGGCACCACAACCCACTTCAGCATTATTGTCTGGAGAATCCCATGGACAGAGGATCATGGAGGGTTACAGTCCATAGGATCAGAAACAGTCAGACACGATGGAGTGACTGAACTGAACTGAATTCTTGCAGCAACTTTGAAACCATGTTTCCTTCCCTGCACTAATGCAAAATGTATCTTTCACAGAAAGATACACAGATATTTGTAGAGCTTATTAAAAACAATATGTAACAAAATCATTATAAATTTATATTTTTCTAAGAAAGAAGAAAAATTACTTCCAATAAATTCAGAATTAGAAGGAGCCTCAGTTCTCTGAAGGGGAATTTGATCACAGAATTATGAGCAGTCTCTCCCTGTGGGGTCAAAAGGAGGAGCCATATTGTTGGGGAAATTGGCTTCTTTAATATCAGAGGTAAACAGCAATGTTCAGAGGTTCCAGAGACTCTGTAGACAGTGCAGAGCACAGGGAGCAGCAGGGTGGGGATGGAACAGTGTGACAGGACAGAGCATCACGGAGCAGAATGTCTTCAGCTTAGATTGGGGTGCGAGGCCACTAATTCATGAGTTGCAGGAAGCCCTTTGAGGTCTCAGAGCTTTGAGAGCCTGTAAGTGGTGTGCTCAGAGACATGAACAGCAGGGAATCTTAACACGGAATATGATTCTCTCTCTTGTATCCCCCAGTGCCTAGTGAACATGCAATCACTGTGGTAAACTGAAATGAACTTTCTTTAGAGACAATGTCCTTCAAGTTTACATTGTTTCTATGTCACTTTTTCCAGGATGAGACAGCTTTATAAATGCTATGACCTAGTTTTGGTTTCTCCCCACCAGATAGATAGGTGCCTGTGTAGCATCCCCATTATTGAGGGTGGGAAGCAGTGTCATCCAGATAACTGTCAAAATCTTCAGTATTTTATTCAATTTATTTATTCATTCATTTGAGCATTTACTACACTTTTAACTACGTAAAAACAAAGGGGAAAATAGAAGTGAACAATATCCTGCCATCTAGAAAACAATGGAGAAAATTTAAGCAGTGGAAAAAGTATAAAATGAAATTAGAAACTTTCCTCCCTACTTCTCTCTCACTAATGTTAATCATTGATAACAGCTTATTATGTTCATGTCCAGACCATTCTCACCCTCCCAAAAATATAACAACAATTTGCTGTATATTGAACTACATTACTGAGATTTACCTATACAATGCTAGCTTGCTCATCAGGTTTCTAAAGTACATGTACCCTCAACCAGTAATGCCAAATACAAGCATTTCAAGAACTTCTTGGACAACAGAACAATTTTAAACTATTCACATCCTTGAAACTTTGGTTGAAAAAAGTGATATTTGTTTGCAGGAGGTAAAACATATGACCATCTTTGAACAATCTTAATGTCTATGCTTACATCAAGACTTGAAGTGACTATAGATTTCAGCTTTTTTATTGATTCAACCATTCACTAAATCATCTTCATCTGCTTACTTTGCAGTCTCATGAGGTCAATGTATACCTTAGTTCTAAAGGAAAGAGTTATCTTTTTATTAAAATAATGTTTTGAACACTACCCACCAAATCACTCAGCATTCCCATATAAAGAACTTTAAGTGAGAAATAAATTTTCTAATTCATTGCTGAGAGAAGCATGACTTCCCCTAAGTAAGTGGTAGACATTCTCTTTTTTATGATAACAAGAATTGTGTTACTGACTATATCTTTCCAAATTTACTTGTAAGAAACCGAGAGCTAAATTTAAAGGTAATTTACAACAACCTTATAAATCCTTACTACTTGCATATGCATGTTCTTTTTTCTCTTGACTTTGTACTTTTATTTTATGTTTTCTCTGGACTTGCCTTTATTATTTCTTCACTAACCTTATTTTATTTATGTTCTTATTGCAAATGACTTAATTCCCTCCATAAATATATAAATAAACAAATAATAAAGGTATAAATTTATATAGATCAGTAGACAAGGATAAATGAATGATAAAATGTGGTTTCCCCCACTGAAGTCTATTCTGAGTTTTCTATTTTCTTCATTCCATCTGCCAATTCCTTACCTTCTCACTGCAGTGGAAGCCAACTAAATATCTCCAAGCAAAGAAAATAAGATATTTCCCCCATATTAGCAGCTCTGCTCAGTGTGTTCCATTCTACCTTTACAAATAAAATCTCCACTCCAAGAGGACATGGCTCTTGAAAAAGTCAAGGAGAAACTTTTGGCAATTTGACCAAAGCTGTTAGATCATGACAAAAGAGTTAACAAGACGGAGTTTAAGTTTGAGTTCCTGGGTCTGATGCAGGCTCTCAAGAAGCCATGGCACACAGCTCCTGCCAGATGGACAGGGATCATGGAGTTGGTGGAGGGTTCAGTAGATCAGGTCAGGACAGAGATCAACCGGCAGGGAGAGGTGAAACCCAAGCAGTGTGACTGAGTAAAAGGAAATAAGGGAGAGAACCAGAAATTAGGAAAATCTATCCAGGAAAAAACATAGGCAGTTATTGTATGATCATAGTCAATATCAAGTTAATTACAAAACTTTGAGTTAGAAGCCAATTCCCAGTCTTGTGAAGTAGCATGGCAGAGTGAAAAGGCAGAACTGAGTTTGTTTCCCTATTCTGTCGTTTACAAGATACAAGGCACTGAATCTGTCTCAGCCTCTCTGATCCCATTATTGGTCAAAGGAACAACTAACCCTTAAACTTCATATATAATATATATATGCGTGTGTATATATGTCATTCTTTCATTCATACACAGCCAGGACTAATTTTTGTTCCTTCTTCTTACTCTTAATTGTATTATTGGTTCTGGATTTTCAGGAATAATATTTGAAGTGCCTGTTTTGAAGTGGGGTAAGAGAGTTGAATCTACTATCTGCCCTTTAATTTACTGGCCATTCTACAATTGTCTTTGTGAGTAAATGTCTATTTGCTTAATCCAGCTATATTCAGTTCAGTTCAGTTCAGTTCATTTCAGTCGCTCAGTCGTGTCCGACTCTCCGCGACCCCATGAATCACAGCACGCCAGGCCTCCCTGTCCATCACCAACTCCCGGAGTTCACTCAAACTCATGTCCACAGAGTCGGTGATGCCATCCAGCCATCTCATTCTCGGTCGTCCCCTTCTCCTCCCGCCCCCAACCCTTCCCAGCATCAGAGTCTTTTCCAGTGAGTCAACTCGTCGCATGAGGTGGCCAAAGTATTGGAGTTTCAGCTTTAGCATCAGTCCCTCCAATGAACATCCAGGATTGATCTCCTCTAGAATGGACTGGATTAAAATCCAATAATAGTCCCCAAAAAAGAAGGCTCTACTTTGTATAACCTGAAAAAAGTAGAGAGGAAAGCCTTGTGCTTGGTATTAATGAACAGAAGGAATGCCCTCCCCCAAACATTTTCTTCTGATATTTTCCAACTAACTCCTCACAAAATTTATATGGATTTATTCCAGCTCATTGGATTGGGATTCTGTGAGGTTCAGGCTAAGGCAACAAGGCTACCAAGAACCAAGGAGGAAACAAAATCTAAATACAATAGAAAGAGTTTAAATGACTGGATTACAAGAGTTACAGGAATGAGAGCTGCTCACTTCCCAGAAACTACAGCTCACAGAAAGCCAACAAAGGCACGAGATACAGACCATTCACTTATGAATGTGTAAAACTCAAGAAAGTCCGCATTATTCCTACAACATGTTGAAAGTGCCTCGGAATTCACACAATACTAATTTTCTTTTGGTTCTGGTTAAATTATATATATGAGTTTATAACAAATGGTAAAATCTGTAACTCTGTTCAAAGTTTTAAAAGATTACTTAAGAATGGTTTCTTGTATTTCTATGCCACCTTTATAATTCTGGTTTCTCATTTCTTAATAAGTAAATTCAGTGTGCAGATTCTATCCCAGGCTAATTTATACATTTCCAGAAGGAACGGGCTCTTGGATCCACAGAGTGTTGAGGTGGGGAGCCCCCAACCACGTCAGATTCATTTCACATATGATAATATACATGTTTCAATGCTATTCTCCCAAATCATCCCACCCTCGCCCTCTCCCACAGAGTCCAAAAGACTGTTCTACACATCTGTGTTTCTTTTGCTGTCTCATATACAGGGTTATCATTATCCTCTTGCTATATTCCATATATATGTGTTAATATACTGTACTGGTGTTTTATTTTCTGGCTTACTTCACTCTGTATAATAGGCTCCAGTTTCATCCACCTCATTAGAACTGATTCAAATGTACTCTTTTTAATTGCTGAATAGTACTGCATTGGGTATTCTTGCCTGGAGAATCCCATGGATGGAGGAGCCTGGTGGGCTACAGTCCACGGGGTCGCAAAGAGTCGGACATGACTAAATTCTATGGGCTTCCCTGGTGGCTTAGAGGTTAAAGCATCTGCCTCCAATGCGGGAGACCCGGGTTCGATCCCTGGGTCGGGAAGATCCCCTGGAGAAGGAAACGGTAACCCACTCCAGTATTCTTGCCTGGAGAATCCCATGGACGGAGATGCCTGGTAGGCTACAGTCCACGGGGTCGCAAAGAGTCGGACACGACTGAGTGACGGAACGGAACAGTGTAAATGTACCACAGCTTTCTTATCCATCTGTCTGCAGATGGACATCTAGGTTGCGTCCATGTCCTGGATATAATAAACAGTGCTGCAATGAACATTGGAGTATATGTGTCTCTTTCAATTCTGGTTTCCTTGGTGTGTATGCCCAGGGGTGTGATTGCTGGGTCATATGGCAGTTCTATTTCCAGTTTTTTAAGGAATCTCCACACTGTTCTCCATAGTGGTTGTACTAGTTTGCATTCCCACCAAGAGTGTAAGAGGGTTCCCTTTTCTCCATTCCAGGGAGAAAGGTGAAATGGCTAATAGTGTAGATAGAACAAGATTGGTCATGAGTTCAAAATGGCTAAAACAGAGATGGCTAATGATACTATACCACTTGTGCAGATGCTTGATGTTTTCCAAAAAGAAACGTTAAAATTGAAAATAAATCCATAAACTATTTTATTGGAGTAATCACAATAAAAATTAAATTCTTGAAAATGATTATTTTGTTGTATTATGCAATTGTGTAATTATTTCTTACCAGAAAGGTACCTTTTAGAACTTAGACTAAAAAAACTGGATGAAGTACATTAAGTTAAATAAACGTCTAAATCTTTATAGTATTTATTTTAGTTTTCCACACATTTGATTTTTTTAAACTTTCAGTTCATATTAGTAGGATGTTAGAAAGAGACAATCGAATCCAGAGTGGCACTGTGATCAGAGCATATTGGCCCCTTAGTGAAAAGAATTAAATGAAAGCAACATTTTAAAAAATTATGTTCTTGCCAGGTCACTGCTAGAAAAAGAGAGATGTGAGACTAATCAGGGATAATAGTAAGAAACAAAGAACTCTTAGGAGTAAGTGTTAAAGGAGGTCTGAGATAAAGCTGAAATAACTTTCATAATTTATGCAGATGATACAATGAAGCTAAGAATAGGGAATGTGTGTGTAATAGAGTCAGGTTAATTAGAAGGAGAGAAATGACTGCAGAAGAGCACACTGAGTTCAAAACTGAAAGCAAAGCTAAAGCAGAGATGCAGACATTTGAGGAGGAAAAATCTTCCGAGGAAAAAAGTCACATATTAAAGGTATTGGAAGTTTTGAAAGGTGAGGAAAATAAAAATGCCTAGCTGTCCTGAAAATACAAAGGTTTGAAGGATTGATTATGGGTGGACAGCACCTATTTCTGAACTCTTCAGTCTGCGCAAGTGAAAGGGCCAAAATGCCATTGTGTGAAAGGCACAGTGCCCTCTTTGCAGGCAAGACACACTTCCAAAGCTCCTCTGTCCCTTCACGGCAGCACAGACTCCACTGACAGGGGATAATAATTTTACAAAGCATAATCCAATCACCTCCTGAACCTTCAAATTGCATGTTGCAGTTAATAGAAGTATTGATTCGATTGTCAGAGTCACTGCAATTTTTTTATTGTACAGAAGCATGGATGGTAAAAAATCTAAGCTGGGCAAAAACAGATAATGTATGTTTTTTTTTTTTTCTTGATTGTGCAATGATATAGGGAAAACCTCATCTTGCTGTTCTCATACCACACACACACCCACAGACACTTATCACAGACTCAGCCCTGTTTTCATCATACCAGTTCTAGACACAGAGGCCACACAGTTTAGTGCCAAAGGGTATGGACTTTGAATTCAAGTAGACATCAATGTCTGTCCTTACCCTGCCACCCACCCCCTAGTTGTATTCTTGCAGGCATAATCCTTAACCTCTCACCTACTCCATAGAATGGTTATCAGGGTTAAATAAGATAGTATATACAAAGTGCTTAGCCTGCATTCCGGCACATAACAATGTGGCAGCTTCATAAATACTTTTAGTAACTTGCAGAACACTATGGTAATCCAAGTAATTCTTGGTTATAGGCACACAGATAAATTCTGTCCAGTAGAAGTTCAACTGACTTCCATCTCCCACTATTTAAGAAGCCAGTTTTGCTTCTGTTAAGCAAATTTCAATCAGCCTTTCTGATGAACTTATATATTTGGTAACTCTTTAGATTCTCCTTTGTTCTGATTAGTTTTACTATCCTTTCTAGTTCATTTAGTAATTAATAAGTTAAATGAAATGTTTGATGTGTACTCATATTTGTAGAAGAGTCATGATTATATGATTACTCTCTTTATCTTTTATCAGTAGTGGCTAGCCAAGTGAAAATCTCCACTGTGGTCTTTACAATTCCTTCCTCCTAGGAGAAGTGAAGACAGAGGCAAGTT
Source organism: Moschus berezovskii (assembly GCF_049115385.1). Classification (NCBI taxonomy): domain Eukaryota; kingdom Metazoa; phylum Chordata; class Mammalia; order Artiodactyla; family Moschidae; genus Moschus; species Moschus berezovskii. The sequence goes on along the minus strand of NC_142460.1, from coordinate 112,839,638 downwards.
GATCCATAGAAAGTGTTATTTGATCTTCTAAAAGAATCCATTTCCTCTGAACATGGATTTGATAAAGCAACTCCTTCACCTTCCTGAAAGGAGTATGAAGGGGCATTACAGAATCCTAAAGGAACTATGGCTTGCTTGTAGTGGAAAAATTATATTAGCTGCAAATCACCGCCACAGGTTCATTTCAGATGACTGTGAGGAATTACAGATACATAAGCCATTGGGTACTGATTACTGTATCAGTTCAGTTCAGTTGCCCAGTCATGTGCAACTCTTTGTGACCCCATGAACCGCAGCACGGCAGGCCTCCCTGTCCATCACCAACTCCCGGAGTCCACCAAAACCCATGTCCATCGAGTCGATGCTGCCATCCAACCATCTCATCCTCTTTCATCTCCTTCTACTCCTGCCCTCAATCCCTCCCAGCATCAGGCTCTTTTCAAATGAGTCAGCTCTTCTCATCAGGTGGCCAAAGTATTGGAGTTTCAGCTTCAACATCATTCCCTCCAGTGAACACGCAGGACAGATCTGCTTTAGGATGGACTGGTTGGATTTCCTTGCAGTCCAAGGGACTCTCAAGAGTCTTCTCCAACACCACAGTTCAAAAGCATCAGTTCTTCAGTGCTCAGCCTTCTTTAAAGTGCAACTCTCACATCTATACATGACCACTAGAAAAACCATAGCCTTGATTAGATGGACCTTTGTTACAAAGTAATGTCTCTGCTTTTTAATATTCTATCTAGGTTGGTCATAACTTTCCTTCCAAGGAGTAAGCATCTTTTAATTTCCTGGCTGCAATCACCATTTGCAGTAATTTTGGAGCCCAGAAAAATAAAGTCAGCCACTGTGTCCACTGTTTACCCATCTATTTGCCATGAAGTGATGGAACCAGATGCCATGATTTTAGTCTTATGAATGTTGAGCTTTAAGCCAACTTTTTCACTCTCCTCTTTCACTTTCATCAAGAGGCTTTTTAGTTCTTCCTCATTTTCTGCCATAACGGTGGTGTCATCTGCATATCTGAAGTTATTGATATTCATCCAGCAATCTTGATTCCAGCCTGTGCTTCCTCCAGCTCAGCGTTTCTCATGATGTACTCTGCATGTAAGTTAAATAAACAGGGTGACAATATACAGCCTTGACGTATACCTTTTCCTATTTGGACAAGTCTGTTGTTCCATGACCAGTTCTAACTGTTGCTTCCTGACTGCATACAGATTTCTCAAGAGGCAGGTCAGGTGGTCTGGTATTCCCATCTCTTTCAGAATTTTCCACAGTTGATTGTGATCCACACAGTCAAAGGCTTTGGCATAGTCAATAAAGCAGAAATAGATGTTTTCCTGGAACTCTCTTGCTGTTTTGATTATCCAGCGGATGTTGGCAATTTGATCTCTGGTTCCTCTGCCTTTTCTAAAACCAGCTTGAACATCTGGAAGTTCACAGTTCATGTATTGCTGAAGCCTGGCTTGGATAATTTTGAGCATGACTTTACTAGCATGTGAGATGAGTAGATGCAATTGTGCGGTAGTTTGAGCATTCTTTGGCATTGCCTTTCTTTGGGATTGGAATGAAAACTGACCTTTTCCAGTTCTGTGGCCACTGATGAGTTTTCTAAATTTGCTAGCATATGAGTGCCTCACTTTCACAGCGTCATCTTTCAGGATTTGAAATAGCTCAACTGGAATTCCATCACCTCCAGTAGCTTTGTTCATAGTGATGCTTCCTAAGGCCCACTTGACTTCACATTTCTGGATGTCTAGTTCTAGGTGAGTGATCACACCATCGTGATTATCTGAGTCATGAAGATCTTTTTTGTACAGTTCTTCTGTGTATTTTTGCCATCTTTTCTTAATATTTCTGCTTCTGTAAGTCCATACCATTTCTGTCCTTTATTGAGCCTATCTGTGTATGAAATGTTCCCTTGGTATCTCTAATTTTCTTGAAGAGATCTCTAGTCTTTCCCATTCTATTGTTTTCCTCTATTTCTTTGCATTGATCGCTGAGGAAGTCTTTCTTATCTCTCCTTGCTATTCTTTAGAACTCTGCATTCAGATGCTTATATCTTTCCTTTTATCCTTTGCTTTTCGCTTCTCTTTTTTTCATAGTTATTTGTAAGACCTCCTCAGACAGCCAATTTGTTTTTTGGCATTTCTTTTTCTTGGGGATGGTCTTGATCCCTGCCTCCTGTACAATGTCATGAACCTCCATTCATAGTTCATCAGGCACTCTGTCTATCGGATCTAGTCCCTTATATCTATTTCTCACTTCCACTGTATAGTCATAAGGGATTTAGGTCATACCTGAATGGTCTAGTGGTTTTCTCCACTTTCTTCAATTTCAGTCTGAGTTTGGCAATAAGGAGTTCATGATCTGAGCCACAATCAGTTCCCGGTCTTGTTTTTGCTGACTGTATAGAGCTTCTCCATCTTTGGCTGCAAAGAATATAATCAACCTGATTTCGGTGTCGACCATCTGGTGATGTCCATGTGTAGAGTCTTCTCTTGTGTTGTTGGAAAATGGTGTTTGCGATGACCAGTGAGTTCTCTTGGCAAAACTCTATTAGCCTTTGTCTGGCTTCATTCTGTATTCCAAGGCCAAATTTTCCTGTTACTACAGGTGTTTCTTGACTTCCTACTTTTGCATTCCAGTCCCCTATAATGAAAAAGACATCTTTTTTGGGTGTTAGTTCTAAAAGGTCTTGTAGGTCTTCATAGAACTGTTCAACTTCAGCTTCTTCAGCATTACTGGTCCGGGCATAGACTTGGATTACCATGATATTCAATGGTTTGTTTCTGAAATGAACAGAGATCATTCTGTCGTTTTTGAGAGTGCATCCAAGTACTGCATTTCAGACTCTTTTGCTGACTATGATGGCTACTCCATTTCTTCTAAGGGATTCCTGCCCACAGTAGTAGATATAATGGTCATCTGTTAAATTCACCCATTCCAGTCCATCTTAGTTCACTGATTCCTCTATTTAAAGATATGTGTCTGGGGAAATGAATCACATTTTATCAGTTTACTGACAGAAACTTTCCCTCACCAAGACTATTCCCATGTATAAATGTATTTCCCTTACTTCTAGAAGTTATTAATTTTCTCAGTTCCTTTTTCATCATATAATAAAATTGTTCTAAAAATAGAACATTTCCTTTACAAGATCATAATATGTGAATTGTTGAACTAAGATAATTTATGTTGCTGCTAAAGTCCATTACCTTATGATTATTCTTGGGTTAATTATTGCAAAAATTGGACTTGGCTAATTTTTTGAGACTGGCCACATGACAGGGTCTGAGACCGTAACTCTATCCATAGGAAACAAAGTGTGAAGAGACCCAAAGACACATACTCAAGGTCCCTGGATGAATCAATATACTTGAGTCAGATAAAAATAAGCTCAAACTTTTGAACATGAACTTTTACAAATATAAAGCATGAAATTCCCAGGTGTTACTGTCATAGGTCTGAAGATCTGAAAAGTTATGAAGAAAGAAATGGATGAGAACATACCTAGAAAAATGTAGACAATATCATTAGTCAGCGGTCACACTTTTCTCATTATATTTAGCAGAGGCATAGCCTCACAAATGGCCTGAAAAAACACACATAACTTCTATCTGCATCATACTGTTTATGTAATATAATAAATAATTTCTCTAAATGACCTCTAAGACCTTTTTAGGAATTTAGAACATGTGTATTTTAAAGTACTTTGCAGTTTTTCATAAAAGCTCATAACAAACAAAAATTTTTAGACACTGAATTGTTAAATATTTAACAACAAAACACCTTTGAACTCAAACTTACATAGGAAGAATTAAAATAATATTTTCTTATAATTTAAATCATTTTTATGTCATTGAGCACAAGTCAAGATAAACCATAGAATGCTTAGCAAAGATCTCTGGACCCTGAGTACCTGGGGTAACAACTTTGGTAGAAAAATGTCAAAGCACAGAGTGTAGGAGATGTGAGCCCAGTGTTAGACTGGGTGGGTGTGAGGTGGAAATCCCATCAAGTATGTGAAAATATAGACTCAGAGCTCAAGAGAGATGTTAGGGCAGGAGATCTAAAATTGAGCTTTGAAACCACAGTATAGGTACATTTAATATTGATGACATATTGGAAAAAGAACAGCCTGAGAGTGAAAACTGAGGAGAACATAAAATAAGAAAGTGAACAGAAGTGGACAAGCCACCCAGAAAGACAGAAAAGCATGAGAAGTAGGAGGAAAACCACAGCATAATCCTCCAGAGCCAAGAAAGAGGGCAGATTCAAGGACCATGCAGAATAGGTCCACTAGTCACTGAAATCTGGCAGGTAAGTTCCCCAGTCTGTGTGATAATGCAGATCTTCCATTAGCAAATAAGATTAGTCACTCCAGTCCTTTCTTCCTGAAACATAAAAATAGTAATTCTTCATTTTCCTTCAAAAACAAGTCTGTATAACAAGTTTTTCTAATTTAGGCAAATATGTGTGAACACCTGCACATCCCTACTATCCAAGCTCTACCTGGGAACATCTTAAAAAATGTCTTCTCTCTTTTGTTTTCTTTATAGAGAAGACTTCAATTAAAAAATATGAAATTGAGATTAGAATTTAGAGTGCTGCAAGAACTGGGTAGCTAGAGTTACTCAGATTGAAAAATAAGTGCTTTGTCTAGAAAACAGACCTAATGTATTTATATGCATTTATATAATGTATATAAATATTTAAAAGACTCCAGATTCATTTATGACTCATAAATAATAAAAGAAATCTAATAATATAACAAATATGAAAAGAGCCAGAGATAATATGCAAAAAACTTTGGCAGTGGTTGGGGAAGAGATGAGATACAGACTGTTAGAAGCAAAACCCCAAAGGTTTCTCTCCACAGTTTGGTAGTACAGAGCAGTGGTTAGCAGCTGTGTATAAAATGAGATCCTCAAGTTCAGCCCAGCTACCCACGGACGTTTACAGAGCATTACTTAAACAGACAGCTGGCATTTGTACTACCTAGATGCTGTTTATTCTCAGACTCTTTTTCCAATGGCCAGGCCACCACCCTATCCAAACCGTGCTCGCTCACAATGATTCTCAAGGCAACTCCACAGCAGAGAGCTGGAAATGAGGGTCTCGGTTGAATAGCATTTCCCCTGGCTTGACAAATGCCCCTTGGCTTCTATCTGCACACCATCCCACAACATTTGCAGATGCAGAATTGTGCCAGAATCTGACAAAGTTTCAGATGTACACAGGTGCTTTTCTCTCTTTTTAATTCTGGGAGGAGGGGAAATGTGATGGGGTGCCACAGTACCACTGTTAGACTCCAGATATTTCCCAAATAGAGAAGAAATAAACATTACAAGAGAAAGGATTTGTAAACCCATTGTGCTTGTTAAAAAGACATATAGAGAACCATAAGGGAAAAATAACAAACCAGCGTTCGGTTTATTTTCAAATCTTTCTGAGGGATTAAGACAGTTAAAAGGAAGCACCCTCACATCCTTAACTACAGAATCATATATCCCATATCTAGGTTTCATGACTCCTCACACGATTCCCATCACACTGAGAATTCTAGCTGTCTGATTTTCTTTCAAATTGGCCACACTGAAGCCTGGCTGTCCTGTGGTTCTCAGAGTTCAGCCTGTGGGAATGCAAGAAGGTGATACCTGTAACAGGGCTCCTGACCAGCATAGGACAGGCACTGATCCGAATTCTGCCTTATCTTGACATTCCTGTGTGTGATCCTTAACAACAAATTCCATCAGCATGAATACTAAATGGCATGCTATTATTTTAGAACACCAATATCATAGTTGAACTTCACACAATGTGGTGCCACAACATTGAGAGGAAAAAGCAAAACTATGTGAAACTCCCACAGAGTAAATGTGGAATATCAGCACAGTATAATTTAAAGGCAGATATTGAGTATAGTCTCCCCAACATCAGCCGTCTCAAACTGTTTCACATGAGCAATGCCTACAATGTGTCTAAGCACTGCCCATACATAGATGAGGAAATGTGGGTACTGAAGATTTACATAGTTTGCATGCGTGCTCAGTCATCCATTTGTGTCTGACTCTTTGTAACCCTATGGTTTGTAGCCACTCCAGGCAAAAATACTGGAGTGGGTTTCCATTTTCTCCTCCAGGGGATCTTCCCAACCCAGAGATTGAACCCACATCTCCTGCATTGGCAGGCAGATTCTTTACCATTGAGACACCTGGGAAGCCCCTTACATAGCTTACCTAGCGTTAAAAAGATACCCAGAGGCCAAGTCAAGATTTAAATCCAGACAATCTGACTCCAGAGCCTGTATTTTTTTTAACTACCATCCTCTTCTTACTCAAAATAATAGTACTGGGATGACTAATAAGAAATGTCTTCTCACTGTGCACAGTAAGGAGCTAGAACAATACAGAAAAATAAGAGCAAAGAGAAACAACTTTTTACCAAGAAGACTTAACAGGGATTTTGTGCAGATAAGTATAAGAAATACTAGGAGATAAAGCAAAAAACACTTTAGCTAAAGAGAAGCTATATCTCCAAAAACGTATAATTGTCAATATGTGATAGGCTCTTCCAGGTTCTATTACCTGCTATCACAGCATACTGTAATTATCTATTTTCACATAAGGCTCCCTTTTAGATTGAGGACGTGGTCAGGCTCCCATTCACCCTCCCATCTGCAGAGCGCTGAGACAAGCACACATCAGATATTCAAACAGTATTGAATGCCTGTTTGGCTGAAGGAATGAATGAATGGATGCTTGCGACACAGTAACATTTATGTATGATAAACACTGTGAGATTTTCAGAGGAAGAGAGAACCACAGAGGGATAAAGCAGTAAAATAGCTAAAAGAAGGAGGTCTTGACCTGGATCATGTACAATGAACGGAATTTTACCTTAAGATCAGAACTGGTTGAAAGATGACAAACTGTCAGCTTTAATGGCATGTCATCTTTTCTCACTTAAACCTTGCCAATTCTAGGAGCAAATACTTAAAAGGGCAATACTGTTTTCTTATAAGGGCTGAGTTGAACAACCCTAGGAATGAAAAGCTATGAATAAAAGATATAGTACAATTTGGTAAACTATAAGAAAGAAAGGTGCTAATTAAAAAGTACATTTAAAAACGTCAATGATCTGTGTTTCAAGAATTGTTTCCTCTCAAATAACTGCCTATCGACTTTTCCGTTATCTGGTAGGAATACTGCAATATTCCTACAGCCTTGTAATTTAGATTTCTACCACTCCCTAATTTTAATGGCTATCTAAAGAGTTTCATGGTCCTCTGATTATTGCTCTAAAAAAATGCATTCTCATAAAGAGTACACAGTGATGCTGCTTTAGCACCAATATACATTTTTATAGTTACTCTTACCAAGGGATATTGAGATTATAACAAAACTCAATTTATTCCAACCTGAGAAGCAAACTCAGAACAAGCCATTACTCTTCTGCATTTCTAATACATCATTTTCCTCATTAGATTTTGCTGGCACAATCTTCCCATCCATATGCATTCTTCAAATATAAGTTTATATTCAACTGATTGCTTGGGGCAATCAATTTCTTAAAAGCTATTCTTAAGCCGGATGCTTAGGTTTGTATATACAGCACAATATCTGGGGGGAATTGAATTGTAATAATAATTAGGCACAGACCTGGAGTTAGAAAACAAAGGAACCAAACTGGAAGGGGTAAGAAAGGAAGTGAGCACAGACATTTTGCTTTATTAGCGTAGCTGTAATTATCATCTTCAGTACCAAAATTTGGAGTGTCTTAAGCACCATTAGTTATTTTATTCCATGATTTTCACCTTTCAAAAGACTTCGGAACTGTGACATTGAGGTAAACTACAGCACAGTTTTTAACCTTTATGTACCATGAACACCACCAGAATGTTGATGAAGCATGGAGATTCCTTCTGCATTAGTTTCCTAATGCTGCTGTAACAAATTATCACAAACTTAATGACTTAAAACATCAGATGCTTTATTACAGCTTTGTAGGTCAGAAGTTCTGTATCAGTCTAACTAGACTCAAATTAATTTGTGCAGATTCTAGGAGATAATCTGTTTCCTCCCCATTTGGATAGTGGGCAGGTTTCAGTTCCTTGCTGTTTTAGAAACAAAATTCCCTTTCTTTGCTGGCTGAAGCTGAGGATCTTTCCCACAACTTTCTTTCATTCATGGTTCCCTTTCTCCACTTTCAATGACAGCAACAGTAGGTCCAGTCCTCAGGTCACATCTGTCTAACCCAATATTCTTCTTTTCTTTTCTTTTAAGGACTTGTATGATTAGATTGGACCCATGTGGGTAATCTGGGATAATCTCCCCATTTCAGGGTCCTTAACTGTAACCATATATTGCAAAGTCTCTTTTGTTATGTAAGGTAACAACTTCACAAGTATAAAAAATTAGGGCAGGTATATTTTGGGGAGCCATTATTCTGCTTACCATGCCTCCTCAGTATAATTTTTGTTCTATAAAATAAAAATAGGATTTTAAAAGGAAATCAATTATATCTAAATATAGTTCATAAAGAGTTTTAAAACAAATTTTTGACATGGTTACATATGTGCTTCTTCACTGATGCAATAAATAACAGGATCAAGTTTTGAGTCTACTAAATAGCATATTTTTCAAAGTGTTGAGCAGAAATGATACTGTGAATATTGGCAAAAACTGGAAATGTGATATAAAAATATGTGTGAGTTCTACAGATATCAGTGCCACAGGTACTGCTAGATCTGTTGTGGTTTGTTGCTTATTTTATAATGAAAAGAAATGCTAACTTTCAGTTTTAATTTAGTAAAAAATAAATATGTACACTCCTCAAATCCACAGAACCACTGGACCTTAACCCCTGAATTCCTAATACAAAGATGCTTAACTCATGACCTTGTATACTGTAGTACACTTCCATGACAGAGATTTCCAGTAGCACCAATTAAAAGACAGAGAATGTCAGAGTGGATCAAAAAACAAGACTCACCTGTATGTTGTCTATAAGAAACTTACTTTAAATATTAAGACACATATAGATTAAACCTAAATGGATGGAGAAAAATACACTATGATAACACTAATTAAAGGAAAGCAAGAGGAGATATATTCATTTCAGACAAAGTAAACTTGGAAGCAAGGAAAGTTATCAGATATAGAAAAGCATCACTTATGATTAAAAAGTTTAATTCTATAAGAAGACATGGGAATTTTGACATGTACATGCCTAACAACAGAGCATCAAGCTATGTGAAACAAAGACTTAGAACTGCAAGGAGATATAGATAAACCCACTATCATAACTGGAAACTTCAATATCCTTCTATTGGAAATAGATCCAGAAGTCAAAAAGTAAGTAAGGGCATCAGTTCAGTTCAGTAGCTTAGTCGTGTCCAACTCTTTGAGACCTAATGGACTAAAGGACACCAGGCCTCTCTGTCTATCACCACCTCCCAGAGTTTACACAAACTCATGTCCATTGAACCAATGTTGCCATCCAAACATCTCATCCTCTGTTGTCCCCTTCTCCTCCTGCATAAAATCTTTCCCAGCATCAGGGTCTTTTCAAATGAGTCAGTGCTTCACATCAGGTGGCCAAAGTATTGGAGTTTCAGCTTCAGCATCAGTCCTTCCAATGAATATTCAGGACTGATTTCCATTAGGATTGACTGGTTGGATCTCTTTTCAGTCCAAGGGACTCTCAAGAGTCTTCTCCAACACCACGGTTGAAAAGCATCAGTTCTTCAGTGTTCTTCAGTTGCTTTATACTCCAACTCTCACATCCATACATGACTACTGGAAAAACCACAGCTTTAACCAGAGAGACCTTTGTTGGCAAAGTAATCTCTCTGCGTTTTAAATGCTGTATAGGTTGGTCATAGCTTTTCTTCCAAGAAGCAAGCGTCTATTAATTTCAAGGCCACAGTCACCATCTGCAGTGATTTTGGAGCCCACAATAATAAAGTCTGTCACTGTTTCCACTGTTTCCCCATCTATTTGCCATGAAGTGAGATCTGATAGATAGAGTGCCTGATGAACTCTGGATGGAGGTTCGTGACATTGTACAGGAGACAGGGACCAAGACCATCCCCATGGAAAAGAAATGCAAAAAAGCAAAATGGCTGTCTGAGGAGGCCTTACAAATAGCTGTGAAAAGAAGAGAAGAGAAAAGCAAAGGAGAAAAGGAAACATATAAGCATCTGAATGCAGAGTTCCAAAGAATAGCAAGAAGAGATAAGGAAGCCTTCCTCAGCGATCAATGCAAAGAAATAGAGGAAAACAACAGAATAGGAAAAACAAGAGATCTTTTCAATAAAATTAGAGATATCAAGGGAACATTTCATGCAAAGATGGGCTCGATAAAGGACAGAAATGGTATGGACCTAACAGAAGCAGAAGATATTAAGAAGAGGTGGCAAGAATACACAGAAGAACTCTACAAAAAAGATCTTCATGACCAAGATAATCATGATGCCGTGATCACTCACGTGGAACCAGACATCTTGGAATGTGAAGTCAAGTGGGCCTTAGAAAGCATCACTACGAACAAAGCTAGTGGTGGTGATGGAATTCCAATTGAGCTATTTCAAATCCTGAAAGATGATGCTATGAAAGTGCTGCACTCAATATGCCAGCAAATTTGGAAAACTCAGCAATGGCCACAGGACTGGAAAAGGTCAGTCTTCATTCCAATCCCAAAGAAAGGCAATGCCAAAGAATGCTCACACTACCGCACAATTGTACTCATCTCACACGCTAGTAAAGTCATGCTCAAAATTCTCCAAGCCAGGCTTCAGCAATATGTGAACCATGAACTCCCAGATGTTCAAGCAGGTTTTAGAAAAGGCAGAGGCACCAGAGATCAAATTGCCGACATCCGCTGGATCATGGAGAAAGCAAGGGAGTTCCAGAAAAACATCTATTTCTGCTTCATTGACTATGCCAAAGCCTTTGACTGTGTGGATCACAATAAACTGTGGAAAATTCTGAAAGAGGTGGGAATACCAGACCACCTGACCTGCCTCTTGCGAAACCTGTATGCAGGTCAGGAAGCAACAGTTAGAACTGGACATGGAACAACAGACTGGTTCCAAATAGGAAAAGGAGTACATCAAGGTTGTATATTGTCACCCTACTTATTTAACTTATATCCAGAGTACATCATGAGAAACGCTGGGCTGGAAGAAGCACAAGCTGGAATCAAGATTGCCGGGAGAAATATCAATAACCTCAGATATGCAGATGACACCACCCTTATGGCAGAAAGTGAAGAGGAACTCAAAGGCCTCTTGATGAAAGTGAAAGAGGAAGTGAAAAGGTTGGCTTGAAGCTCAACATTCAGAAAACGAAGATCATGGCATCTGGTCCCATCACTTCATGGGAAATAGATGGGGAAACAGGGGAAACAGTGTCAGACTTTATTTTGGGGGGCTCCAAAATCACTGCGGATGCTGATTGCAGCCATGAAATTAAAAGACGCTTACTCCTTGGAAGGAAAGTTATGACCAGCCTAGATAGCATATTAAAAAGCAGAGACATTACTTTGCCAACCAAGGTCCGTCTAGTCAAGGCTATGGTTTTCCCAGTGGTCATGCATGGATGTGAGAGTTGGACTGTGAAGAAAGCTGAGCACCGAAGAATTGATGCTTTTGAACTGTGGTGCTGGAGAAGACTCTTGAGAGTCCCTTGGACTGCAAGGAAATCCAACCAGTCCATTCTGGAGGAGATCAATCCTGGGTGTTCATTGGAAGGACTGATGCTAAAGTTGAAACTGCAATACTTTGGCCACCTCATGCAACGAGTTGACTCACTGGAGAAGAGTCTGATGCTAGGAGGGATTGGGGGTACAAGGAGAAGGGGACGACAGAGAATGAGATGGCTGGATGGCATCACCAAATCGATGGACATGAGTTTGAGTGAACTCCGGGAGTTGATGATGGACAGGGAAGCCTGGCGTGCTGTGGTTCATGGGGTCGCAAAGAGTCAGACACGACTAAGCGACTGAACTGAGCTGAACTGAACTGATGGAACCGGATGCCATGATCTTAGTTTTCTGAATGTTGAGCTTTAAGCCAACTTTTTCACTCTCCTCTTTCACTTTCATCAAGAGGTTCTTTAGTTTTTCTTTGCTTTCTGCCATAAGGGTGATGTCATCTCCATATCTGAGGTTATTGATATTTCTCCCAGCAATCTTGATTCCAGCTTGTGCTTCATCCAGCCAACAATTTCTCATGATGTACTCTGCATATAGATTATAACTAGGGTGACAATATATAGCCTTGACATACTCCTTTCCCAATTTGGAACCAGTCTCTTGTTCCATGTCCAGCATGTTCCATGTCTAGCATGTTCCATGCTTCTTCTTTTATTTTTTTTCCACATTGTTGATTTTTTTTCTATTCAATTTTCAAAACTTTTTATTAGAAAACTGAAATTTAAAATGTGTTTATATCACTCACTGAGTACATGGCATTTAAAAACAATATCATTACAGAAAGATAACAAAAATACAAAGTCTTAAAACCTACAGGATATGGAAAACATTATCCTCTGAGGCCTTAAGTGGAGTAGACTTTACATAAAATGGAAAAGCAATGAGTATACAAGTCCATGCTGCTTCTCGACCTGCATTCAAATTTCTCAGGAGACAGGTCAGATGGTTTGGTATTCCCATCTCTTGAAGAATTCACCACAGTCTGCTGTGATCCACACAATCAAAGTTTTTGGCATAGTCAATAAATCAGAAATAGATGTTTTTCTGGAACTCTCTTGCTTTTTTGATGACCCAACGAATGTTGGCAATATGATCTCTGGTTCCTCTGCCTTTTCTAAAACCAGGATGAACATCTGAAAGTTCATGGTTCATGTACTGTTGAGGCCTGGCTTGAAGAATTTTGAGCATTACTTTACAAGCATGTGAGATGAGTGCAACTGTGCAGTAGTTTGAACATTCTTTGGCATTGTCCTTCTTTGGGATTGGAAGGAAAACTGACCTTTTCCAGTCCTGTGGCCACTGCTGAGTTTTCCAAATTTGCTGGCACATTGAGTGCAGCATTTTCACAGCATCATCGTTCAGGATTTGAAATAGCTCAACTGGAATTCCATCACCTCCACTAGCTTTGTTCTTAGTGATGCTTCCAAAGACCCACTTGACTTCACATTCCACGATGCTTGGTTCTAGGTGAGTGATCACACCATCGTGATTATCTGGTTTGTGAAGATCTTTTTTGTACAGTTATTCTGTGTATTCTTGACACCTCTTCTTAATATCTTCTGCCTCTGTTAGCTCCATACCATTTCTGTCTTTTATTGTGCCCATCTTTGCATGAAATATTCCCTTTGTATATCTAATTTTCTTGAAGAAATCTCTAGCCTTTCCCATTCTATTGTTTTCCTGTTTCTTTGCATTGATTGTTAAGGAATGTTTTATCTCTCCTTGATATTCTTTGGAATTCTGTATTCAAATGGGTTATCTTTCTTTTTCTCCTTTTCCTTTCACTTCTCTTTTTCTTCTAGCTGTTTGTAAGGCCTCCTCAGACAACAATTTTGCCTTTTCGCATTTCTTTTTCTTGAGGATGGTCTTAATCACTGTCTCCTGTACAGTGTCATTAACCTCCATCCATAGTTCTTTAGGCACTTTGTCTATCAGATCTAATCCTTTGAATCCATTTGTCAGTTCAGTTCAGTCGCTCAGTCGTGTCCAACTCTTTGTGACCCCATGAATCATAGCACGCCAGGCCTCTCTGTCCATCACCAGCTCCCGGAGTTCACTCAAACTCATGTCCATCAAGCTGGTGATGCCATCCAGCCATCTCATTCTCTGTCATCCCCTTCTCCTCCGGCCCCCAATCCTTCCCAGCATCACAGTTTTTTCCAGTAAGTCAACTCGTCACATGAGATGGCCAAAGTATTGCAGTTTCAGTTTCAGCATCAGTCCTTCCAATGAACACCCAGGATTGATCTCCGCTAAAATGGACTGGTTGGATCTCCTTGCAGTACAAGGGACTCTCAAGAGTCTTCTCCAGCACCACAGTTCAAAAGCATCAATTCTTCAGCGATCAGCTTTCTTCACAGTCCAACTCTCACATCCATACATGACCACGGGAAAAACCATAGCCTTGACTAGACGGACCTTGGTTGGCAAAGGAATGTCTCTGCTTTTTAATATACTGTCTAGGTTGGTCATAACTTTCCTTCCAAGGAGTAAGCATCTTTTAATGTCATGGCTGCAATTAGCATCCCCAGTGTTTTTGAAGCCCAAAAAAAAAAAAGTCTGACACTGTTTCCACTGTTTCCCCATCTATTTTCCATGAAGTGATGGGACCAGATGCCATGATCTTTGTTTTCTGAATGTTGAGCTTCAAGCCAACCTTTTCACTCTCCTCTTTCACTTTCATCAAGAGGCTGGCTTTTGAGTTCCTCTTCACTTTCTGCCATAAGGGTGGTGTCATCCGTATATCTGAGGTTAATGATATTTCTCCTGGCAATCTTGATTCCAGCTTGTGCTTCTTCCAGCCCAGCGTTCCTCATGATGTACTCTGCATAGAAGTTAAATAAGCAGGGTGACAATATACAACCTTGATGTACCCCTTTTCTTATTTGGAACCAGTCTGTTGTTCCATGTCCAGTTCTAACTGTTGTTTCCTGACCTGCATACAGGTTCCTCAAGAGGCAGGTCAGGTGGTCTGGTATTCCCACCTCTTTCAGAATTTTCCACAGTTTATTGTGATTCACACAGTCAAAGGCTTTGGCATAGTCAATGAAACAGAAATAGATGTTTTTTCTGGAACTCTCTCGCTTTCTCCATGATCCAGAGGATGTTGGCAATTTGATCTCTGGTGCCTCTGCCTTTTCTAAAACCTGATTGAACATCTGGAAGTTCACGGTTCACATATTTCTCAAGCCCGGCTTGGAGAATTTTGAGCATGACTTTACTAGTGTATGAGATGAGTGCAATTGTGCGGTAGTGTGAGCATTCTTTGGCATTGCCTTTCTTTGGGATTGGAATGAAGACTGACCTTTTCCAGTCCTGCTTGCTTATTTAACTTATATGCAGAGTACATCATGAGGAACGCTGGGCTGGAAGAAGCACAAGCTGGAATCAAGATTGCCGGGAGAAATATCAAGAACCTCAGATATGCAGATGACACTACCCTTATGGCAGAAAGTGAAGAGGAACTCAAAAGCCTCTTGATGAAAGTGAAAGAGGAGAGTGAAAAGGTTGGCTTGAAGCTCAACATTCAGAAAACAAAGATCATGGCATCTGGTCCCATCACTTCATGGGAAATAGATGGAAAAACAGTGGAAACAGTGTCAGACTTTATTTTTTTGGGCTCCAAAATCACTGCAGATGCTGATTGCAGCCATGAAATTAAAAGACGCTTGCTCCTTGGAAGGAAAGTTATGACCAACCTTGATAGTATATTAAAAAGCAGAGACATTACTTTGCCAACCAAGGTCCGTCTAGTCAAGGCAATGGTTTTTCCCATGGTCATGTATGGATGTGAGAGTTGGACTGTGAAGAAGGCTGACCGCCGAAGAATCGATGCTTTTGAAATGTGGTGTTGGAGAAGACTCTTGAGAGTCCCTTATACTGCAAGGAGATCCAACCAGTCCATTCTGGAGGAGATCAATCCTGGATGTTCATTGGAGGGACTGATGCTAAAGCTGAAACTGCAATACTTTGGCCACCTCATGCGACGAGTTGACTCACTGGAAAAGACTCTGATGCTGGGAAAGGTAGGGGGCGGGAGGAGAAGGGGACGACGGAGAATGAGATGGCTGGATGGCATCATCGACTCTGTGGACATGAGTTTGAGTGAACTCCGGGAGTTGGTGATGGACAGGGAGGCCTGGCGTGCTGTGATTCATGGGGTCGCGGAGAGTCGGACACGACTGAGCGACTGAACTGAACTGAACTGACCACTGATGAGTTTTCCAAATTTGCTGGCATATTGAGTGAAGCACTTTCATAGCATCATCTTTCAGGATTTGAAATAGCGCAACTGGAATTCCATCACCTCCACTAGCTTTGTTCACAGTGATGTTCTCTAAGGCCCACTTGACTTCACATTCCAAGATGTCTGGCTCCAGGTGAGTGATCACGCCATCATGATTATCTGGGCCGTGAAGATCTTTTTTGTACAGTTCTTCTGTGTATTCTCACCACTTCTTCTTAATATCCTCTGCTTCTGTTAGGTCCATACCATTTCTGTCCTTTATCAAGCCTATCTTTGCATGAAATATTCCCTTGATATCTCTAATTTTATTGAAAAGATCTCTTGTTTTTCCTATTCTGTTGTTTTCCTCTATTTCTTTGCTGAGGAAGGTTTTCTTATCTCTCCTTGCTATTCTTCGGAACTCTGCATTCAGATGCTTATATCTTTCCTTTTCTCCTTTGCTTTTCACTTCTCTTCTTTTCACGGCTATTTGTAAGGCCTCCTCAGACAGCCATTTTGCTTTTTTGCATTTCTTTTCCATGGGGATGGAATTTGATTTAGGTCATACCTGAATGGTCTGGTGGTTTTCCCTTCTTTCTTCAATTTCAGTCTGAATTTGGCAATAAGGAGTCCATAATCTGAGCCACAGTTAGCTCCCAGTCTTATTTTTGCTGACTGTATAGAGCTTCTCCATCTTTGGGTGCAAAGAATTAAATCAATCTGATTTTGTTATTCACCATCTGATGATGTCCATGTGTAGAGTCTTCCATTGTGTTGGTGGAAGTGGTTGTTTGCTATGACCAGTGCATTCTCTTGGCAAAAGTCTGTTAGCCTTTGTCCTGATTCATTTTGTACTCCAAGGCCAAATTTGCCTGTTGTTCCAGGTATTTCTTGACTTCCTACTTTGCATTCCATTTCTCTGTAATGAAAAGGACATCTTTCTTGGGTGTTAGTTCTAAAAGCTCTTGTAGGTCTTCATAGAACCATTCAACTTCAAGTTCTTCAGCATTATGGGTTGGAGCATAGACTTAGAATACTGTGATATTGAACGGTTTGCCTTGGAAATGAAGAGAGATCATTCTGTCATTTTTGAGCCTGCATCCAAGCACTGCATTTCAGACTTTTGTTGACCATGATGACTACCCCATTTCTTCTAAGGTATTCCTGCCCACAGTAGTAGATATAATGGTCATCTGAGTGAAATTCACCCATTCCAGTCCATTTTAGTTCACTGATTCCTAAAATGCCTATGTTCACTCCTGCCATCTCCTGTTTGACCACTTCCAATTTGCCTTGATTCATGGACCTAACATTCCGGGTTCCTATGCATTATTGCTCTTTACAGCATCGGACTTTATTTCCATCACCAGTCACATCCAAAACTGGGTGTTATTTTTGCTTTGGCTCCGTCTTTTCATTCTTTCTGGAGTTAGTTCTCCAGTGATCTCCAGTAGCATACTGAGCACCTACTGACCTAGAGAGTTCATCTTTCAGTGTCCTATCTTTTTGCCTTTTCATGCTGTTCATGGGGTTCTCAAGGCAAGAATATTGAAGTAGTTTGCCATTCCCTTCTCCAGTGGGTCACGTTTTGTCAGAACTCTCCACCGTGATCCATCTGTCTTGGCTGGCCTTACATGGCATGGCTCATAGTTTCATTAAGTTAGACAAGGCTGTGGGCCATATGACTAGATTGGTTAGTTTTCTGTGATTGTGGTTTTCAATCTATCTGCCCTCTGATGCACATGTATAAGAGGCTTAAGGAAGCTTCCTGATAGGAGAGACTAACTGAGGGGGAAACTGGGTCTTATTCTGATGGGCGAGGCCATCCTCAGTAAATCTTTAATCCAATTTTCATTTTAAAGGTGGGGCTGTATTTGACCTAAGGCCAAACCATGCTGGAGGTAATGAAGATAATGATGATCACCTTCAAAATATCCATGCAGGCACTGCTATTCAATGCCCCCAACCCTGCAGCAGGCCACCGCGACGCACACCTCCGCCAGAGACTCCTGGACACTCACGGGCAAGTCTGGGTCAGTCTTTGTGGGGTCACTGCTCCTTTCTCCTGGGTCCTGGTGCTCACAAGGTTCTGTTTGTGCCCTCTGAGAGTCTGTATCCCCAGTCCTGTGTAAGCTCTATGTTGGGTTAATGGCAACCTCCTCCAAGAGGGCTTATGCCATACCCAGGTCTACTGCACCCAGAGCCCCTGCCCCTGCAGCAGTCCCCTGTTGACCTGCACCTCTTCAGGAGACACTCACACACAGTTCTGGCTCAGTCTCTGTAGGGTCTCTGCATCCTGGTGCGCACAAGATATATGTTTGAGCCCTCTGAGCACCTCTGGCGGGTATGGGGTTTGATTCTAAACGTGATTTCAACCACCCCCCCCAACCGCCACCATCTTGCTAGGGTTTCTCCTTTGCCCTTGGATGTTGGGTATTGCACAGTTGCTCCAGGACCATGCAGCTGCCACTCCAGCTGTGCAGCCACCGCTCCAGTGGCACAGAGTAAGGACACAGTTGAACTCAAAAACAACAATTTCAACTAGATATAATGGACATCTATAGCCTACTTCATTCATTAACAGAAGAACATACATTCTTCTCAATGAAACATTCACTAAGTTAAGCCACATTCTGGGGCATAAAACAGAAAGAAATCATACAACCATTGACCTCAGATCACAAAGGAATTAAACTATATAATATAAACAGTGGCTATCAATAACACTTATATACTGGAAAATCACAAAATACATGGAGATTAAACAACATCTAAATAGCATTTGAATCAAAGGATCTTAATGAATACATTGAACCTGTGAACTAATCCAGGATAATTTCCAAATCTCAAGATTCTTAGCTTTATTATATCTTCAAAGTCAACTGTGTAATGTAAGGTTAAATACCCACAAGTCTGAAGTTAACATCAGAACATGGGTATCTTTGGAAAGCCATCATTATGTTTACCACAATCAGTTCAGTTCAGTTCAGTCACTCAGTCATGTCTGACTCTTTGCGACCCCATGAATCACAGCACGCCAGGCCTCTCTGTCCATCACCAGCTCCCGGAGTTCACTCAAACTCATGTCCACAGAGTTGGTGATGCCATCCAGCCATCTCATTCTCTGTCGTCCCCTTCTCCTCCCACCCCCAATCCCTCCCAGCATCAGAGTCTTTTCCAGTGAGTCAACTCTTAGCATGAGGTGGCCAAAGTATTGCAGTTTCAGTTTCAGCATCAGTCTTTCCAAAGAACACGCAGGATTGATCTCCTCTAGAATGGACTGGTTGGATCTCCTTGCAGTCCAAGGGACTCTCAAGAGTCTTCTCCAGCACCACAGTTCAAAAGCATCAATTCTTCAGCGATCAGCTTTCTTCACAATCCAACTCTCACATCCATACATGACCACGGGAAAAACCATAGCCTTGACTAGACGGACCTTGGTTGGCAAAGTAATGTCTCTGCTTTTTAATAGGCTATCTAGGTTGGTCATGACTTCCCTTCCAAGGAGTAAGCGTCTTTTAATTTCATGGCTGCAATCAGCATCCCCAGTGATTTTGGAGCCCAAAAAAATAAAGTCTGACACTGTTTCCACTGTTTCCCCATCTATTTCCCATGAAGTGATGGGACCAGATGCCATGATCTATGTTTTCTGAATGTTGAGCTTCAAGCCAACCTTTTCACTCTCCTCTTTCACTTTCATCAAGAGGCTTTTGAGTTCCTCTTCACTTTCTGCCTTAAGGGTGGTGTCATCTGCATATCTGAGGTTATTGATATTTCTCCCGGCAATCTTGATTCCAGCTTGTGCTTCTTCCAGCCCAGCGTTCCTCATGATGTACTCTGCATATAAGTTAAATAAGCAGGGTGACAATATACAACCTTGATGTACTCCTTTTCCTATTTGGAACCAATCTTTTGTTCCATGTCCAGTTCTGACTGTTGCTTCCTGACCTGCATACAGGTTTCTCAAGAGGCAGGGCAGGTGGTCTGGTATTCCCATTTCTTTCAGAATGTTCCACAGTTTATTGTGATCCACACAGCCAAAGGCTTTGGCATAGTCAATGAAGCAGAAATAGATGTTTTTCTGGAACTCTCTTGCTTTCTCCATGATTCAGCAGATGTTGGCAATTTGATCTCTGGTGCCTCTGCCTTTTCTAAAACCTGCTTGAACATCTGGGAGTTCACGGTTCACATACTGCTGAAGCTTGGCTTGGAGAATTTTGAGCATGACTTTACTAGCGTGTGAGATGAGTGCAATTGTGTGGTAGTGTGAGCATTCTTTGGCATTGCCTTTCTTTGGGATTGGAATGAAGACTGACCTTTTCCAGTCCTGTGGCCACTGCTGAGTTTTCCAAATCTGCTGGCATATTGAGTGCAGCACTTTCAAAGCATCATCTTTCAAGATTTGAAATAGCTCAACTGGAAATCCATCACCACCACTAGCTTTGTTCGTAGTGATGCTTTCTAAGGCCCACTTGACTTCACATTCCAAGATGTCTGGCTCTAGGTCAGTGATCACGTTATCGTGACTATCTTGGTCGTGAAGATCTTTTTTGTAGAGTTCTTCTGTGTATTCTTGCCACCTCTTCTTAATATCTTCTGCTTCTGTTAGGTCTGTATATTTAAAATACAAAATCCCAGCAAGCTATTTTGTAGAAATCAACAAACTTATTTTAAACTTTATATGGAAAAGCAAAAGACCTAGAAGAGCCAACACAATATTGAAGAGGAAGAACAAACCTAGAAACAAAACTCACACTATCAAATTTTAAGGCTTACATAAGTTTGCTACAATTAGGATAGTGTGCTATTGGCCACAGAATAAGCACAGTTCAATGGAGCAGAACAGAGAGCCCTGAAATAGACCCACACAAACATAGTCAGGTGATTTTTTTTTTTTTACAAAGAAGTGAAGAATTCAAGGAAAAAATAATAAAAGGTGGTGCTAAAACAACTGATCATTCGCAAGCCAAAAATTGAATCCAGACACTGACCTTTCACAAAAATGAGCTTGGAATGGATCATGTATCTAAATGTAAAGTTCAAAGCTATCAATTTTCTTGAAGAAAACATAATAGAAAAATCTACATGACCTTGGGTTTGGTGATGAGAAATTAAATGAAATACCATTAGCATGATCCATGAAAAAAATGTTTCATATCTTCAGGTTCCACGTCCTCAGACTCAACCAACTACAGATTGGTTCAATTTGCAGATACAAAGCCTAGAATGTATATTTACTGAAGAACGAAATAGGTGTATGAGTAGATATATGCAGTTCAAATCCATGTTGTCCAAGGGTCAGCTGTACAGTATCATCCAAATTTTAGAACATTCTGGAAAAGCAAAACTATCGAGCCAGTAAACTGAATAGCATTTGCCAGGTGTTTGGTGGTGGTGGGAGGAGGGGGTTGAACAGGTAAAGCATAGAGGATTTTTTTAGAGTGGTAAAATCATCGTTTGAGTGGTATGATACTATAATGTATAATATGAAACACTGATCATCTGTCAAGACCCAAAGAACTTTACAAAACAAAGAGTGAATTTTATTCAATTTTTTAAAAATTCATTTAGGAGATCAAGATGGAGACAGCTACACTGAAGGGGGTGGAAAAATAAAGTGCTGACCTAAGAAGCTTCAGAAAGAAGAAAGGCAAAAGGATCTGTGATTGACATTGTACTCCAGTTGATAAAGTTATTTCCTGTGGAGGTACAGCTTAACAATTCCAAAATGACTGTTGTAATATTATACTGAGACTGAACAATAAATGTATGCTGGATGGATGATGGAGTGGGAGGTTACAAATAAGCAAAGGGGGGAAGCTGAAATGTTCTATATGGTAATGAATTGGAATAGGAGACATCACTATAATAGTCAGCTCAATATAAATAAAAATGGTTACATATAGAAATAGATTTCTTGTTCTGTTAGCTGAAAGAGGCTAAAAGCAATGAGAGTCCAACAGCAAGGAACAAACTTAGCACCCAAATCTTGGTTTATAATACCATTCTCCAATAATAGGACCCAAGGTTCCTTACAGAAATGTTGGTGGTATATTTCCTGCCTAAATTTTACATGATGAGCTTAGAGCATCTTAAAGTGTCAGAACGTAAGGAAGCGCTCAAAGAAACACAATGATGGGAGTGTATCAAATGGATGCTGAAAGAGCTGACAGAGCTCCTAATGGCCAAAGCTGGAACGATTTGAGCAAAAAATTAAAGTATTGGATTATAACCCAAAATATAAAATAATGTTCATGAATTCAAACTGATGTAAATTAATGACATAAGAGACAGAAAAAGAAAAAAAGAAAGAAATTCTGTACAGAAGAATTCCAAATAATATATATAGGTATTCCACCTGAAGGAGACGAAGAATAACTCCCTATATTTTAAGTATGGGCTGCACACAGTGACCTTTTTCCAAAGAGTGAAAGAGAGAAAGGGAGTGACTTTACAGTAGAAAAACCTGACAAACATTACTGCAAGTTGTGTTTGTCAAGGTTAACATCAACAATGTTAAGAAAAGGCAGAGGATCCAGCAAATTGCCAACATCCATTGAATCATCTGAAGACCAAGAGAGTTCCAGAAAAACATCTATTTCTGCTTTATTAACTATGCCAAAGCCTTTGACTGTGTGTATCACAACAAACTGTGGAAAATTCTTCAAGTGATGGGAATACCAGACCAACTTACCTGCCTCTGGACTTCCCTGTTGGCTCAGCTGGTAAAGAATCCACCTGCAATGAGGGAGACCTGGGTTCAGTCCCTGGGTTGGGAAGGGTAAGGCTACTCACTCCAGTGCTCTGGCCTTGAGAATTCCATGGACTGTAGTGTCCATGGGGTCGCAAAGAATCAGACATGATTGAAAGACTTTCACTTTACCTGTCTTCTGAGAAATCTGTATGCAGGTCAAGAAGCAGCAGTTAGAACTAAACATAGAACAACAGACTGGTTCCAAATCGGGAAAGGAGTATGTCAAGCTGTGTATTGTCACCCTGCTTATTTAACTTACATGCAGAGCACATCATGAGAAACACTGGGCTGAATGAAGCACAAGCTGCAATCAAGATTACCAGGAGAAATATCAGTAACGTCAGATACGCAGATGACACCACCCTTACGGCAGAAAGTGAAGAAGAACTAACGAACCTCTTGATGAAAGTGAAAGAGGAGAGTAAAAAAGTTGGCTTAGAGCTCAACATTCAGAAAACTAAGATCATGTCACCCGGTTCCATCACTTCATGGCAAATAGATGTGGAAACAGTGACAGACTTTATTTTTTTGGATTCCAAAATCACTGCAGATGCTGATTGCAGCCATGAAATTAAAAGACGCTTACTCCTTGGTAGGAAAGTTATGACCAACCTAGACAGCATATTAAAAAGCAGAGA
Organism: Moschus berezovskii; assembly: GCF_049115385.1. Lineage (NCBI taxonomy): Eukaryota > Metazoa > Chordata > Mammalia > Artiodactyla > Moschidae > Moschus > Moschus berezovskii. The sequence goes on along the minus strand of NC_142460.1, from coordinate 112,816,300 downwards.
CATTACTTTGCCAACAAAGGTCCACCTATCAAAGTAGTCATGTATGGATGTGAGAGTTGGACTATAAAGAAAACTGAGCACTGAAGAATTGATGCTTTTGAACTGTGGTGTTGGAGAAGACTCTTGAGAGTCCTTTGGACTGCAAGGAGATCCAACCAGTCAGTCCTAAAGGAAATCAGTCCTGAATATTCAATGGACAGACTGATGTTGAAGCTGAAACTTCAATACTTTGGCTACCTGATGCAAAGAACTGACTCACTGGAAAAGACCCTGATTCTGGGAAAGATTGAAGGGAGGAGGAGAAGGGGATGGCAGAGGATGAGATGGTTGGACGGCATCACTGACTCAATGGACATGAGTCTGATAAAGCTCCAGGAGTCGGTGAATGACAGGGAAGCCTGGCGTGATACAGTCCATGGGGTTGCAAAGAGCCTGACACAACTGAGCATCTGAACTAAACATCAACAATGCTAAATTTTATTGATGTGATATATGAGAATGGCACTTTATATCTGTGGTTTTCTCACAAAACTATATTACCCCTGTCTAACTGGAAGAAAAACATCAGACAAATCTCAACTGTGGGACATTCTACAAAAGACCTTAACTCAAACTCTCCAGATGAGCAGAACAGAGGAAATTATGAATAATTATCATAGTCAAGAGGGGTTAAGGATTCTTGATCACGAAGTGTAACATGGTATCATGGGTGGGATCCTGAAGCAGGAAAGGAACAGTAAGGGAAAACAGAATAAAGGTGAATAAAGCATGGATTTTAATTACCAAACTTTCTATATTATCTTCACAATAATTCTACAAAGTTAAAATTGGTCTAAAATTTATTTTTTTTAATTCTGTGACAGTCCAATAATTATAAATTTCAATGAATATACATCACAGATTTTCTTACTGGAAAGATGTCATTAGATGGGGGATACTCCTGGCTCAGTGCACCTAAGTCAGTGGATTTATTAGACCACAGAATTTACATCATGATGAGCCATGGTGGATCCTGCCCTCTTTCTCTCAGGCTCAGATTTAGTTTGAATTCTCTTTCAAACAATGTTCAGAGTATCTGTAACTGCCTCTAGTTTACAAAGTCTAGAAGACTAGACTACAAGACTTCTAGTCATCTAGAAGACTTGGAGGGAGACACAGGAAGCCTGGGCCTGAGGGAGAACTCAAAATTTTTCTCTCCTTCACTTGATTTTCCTTGGATGCACATTTCTTCATTACCCGAATGATAAAACACAGAAGGATGAAACTGGGTGTAAGACTCAAAAGAAAACAAAAAAAAGTTAAAAACCCTGCCTTGGAGCAGCCTATTCTGAGGGAATGAGTATTCAAGGCTCTTCTAAGTATGGACAAGCTCCTAAATTAGAATCCTACACTGCACGATGGAACCAATACTCCACCCGGAAATAAAATACTTTGTTTGGGTTTGGTATGGCCTGGTCTTGCCTTTACTTCGTCTAGAACTTCTTTGGGTCATTAAAGTAAAATCCAATTTGCTCACAGTCCTTGGTCCCAACCAAGCATCCCCTATAAAATGACCAATAGGACTTCCTGCAATACCTTAAGGCAGGAAGCATCAAGTTCTCCATTCTCTTTATGTCCAAATCTCTTCAAAGTACTGCCTGCCAACAAGGACATACTATATAGCACAGGAAACTCTGCTCAATACTATGTAACAATCTACATGGGGAAAGAATTTGAGAAAAATAGATATATGTATAGAATAGATATATGTATATGTATAACTGAATCTCTTTGCTGTCCACCTGAAACTATCACAACATTGTTAATCAACTATGCTCCAATATAAAATAAAAAGTTTTTAAAAAAGTAACTAGTGCCTAAGTGTACTTTTCTGCCTCCTCTGTGCCTACTTTCTCTTTTCCTTGTGTAACTTTTCTTCTGTTTGCCCTTAAAGTGCTGGTGTTTAGGAGATTCCTAAACATTGTCATCCTTTTTTAGTCCCTGGGAAATTTCATCCACTCACATCATTTCACCTGAAATGAAAACACTCCCTATTCCCAAACATATATTTTCTGCACAAATATCTCCCTAAAAGTATAGACGTATAAAGTTTCTTCTCTGTTAAATATTTCACTAGTTTATCCTAAATGCAACTTACAAGAGCACTTCAGTTCATATTATCCTTAAACTCCTCTTGTTTTAACTCACTTGGTGACATCAGAGTCTGCACAGAAACATGACTATTATTCTTTGGCCCTTTCTCATCCTCATGCTTAATCTGTCACCAAGTATCTTTCATTTGGCCTCCTAAATACACGTTATAGCATACCAGTCCTTTAACTCCATGGCCCAATGTCACAGTCTCTCAGAACCTGCCCTACTGCACACAGCTTCATAACCTCAGTCCAGCTACCATTCTTGTTTTGGTTACAGTATCCAATACTGCTAGTGCTGCTCTGAAATGCAAAGGTGATCGTGTTCTTCAGTTCAGTTCAGTTCAGTCGCTCAGTTGTGTCTGACCCTTTGCGACCCCATGAACCACAGCACGCCAGGCCTCCCTGTTCATCACCAACTCCTGGAGTTCACTCAAACTCATGTCCATCGAGTCGGTGATGCCATCCAGCCATCCCATTCTCTTTCATCCCCTTCTCCTCCTGCCCCCAATCCCTCCCAGCATCAGTCTTTTCCAGAGAGTCAACTCGTCGCATGAGGTGGCCAAAGTATTGCAGTTTCAGCTTTAGCAACAGTCCTTCCAATGAACACCCAGGATTGATCTCCTTTAGAATGGACTGGTTGGATCTCCATGCAGTCCAAGGGACTCTCAAGAGTCTTCTCCAGCACCACAGATCAAAAGCATCAATTCTTCGGTGATCAGCTTTCTTCACAGTCCAACTCTCACATCCATACATGACCACAGGAAAAACCATAGCCTTGACTAGACGAACTTTGGTTGGCAAAGTAATGTCTCTGTTTTTTAATATACTGTCCAGGTTGGTCATAACTTTCCTTCCAAGGAATAAGCGTCTTTTAATTTCATGGCTGCAATCAGCATCCACAGTGATTTTGGAGCCCAAAAAAATAAAGTCTGACACTGCTTCCACTGTTTCCCCATCTATTTCCCATGAAGTGATGGGACCAGATGCCATGATCTTTGTTTTCTGAATGTTGAGCTTCAGAGGCTTTTTAGTTCCTCTTCACTTTCTGCCATAAGGGTGGTATCATCTGCATATCTGAGGTTATTGATATTTCTCCCAGCAATCTTGATTCCAGCTTGTGCTTCTTCCTGCCCAGAGTTCCTCATGATGTACTCTGCATTCAGGGAATCCCTGAAGTCTTCAAGAAAAACCCTAATTTCATTAGGATGTATTACAAGACTCTCATCTCAATTTCTCATCTTACCACTCACCAACCTTACTTTGTACTTCATAGTCCAGAAACATTGGACTGCTTCTTGTTTCCCTTATAGACTCTGCTATCTCAAGCATCCATTCTTGCTTCTGCTGTCTTCACCTGGAATGATCTTCCAGTCCTAATTCTAACCTGCCCTTCTTATATGTTCCCCAAATACCCAGGCATCTCTCTCTTAACTAGATACATTACTTTACAGCTATACATTTCTGACTGACTGTGAAGATAGTACTCAGTATTAGATCAAAATGTTTATATTTATTCACCTTTACATGTCCATACCCAGCAGTGTATGCCACATACCATGCACTCAACGACTATGCAGAGGAAAAGAGGAAAGAAAAAATGGAAAGGAGGAAAGGAAGAGGAAGGAAAGAGAATCTAAAGAGGATTACTATCCAAAGAAAGAATCTATATTGGTGGACCTTTAGAATTGTAATGCTTGAGTAGGAAAATATTTGAAAAGATATTGGTAAATTATAGACCAGGTAAATGGTACCATTACTGAAAATTATGCTAATATTGGGTGTCCCCTTTTTCAAAGTCATTCTGAGAAAGATGCTTGGGGAATTCTTGCCTAACTACAGAGCTAAGTACCATTAACCCTCATTTTTTAGAAACGGATTAACTGGCATGTGAATTTTCCAGACCTTTTGATTGTTCTGCATCAGGTTATTTAATTGCTCATTAGAGAGTTTAAAGAGGAAGGAGACAAGTCAACCACATCTGTCACCTGTTAGTCCTTGTAGTAAAAATTTATTAGCTGGAATCAGAGACTAAAACATGAATTTTATTTTTATATTGTATCAAATCCTCATTATCACTGATAATGGAAAGTAGTCTCTATTCAGCCCACATTTTCCTAAAACTGAGTTTGGAAATTTCCATATAGTAATCACTCAGGATTTTTATGAATACATTTAATTAATTTAATGTACCTTAGGCATCCTAATTGTCCCTAATATAGGCAAATACATAAACTGCTGTGTTGATAACCAGTGACAGGTCTGAACATGTATTATACCCTCCAGTCAAGAGTCATGTCATTAAAACAATGGTAATCAACACAATAGTTCTAACAATTTAACTTAAATTGAACTTAAAGAGAATTTCTTTAAGTAATACTAACATAATACTGGGCTTCCCAGGTGGCACTAATGGTAAAGAACCCATCGGCCAATGCAGGAGACATAAGAGACGTGGGTTCAATCCTGGGTTGAGTAGATCCCCTGGAGGAGGAAATGGCAGTCTACTCCAGTATTATTGCCTAGAGAATCCCATGGACAGAGGAGCTTGGCAGGCTACAATCCACAGGGTCTCAAAGAGTCAGACACAACTGAAGTGACTTAACACATACACAACATAATATTATGTATATCTAATACATGGTATAAAAACCTGAACCCATAATTGTAAATTTTCTCTTCCTCCCTTCACAAATTACTGTAATGCTAGGTATATTTTTGGAGAAGGAAATGGCAACCCCCTTCAGTATTCTTGCCTGGAAAATCTGAGGGACAGAGGAGCAGGACTGTAGCCTGCTACTACAGTCCATGGGGTAGCAAAAGAGTTAGACACAACTTAGCAACTAAAGAACAGCAACAACAAAGTATTTCTAACTTACATTCCTTGACAATATTTATCTGGTCAGGTTGATAGACTTTTATTCTGTCTGGTGTTGCAATACTTTGAAATATTTATGACTCTCACCTATTAGGACAGTTCTAAGAAGGATTAAATTCTTCATTTTACTTCTAAGGTCCAAAGTACACAAAACATTTGAACAAACCTTGTTAGCTATCCAACTTAAAAGAGGCAATTAACTCTATTTAAATGACCTTACAAAATTAAACTATGCAATATGGCACATCTTAAAGACCAAGCTAAATTGCAAAGACTGTATCATCATTTTTCATATTACTAATTTCATAGTTCAACCAGTCCATTCTAAAGGAGATCAATCCTGGGTGTTCATTGGAAGGACTGATGCTAAAGCTGAAACTGCAATACTTTGGCCACCTCATGCAACAAGTTGACTCACTGGAAAAGACTCTGATGCTGGGAAGGATTGGGGGCGGGAGGAGAAGGGGACGACCGAGAATGAGATGGCTGGATGGCATCACCGATTCTGTGGACATGAGTTTGAGTGAACTCCGGGAGTTGGTGATGGACAGGGAGGCCTAGGGTGCTGTGATTCATGGGGTCGCAGAGAGTCGGATACGGATACGACTGAGCGACTGAACTGAACTGAATTTCATAGTTCTCCCTAACTTCTTTTTTTGTTGTTTCCTTTTTGTCAGAAGTTGCTTTTCAAACATTTCCATATTTAGAAGCAATCCAAGTTCCTATCAAAACTTCATATTTTAGATTGTTCCTATTTGTTCTATATTAGTGTTTTCTGCCTCATTTCTCATCTGCCTACAAGAAGGCTAATGAAAGCACTTTCTTTGGACCTTGACAAAGAAGGTCTTATGATCTTTTTTTCTCTTTTCATAGCTAACAAGTACTAAAATTATCATAAATTTCTCTACAAATGGTCAGTCTTTTGAAACTTTTTCTTGTTTGCTACTGATCCATAAAACATAAATACAGAAATTTGAACTCAGGAAAAATATATATATTTCTCTAACTAGGAATAATTTATTTTTTAAAAAAAAAAGCCTGTAAATAAGGTATGTGTGTATTTAGTCAAATTTGACTTTTTGTAACCCTATGGAGTCTTTTCCAGTGAGTCAACTCGTTGCATGAGGTGGCCAAAGTATTGCAGTTTCAGCTTTAGCATCAGTCCTTCCAGTGAACACCCAGGATTGATTTCCTTTAGAATGGACTGGTTGGGAGGCCTGGCGTGCTGTGATTCATGGGGTCGCGGAGAGTCGGACACGACTGAGCGACTGAACTGAACTGAACTGAACCCTATGGAATGTAGCCCATGGGGTTTCTCTGTCCATGGGATTCTCCAAGGAAGAATACTGGAGTGGGTTGCAATTTCCTCCTCCAGGGGATCTTCCTGATCCAGGGATCAAACCCTCCTCTCCTGCATTGGCGGGGGATTCTTTACCACTGAGCTACACAGTCTCAAAGAAAACACATCAATTTACAATATACACAAAGTTCAATGGCTTTTCATATTAAATGTCATCACTAACATTTTATTAACATGGCCTGAGTAGTATGCCACTTGTATAGCAGCTTAAAGTCTTTCTGAGAAAATGGTGAGTGAAAAAGATCAGAATCTATTTGATAGTCAAATATGATACATATCTACTCTTTTTAAATATTTTGGAGCTGTGGGAGGTGAAACTTTATCACTACTGCTAAAAAGCAAAATTCAACTGAGTAAATTTCAAAGATCTTACTCGCTTTATTCAATGATTCATGAATCAGGCAGCATGCGATCTAGGATGTAGAAAGGAACTCTGAGGAACTACAAAATGAAAGACTTTTATAGGCAAAGGGAATGGGAACAAGGAAGTTATAATAGGGAAAAAAAAACAGTTGATTATTTCAAGGTTATCTTCCTTCAGGGGATGGCAGAAGTTTAGTAGGCAGATTTCCTAACTGGTGCTGATCAGGTGATTCCTGATTAATTGGTTTAAGACTCCATTTCTTAAGTACCAGTTTGGTGACATGGGGCTTAGCATAAGTGACTCTGTTTTGGGTCTGTTGTTGTCTTGGACGGAGGTTCGTGACATTGTACAGGAGACAGGGACCAAGACCATCCCCATGGAAAAGAAATGCAAAAGAGCGAAATGGCTGTCTGAGGAGGCCTTACAAATAGCTGTGAAAAGAAGAGAGGCGAAAAGCAAAGGAGAAAAGGAAAGATATAAGCATCTGAATGCAGAGTTCCAAAGAATAGCAAGGAGAGATAAGAAAGACTTCCTCAGTGATCAATGCAAAGAAATAGAGGAAAACAACAGAATAGGAAAAACAAGAGACCTCTTCAAGAAAATTAGAGATTCCAAGGGAACATTTCATGCAAAGATGGGCTCGATAAAGGACAGAAATGGTATGGACCTAACAGAAGCAGAAGATATTAAGAAGAGGTGGCAGGAATACACAGAAGAACTGTACAAAAAAGATCTTCACGACCAAGATAGTCACGATAATGTGATCACTGACCTAGAGCCAGACATCTTGGAATGTGAAGTCAAGTGGGCCTTAGAAAGCATCACTACTAACAAAGCTAGTGGAGGTGATGGAATTCCAGTTGAGCTATTTCAAGTCTTGAAAGATGATGCTTTGAAAGTGCTGCACTCAATATGCCAGCAGATTTGGAAAACTCAGCAGTGGCCACAGGACTGGAAAAGGTCAGTCTTCATTCCAATCCCAAAGAAAGGCAATGCCAAAGAATGCTCACACTACCGCACAATTGCACTCATCTCACACGCTAGTAAAGTCATGCTCAAAATTCTCCAAGCCAAGCTTCAGCAGTATGTGAACCGTGAACTCCCAGATGTTCAAGCAGGTTTTAGAAAAGGCAGAGGCACCAGAGATCAAATTGCCAACATCTGCTGAATCATGGAGAAAGCAAGAGAGTTCCAGAAAAACATCTATTTCTGCTTCATTGACTATGCCAAAGCCTTTGGCTGTGTGGATCACAATAAACTGTGGAACATTCTGAAAGAAATGGGAATACCAGACCACCTGCCCTGCTTCTTGAGAAACCTGTATGCAGGTCAGGAAGCAACAGTCAGAACTGGACATGGAACAACAGACTGGTTCCAAATAGGAAAAGGAGTACATCAAGGTTGTATATTGTCACCCTGCTTATTTAACTTATATGCAGAGTACATCATGAGGAACACTGGGCTGGAAGAAGCACAAGCTAGAATCAAGATTGCCGGGAGAAATATTAATAACCTCAGATATGCAGATGACACCACCCTTAAGGCAGAAAGTGAAGAGGAACTCAAAAGCCTCTTGATGAAAGTGAAAGAGGAGAGTGAAAAGGTTGGCTTGAAGCTCAACATTCAGAAAACAAAGATCATGGCATCTGGTCCCATCACTTCATGGGAAATAGATGGAAAAACAGCGGAAACTGTGTCAGACTTTGTTTTTTTGGGCTCCAAAATCACTGCAGATGCTGATTGCAGCCATGAAATTAAAAGACGATTACTCCTTGGGAGGAAAGTTATGACCAACCTTGATAGTATATTAAAAAGCAGAGACATTACTTTGCCAACCAAGGTCCGTCTAGTCAAGGCAATGGTTTTTCCCGTGGTCATGTATGGATGTGAGAATTGGACTGTGAAGAAGGCTGATCGCCGAAGAATCGATGCTTTTGAAATGTGGTGTTGGAGAAGACTCTTGAGAGTCCCTTATACTGCAAGGAGATCCAACCAGTCCATTCTAAAGGAGATCAATCCTGGATGTTCATTGGAGGGACTGATGCTAAAGCTGAAACTGCAATACTTTGGCCACCTCATGCGACGAGTTGACTCACTGGAAAAGACTCTGATGCTGGGAAAGGTTGGGGGCGGGAGGAGAAGGGGACGACGGAGAATGAGATGGCTGGATGGCATCACCGACTCTGTGGACATGAGTTTGAGTGTACTCCGGGAGTTGGTGATGGACAGGGAGGCCTGGCGTGCTGTGATTCATGGGGTCGCGGAGAGTCGGACATGACTGAGCGACTGAACTGAACTGAACTGATCCAAGGGGTTTTGCAAGTCAGTCAACAGAATAGCAATATATCAGACACCTTAAGGTTCAGAAAACCTTGGCTTCATTAACATAGGCCAAAGTTTTCCCATTTAATAAAAGAATAGTGAAATTCTGAAATGTTTATTCAAGACAGAAAATTTCCATTTGGAGACTAACTGCTGGATCATGATTTTGATGCTTTATTCTGACTTTATTTCATCTTGAAACTTTTAATGATGTATAATAAACAAAAAAAAAAGTGCACAGATTGCAGTTTTATAATTCAAAACCTACTAACAAATTAAAAATACCTGGATACCCCTAGTCAACTTATTGAATAGAACACTGGCAACCCCTTAAATGCCCCTTTCATGTCCGTCTGCTTATTATGATGACTTCCACCACTACAGATTTGTTTTGTTACTGTTTGAAATTTATATAAATGGTATCATATACTACACTTGATCTTAGCCAAAAGGCCAAGAAGTGATAAAGTGTATTATATAATATGCATTCATTTAGTTCTGAATTCTTTCATTCAGCACTATTGTTGTGTGTTTGAGATGCATCCATGTTGTTACATGCAGCTGTGTTTCATTCACTTTAATTGCTACATTAGTATTTCACTATATTTATATACAATAGTCATTGATTCTACTGTTCAGGACATTTGATATATTTCTAATTTAGAGCAGTTATAGATAGGGCTGCTATGAACATTCATCTGTATATATTTTGAAGTATTCATTTCAATGTGTCATATACCTAACAGCAACAATGCTGAGTCACAGGGCATACCTATATTCTGCTTTAGAGATATTAGGAAACAGGTTTTCAAAGTATTTTATTTCAATTTACACTATCAACAGTGCCTAAGTGTTCCAGTTGTTCCACACCCTCAACAACACTTGGCATTGTCTATCTTTTTCATTTTAGCTCAGCTGATTGTCAGGCTCTTATCTAAAGCCTCCATGGGAATGGTAAAGTGAAAAAAATATATTATTACTACTCAAATATTTGGTACTACAAGAAATAAAATGAATATAGAAATTGACATTTAATAATTTTTCAACCATAACAGTAATCTTGCAAAATTTCTTTCCTGTGATCCTAACAGATGCATTTGTATTCAATAAAGGATTTGCAAATAAATTGTCTTTATAGCAAATGTACACATATTATGCCACGTAACCCAACACTCTGTATGAGTTTAGAAAAGGTATAAAAATGAAGCTGAAGAAAACCAAAACACCACAAATAGATTTCCTTCAAATATCTTTCCAAATCATATATTTAAGAGAGTCTAAAAATGTTTATACATTCATTCAACTTGACTGTTAGGAACCATGCTAGATACCAGAAATACAAAATCAAATAAGTGATGATCCCTACTTTTAAGCCACTTAAGCTTCCCTGACAGCTCAGACAGTAAAGAATCCGCCCACAGTGAGGGAGAGTTGGGTTCAATCCCTGGATCAGGAAGTCCCTTGGAGAAGGGAATGGTTACCCACTCCAGTATTCTTGCCTAGAAAATTTCATGGACAGAGGAGACTGGCAGGCTACAGTCCATAGCGTTACAACAAGTCAGATACACTGAGAGATTAACACCTTCACTTTCAAGACTAGTGGCAAATATGTGCAAGTAACTTAACAGTGAGGATTGAGAGTAACACATGTAGTGATAGAGACAAGTGCATAGAGAGATTTCTGTAGGAGGGGGAGAAATCTTCCCAAGAAAAAAGCTTCAGTGTGGGTGAAAATCATGCAAATCCACAGAGGAAAAGTTAGAGTTATCTATCACATACATTTCTGAAAAGGTCTTCCAGGTATAGGAGTAGAATGTACCATATCACCAATCTGATACTTAAGCTCCCTTTACTGTGTCTTTCAAAGACTGGAAATGCCAAGTCTCTTTGCAACCCCATGGACTGTAGCCTGCCAGGCTCCTCAGTCCATGGAAATCTCCAGGCCAGAATACTGGAGTGGGTATTCCTTTATCCAGGGGATCTTCCCAACCCAGGGATCAAACCCAGGTCTCCCGCAACGCAGGCAGATATTTTATCTGCCGAGCCACCAGGGAAGCCCAAAAATACTGGAGTGGGTAGCCTAACCCTTCTCCAGGAGACCTTCCTGACCCAGGAATTGAACTAGGTCTCCTGCATTGCAGGTGGATTCTTTACCAGCTGAGCTACCAGGGAAGCCCTGGAAAAGCCAAGAGTCAAATCCAAAGTCCTTTTTTTTACAGTGCACCAATGACCTTTTAAGCTTTTGCCCCTGTGTACTTTGAGGTATTAGGAGACAATCTAAATACTTTTTCTGTAACTTTGCATCCTCTTTTTGCAAAATAAAGGAAAAAATGCCCCCAATTTCCAAATGTACTGAAAGGAATAATGCATAATAAACATAAAAGAATGTTCTCCTAAGCAAAGATAATAACAACAAGAAAAAAAAAAAGACAAAAATGCTCTAGATAATATATTCTGAGACAATGGCTTCAGTGTGCCCTGCTTTCTCTTTTCAGGACATCTCTGGCACTTATGAGAGGAGGAAATAACTGAGTGGGGGGAAAAAATCACTATCTAACAAAAGCATAATGTCCTCTCCAGGAAGAGGAAAATGGTTCCAAGTCATTAAAGACACAATAGTCATTCCATAAAAGCACAAGAATTTGATTGAAAAGATTACTTCATTCACATGTTTCCTGCAATTATTAATATAATGTTTTTTTTTAATAAAGATGTCAAATTACCTTTACAATAGTTCCCAAAATGTAAACTAAAGCTACAGTTCTAGCCAAAAGAGCTGTATTGAATTTTTCCAGGTATATTAACTTTCTATAGATGTGACAAGGTCAGAGTTTTTGTTCTGAAAGGAAGAATAGACACAAGGGATTTTCATGTTCCCTTCTATTTACTGACATTGAAATTATTTGATGAGGAGATGGTTATTGGAAGACACACATACATAGCACAATTCATGTTTAGGGAGATGGATTTTTTGCAATTGCAAAAGTCAATGGCATTTCACAAATGCTCTCAGCACTCTTTATTGACTTTCTGGATAGATATTTCTACTAATGAAATGAGTCAGAGTTTCATGAAGCATTGATGACACAGACACATACCAACTTATTTCAAGCATCCTCAATGTTATGATACTTTTAGAATTGGTTTCTGGGTTCAATTCCTGGGTCAGAAAGATTCCCTGGAGAAGGGCATAGCAACCCACTCCAGTATTTTTGCCTGGAGAATCCGATGGACAGAGGAGCCTGGCAGGTTACAGTCCAAAGGGTCGCAAAGAAACAACTGAAATGACTTAGCATGCACCTTTTAAAATTATCTTGCTTTGCATATTCATGAATTTTTTTTCTAAACTAAGTATACTTAAACAATTTGAGCAACAGGTGAGAAATCACTAACTTTGCGAGTTTTGAAAAATCAGGATTTAATTGTGAATTGAATGTACAGATAAATAAAGGATAAATAATAACTGAATCATGACTAGTTCAAAAGTAAGTTGGTTAAAGGCAAAAAGCTTTTCCCTTTATCTCACACATAATTGCAAACACAGATCTTGCACTATTGTAAAAATATTATCTTTTCCACAATTTGAGTAGGAAAATGCAAATTTTAATTAAAGGAAACATGTAAAAAACTAAGTTACCCCATTGACTTGTGAATATTTTCTTCTTAAGACACAGAACACTTAATATTATAGAATGAGACATGATTTTTCCAATTAACAAAATGTGTAAAATAATCTCTCTTCCTTTTATCATAATTTTATAATATTTTTAGGATCACTATGTCTAGTTAATACTTATTCTGTCCAAACATTCAGTATCATCTACATGGTCATGAACAAATATCAATTAAAATCTTAATAGAATCAGGAAATACTTAAAGTATGGTTTGTGGAAGATCATTTCACAACCATTATATCCATACATCAAAAATAAAAAACAGTAAGAAAGTTGTCGGGCATACACTGAAATTTTATTCTATTGCTTACCCTGTTGAAGTAAATTCTACTCACATGAACTGACAAAACAAATTTATACCTTATAAATGTTTCTATGTGTACTTCTTTTGTAGTCTTTTCATTGCCAAATAGAATTCAGGGGCAATTGGAAATAAAGGCATATAAAGAAACTCAAGACTATTGATTCATGAAAAAATATTTTAAAAGAATTGTGGAAGGAGAACTAAGACGAAAAATATTATATAAAGTCTTGACTGGGTGAAAAAGAATGATTCAAACCTTAATGCTAAATTCCTAGCAATTCAGGTCAAAGACAGCACAACGTCATCAAACAGACATTGAAATCGTTGGGGAAGTTCCCAGATTTTGGAGGAATATGTTGTAAGAATTTCTTTTACAAGGATTTTTGAACAAGGTAATGAATGAAGACCTCAGCAGTAATGTGGGTATTTTTTTAATGCCACAGAAACTTCCTATCATATCTGACCACCATGAGAGCCGAACATACAATACTTCAGTAGAATTCAGTAATAAAAATTATTTAAAAAGAACCAGAGGACTATAGCTAAGATATGCTACTTTTTGGTCCTCAAGCTCGTGTCAACATAAAGAATAAGATGAAACCTTTTAAAATTATGAGTATTTTTTAATCATTTTCACTGGAAATAATTTTACACAACATGCAATAGTAATAATGTTATGACACTGACATAATCAACATGAAAGTAAAAACGATTCATGCTGGAGGCATGATATATTCATTCTCTGTAATAATATAACCTCTAGAGAAGCATAATATATCCAGATGAAGGAACATAGGACCAGAGAGAAAGACACACAACCAGAGAAGCAAACATACCCCAGACTAAGAAACATGCATGAATACTGCCTCTGTTTAATATTCTCTCTTTCAACTAGCATATTGAGAAGCATTTCACAGAAACATGTTTGCTAGAGAGAGAGTATCTTCAAGAGTCCAGTCTCTAGCCTACAACTATGGTCAAATGGCCTGGTTTCAGGGCCCTAACATACCACTTCCTGCCCAAAAGCCATAGACTCCTTACTTAACCTTGTCAGCATTCTTTTTCTGTCTAAAGTAAGGTTGATGACAATGCTGTTCACCTATTAGGACAAGGTAGCCATGGAAAGATCAACCATGTAAGTCATCTAACAATACCAGACATGGGGTAAGCATTTTCCCAATATTAGAGACATTTGATGTTCTTCATTGATAGAAACTAATGTGTTCAAGATATCAAGCATGTACATGAGGCAGTATTTTACTTCAAAAGTTAAAAGCCTGCCTTCTGTTTTTGGCTTCAAAGCAAGTTATCCAAATGCATTATTCCTTATTGGCAGGCTGTTTCACAAAACACATTGAACCCAGGAAAAGAAGAAGAATTTATTTCTGGAATCCAATTTGTAATCACAGACTTCTCAGCTGGGCCACACTTTTCATAGGATTAGATTTATTTGTGATCATTAGCTGAAGCACTCACTTCATAGTAAAAAACTAATTTACAAAGATTTGCATCCTCTAAAATCGTATTAGGCCCAAATGATTCTCTCTGAAAGACTCCAGTAGTGTTTTCTATGTGTTTTATAAAGCTCTCCAAACTCTCTCATATCTAGAACAGAACCCCAGTAGTCTCCTTGCTTTAAAGCAAAAACATACACATGCACACAACAAGTGAACAGACAAATAAATTATTAACCTTTCTTTTGATGTGGAATTTGAGGTTTTGCTTATTTTCCTGGTTATAATGTAAAAGTCAGGACTCCCATTCATAGATTGAAGACTTCAGAGTCCTGTAGGAACTTCATTAGAAATTCTACTCAATAGGAACACTTCTGTGATTCCACTTGACATGCCATAATGAATTTTTAAATATATTGGCTTCTTTTTGCTTTACTTCCTCTCTTTGTATGGTTTAATTACAGAACTTTGCAACCTGGTTACTCCTCGCTTAAGCTTGAGTCTAGAGAGAGAAGTGGAAGGGAATTGTCTGATATGAACGTCACTGAACAAACCTTCTTCAGGTATTAATTAATTCACCTTTTCAGTGATTCATTCTAACAAATCTTTATTGAATACTTTCTATGTAATGCTTCTGTTGCCAAAAGGAGAAAAAATGATGAGAGATTATTTCTCAGAGGAAAAGAAAAACCACAAAAGCTACTGCTTACTGAAGAGGTATTATGAGTCAAAATACCTAAAGGGTACAGATATTTTTACTATTTTATTGATTAAAATTGAGTTCACCACAATCAAGTGACTTACACCAAGTCACCAGGCTGAGGCGGGTACAGTCAAGTGTCACCTCACAGCAGTCCAACTTCAACACCTATGCTCTGCACAACTTCTCATGCATTTATAAAAGAAAGGAAGTCAGAGCATAAATGCACAATAAAATGGAGAATGACCAGAAATTCCTAACAGCTCAAATTCATATTCAGTAAACAAAGACATGATTTAGAGGGAAAAAAATCAGACTAGCATATGTTTCATTCTTAAAGAAGCTCTTTCTCATTCATCTGAAACTATACCAAATTTTTAAATACCATTTTCAAAATCTTCCCACAACCTCAGTCTACTTTTATTCCTCTCCCATTCTTATCAAAGAGCATATAATTTCTTCTTAGTCTGGATTAAATTTACCAACAAATTTATATTCTGATCAATAAGAATAGTGCTGGGGATTTCACAGTTTAAGGACAAAAAAATGGGCCAAAACAAGACCATGATTCTGTTTGTTCATGTGCCTTTAGTCTGTGGTCATAAAAAAATGTACCTTAAGGTCCAAGCGGCAAGAAATTAGGTTTCTAGAGCTCATATTCTCAGCGTACATTTTCCTGCTCTAAGTTTGCAGTATGCCTTTACATGCATTTGAATTTTTCATCTCCATTTAAAAGCAAGTGATTTAGCATATCTGCCTTTTTGAGGGTTTATATTTTAATTAAAACATTCTCATCTAGTTGTCTCTTGGCTGCTTTTGAAATCAAATCCACTGAATGAGAATAACAAAGTGAGCTGTTTGAGAAGGCACTAGCCTCCCACCTCAATGCTTGACTCCTCAGGGCGCAGGGCCAGCAGTGCTGCCCTTGAACTCCAGGAGAAGGCCACATGTGTTTGTCCCTGGGTTCTTTGTCTGCCTGGTTCCACAGTGGCTCACTAAATCGTGTATATTTTAAAAGTCTGTACGTTTTAGCAATGATGATTCTTCATCTTTCAGCAATGTGAAAGCAACCTAAGTAGGAGCCCTGAAATGAAGCATTGTTAAAGAAAAATGAGACAGCTTAGAAAAAAAGGGGCACGGTTAAACCAAACATTCTCTAAAACCACGCACAATTTAAAATGTAAATACTGGCACTTATAGATATTTGTCTATTCCGTATGTATTCTACAATTGAAATATATTTCCCTAACTGTATACCTTGAGTTGGCATTAAAGTTCCCCCTCGCTGGTTATTAAGTAATGCTGTACCTGGGAAGTTTAGCTTTCTTTACCCATTTATCTGTTTATTTTTCAAGTGCAACATTGCCATCTACAGGATATGAAATGACAAAATTCAGCCACTCCTTTAAAGGCATGTTTGTAATCAAAACAAGAAATCACTGAGGTTGAAAATGTATGTGCCCAAAATCAGTCCTATTTGATTATCCTGCCAGGCACTGCTATTTTGCAAATTATCTCATAATCTCACAGCTCACCGAAAAAAAAAAAGAATGCATTAAGTCGACTTTGCAGTTTCTTTATCTTTGGACACTGCATTAGAGGTTTGCTCAAAGGCTCTACCATGATAAATGTTAGGGAGCAAGAAAAGCTAATATCAGTATGCGAGTTGGTAACATTAAGGATCCAAGTTTGCACCTAATATGAAATGCTCTTGAAGCTAGCTGGATGTCTGCTGCCTAAACTTCCTCACAGAATTCAAATAACAAATATAGCGGACAGTCTTTCTTTCAGATTTCAAATTACAAACTGAGCAAGCAAACTTTCTCCTAGTACAAGGAGACTACTAACAGGAAGGGTACATAACGAGTCTAATAATCTAGTCAGACTTCCTAACACTTAGAGGACATGACTAAGGGGAAACTCTTAGCCTATTTCACAAATGAAAAAACAGGCATAGGAGGTGGTGACATTGAAAATCTTAGTTCATTTTCAGGCAGTCTTATTTTCCCCCCCCAAAAAAATGAGACAAAGGGAGAAACAACATAACTCATTTTTTCCATTTTGACACATAGACTAAAACATGAGGTAGAAAATATATTGAATATACAAATGGTATTGAGAAGCTATTCTTGACCGCTCAGTGTAACCTCAGTTCAGTTGAAATTGGAATTACAATATTTATTAGAAAAAGCTTGAATGTTTCAGGAAAAGCTATTACAATTACCTAGTACATTTCTAATATCCTTTCCTGGAGATATTTAATATTAGGATGTATAATTTGTGCTTGCTTTGGCAGCACCTATATTAGGGTGTACAATTGGCTCATTCTAATTTCTTAAATTGTAGCTCATCTAGAAACTAGGAGATGGACATGATAACATCCATACTACCTTCTTATGATTTTTTAAAAAGTCAACTCCCAGAATAAAGGATTAGAAAAAGGTAAAGCCATCTCAATATAAAAAATCATATTAAAGTATATAAAATTAAGTCTATTTCATTGTCACAGTACTAGCTAGAAAGCAGTCTAGGACAAAATAGAGATGCTTTGGTGCCAGAGAAAAAGCCTTATTAAAATGATAAAACAATTTGAAAAACTCAGCATCAGGGTTTCATTTCAAATGTTTACTTTACAGCTTTTCATCACACATGCAGCATATCCTCTGTGTACAAGAACTAAGTTTAAATCAAAAGATCACAAGAAAAAAATTCTAGCCACAAAATAAATTCTTTTATCTCTAATCCATCAACATACAGTCACCAAACAAGGAACAAAACGCTTATATGGACTAAAGTAGCTTCTGATCCAAAGATAATTATGGGGGCCAATCTTTGGTGGAAGTCAGCAGAGCAACTCCCTTGGAAAAGCAGTTTCTATATCATCCATGACTGGCAATATACAGAGGACGCCTCCTTCCTAGAAACTACTTTCTTCAGCATTCCCAATGACCCCAACACTGCCAAATCCAATGGAAAGTTCTTAGACCTTGTGCTTGCTCAGTCGTGTCTGACTTTTAGAGACCCTACGGACTATAGTCCACCAGGCTCCTCTGTCTATGAGATTCTCCAGGCAAGAATACTGGAGCAGGTTGCCATTTCCTACTCCAGAGGATCTTCCCCACCCAGGATCAAACCCATGTCTCCTGCATCTCCTGTGCCGGCTGGTAGATACTTTATCACTGAGCCTCCTGGGAGGCCACCTCATCTTATTTGATACCAGAGAATCTGACATGACTTTTTTCTTCCTTCCTGACACATTGCTCCACTTGGCTTCCCAAGCATAGCATATTTTCTTGTTCTTCCTTCCAAGACCTTGGTCACTTCTCTGCCTCTTTTGCTGCATCCTCTTCCACCTCTTAATCTCTCAAGACTGGTTTGCTCTCAGGAATCAGTCCTTAAGCCTTTTCTCTGCCCTACCTAACTACATTTCTAGGTTATTCCACATGCTTTAAACATCATCTTTACGCTGATAGCTCCCACATGTGACCTGGCCCAAATTTTACCTTAACTTCAGATACCTCTGTCCAAAAGTTACTCAACATCTCCATTTTAACATCTAATGGTGCGCTAATGCTTGATATGTTTAGAAGAGGACTTTTTATTCTCCTGCACCCTCATGCCTGCTTCTTTTTAAATTAACTAACACAAAAAGACTTTCCACCCCCTTACTGCCAGTTATTACTGAAGAGAAGACCTTGAGAGTACCTTGGGCTGCAAGCAGGTCAAACCAGTCAATCCTAAAGGAAATCAGTCCTGAATATTCATTGGATGGACTGATGCTGAAGCTCCAATACTTTGGACACCTGATGCTAAGAGCTGACTCACTGGAAAAGACCCTGATGCTGGGAAAGACGAAGCAAAAGGAGAAGGGGATGGCAGAGAATGAGATGGTTAGATAGCATCACCACAATGGACATGAATTTGAGCAAATTCCAGAAGAGTGAAGGACAGAGGAGCCTGGGGTGCTACAGTCCATGGGGCTGCAAAGAGTTGGACATGACTTAGCAACTCAACGACAACAACACAAAGAGAATGTTAGTGAAGGATTGAGAATATGGTTAGGGAAATTATCACAGTAGTAGAAAATACAATCAGAATTTCCTTAGTAAGGCTCATATGAAGGAGGTGATGAAAAAGAGGACTCAACATCCACATTTTTATCCTCTTCACGTAGCACTGAAACAGCAACCACACTTAATGGAGGCTTACTTAATTTAGAGTTTATTTAGATAAGTCTTCATTCCACAAAGACCCCTGTATTCTACTTTCCCCTCTTCAGACTGCTAGCCCAGTGAGAAAAGTTCTCTGATATTGCTAACAGTGTCCAGTGTTATACGAGATTGATTTCCTAACCCCTACTGACTCTAAGAAAGGAAGGCAGAAACAAATTGCTGGGAAACTGATTTAGAACCTCTGCGAAGCTCGAGAAAGTGGCTGTCTGCCCATGGCTACTTGGGAGGAGTATGTTCAATATGAGTGATCCAACTGATGTTTAAAAGGGTTTAAAGATGACAAGAAACACCAATTCATATCTTATTTACTATTCTGAAAAAAGGTTTTTAAAAATCAAAAATTCACTTTGTCCATCTCAATCTTTTGGTCTATACCAGCTGCAAAACATGTCTTGTAGAATGTAATACCACAAAATTGCTCTGTGTAGAAAGGGTGTTCTTTGAGGTCAGATGCCTGAGAAAATCTGTGAATTTCATGACCTCTTGGAGAAATGCAGAGCACAGAGGAATGTTATATTTACTGAGACTTAAGTAAAGAAGTCTGTTGAGTTTTGTTCCTTCAAAAGTTGATTTGACCACAGTCTGATGCATTTGGGCTTCCCTGATAGCTCAGTTAGTAAAGAATCCACCTGCAATGCAGGAGATCCTGGTTCAATTCCTGTGTCAGGAAGATCTGCTGGAAAATGGATAGGGTACCCACTCCAGTATACCTGGGCTTCTCTTGTGCCTCAGCTGGTAAAAAAAAAAATCTGCCTGCAATGCAGAAGACCTGGGTTTGATTCCTGGGTTGGGAAGATTCCCTCGAGAAGGGAAAGGCTACCCACTCCAGTATTCTGGCCTGGAGAATTTCATGGACTGTATAGCCTATGGGGTCACAAAGAGTTGGACAGTTTGAACAATTTCACTCTGCTCAGGGCACTGGCAGAGCAGGAGTACAAAAGAGAGAAAACTTAAGAATTTGATTTTTTATATATTTTAGAAGCATCAGATTAGTCAACACAGAGGGAGAAAGGCAAAAGGTTTTAGAAACATTTACCTATTTATTTATATAGAGACACATTTACACACATGTATTCAGAGAGGTAGATAGATGATTGATAGATGAATGGATGATGGATAGACCAAAACAAAGATAGATGATACATAGGCAGATAGATAGACAGGGAATATGGGAGGACTACCATCCTATTTTCAATGTCTGAGAATGTTATGGACTTTATGGGCCCTTTACAGGATGACACTTACCAACCCAATCCCCTGTGGTCCACCATTTATTTACCTCTCTTACTCTTCTCCTCCATCAAAATAAAACTGTCTCAACTCTCAAATAAAGTTTCTGCAATCATTCATTTCTACAACCCTCCTAGAGAGAAGGAAATTATATCTATATAAACTATAGACATAAGGAATATATGTATGCATATGTGTATGCATACCATAAGTTGCACACACTCTTTGTCCAGAAATGTGTATAAATCTTATAACCTACTTACACGTTCCATAGAGAAGTACTTCTTTAAATAAATATAAATATAAAAACTGAATACTATTGATATAAAATTATATCATTCAAGACTCAGTTTAAAAACACAAAACCCCTTTTGGGATCATATCCCCTCTGAATGAAACATAGAAATTCAGTGCCTACAAACTGTTGAAAGGAGCAGAGAAGTCAAGGGGCCACCACTGGACCACTAGCTCCAAGGTCACACAGCTCTGGTTAGAAACCAGGGATGAGAAAACTGGTGCTGGTGCTGCCTCTACATCAATGATGATGGTAACTCCCCACTGGCCACAGACTGGAGTCTGGCCACAGTAAATATACCCATCTGACTTGCTGCAGCCACCACAGCAGCAAAAAGATGGCTTCTGCCTACTTGCTGTCTCCTAAAGTTCACATGATCTGAGCCACAGTCAGCTCCTGGTCTTGTTTTTGCTCACTGTATAGAGCTTCTCCATCTTTGGCTGCAAAGACTATAATCAGTCTGATTTCGGTGTTGACCATCTGGTGATGTCCATGTGTAGAGTCTTCTCTTGTGTTGTTGGAAGAGGGTGTTTGCTATGACCAGTGCGTTCCCTTGGCAAAACTCTATTAGCCTTTGCCCTGCTTCATTCCGTGCTCCAAGGCCAAATTTGCCTGTTACTCCAGGTGTTTCTTGACTTCCTACTTTTGCATTCCAGTCCCCTATAATGAAAAGAACATCTTTTTTGGGTGTTAGTTCTAAAAGGTCTTGTAGGTCTTCATAGAACCGTTCAACTTCGGCTTCTTCAGCATTACTGGTTGGGGCATAGACTTGAATTACTATAATGTTGAATGGTTTGCCTTGGAAACGAACAGAAATCATTCTGTCATTTTTAAGATTGCATCCAAGTACTGCATTTTGGACTCTTTGGATGTGAGAGTTGGACTGTGAAGAAAGCTGATCGCCGAAGAATTGATGCTTTTGAACTGTGGTGCTGGAGAAGACTCTTGAGAGCCCCTTGGACTGCAAGGAGATCCAACCAGTCCATTCTAAAGAAGATCAATCCTGGGTGTTCATTGGAAGGACTGATGCTAAAGCTGAAACTCCAATACTTTGGCCACCTCATGGGAAGAGTTGACTCACTGGAAAAGAGTCTGATGCTAGGAAGGATTGGGGGTGGGAGGAGACAGGGAAGACAGAGAATGAGATGGCTGGATGGCATCACCGACTTGATGGACATGAGTTTGAGTGAACTCCGGGAGTTGGTGATGGACAGGGAGGCCTGGCGTGCTGTGATTCATGGGGTCACAAAGAGTCGGACACGACTGAGCGACTGAACTGAACTGAACTGAACTGAAAGTTCACATGAGTTCATCTTAATGGTAAAGTCTAAATCATACCCAGAACTCTAATAGGAAAGGAACTTAGAAGAGATAGTGTTTAGCTTCAGTTCAGTTCAGTCGCTCAGTAGTGTCTGACTGCTTGCGACCCCATGAATCACAGCACTCCAGGCCTCCCTGTCCATCACCAACTCCCGGAGTTTGCTCAAACTCATGTCCATTGAGTCAGTGATGCCATTCAGCCATCTCATCCTCTGTTGTCCCCTTCTCCTCATGCCCCCAATCCCTCCCAGCATCAGGGTCTTTTCCAATGAGTCAACTCTTCGCATGAAGTGGCCGAAGTATTGGAGTTTCAGCTTCAGCGTCAGTCCTCCCAATGAACACCCAGGACTGATCTCCTTTAGGATGGACTGGTTAGATCTCCTTGCAGTCCAAGGGACTCGCAAGAGTCTTCTCCAGCACCATAGTTCAAAAGTATTAATTCTTCGGTGCTCAGTTTTCTTCACAGTCCAACTCTCACATCCACACATGACCACTGGAAAAACCATAGCCTTGACTAGACAGACCTTTGTTGGCAAAGTAATATCTCTGCTTTTAATATGCTATCTAGGTTGGTCTCCTTCCAAGGAGTAAGCGTCTTTTCATTTCCTGGCTGCAATCACCATCTACCGTGATTTTGGAGCCCAAAAAAATAAAGTCTGACACTGTTTCCCCATCTATGTTCCATGAAGTGATGGGTTTACCAGCCCCTGAAATACAGAAAGTGAAAAGAAAGTGACTTCACTCAGTCGTGTCCGACTCTTTGCAACCCCATGGACTATAGCCTACCAGGCTCCTCTGTTCATGGGATTTTTCAGGCAAGAGTACTGGAGTGGGTTGCCACTTCCTTCTCCAGGGGATCTTCCTGACGCAGGGATTGAACCCAGGTCTCCTGTATTGCAGGAAGATGCTTTACCATCTGAGCCACCAGAGAAGCCCGGTAATAAAGAAGACAATGCAAATAGATGCTGATACAGAAGACAGTGCAAATAGATGCTAAGTACTGATAGACAAATGCAAAACTGAAGTCCTTCCAAATTACTTTGGAGTAGACCAATTGCTGACAATATTTTAAAAACACTTGGGAGGCAAAACCATGGAAACAACAAAAATCAGTAGTTATGGCGGGCAGGGATGAGGGAAAAAGAATAGGCAAAGTATAGAGGAGTTTTAGGGCAGTGAAAATGCTCTGTATAGTGTTAAAAAGGAAAGTCAAACCTAGACAGCATATTAAAAAGCAGAGACATCACTTTACCAACAAAGGTATGTATAGTCAAAGCTACTGTTTTTCCAATACTTAAGTACAGACGTGAAAGTTGGCTGATGAAGGCTGTGTGCTGAAGAACTGATGCTTTCGAACTGTGGTGCTGGAGAAGACTCTTGAGAGTCCCTTGGACAGCAAGAAGCTCAAACCAATCAACCCTAAAGGAAATCAACCCTGAATATTCATTGGAAGGACTGACGCTAAAGATGAAGTTCCACTATTTTGATCACAGGAAGCAAAGAGCCAACTCATTGGAAAAGACCTGATGCTGGGAAAGATTGAGAGCAGGAGGAGAAGGGGGAAACAGAGTATAAGACGGTTGGACGGCATCATCAACTCAATGGACATGAGTTTGAGCAAACTCTGGGAGGTAATGAAGGACAGGGAAGCCTGGTATGCTGCAGTCCCTAGAGACACAAAAGAATTAGATATGACTTAGTGACTGAACAACAACATGTATTTATACTTCTGTCCAAACTTATAGAGCATACAACATAAAGAGTGAATCCTAAGGTAAACTATGAACTTTAAATGATTATAATATGTCAATGCATGCTCATTCTTGGGTAAAAAAAAAAAAAATGTTCCATTCTGGTAGTGATGTTGATAATGGGGAGGCTATGCTTAGGTGAGCTCAAAGGGTATGTGGGAAATCTCTGGACCTTCCTCTCAATTTTGTTGTAAGCCTAAAACTGTTGTAAAAAATAGTCTTTAAAAGAACAGAGAAGAAAATGAAAACTACAAAAAAACACCCAAAACTGGTTATACTGATCTACTAAAATCATGTTTCAAAGCAGAATTTAATAGCATAAAACTTTTTTAATCGTACTTTGAGGGGAAACCCAAAAATCTACTGCTTTGGGGATTCTTAGTACATCTTTATGGAGAAGGCAATGGCAAACCACTCCAGTACTCTTGCTTGGAAAATCCTATGGACGGAGGAGCCTGGTGGGCTGCAGTCCATGGGGTCGCTAAGGGTCAGACACAACTGAGCAACGTCACTTTCAGTTTTCACTTTCATGTATTGGAGAAAGAAATGGCAACCCACTCCTGTGTTCTTGCCTGGAGAATCCCAGGAATGGGAGAGCATCTATGCCATCTATGGCGTCGCGCAGAGTCGGACATGACTGAAGTGACTTAGCAGCAGCAGCAGCAGTACATATTTAACCACATACTTGTTTTGATACAAATTAAAAGAATAATCGTGTAGAAAGGATGAAGGAAAGAATAAATTTCCTTTGTGTACAACTGTGCCTTTCAATATATTTCTTGTAAGAAAATGAGAGTTTAGCCTAGCATTGTACACATTTAAAAAAACTAAACATCACAATCTGGCTCACTCATTTACGCATTCAACAAGTTTATCATGTACAGGCTTTTGTACATTGGTAGCATATCACATACAAGATATTTTTCAAATACTTTTGGCAACTGTGCTTCCATTAACCTGACTTCATTTTTTACTACAAGATTATAATCACTTTACTGCAAGGATGTAATCCATCAATTATTGGGTTGGCCAAAAAATGCGTTCAGTTAGTGACTACATTGTTCAGTAAAGTTCTCAGTGAATATGAAAAATATGTCTTTTATTTTTACTTAAAATCAAGTGAACTTTTTGGCCAACCCAATATATGTAATAGGGTAACAGATATTTGAAGTATTAATATACCTTGTGTATTTTTTAGCCAAGGACTTAGTAGAGACTCTTGCAGATTAGTCAAAGTAAACTAACTGCAAAGAAATTCCGTAAATGATGTGTTAAATAGAAACTTACAAGGGAGGAAAACCTTAGAAATCAGAAATATTAGAAAAAGTAAGGTATGGTTAGAAACCATTTAAAAGTGTGAAATTTTTGAAAGGTGGTGGTTTTGTGTGTTTTAGTCAAGGGCTTCTTTAAAGCTATATGGAGAGGTTGCTTTTCAATCAAGAGTTCCTGGGGAGTCTTCCATTCCTGATATATTAAGTTATAAAGGAGAGATGAGAGAGGAAGGAAGAAGAAAGGGCACAGGCAGTTTGTCCACAGATGGGGCAACCATACAAATTAGCTTGTATGGAACAGTCTATCTTACACCGCTAGTTCTGTGTAACTACTACTGTGTCCCCTTTTACTTTAAAAAGTGTTCCAATTTGAGTGGTAAATTATATAACTATTCTAATTGGTAAGAGGAGTAAAGAATAGGGATTATAAATAACATGAAATTAATGACTTATTTAATGGAACATGCAGGGAGTGAAAAATCTAAAGAGAAAAATCACTGAAATTGGGTCAGTTGCTAGGAGAAAAGCATTATAAAACTACCAAATATAATGATAAAGTACAAGTTAATGAGCAAAGGTCAATTTACAGTCCTGTACCAAATAACACTGGATTTTATCTCCTCTCATCTTTAATTCTTTATCAAATCAATTGATATATGAATACCTATAATTTATCAGAAATCACTAGTCTGAAAGGATATCAATAAGTCAGGCTGTTCATTGTCTTTCAAATAGCCTTAGACCCAACTTTTCTAGAACAAAGAGCTAACTGCTGAAGGCCAAGGTATTAACAGACTTGCATCCTTGAAATCACTGCTCTATCGGCCTTCCTGAAACCAGGCTTTCCTGCTTTATTTTCTATGGAGACCTTTATTTTCTAACCCTTTTCATAGCTTCTGCTTGCCTACCTGATCTTTAAAAGTTGGCAGTCTTAAATACAGAAAAGACAATGTGTGTAATATTGAGTAAACCTGAATATGAATTAGATATGTTAGTAAATTTTTGCCAATTTTCTTATATATGACAGTGGTACTATGGTCATATAGTACAATGTCTTTAGTTTTGGGAGATGCCTGCTGAAATACTTCATGGTAAAGTGTCACAATACCTATAGCCTATTTTGAAATAGTTTGGAAGGGCAGGTACCGACAGATATAAATACAAATGTAGAGGCAGATATTGAGATAGGTTGACAGATAAACAAAATATGGCAAAATGTAAACAATTCTTGAATCCAGGTAGTAAGTGTATGGCTGTTCATTGCACCATGTAGCCTTGCTTAAACTTTGGTGTTTTTAAAAATTTTAATGATAAAAAATAGAAAAAAGTTTAAAAAATTGTTTATGTTAACCATCTTTTGGCATTCTAACACCCATTCCACAGTAATCCCCAACCCTTCCTTCAACTCTGTCAACATTTCTTCTCATACTTTTTCTAGGTGAACTCATCCATTCTTTAAACACCGTCCAGTATAGTTCATTCCCCCAAATCATCTCAGGTTCACACCTCACCACCAAACTCCTATATAGATAATATAAAAAATTAAGTATTCCACCTAGGTATCTGGAGAAGGAAATGGCAACCCACTCCAGTATTCTTGCCTGGAGAATCCCATGGACAAAGGAGCCTGGCAGGCTACAGTCCATAGGGTTGCAAGAGTCGGACATGACTTAGCAACTACACCACCACCACCACTTACATATCACATATACATGTCAAGTTTGACAGATCTAAAAGTGAAGTCCTGATTTCCACCCTGAATAAATCTATTCATCTCCCTGCATTCTTCAACTAACTGTTTAACATCTTTTTACAGCCAAGAACTTAAATTGGAAATCCGGGTATCATTCTTGATTCTCATATCACCTTCTTCCTCCATTCACTCAATTAATAAATTCTATCACTTGGGCCTCCAAAAGATAACTCAAGGCTCTGGATTGTTCCCAAGACTGTCACCACTACTACTATATTCCAACCAACATAATTATCCTTTCCAGTTGAGCTATTTCAAGTCTTGAAAGATGATGCTGTGAAAGTGCTGCACTCAATATGCCAGCAGATTTGGAAAACTCAGCAGTGGCCACAGGACTGGAAGAGGTCAGTCTTCATCCCAATCCCAAAGAAAGGCAATGCCAAAGAATGATCAAACTACCGCACAATTGCACTCATCTCACACGCTAGTAAAGTCAGGCTCAAAATTCTCCAAGCCAGGCTTCAGCAGTATGTAAACCGTGAACTCCCAGATGTTCAAGCAGGTTTTAGAAAAGGCAGAGGCACCAGAGATCAAATTGCCAACATCCGCTGGATCATGGAGAAAGCAAGAGAGTTTCAGAAAAACATCTATTTCTGCTTCATTGACTATGCCAAAGCCTTTGACTGTGTGGATCACAATAAACTGTGGAACATTCTGAAAGAGATGGGAATCCCAGACCACCTGATCTGCCTCTTGAGAAACCTGTATGCAGGTCAGGAAGCAACTGTTAGAACTGGACATGGAACAACAGACTGGTTCCAAATAGGAAAAGGTGTACGTCAAGGTTGTATATTGTCACCTTGCTTATTTAACTTATATGCAGAGTACATCATGAGGAACGCTGGGCTGGAAGAAGCACAAGCTGGAATCAAGATTGCTGGGAGAAATATCAATAACCTCAGATATGCGGATGACACCACCCTTATGGCAGAAAGTGAAGAGGAACTCAAAAGCCTCTTGATGAAAGTGAAAGAGGAGAGTGAAAAGGTTGGCTTGAAGCTCAACATTCAGAAAACAAAAATCATGGCATCTGGTCCCATCACTTCATGGGAAATAGATGGAAAAACAGCGGAAACTGTGTCAGACTTTGTTTTTTTGGGCTCCAAAATCACTGCAGATGCTGATTGCAGCCATGAAATTAAAAGACGCTTACTCCTTGGAAGGAAAGTTATGACCAACTTTGATAGTATATTAAAAAGCAGAGACATTACTTTGCCAACCAAGGTCCATCTAGTCAAGGCAATGGTTTTTCCCGTGGTCATGTATGGATGTGAGAGTTGGACTGTGAAGAAGGCTGATCACCGAAGAATCGATGCTTTTGAACTGTGGTTTGGAGAAGACTCTTGAGAGTCCCTTATACTGCAAGGAGATCCAACCAGTCCATTCTGAAGGAGATCAATCCTGGATGTTCATTGGAGGGACTGATGCTAAAGCTGAAACTGCAATACTTTGGCCACCTCATGCGACGAGTTGACTCACTGGAAAAGACTCTGATGGTGGGAAAGGTTGGGGGCGGGAGGAGAAGGGGACGACGGAGAATGAGATGGCTGGATGGCATCACCGACTCTGTGGACATGAGTTTGAGTGTACTCCGGGAGTTGGTGATGGACAGGGAGGCCTGGCGTGCTGTGATTCATGGGGTCGCGGAGAGTCGGACACGACTGAGCGACTGAAATGAACTGAACTGAACTGAATTATCCTTTCCTGACAATGGAGGCCATTGTCAATACTTCCTTTCTTTCCCCTTTATAATATGCGTTCCTTAGATCATCCAAGCAATTAAATATACATGTATATATATAACCTTTAAATTTCCTGATTCAAATAGAACAACTTCCCATCTCATTTGCAACAAAGCACACTTATAATACTAGGACCTTAAGGTCTGAGTTGGTCTTGCCTGGGGCCACCTCTCCCACTTCATCCCAAGCTTCTCTTCACCATTACTCATTGTTGTCATATCAGCTTCCTTCCTGTGCTCAGAGATTGTTGAGCATTGTCTCCTCAGAAGTTGTGTCCATACTTTTTCATCTGCTTGACATGCACTTTATTTTTATTTATTAACAAATCCTCAAATGTCTGGGCTCTTTTTAAAAGAGCTTTAAGAATATTGTTTCATTTTAATGCTCACAACAATTCTATGAGGTAAGCTCTATTATTTTGTTTCCTTTAGAGATGAGAAAAATGAAGCATAACCAAGTGGAAAAATTGAATAATTTTACATAGATCAGGTTATAGACTGAATTGTATCCCTCCATATCATATGTTAAAGCCCTAATTGCAAATGTGATGATATATGGAATAAGGTGTTGGGAGATAATAAGGTTAAGATGTGGTCATGAGTGTGGGTCCTCATGGTGGCATTAGCAGCTTTATAAGGTAGGGGAGTGGGGGGTCAACTTTCTCTCTGCGATGTGAGGACACAGCAAGAAGGCAGTGAACTGCAAGCCATGAGTAGTCCCCTCACAGGATCCAATCATCCTGCAGCCTGATCTTGGACAGCACAGCCTCCATAATCATGAGAAATAAATGTCTGTTGTTTAGGCTACTTGGTCTATGCATTTTGTTAAAACAGATGTAGCAGACTAGCTCATAGCATAATTGACAGAACTATGTTTTGAATCCAGATTGCACTTTGAACAACTCTAGCATGTCACCTTAGATTCTTTTCTTCTGCAGGCTCAGATTAGTCTTTTAGACAAGGTCTTCTCTGAGTACCCTTTCTGCTTCATCTTAGCATCTTAGTGTTTCCTTCACTGTACTTTTCTCAAAGTATAATGCATATCTCTTCATTGCTAGTGCTCATTTACCTTTTTGCTTACCTACTATATGGCAGGCTCTGCTAGGTAATGGATGTACAATAATACCTGAGATAGACTTTGACCCTACTCACATAGAGCTTAGAGTCTAAGATTTATCTCCTCTTTGCCATTTTATTTCAACATTGCAATCATAAACACCAGTGAATAATGAATGTCAAATGGAGAGTTAAGACCAAATGAAATCAGGACAAACCAAAAGACAAGTTGTAGATGAGTATAAGGCAAGGAGCTAGAGCTGATCTAGGTGGGGTCAAGGCCAGGCTGAAGAGACAGGAGTAGGGAAAACCAGGGAGATGCTAATAGAGAAGATCTGATTAAAACTTTCCTCCTTCCCTTGAAAAAGGGTTCTCATTTATTTAGTATCTGTACATGTCAGACAGGCCCTGAGGCAGACCTCAAACAGAAAGAGCATGATCTGATTGCTAAAAAGGTAGATGCCCCAGCAAGTGTAATGAACCATGATGGAAACTGAGATCTTGTCCCCATCTTTTAGAGACATGACATCAGTATTCTGCAGTACAGAATTAGTCCTGATTTAAGTATGCCTGATAAATGGATTTAATCCAACAACCTAGCTGTTGTTGTTCTAAGGAGTCAGTGACCAAACATTTAGAGTTCAAGATAGGGTCTGTCATTTCTAAGAGGGCAAGAACTCAATTAAATGCAGCTCCAGCATACAATCTCAAGTTTGACCCCCTAACTGCCCTGATGTGTGAGCTTCTTAGATGATGTGAAAAAGGAGGCATCGCTGATGAAAATCTTGTAGCTCTCAACTTTAGCAAGTGGTTCTCCGGTCTCAGGGACCTCAAACTTTTGTGAATACCTTCTACATGACAGACATTTTTCTATGCACTAAAGATGCAGAGGTTACACAAAAACAGAGGATGGCGCTACTGTTATAAATCTCATATTCTAATGAAAGAGTAAACAAGAAAAATGAATAAACTCATTAATTTAAAATCATTTCTGATAATAATAGTTTCCATAAAGAAAATAAAAGAGTATTATGATAACAGAGTAATTTAGTGGTGTGAGGACTACTAGTTCTCCAAGGAATCCATCCTACTATAGAAGTAGAGTTGTACTGAGCATATGGATGCCCAACAAACTACATTTCCCAGGCTCCCTTGAAGCAAGGATGGCCATGTGATTATGTCCTCACCAATGAAGTAGGTGAGGAAATGACATGTTCCACTTTGGGTTCTAGACTTCCTCCATGCTCCCTCTCCTCTTCTCATTGGCTAGAAACTGAATGCAGACACAATCCAGCTCTAATTATTCCAATGAGGACAATACTTTGGGTATAACAGACAGAAAAATATGAGAGGACCCTGGATACAAGAATGACCCAATGGATTAGAATTTTCCAAAAACCTGGTCCAAGCATGTCGATACTGTCAATATTAAGTGAAAAATAAGCACCGTCATGAGTCCATTTTTGAAGTAGCAGTTTAGCTTCCCCAAACCAGGCAATGAAGGCGTGGGTCAGAAATACTGGGGTGAGCACAGGAGATGGGATTTAGGAGATGAGGTCTGCATGGTGGGAAGGAGTTAGCCATGTGACTATGCAGAAGTGAAGAAGAGCCAGCACTAACAATATCCAGAAAGAGCTTGGCAAACTCCTATTCACAATCTTGGTAAGACCCAGCTCCTACGGTAACACCAAAACCATAGTTACTAGTAAACCTTTGGCAGAGGGCTAGGAGTTATGTCATGGAGGACTTTAAAGGTTGAAGGTGAAGATTATAAAGTAAGTCCAGACACAGGCCAGATCTAAGGCAAGAACCAGAGCTGGTTTATCTTACCACTCAAGACATTTTTAGTAATTTACTCATTCAACAAAGATTTTTTCTTAATTAAGACACTGTATTTGTGTGCACATGATGGTTTCTTTGAGAATGATGTACCCAGATCTTTCCTTGTTCCCCAGAGTGATAATGTATTGCTGTATTTTTACCTTAACATGTGTTGAGAACTGTTTCTTTGTTTTGTCATTCAAGTAACATCCATTGACCTACACATAGTGGTGTATATGTGCCTAAGATTTCAAGCAGGATTCACAAAAACAAGTGCAGAGAGATAGGAGAAAGCAAAGAGGGGTTTACTGCTAAAGAGAGAACGCTGGCTTCTAATGATTTCTCGGGCTTCCCAAGTAACTCAGCAGTAAAGAATCCGCCTGCCAATGCAGGAGAGGTGAGTTCAATCCCTGGGTCAGGAAGATCCCCTGGAGAAGGAAATGGCAAACCCACTCCAGTATTTTTGCCTGGGAAATCCCACGAACAGAGGAGCATGGTGAGCTACAGTTCAAAGAATCACATGGAGTCTGGCATGACTTAGCAAGTAAACAACAACCATAACGAAGATTTTTCAAACACCTTTAAGATACACATGAAAATCATTTTCAGAAAAGTGCTAAGACCTTTAAAAAATGAAGGATGAAGGCAGAAATGCAAAGGCCTATGAGAATAATTAAGAACCAAGCGATGCAGAGGTGCAATGAAGCAGAAAAGAGCAAACTGAAAGCTGCTCTAGGGAAGTCAGACGATGAAAAAGTCTGTACCTGCGTCTAATTTTACATGTTTCTCTTTGGGGCCTAAGTCTAGGATGACTAATATAAAACCTACAGGCAGAAATAAGTAGAAACACCAGGCAGATATGTACAACAAGCACCTTTAAGATATGTATAACTGAACTGAACTGAACAGGTATGTATAACAAAGAAAGAGCTTGCCATATAAATTCATTTCTTTTTTAGTACCTTCAGTGAAGGTGGAGAAAATATTTGTTAATCAGAGCACCATTTTTAAACAAAGGCCAATGGGCTTAACGTCACCCATTGGTCATGCAGGACTGTAAACATTTTTGCTGCATTACCATTTTTCCTCTTCTATTAGAATGAAAAAAAATTTTTTTTTTTCCTCCAGGTAGTCAGTTTTATAAAACACTAGGAGATTTAATTGGAAGTATTGTTGTGACTGCCTGCTCTGCCTATCACCACAGAGGCTCTGGGTCTAGCAGACATGGTATCTGATCCTTCCCTTCAGCCCATCGTTGGAAAATTCAGCTTGAGGAGGAGGTGGAGGGAAACACTGCCAGTCTGTTCTCTCCCACAGAGTAAAAGGGAAGGCGGTCTCCAGGCTGCTGAAAAGCACCATTACTTTCTATTGGGTTAACTGTCCTGTCACTCCTCTAATACAAATCCTTCAAAGCTCCCCCTTTCTCCTCAGGATCTAGTAAAAACTCCAGAACATGGTTTAGAAAAGCCTTTATCCCTGTCTGTCTCCCTCAGCCACATCTCTCTGCATCCTCACGCTACATTCTTGCTTTCTGGTCACCTGGAACAACTACAGAAATTCTTAGGAAGCAACACGTACAAGTTGTCCTTTCTCCTCTCTTGCTTCTTGGGTTCCCCTTCTCTTGCCCCAGAAAACTCTCCTACTCATTCTTCAGCTCTCAACTGAAGTCCTATTTCCTTTGAGAAGCAGCCCCACATACTACTCAATATCAGGGACTGCCCCTCCCTCACCCAGGCATTCGTGACTCGGTGTCACCTGTGTTGTGACACGCACACACGTGTCTGTACCAGAACCACCTCGAACATCTGCTTCCTCTTTGGCTCTATGAGGGCAGGTTTGCTTCTCATGTTCCAGTGATCCATCAGCATTCAGCTCAGTGTTTGGTAAACATCAGGCAACCAATAAATATCTGTTCAGAAAATATGTTTCATTTGAAAAAATAAAGTAAATAAAGATTGTTTTTAGGTATCAAGAAATCAGCTATATACATACATACATCCCCTCCCTCTGAATATCCCTTCCAATCCCCTCCCCCATCCCAGCCATCTAGGTCATCACAGAGCACCAAACTGAGTCCCTGTGCTATACAGTGGCTTCCACTAGCTATCTAGTTTACACGTGGTAGTGTATATATGTCAACACTATTCTCTCAATTCGCCCCACCCTTTCCTTACCTACCTGTGTCCACAAGACCATTCTCTACGTCTGCATACCATTTGGTGCTGATGAACCTATTTTCAAGGAGGGATGTTCAAGAGGGAAGGGACGTGTATATGCAAATAGCTGATTCATGCTGTTGTACAGCAGAAACTAACACAACATTGTAAAGCAACTATTCTCCATTTAAAAAAAAATTTTTTTGATAAAATTAAATTTAAAAAGATAGAACCTGTCTCCGTGATTTCTGTTAACTACGTTCAGTCTTGCCTTCCGGGGCAACTCAAAATAAAGTCATCCCTTTTCATCATGAAAAAAATAAAAATAAAAAAAAATAAAAAGATAGAACCTCAAATCAAATTTCTAAGTGCTCTCTCTCAGTGTGCCCAGATTTGGTGTCTCCTGAATCATGCCTCACTTGTTCTTGCTTATTTTTACACCAGTTTTTTTAAAAGGCAACCCTATGGCCCTACTAAAATTTAATCTCTTTGTCTGTGGAATTTGATTAAATAATTCACTTGACACAAATTTAAATAGCAAATATTAAGGCAAAACTGCAAAATATATTTTCTGAGAAGATCATGAGAATGTTACAAAACCACCTTTATATAACTCTGCTGAGGAAATAGAGATTATTTCCAAAAGTCTTTTGACTCCTAAAGGGTTAGCTCTGTTTTTAAATTAATTCCAGCGATTGACACAGAGTTGTAAGGTTAAGAAACTAAGATACCAAAGGACATGTGTCTAGCATGTTTTCTTCAGGTAAACTTGGCCCAGTTCACTTATAAATACATTTTCTATCACATGCTTGGAAAAGCTGATGGGAGAGGCCTCCAGCTGAGTCAAGACAGACCAGCCGCCACCATGACAATTCCCATCTTACACGTTTCCTCAGGAAATTTCTGTAGCTTATTCAGGTCCTTTCACATATTGTAGAAAGTGATTCGTTTTTAAAAGGAAGAAATAAGCATAAAATGAGAGAGCTGGTAGGAGTTCCGCTAAACTCAAGACGTGCTATTTTAAAATAATGATCTTTACATAGAAGGCTACCATCCTCAGTCCTCTTTCCAATCATTCAGTCAGCAGTCACAGAGCACTTTCTCCGCTCAAGGTGCTGAGGATTCCAAACAACAAGCTGCATCCTTATTCTTGAGATGTTCAAAGACCATCATACACATCCTTAAAGATAATAATCAGTAAATGGGGAGTATCAGAAGAAGATTATGACTGCACTATTATCTACAGATGCAGATTTTGGCTTTGAACAACCCACTGCTGTGTTATCTTGCCAACATTTGTATATATACTCCCTTCCCACTGAAATCTAAGTATCTAGATAGCAAAGAACTTATACTGCTTTTGTATCATATATTACTTCTTTAAAATTTACCACGACTCACAGAAATAAATGCACTTTGCATTGATTCAATGACACATAGACAGCTACAAACCTATATATACACCTACAGCTAATGTTTCACAAAAATACACCTATCATCACTACATCAGTATATTCTATTGTTTTTTATTTTGTAATATTCTATTCTAGTTTATTTCATTTAAATAAACATACATACACACATACACTGGTCATAATTTGATAATGACTTACAATCCATGGTTTGAATCTATTTCAAAATTTTTTTAAAAGGTCTGCAAAGTATTAGCAAAATATGTACAATGATACATGGCAAAGGATACTTGAAGTATCATATCACATGGTTAGAGGTCATACAGCATAAATATTAGAATTCAAGGTAATAAGACACATATGAACTTAAATTCAGGCTCCCCGAATCACTGGCTATGTAATTCTGAACAAGTTATTTAACCTCTTTAAGCCTCAATGCTCTCATACTGAAAATGGTGAGAATAAGAGTTCCTACCTGGCAGGAGAGTAGAAGAGATCATGCATGTTAAATAATTTACTACAGCGCAAAGTATATGATAAACACTTAATAAATATTAAACACTAAAAAAAAAATCTACCCAAAGACATGAAAATATGAATTGAGAGGAAAATTAAAAGTAAAAGTTGGCTTTGGCCAGCTTCAACAAGCTACTGGGGGATGTAGGCGAGGATTCAACAGGAGTGTTCACAAACTTAGCAAATATTTCATGGGCTAGGGAGATATTAGAACACACTACCAAGGCAGACAGTTATCTGTTGATCTGCAGAAAATAATAGTATCCATTTATTTAATATGGCTTAAAATGAAAGTCACTCAGTTGTGTCCAACTCTCTGCGACCACATGGACTATACAATCCATGGAATTCTCCAGGCCAGAATATTGGAGTGGGTAACCATTCCCTTCTCCAGAGGATCTTCCCAACCCAGGAATCGAACCCACGTCTCCAGCATTGCAGGCAGATTCTTTACCAGTTTAGCCACCAGGGAAGCCCAGTATGGCTTAAAAATGGTCCAAAAAAGAGGAAGATGCGGAAAAAATAGAATAGATAATGTTTTTGAGGTTCCTCCAAGTCCTACAATCCTACAGAGGAAGTCTAACAAATGAATCAAGAGCAGATACACAGGACACAATGCCTCCCAGTGCTACATCCAGACAGCTGAACCAAGGCCTGACACCTGCAGGCTTACTGTAGGCTGATTTAAACAACACAGGCATCACAGTGGCATTCTGACCTGATTTACGCTCACTGTCTACCCTGTCATCTGTGATCCCTTGGCTGTAAAGACTCATCCAAAATGTAACATAGATCAGTCTCTCTACAATGGCTCCTTGTTTGGGAATGTGCCACACAGAACATTCTCAGGCTCTTTGGCAAAGCAACCTTAACTGCATTCTTAAACTTCCATAAAGCTTGACCATTCATCTTATTTCATCATTTCCCTCACCCATAAGAGCTCTTTGCTTCTTGCCCTGCATACAGGTTTCTCAGGAGGCAGGTAAGGTGGTCTAGTATTCCCATCTCTTTAAGAATTTTCCACAGTTTGTTGTGGTCCACACAGTTGAAGAAGATTCTTGACAGCCCCTTGGACTGCAAGGAGATCAAACCAGTCAATCCTAAAGGAAATCAGTCCTGAATATTCATTGGAAGGACTGATTTTGAAGCAGAAGCTCCAGTACTTTGGCCACCTGATGTGAAGAACTGACTCATTGGAAAAGACCCTGATACTGGGAAAGATTGAAGGTAGAAGGGGATGACAGAGGATGAGATGGTTAGATGGCATCACCAACTCGATGGACATGAGTTTGAGCAAGCTCCGGGAAATGGTGATGGACATGGAAGCCTGGAGTGCTGCAGTCCATGGGGCCACAAAGAGTTGGACATGACTGAGCAACTGAACTGAACTGAACTGATAAGAGCTCTAGGTACCCCTGAATTTGTTGACAGGACTGAGAGACTTGATTTCTGCAGGACATTTTAGATCTATTCTCCAAAAAGCAATGGTAAATCAACTTAATAATCTCAAAGTCCTTTGGGGGGGATGTAGCTATAACTTGCATCCCCCAAATTCTAAGGCAGTTAAATGATGAGGGAATATAGCTCACTCTCTGCATATACATAACAATTTGGACCTGAATGGAGCTGGTTTCAGAGAAGCCCTGATGAGGATGAGTCCAGTGAATTGTGACCCACTTACCCACACGAGTTTAATGGGAACTGGCCTTTTGAACCTGCCATCAATGTTGGAGAAAAAAATAAACGAATGCAAAAAACACAATTATACTATGTTCACTGAATTTAATGGGTAAATGGCAAGGATTCAGCACAGAGCTATACGATGCATAAGCAATCAGAGACAGAGACAGAGTCTACATGCCCATTCAGCTGGAAACAGGTTCTGGCTGCTACTTAAAATACCAGCAGTGTGACTAACACGTCACTAACATGTTTTCAAACTGCTCAGGTAGCCAGATAAATCACTCTGTGGCTTTCCCTGCTGCTTATGGATTGACTGTGTTTATAAACAGCTGTGTTAACATCCTCTGAATCCAAGGTAATGTTCTTATGGCACTGAAAAGTTTTTATAGTTCATACATCCAGCAATGGACAGGCAGGTCTTTTTATTCAGAAGGCTGTGTTTCTAGCATCTGGATTACAA
Organism: Moschus berezovskii; assembly: GCF_049115385.1. Classification (NCBI taxonomy): domain Eukaryota; kingdom Metazoa; phylum Chordata; class Mammalia; order Artiodactyla; family Moschidae; genus Moschus; species Moschus berezovskii. The sequence continues at coordinate 112,778,415 of NC_142460.1, read as the reverse complement.
CAAAAGCCAATAAGTCCTTTTGTGTAGCCAGTGGTAGCAAGTGGCAGTAGTCTAACCCAGCCATAATACAAAGGATCGCCAAACAGCTTTTAGCTCCCCTTGGTATTTGCAACAGTAGAACAAAGAGCACACACCTTCGGCCTCAAGACCCTTTACCATCTGAGCCCTGACTGCCCTGCCACTGACCCCCTTCCTTGCCTAGCACCTGACTCTGTGCCACACTGCACTAGTCACTGCGCCTTAAGCAGACTGTGCTCTCCAGTGCCTTTGAACCTGAGCATGAGAGAGCAAGTGCTTTGCTAAAATGCTATCTACCTGGAGGATGACCACGTGTTTTAAACCCCCAACTGTAAGATTTCCTAGAAGTCTTATACTTCTCCCCCAGGCAGAATTTATAGACTTTTAAAAATCACAAGCTAGATTGCAAGACTCTTTTTTTAATTTATTTATTTTTAATTGAGGGATAGTAGTTTTACAATTGGAGAAGGAAATGGCAATGCACTCCAGTATTCTTGCCTGGAGAATCCTGTGGACAGAGGAGCCTGGTGGGCTGCTGTCCGTAGGGTCGCATAGAGTCGGACACGATTGAAGCGACTTAGCATGCATGCATGCATTGGAGAAGGAAATGGCAACCCACTCCAGTGTTCTTGCTCGGAGAATCCCAGGGACGGGGGGAGCCTGGTGGGCTGCTGTCTATGGGGTCTTACAGAGTCAGACACGACTGAAGTGATTTAGCAGCAGCAGCAGCAGCAGTTTTACAGTATGGTGTTGGTTTGTGCCATACATCAACATGAATCTGCCATAGGTATACATATGTCCCCTCCCTCTTGAACCTCCCTCCCACCTCCCACCCATCCCACCCATCTAGTTTGTCTCAGAGAATCGGTTTGAACTCCCTGCATCATACAGCAAATTCCCACTAGCTATGTATTTTATAAATGGCAGACTGCAAGCCTCTTGCAGACAAGAAACACATCCCAAGACATCTGCATCTCCACTGTAGCCAGCGCAGTGTCTGGCATGGGGTAGGAACACAATAAAGGACTGTCAGGAGTAGAATTTTTAGAGGAGTGCTCTTCTTTCCAAAAACACAGGAGGAAGAACTGCAGAACTGACAAGAAAAAAAGTGAATGCGGAAGGAGAGCTCCCTGATGGAACACCACGGCAATCTCAAGAAAGTTGCCGTTTATCCTTCCTTTGGTTGCAGTTGCATTATGCTTGGAAGTGGCCACTATCAGGCAACATAAAAACATTGGTTACAGCCCAAGAAGGGCTTCCACAGATCTCTTTCTGCCTGCATCCTAGATTTGCATACAAACACATAATTTGCAACATATTCTCAGAGATTCTTAAAGCTCAAAAAAGACTACAGACCACTGTCCAAATTTTATATTTTTATTTTTCATTTGGACAGGCCAGGAAATGTATTTCATCATGTTGATGACCTTTAGGAGAATCAAAGTGTTAGGTAAAAAAATTTTTAATCACTTTAATGTACCACTTTACTCAATGTAAAGTCATGTTCCTTATGTACTTATGTACAGTTTCCATGATACTAGTAAAAATATATAACAAGTGAGTCAGGGTCTGTTAAATGCTTGCTGTGTGTCCAACAACTGCTTTCTGATCAGTTTAGTTCAGTTCAGTTCAGTCGCTCAGTCATGTCTGACTCTCCGCGACCCCATGAATCACAGCACGCCAGGCCTCCCTGTCCATCACCAACTCCCGGAGTTCACTCAAACTCATGTCCACAGAGTCGGTGATGCCATCCAGCCATCTCATTCTCTGTCGTCCCCTTCTCCTCCCGCCCCCAACGTTTCCCAGCATCAGAGTCTTTTCCAGTGAATCAACTCGTCGCATGAAGTGGCCAAAGTATTGGAGTTTCAGCTTTAGCATCAGTCCTTCCAATGAACACCCAGGATTGATCTCCTTTAGAATGGACTGTTTGGATCTCCTTGCGGTACAACGGACTCTCAAGAGTCTTCTCCAACACCACAGTTCAAAAGCATCAATTCTTCGGCGATCAGCTTTCAGTCAACACAAAAAGAACTGTTTTTAAAATAGGAAATAAAAAAAGCCATATATCTGCCAGATTTGGTGGTTCACATAATAAATGTAGGAGCCAGACATGGAGCTTGCTGTAGGCAGGGAAATTTTCCCAGAAGACCCTGGGAAGCGCACCTTCTCCACAGAGGGTTTTATGGAGCAAAAGTGCTTCAACTAGGAGGCAAACTGATAAACAGATACTGGGTTTAAATCAGAAGGTCTAACTTTTAGGCATAGTGTTGCCTCTTACTAGCTGTGTGACTTTGGACCACTCAGTTATTTTCTATGCCTCTGTTTCTGCACCAGTCCCCTGCAGATAATATCTCTGCCTAGACTCTCTCCCTGATACATTGGCAAGACTCAGTCAAGATAAAATCAGTGAAAGCATTTTCTAAATTATAAATCACTCTACTGTCAGATGTGAAAACATTATTGGAAGTGGTCGAGTCAGGTACACAGAATAGTCTGTGGCACAAGACATGTTTTTACTGAGTCTGTTCTGTTTTTCTTGGCTCTGAGCTATCCAATCCAAGGTCCTTTATGTTCATTTAATACTATTTCTTGTCATACATAAAATTGTAGATGCAACCAGCCCAAGAACTACAGGCTAACTGCTAGGGTTATTTTCCCAATGGGCAAACAAAAGAATGGTAACTTCATTCTAGCCCAAACAGGCAGATTTTCTTGTTAAGGACTCTCCTGGAGGTGGAGGTATTCAGCATCCACATCATTTTTTCTTTCAAAGCCTCTCCCCTGAGCCCCGTGCAGCTTGTCCACAGTACACAATTCAGAATCACCTGACCACTTAGGACACTGGGATCTGGAGGCTGTGGCAAATGTATTTCACATTCAAGAGGAGAAGCATCAGCAAGCACAACATTTAATATTGCTCTGTGCCTGCAGGATCAGGGACTTAGACTCTTCATTTCAGCTTCACTGGTTAGACTGCAATCTGAACAAGAATGTGCAGCGATGCGGTGTGTTGAGTCCTCGTCTGTGTAAGGCAGCAGTTTCATCATCAGCAGGGAAGAATTAAGTGAACCCCAGGGATAGCATATGTAGTGTATTTAGAGGAAGGGGTGAAAATCCATCAACCCTGTGTAACTTAAAAGGTTTTCACGCTGTTCGCAGGAAGCTATCAGCTTAGATTCCTTTGTCCCAGTAAAAAGAGAAAATGGTTCCAGGAAAGAAAGATGGATTTAAAATAGTAGTTAACCACAGAGTGAACTTAAGTGATAAAGGAAGACAGATAGGATAATGGACATAGCCCAGCAGGTTGGAGGACCACACATTACTTTGCATTTGCAGAAGAGCAGGCTTTGGGAATTATGAGCTAGATACCCATTCAAATGAATCTTCTTATTGCCTTTGATGACACAATCTTTTAGTCCCTCCTTGTCAGTTCCCAGTTGTCTTCTATTACAGGAGAATTACATTCAGTCTTTATTCCAGCAAAGCATAAACTTGAGGGGAGGGAAAGGACAAACAAAATGGGGTGGGTGAGAAGGAGGTGGAGAGATGAGTCAAGATTTCATTATGCAAGTCAGATGTGCACTCTTGTGCCAGGAATAAATAAACAAAGAGAGTACCCAGACTCTCTTCACATAACAAGTGATTGTAACTCCATTCAGCCCTACAGTCTCATTGCCTGATTTACTTGGCGTTCCCTTGTTGTTGTTCAGAAGCCAAGTCATGTCTGACTCTTTGCAACCACTATGGACTACGGCACACCAGGCTTCCCTGTCTTTCACTATCTCCTGGAGTTTGCTCAAACTCATGTCCATTGAATAGGTGGTGCCATCCAACCATCTCATCTTCTGTAACCTTCTTCTCCTTCTGCCCTCAATCTTTCCCATCATCACGGTCTTTTCCCAATGAGTCGCATCAGGAGGTAGCCAAAGGATTGGAGCTTCAGCATCAGTCCTTCCAATGAATATTCAGGGTTTATTTTCTTTAGGATTGACTGATTTGATCTCCTTACTGTCTAAGAGACTCTCAAGAGTCATCTCCAGCACCACAGTTCAAAAGCAGCACTTCTTCAGTGCTCAGCCTTCTTTATGGTCCAACATTCACATCCATACATGACTACTGGAAAAACCATAGCTTTGACTATACAGACCTTTGTCAGCAAAGTGATTTCTCTGCTTTACAATGCTCTATGCTCATCTCACACGCTAGTGAAGTCATGCTCAAAATTCTCCAAGCCAGGCTTCAGCAATACGTGAACCGTGAACTTCCAGATGTTCAAGCTAGTTTTAGAAAAAGTAGAGGAATCAGAGCTCAAATTGCCAACATCTCTGGATCATGGAAAAAGCAAGAGAGTTCCAGAAAAACATCTATTTCTGCTTAATTGACTATACGTTAGTTTATTGTGTGGATCACAATAAACTGTGGAAAATTCTTCAAGAGATGGGACTACCAGACCACCTGACCTGCCTCTTGAGAAACCTGTATGCAGGTCAGGAAGAAACAGTTAGAACTGGACATGGAACAAGAGACTGGTTCCAAATAGGAAAAGGAGTACGTCAAGGTTGTATATTGTCACCCTGCTTATTTATGCAGAGTACATCATGAGGAACGCTGGGCTGGAAGAAGCACAAGCTGGAATCAAGATTGCCAGGAGAAATATCAATAACCTCAGAGATGCAGATGACACCACTCTTATGGCAGAAAGTGAAGAGGAACTCAAAAGCCTCTTGATGAAAGTGAAAGAGGAGAGTGAAAAAGTTGGCTTGAAACTCAATATTCAGAAAACTAAAATCATGGCATCTGGTCCCATCACTTCATGGGAAATAGATGGGGAAATAGTGGAAACTGTCAGACTTTATTTTTGGGGGTTCTAGGATCACTGCAGATGCTGATTGCAGCCATGAAATTAAAAGACGCTTACTCCTTGGAAGGAAAGTTATGACCAACCTAGACAGCATGTTAAAAAGCAGAGACATTACTTTACCAACAAAGGTCCATCTAGTCAAGGCTATGGTTTTTCCAGTGGTCATGTATGGATGTGAGAGTTGGACTGTGAAGAAAGCTGATCGCCGAAGAACAGATGCTTTTGAACTGTGGTGTTGGAGAAGACTCTTGAGAGTCCGTTGTACTGCAAGGAGATCCAACCAGTCCATTCTAAAGGAGATCAATCCTGGGTGTTCATTGGAAGGACTGATGCTAAAGCTGAAATTCCAATACTTTGGCCACCTCATGGGAAGAGTTGACTCACTGGAAAAGACTCTGATGCTGGGAGGGACTGGGGGCAGGAGGAGACGGGGACGACAGAGAATGAGATGGCTGGATGGCATCACTGATTCGATAGACATGAGTTTGAGTGAACTCTGGGAGGAGGTGATAGACAGGGAGGTCTGGTGTGCTGTGATTCTTGGGGTCACAAAGAGTAGGACACGACTGAGTGACTGAACTGAACTGATGTTCGTCATAGCTTTTCTTCCAAGGAGAAAGCGTCTTTTAATTTTGTGGTTGCAGTCACCATCCACAGTGATTTTGGAGCCCAAAAAAATAAAGTGAATTTGTTCAATTCCCAGCCATCAGCCTTTATTTCAGCTGCACCTTCTGTTTGCCATATCCTCTTGTTCTGAAAGCACCTACTGAAATCTCCCTCCCTCATCAGAGTGAAGGTGGGCCCAAATGCTACATCCTTCAAGAGCTTTCTCATATTCTGTCACTTGGAATGCATCTCTCCAGGAAATTGCTTTCTACCTATACTTAGCACAGTGTATGTGGTTTAGAACTGTTATCTGTGGAAACGTTTAGATGCCCCCCACCAAACATAAGCTGTGAGGACAGACACTGTGCCTTACTCATCCTGAGCATCAGGCAGCTGGCACACTGCTGGAGCACAGTGTGCATTGCTATGCTGGGGTACAAACCACACAAATATACAAATGCAGGCAGCACACAACTTGGAGCCCTGTGATCTTGACCAATCGGTGCATGAGACTAGCTTGCTACTATTCCCGCCTCTTCTGCCTTGTACAGGAAGGGCTTTGTCTCTGAGCTCCCACCCAGTCTCCACCCCTACAACTACCTCTTTTAACCTGAAGATGTTTACAGTCCATTTTGTAAGTTTGTCAGTAACTGCTTTTGGAAGACTGCCTAACCTAAAAATCCATTCAAAGATCACAGAGGCAACTGACACTCACTCTAGCCTTTAATTAATGATTACAGGCATATCCACAACCTTTAGAATTTGCCAAAAGGTTTTGCTTACTTAAATATTTATAAAGTTTATTGAGTGCATGGTTTGTTGTAAAAACATGTATGTATATCAACGTATTCTTATAAAACGCCTATATGGTAATATTATTGTTCCTACTTTAAAGATAAGGTAAACTGAGGCCCAGAGAGTTAAAGTAACTTGCTGAAGCTCTCGCTGCTTATAAGCAGTGGAACCAGGCTCTGAACTTTGGATATCTACCTTCAGAGTCTATGCTTTCAATGGTGGCACAGATGGAGGAGTCAAGCTTTCTGAAACACAGATACCAACACAGGAAAAAACTAGTTTTGAAACTGTATATGATGCCAAAGCTGAACTCAGGACCAGGAAGCTAAAGACTAGAGACAGTAGGGTCTGCTTTTTTGCAGTACACCCAGATCAAGCTTAATGGAGAGAGATTTATTCCATTTCCAATTACTTTCAATTATTTATGAGATTGAGGGGAGCAATTAATTATGAGAACATTTGTTTACCTGAATACCAACATATATTTCTGAATAAAAATGAAACTTAAATGATAGCAGAGAAATACATAAAAACCCTTTGTTAACACTCAGAAATTAGCTAAATTAAAGTTCAAGATCTTCCCAGAATTTCTGCGCCTTGAAAAATATAAGTTTTCCTGGAAAGATAGAGACTTCGCCTCAAGAATGATGTAATAGATCAATACAGGATGGGTACACCATTCTGCTGAGAAAAGCAGCTCCTTGCATGTGGTATTTTGACCCTACTGGGCCAAGTAAATATAAACCTTGGGCCTGAGAAACATCCTCACCAAGAGACGAGTCCTCGTGGCCTTGCTGAATCTGCCACCTTGTGCAGGAAGACCTTCCCTTGTGCTCCTTTGTTCTGCTTACGCATGCACATCATACAGCATATGGCCAGCCCCACTGTTTCATCTGTCCCCTTTGGGGAGGGGACAGGGCTTGAGTAGATCAACCAAACTATACTAGCTGCCCAGCAGGACCTGCTGGCTCTAGGCAACCTATGCACTTGGGGTTGATTTTGCTCCGCCTCTTCTCCACGTGGTGGCTCAGTGGTAAAGAATCTGCCTGCAATGCAGGAGACGTGGCTGGGATTGAAAAGATCCCCTGGAGGAGGAAATGTCAACCCAAACCCACTCCAGTATTCTTGCCTGGAGAATCCCATGGATAGAGGAGCCCGGCAGGCTACAGCCGATGGGGTCGCAAAGAGTCAGACATGACTGAGCACACATGTAGTTCTCAAGTTAGGAAAACACATCCTACCCAGTGCTTGACTGCAGTGACTGCAGTGTCTTTTCTTTGGAGACCCCGATACCAAGACGCAGTGGGCAGCAGGGCTCAGACTTTTACTAATAACAGGCACCGATACCACTTACCCTACACACACCTCCTTCCTGGGACCCCATCTGCACAGGCTTCCTGTGTTGTTTCTTCTAAGGGGCCAGCCCCTCACCCACCCACAGTCCCCTTCCCAGGCCTTTTCCTCATTAGATCCTCTTTGTTATTCAAAACTCATCTCAAACACCTTCTCCTAAACCATCACTGCACCTGAGATGCACCTCCCAGGTGCTGCCACAGACCCAGTTCACACCACAGTCATAGCAACCATGTCCAGGTACACTAACCCACTCACTTAACAGCCTGTCTCTCAGACTGTGAGCTCCTGGGAGAAGGTCCCATGCATCATTCAGGTTTCCTTACCAGGATCTGATGCTATGCCTGCCACACTGTAGGCATTAGTGCCTTCATCCAAAACACAGGTACTAACTGTCTAATGTGTTGTGGGCTATGCTAGGCTGAGTATACCACATGAACAAAACCATGAATAACCCCTGCCTTTTTGAAACTTGTAATTTAGTGGGGGAAACACATATCAACCAAATAATCACAGCCAAGTGAGCCAATGTCAAGATATAACCAGGGTGACTGTCACAGTGAGTATTACTCAGGGTATATAATTGAGAAAACTGAAATCAAATAAAGACAAACTCTTTAGTGAAGAAGACTGAGGGGTTTCCCTGAAGAAGCAGCCACTGAGCTAAGCCTGATGAAAGAATAAGGAAGCTTGTTCCAGGCAGAGGAAACCTCAGGGGTGGGGGAAGGGATGGACAGTGTCTTCTGTGGAGGCTGAGCAAGCGGAGCAGACACGGCAAGCAGAGCACAGTGAGAGCAGAGGATGGAGAGATAAAGACCAGGTCCTGCGACAGGCTCTGCAGAACTGAGAATTGTGTTCTTCACCCTAACACCACTAGGAAACACATCATCTAAAATCACACTGAGTTGCAAGATGATTTCTCTGCTGCAGTGTGGACAGAGAGGGCGTGGCTGGGTGGGGAGATGGGACATTTGGATGTGGGGTAATCAGTGAGGAGATGCTGGCAGTGGCCACTAGAAGGTGACCTGGACTGAAATGGTGACCATGAGATGGAGACTAACGGATGGATCCAAAGAGATACCTAAGTGGTAAATACCTGAGTATTGGTGACAGACTTGAATTCCCTCGATAGGTATATGTCCAGTGGGTGAAGTGGTAGAAGAAAAATAGTAATTTGGGGTGATTACTAAGAACCCTGCACATCTGAGAACACTGCCAGGGAGTTAAGTTTAAGAAGGGGATCCTCTTCCCAAGACAACGCCCATGAGAGCAGTGAACTCAGCAATGAGGTATCCTTAACCTAACACAATGTTTGCTCTTTCAGGGCTGTTTCCATCCACGGTTTCCAGTGAGTGTCCTTGCAGAGGCCTCAGTGAAGCTGCTATTCTTGTCAACAAGGGGATAGGAACAGGTGGCTCGGGCTGAGGGTGTTGTGTGTCACAAGTGAAGCCTCAGCTATAGCTCCAGTGGAATGTCTGTGACTCGTGCCCCCACCTACCACCCTCCAGGACCTTCTAGGGCACAGCTGTGGTGCTCTGCTTTCTTTCTTTAAAAAACAAAAATGGTTTCTTAGAAACTATCACCACCATCGCTTCCCTGCACACTCTGTCTCCCATTATAAACACGATATATGTTAATTGACTTGGGAAATGCAGAACAACATAAAAAAGAAAACAAAAATTTTCCATAACTTCCCCAATAGGAGAAAAAAACAATATCATCTGCAGAACAGTTAACAGTCCTAGTTAAGAGCAAAGGCTCCATAGTTAGATAAGAATTTTTATCTTTATCCTGAGTCTTGAGAAATCAAATAATCAGATTTTTGTTTCAAGGTGATTTGAATGAATGGAGAGATGGGGAGGTAGTATATTTAAATGTAGACAGATAAATTAGGAGTCCACATTTCAGTTCCTATTCTAGCAATTAAAATTTTATTGGGAAAATTACTAATCAGGTTAACCCTTGAGTTCCTCACATGAACAGGTGAATGATAATAGTGCTTATTCTGGTGCTAGTATGTGTAAATCCCTTAGAGCAATACCCAGCATATAATAAATCTTTGATAAACGCCCAGATAATCTTAATATGTAGTACTAAGTCCATTTTGTAATAAAATTGGGAAGATATAATTTTATAGTCCACTCTTTTTAACAGTATTATCATCATTTCCCATGTTATTAACAACTCCTTGAAAGCATTACTTGTAATGGTTGCATTATAATCCATCTTGCAGATACATCACACATTACATCATCATTTACTTACTGTTGGATATTTAAGATGCTTCCAATTTATAATTGTAACAATGTGATGATGTACATCACCAAATACAAAGTTTTTCCTGCATTTTTAATTAAAATAAGATGGACTGGCAGAGGTATAATCGCAGGGACCAATAGTATAAAAAATTTGAGTTTCTTGGTATATATTACCAAATTGCTTTTCACAAAGATGGTGTGTGTGACCTTTCTACCAGCAAAGTGTACCAATATGGAAGTATTTTACCATCTTACCCTTTCAAGAAACAGCTCTTTGAAGGAATTTTCTAGGCCAGCCATCTGAAGGAAACTAAGATTTGGTTGTGCACTTATTAAGTGCCACACTTGAAAAGTCTTCCCCAATTACATTCCCCATAAAAGCTTTGTGAGATGGTTAGCATCAGCCCTATTTTGCACCCAGCTGGCTGAGCTGAATTAGGAAAGCAAGTTCGTGTAGCACCCAGCACCACTCTTGCCAGCCTACTACCGCCCTCCTTTCACTGTGTCCCAATACTTTAGATGTGTCCCCACACTTGCAGAGTGACCTCCCAGTGGCAACCTCTCCATAGGGAACAAGACCACATGCACGAATTATTCTCTGTAGCTCATCCTGAAAAAAGAACTTATATATACATATATATGTATATAGAAGTATTGATACATTCTATATGAAAAATTAGGCTCCCCCTGGTGGCTGAGATAGTAAAGAATCTGCCTGCAATACAGAAGACCTGGATTCAATCCCTGGATGGGGAAGATCCCCTGGAGAAGGGAATGGCAACTCACTCCAGTATTCTTGCCTGGAGAATTCCACGGACTGAGGAGCCTGGCAGGCTGCAGTCCATGGGATCACAAAGAGTTGGACATGAGTGGGTAAATTATGACGCTTGAAAGAAGTAAAAGTATAAATATAAGCTTTGATACATTCTATATGGAAAATTATGATGTTCTTGAAATAGTGCAAAAGAGAGACTTCCGCTTCTAATGGGAAGATAGTAAATACTTTTCTGAAAAAGTGGCACTTATCTTGAACCTGTCTTTGTCCGGCAGGTTCAAAAACACTGAGACCACTCAAACAGTGGGAAAAGGGCCCGTACGGAAGGAATCCAGTGAGAGGGCAGAAATACATGAGTCGGTTTCAAAGTAAGAAAACATCAAATCATACTGGACTTTTCAGACCATGATACAAAAAGAATTTGGATGTTATCTTAATTGCTTCTACCAGCTCCAGTATCTCTACAGTGTCCTCAGCGGGGGCTGGGGCGGGATAACAATTTGTATAAGAAAATACCTGGATAATAATAATGTTTCCCTGCATCTTCACTCAGTAGAGCAATTCTTGACCTTGGGAAAAGATAAGGAGAACTCACTATTTTACTGGTGTACCCTGTATCAACATCTTGCCAGCACCTATTTAAAATGAGTTCATCTGTGGATTCTCTAAAATAAAACTTCTATCTACTAATTATTTCATGTGATGTCCCAAAGTGGCTTAGCTTCCCTGAATTTTTATTAAACACCTGCAATTACTCTCCTATTGCCTATGCCTGCTAACAAAATTTCTTTCCCAACTTGGTCCCAGAAACAAACTAAATCATTAGTCAAGTAACATCTCCAGAATGCCTACTGTGTACAGAGCACCAAATTTATCTCTTCAAGGCAGGTAAATAGGCTATATTGCTCACAAATTGCTAAACCTCAAGGCTACACATGCAGTGAGAGTAACAGCAGAATTCTCCTCCCTTTGCCCACACCTGTCTGGAGGAAAATCAGACTGAGTTGCCACAGAGGGTCTGCTTTAAATTCAGAGAAGCACCTTCTGGATCACAGAAAATATCTCACTGCAAAATCAAGTTCCTGAGATCATTCAGCAATTCTGATTACAATAGTCCTTCCTGATATGTGGCAGGAATTCCACAAGCCTTCCCTGGGGAAGACCCTTCCCAGGTCACCAGCTCTCATTTGGACTCAAAGAGAACCTTACTGTTGTTTTTCACCAGCTGCAAAATCTTGACATAATCTTCCTCTTTCAACTCTGCTCCAATATGTTGACAGATTCATTAGCTGGACATGCCAAATTATCAAAATTTAGAAAGCATGAAATGCATGCTTAAATGAAGGCAAAGCAGACCAGAAATAGCTTTCTAATCGGCTTTGAGAGGGGCTGTGGGTCAAAAGATCAGTATACCTGTTAATGATTCACGTTTCAACATCTTGCCAACAAAATGCTTTAATTGCTCAGTTTCCAGCTGCTCTGCCCAGCAGACACTGTGATCCCAAAGAGCAGAAATGCATCTCAGCCACAATCCTGTATCCATAGGAGACAGCTCTGCAGGCTCTTCCTCTCGGTGCAAAAAAAAAAGGAGGGGGGGAGACCCCCTACAGAACCCTATGTGAAAGGAAGAATTGAAAATAAAAATGTATTTGCAGCCTGATGAGTGGGTAGCAAAATATTGATTCTAGCTTTCTCAAACAAGCAAAATATGTGGACTTGGCAAAGTACCAAGTGTGGGAGGGAATCTTATCTCCCAAGATGAAAGAAGATAAAAGCAAGCAAGTTGAGAGGGAAAAGCCAGTAGCATCCTCACCGCCAGCCCTGAGGCTGTCTGGTGCAGCTGAGCTGGGTGGGAAGCCCAGGGAGAGCCTACTAGGAATCCCGCAGCAGGCAACCGTCCTGCTCCCTGGGTGCACATTAGATGCAAACAGGTCACGTGGCCCAGTGGCACTAACCAGGCACCTGGGACTTCCCGGAGGAAATATTCTAATACTGATCTTCATATTGTCCATGTCTCAGACCTTACAGAACAGGCACAAAACTGCCTATCTCACAAGAAAAGGGGTTTTCTATGCAACGGCAAGCCACTCCAGTACTCTTGCCTAGAAAATCCCATGGATGGAGGAGCCTGGTAGGCTGCAGTCCGTGGGGTCGCTAGGGGTCGGACACAACTGAGCGACTTTACTTTCACTTTCCACTTTCACACACTGGAGAAGGAAATGGCAACCCACTCCAGTGTTCTTGCCTGGAGAATCCCAGGGAAGGGGGAGCCTGGTGGGCTTCTGTCTATGGGGTCACACAGAGTCGGACATGACTGAAGTGAATTAGCAGTAGCAGCAGCATGCCACCAAAAGGTAAATGCTGCCCTAATGGAAGTCTGTGTCCTCTTTAAATCTGTGGCCACCTAGAGGCAGGAGGAGGCCGGGAGTTGGAGGCAGAGACCTTGGGACTTCTGGTCAGTTCTTCAGCTGCTGTGACCTGCTGTGACCTCTTAGCTCTTAGCAGAGGGGCAATGGAGCCTGCCTGCCTCCTGCTCTGGGATGCTGTGAAAAATGGAAAGTATAAAGGTGCATCATGAATGTGACATGCCACAAAGGGAAAACACAATGAGCACAAGCCTGGCACTGTGTACCTGGTGCTACTTTGAAAAAGACAAAGACGCACAGAACCAGAGGTCAGTTTTGGCACATCTTCACTGAGGCGGGAGATGGATGTTAAACCTAACAGCCTTCCCCTAGGGCCTTAGCCGCTTAGAGGACAAGCAGTATTGGGACATACTGAATGCTGGGGTGGGGGCACTCAATTTTCCCCACAACCCCAAGATCCTGTAATACAGGAGAAACCTCAGGATATGTTAAATCCCTAAGGTCTTTTGTTTGACTGGTTGGTTAGTCAGTGTTGGTTTCATTGTTTTTAATCTAAAACAAGGCAGTCACAGACTTCCCATGGAACAGCCTCTGAAACTACAATAGGCAGATGGATCAGCCAGCAGACTTGGTAAAAGTACACTGGATGGGGCCTGACAGTCAACCTTTCCAACAAGCTCCAGGGTGATGCCAATCCTCTGGCCCATAGATGACAGGCTGTCCATGACTTCTGAGAGAAGCCCAGAAAGGATTTAAGATGTCATGTATTCTTATATACCAAAAGAAAGAACCCAAACTGAAAACCCCAAATCTGTGGATGAGGACAGTGAAGCCAAGGGTTCACTGACTCGTCCAACGTCATTGAGCAGGGAGAACATCTGCTGCCCACCTGCACTCCCCCACTTTCTTTCCTCCACTAGCCTGACTTGCACACACTTGGCCCTTTTGCCTTTGGGTTCTTTGCCTGTCTCTCTTTCTACTTCTTTTGCAAGTAATGGAGACAACAGTATGACTGTGGTACATGAAATTGATCCTAGCTCTGAATCATAGAATCCCTTCTTACCTGGAGAAGATAAGGAAAGCAATGAGGATAAGTTGCCAGAGAGGAAAAAAGGCTAACCACATCCCAGTTGTTTAAGGACCACAATGGCTCCAACTTTAAGTGATTAGTTTTGTCTCCAGGGGCCCTGGTGCCCCTGCCTGCACCAGGAGACAAGGCTGGGCCCCATTTCTGTCTGTGTTACACCAAGGGGAAGTCATGCTTACTGAAGCGTTATACACCTAACTCACTCATCTTTTTAGGACCCTCAGAACAAAAATGTTTAGCTCTAAAGAGGCAAAGAGATTATCAAGAAAAAATTTTGAACTGAAGGTAATTCCCAATGTACCTTCTTCATGGGCTACATTCCAGAAGTGAAAAGGGAGAGCTACAATTTGCACTGAATGAACTTCATCCCTACACCCAATCACACAAACATATGAAAGCCATGCCTTAAAAGCTGCACTAAAGTTTCCACTCTTTATGATGCCAATTATCCAACCAGAAGCATAAATTTGGAAACTGTTTATTTGTTCCATCTTTTCTGTTCACCTAAGGATGTGAAGAAAGCTGATCGCCGAAGAATTGATGCTTTTGAACTGTGGTGTTGGAGAAGACTCTTGAGAGTCCCTTGGACTGCAAGGAGATCCAACCAGTCCATTCTAAAGGAGATCACTCCTGGGTGTTCATTGGAAGGACTGATGCTAAAGCTGAAACTCCAGTACTTTGGCCACCTCATGAGACGAGTTGACTCACTGGAAAAGACTCTGATGGTGGGAGGGATTGGGGGCGGGAGGAGAAGGAAACGACAGAGGATGAGATGGCTGGATGGCATCACCGACTCTGTGGACATGAGTTTGAGTGAACTCCAGGAGTTGGTGATGGACAGGGAGGCCTGGTGTGCTGTGATTCATGGGGTCGCAAAGAGTCGGACACGACTGAGTGACTGAACTGAAGGATATGAACTAAACGTAGAGGGAAAGAAGGCTGAAAAAGTAAAAAGAATTGCTCTTGGGGGAAAACAAAAAAAAAGCACTGAAACAGTAAATACTTTCAGATACAACCGGAATTTGCTCTTTTAGAGAATTGCTGCATTTCCACCAAAAATTTGATTGTGAATAGAGTATTTGAAGAAAGGTTTGGCTCTAAATGAGGTTTAACACAAACAAGGGAATATTTGTTCCCAAGTGCTTCCATTATGCCAGTAAACACTGAACACCAATGGGTAAACCTCACCCAGTGAGAACCTTACTCTTCAGTCAGCACTGTCTCAGCGCCTTCCCGGGGGTATAAGCGTTAAAGTTTCACAAGAAATTTTGTCCACAGTGACTCTGCTGCTAGAACTCCATAGGACCCTCCCTAGGTTATTGAATTTCATTATTAATGTATATTTTTAAATACTCTGGTTATGATCAGGGTCTTTGCAAAATTAAGATTAAAAATGCTAGCTTTGTGTATGTAGAGACCCCTTTCACTGGAGACTTCTTATACATGAAAAACAAGGCGGCAGATTTGAGGGTTCAGAAAGTTACTACATGCATGCATGCTAAATCGTTTCAGCTGTGTCCGACTCTTTGTGGTCCCATAAATTGCAGCCGTCCAGACTCCTCTGTCCCTGGGATTCTCCAGGCAAGAATACTGGAATGGGTAGACATGCCCTCCTCCAGGAGGCCTTCCCAACTCAGGGATTGAATCCACATCACTTATCTCTCTTGCATTGGCAGGGGGGTTCCTTACCACAAGCGCCACCTGGGAAGCCCTAAGAAAGTTATCGCTGAGTTCTAAATACCTTCTTTCAATTCAGTGAGGAGCCATTATCTAAATAATCTCTGCAAAGATACCTAAGAACTTACAGCATTAATGTCACTTTTAGGATTTTGCCCCCTCCCTCCAAAGCTGGGTTTCTTATTTATGAAATTTCATCATAAATAAGAAAGTTCACTGATCGTATTTAGTCAATGGATTAAAGAATAATGCAATGTCATTTACATAGAGTGAAACCAAAACAAATGTGCTTTCATATTGCAAGACAGATATGTGCTAACTGAATCCTGCTTCTGCATGGGTTACCAGGCACTCTAAGAGACTGAAGGGGTGTGAGATGAGGAGTGCAAAGTATGACAAGTATGAGCTCCAAGGATAAAAGACACTCAAAGCTCTGCACACAAATGAACCTTCGTGGCAACTGTCACTGGCTTAGAGCTCATCACTCAAATACTTATCGTTATCCCTTCACCCATTTGTCCAACCTTTCACAACATACCTTTCCCTTCCACTGTCCTCTTCCCAACTCTTCCTCTATTCAGATCTGACAAAATCTATTTTAAATCCCCAGTAATCTGGAGAGGTAAGAAGGGGCTTTGGGGTGGATAGATACAATAAGCAAAAAGTTGAAGTGATCTCAGGGTATTTTCAGGATGTAAAAGGCTATAAAAATAGAAAAGTAAGAATAAGAGGAACTGTCCAAGAACTGCACGTTACCACATGACAAAATACAAGTGGGGGCAATATTCTTCCTAAACCAGGAAACTAGGACAAGCAAAGACTGAAGTTGCAAACAACTTAATCTTACAAGATTAAGTGACTACCATTAAAAGAAAGCTGACATAGCCAAGCACTGACCTGAGTGAACGAACAGAGAAGTCACCAGATCTGTGAACTGATAGCACAGTCAGTGGACATATATGTCATACTGAAGAATCCAATGTTTGAGGAAAAGAAGACAAAATAATCATGAAGGCCTCAATTCTTCTAGTATTGATCTATATGTTCAGTACAACTCCAATCAATGCGCCAGCATAATTTCTCATGGAATACTACAGGCTATTCTAAAATGAATATAGAAGTACAGTGATCCAAGAATACCCAAGGATCTCATAAAGAAGAATGCACGGGGGGAATCATCCCAGATATTAAGTTATAAATCTATGTTTAAAAAAAAAAGTATGATATTGCTGCTATAACAATGAAAAACAGACCCGTAAAAATAGAACAAAGAACTCATAATACCCAGCATACATGCAAACAGTATCTAATAATGATAGTCAATACTGAAGTCTAACTTATCTGATAATATGATGATTAAGGGTATGAATTTTGGAGCCAGAATGCCTGCACTCAAATCACAGTTCTACCACTTACTAGTTGTGCCACAGCTTACTTTTATGTATGGGCTTCCCTAGTGGCTCAGATGGTAAAGCGTCTGTCTGCAATGCAGGAGACCCGGGTTCCATCCCTGGGTTGGGAAGATCCCCTGGAGAAGGAAATGGCAGCCCACTCCAGTATTCTTGCCTGGAAAATCCCATGGACCATGGAGCCTGGTAGGCTACCGTCCATGGGGCTGCAAAGAGTCGGACACAACTGAGCAACTTCACTTTACTTATCTATAAAGTGGGATAATAATAATTTATGCCTCACAAACATAAAGCCTCCCAGTACTGATAACATTGTATAGGGCCCTCCCCCACTGAATCATGCCCTGTGAAACTAAGAATACTAAGGAAGCAACAATGCACGACATTCAGTGCTAGGTATAACAAACACTGCAGCTCCTGTCTTGACCTCTCGGATCACTCTGAGGGGAGCCAGCAGCCATATTGTAAGGCCACCCAAATAGCTCCATGGAGAGGCACAGCAGGGAGGAACAGAGTACCTTATACAATAACCAGCCAAACTTTCCTGATAGGCAAGTGAATCACCTTGAAAGTGGAACCTCCATCTTGAATCCTGGCTTTAGAGAACTATAGCAGTAATGTGAGCAAAGGTCTAATAGAGTTGACAGTATATCGCATGCACTGAATAAATTAGAAGTGTCATTAGTATTATCATTGTATAATACTGGAGATTCAGCAAAAAGTCATGGTATCAGGGTTGGGGGTGGGGGGCTTCCCCAGTGACTTCAGTGGTAAAGAATCTGCCTGTAATGTAGGATATGCAGAAGATGCAGTTTCATCCCTGGGTGGGGAAGATCCATTGGAAGAGAGCATGGTAACCCACTCCCGTATTCTTGCCAGGAAAGTCCCATGGACAGAGGAGCCTGGCGGGCTACAGTCCATAGGGTCACAGAGTCAGACACAACTGAAGTGACTGAGCATGCAGGTACACATGGCACAGGGAGGTTTCTTCTGTGCCCAAAAGGATAGTGTGTGAATTATTCTTGTAGTCTCATGGGTCAGTATGGACTCCATAAAGTATGTGTTTATAAAATGCCAACTATGTACCAAGTACTATTCTTGTCAGTGAATGAATGAATGCCTTAAAACTTCTTCAGCTGTTCCATCATAGCAGGGCAATACACACTGCATAAAGTCATTACACAGAAAAAAATGAAAACTCAAGGACTTAGATAAATGATCTCTTAGGCCAGTTCAAATTTCCCCTCCTTCAAGGAACCTAAGTCACCACTGAGCACTGAGCACTGTCCGTTTTATTTATACAACTGAAGTACTCATGGAGGGAAGAAACATAAGAAGGCTAGAAGAGCAAATCTTAAATACTCAAATGTTAACACAGTCTGCATATATATCCAACTTTTAAATGATCTCTACAATCCTCGTGTATCCCATCCAACTTTTTTTTTATTTTAATTGGAGGCTAATTACAATATTGTATTGGTTTTGCCATATATTGACATGAATCCACTCCGATTTATGTTACACTGAATTCAAAAAACAAATGGAGTTTATAGATCTCTTTCTCTCTTTCTCCCTCCCTCTCTCTAATAAAATATATATTTAATCTATACTAGAATATGTGTGTCAGATTTTTCTTAATTTAATCAGTTATTCTGGAGCCCAAAGAAAGAAACTTGTTTCTTTAAACAACTGGGAGAATATTGGAGAGTATTATTTTATAATGTATGGCTTCAAAATTATATTTTCCATCCAATATGTAGATAAACATTCTCTACTTTAGGGAATTCTCACACTGCACAGTTTCAATAAACATGAAATTTATTTATCATAGTTCAGTTAAATAATATTAATAGCATGGCCCAAATTTCAGACACAGTACAACAACTGTTAGTATAGTAATTGTATAAAGTCCAAACTTCACTACTAGATTTTCAGTCTACAAACCACTACACAGAAACCAATGGGTATCATGATCGATGATTCACAACATCACTTCTTCCACATTCTGTCAATTATTCATCAAACCACATCTGTCATTCAGGTCACACACAGTAAGCCATGTAGTTGTGTTGCCTCCTTGTTGACAAGCGATAAACTCACATGATATTTTATGAAACTGGATACTCAAAAGAAGGAACTGGCAGACAAAGATGAAAGTGCAGCAAACATAAAGTGAAGTAAAATTATACATGATTAGAAAATGCTGACAAAGACATGCTGAGACCTAGGCCTGCAAGAAGATAAAGTATAACCCACACTGAAATGGTCCAATGAATACAGAATGCAAGGTAAATTCATTTTTACGTTTTTTTAGTTAAACTGCATTAGAAACAGAAAGCCTCCTTTATGTCATTGAAGTGAGGCATTTACTTCTACTTTGGCTTGAAGACTATAATTAAAAACAAATCGCAATCAGCTTGGCTACCATTCAGGCCAAAGCAATGAACCCAGTTGCTACATCAAAAGAAAACTATAATTACTAGGAGCCTAAAGAAAGACCTTTAGCTGCCAGTAAAGGCTGGTTTTATGTCAGCATGAATTGATTAATCTTAAGCCATATGTTGAAGTATTCACTTAGATAGAGATGCTTTTGCAAAATATATACCGAGACTCCAATGAGATATAGAAGAAATAATTGACCATGGGAAGGTTGATACTGCCACCATTTAAAAGACGTCGGCTGTGCGGCCAGAGAAACTTAATGAAGGAGAATTTATCAATATAAATGAAGAAATTGTTGAAATCAAAGGATGAAGATAACCCAGAGGAAGTAACACCATCAAAAAACTTCACATTAAAAGAACTCTCAGGGTTATTTTACAATGTCGAGGTGCAAAAGATAAAATGTTAGAAACCAATCTAAACTTAGAAAGGAGTAGGATGATTTTCCAAGGCATTGAAAGATGTTCACCCCATATATTAAGTTACATGATGAGAAAGCAAAGACTGTTCAAACTATGTCTGATAAGTTATTTACAAAGAAATAATTCTCAATCAAATAATTTCAGGTATTTGTCATGTTCCAAGTTACAATGTATTAAGTGAATATTAGTCATTTTTAAGTTTTCTTATACATTCATAATTGATAGAGAATACTTAATGCTATGATGTGTAACTTTCCCTACTGATTATTATGATCACTTTTTATAGTTTCAGCTTGAACAATCATTTCTACTGTTCTGAATTACTGCACAAAGCATTTGATAAAGAAATCACAATGAAAGAGAACAGAATAAATGTGTACAACATCACTGATCTGTTGTATGTCAGTGGTTAACATTAATGTTTTTGTTCAGTCACTAAGTTCTGTCCAACTCTTTGTGACCCCATGGACTGCAACACACCAGGTTTCCCTCTCCTTTACTATCTCCCAGAATTTGCTCAAACTTGTGTCCACTGAGTCAGTGATGACATCCAACCATCTCATCCTCTGTCGCCCCTTTCTCCTCCTTCCCTCAATCTTTCCCTGCATCAGGGTCTTTTCCAACGAGTCGACTCTGCATCAGGTAGCCAAAATATTGGAGCTTTAGCTTCAACATCAGTCCTTCCAATGGATATTCAGGACTGATTTCCTTTAGGATTGACTGGTTTGATCTCTTTGCTGTCCAAGCGACTCTCAAGAGTCTTCTCCAGCACATTACAGTTCAAAACAAATTTTAATTACACTGGCACATTGACTACCTTATTTTGTAAACCCAGGATTTCAGGGGGAAAAAAACAGAAACACTACTACATTTTCTTGAGTATGAAATTAAATTTGCTTTTTGATTTGTATACCCAAGAGCAGAAAAGCACTAGACTGAGTCCAGATTCAAAATTGAGATCTGCCATGAACTCTTGTGTGACTCCAGAGCCAATCCTGCTATTCTTAGACCCCTGCTATGTGTTGAGGATAGAAAATTGAATATGATATGGAATCTGGCCTCGAAGAACTCACAGCCTATTAAAAAAGAAAAACTAGAAATTGTTAGCAGTCTTCATCTATAAATCAGATCTAATAATGCCTACCTCCCAAGGTTACCATAGGATAAAATCAGACTTTATGAGAAAACAGCTTGTCAGCTCTTTGAGACCACACAGGCTGTAGCCAGCCAGGCTCCTCTGTCCATGGGATTTTCCAGGCAAAAATACTGGACTGGGTTGCCATTTCCTATACCAGGGGATCTTCCTAAACCAGGGGTCAAACCCATATTTCCTGGGTCTCCTGCATTGGTAGTGGATTCTTTACCACTGTGCCACTTAGGAAGCCCCCTCTGGGAGTATATTCTCACTTAAATAGACTTTCACTTTACTTTCTTTTTTAAAAAAATGTTTGTTGAGTGAACAAATCCCCAAAGTTAGACAACATGAATAATAACAGCTACAATTTTTAGTACCCTCCATATATTATAATCAATCCTCACAATAGCTCTGTGAAGTGAGCATGAATGTATTTATCATTAAACAATGAAGAAACAGAGACTTAGATAAGTTTTAAAAAGAGACCATAGAGAGTGACACAAGCACCGCAGTGGCGTGAAATACTCCCCTTGTCTCTTCCCTTAAATCCACGGCCAGTAAAACATGCCTAGCCCAAAAAAGATGTCTCTGCCCAACACACCAAGATGCCAGAGGATTCCACACATCTGTACCTCTCAAGATGGGTTGATTAGACACCAGAGAGGAGGCAGAAGGGGGCAAACAATGGAGGCTCTACTTGATTTCCAGCCCTCAAGCTATAGCTGCTGAGCCCCAAACCCCAGAGAAGCCGGTAGCAGCAGGGGACGTAGCACATAGGACTTTGGCTTCCCAGCCAGTGCAGCTCATGTAGACACAGGCAACTGGCAGCAGGTACAGTGGGGCCTGGAACCAATACCTCCAACCATGGAGGCGCCCATGACTCTGGCCCCTCATACCTCCCACCCACATCAGCGGGAGACACTGGATGCTGCAGAAGTGAGCACCATTCAGTACCTCAGGCAATGATGCCAGGGATACCAGGTTCAAACAGCAATGAGGGCATCCAGATGATACTTCTGACAGAGGCAGTAAAGTGTGGAAATATATATATAAACATAAAATATAACCGGAGGTTCAGCTAAGAGAAACCAAAAACTTGTACATAAAATCACCTCTTAGAAAACAAGATAATACAAAAAAAGTTCTCTAATTTTTAACCTGTTAAACCATTAGAATAATTTTTTTTAAAAAGCAAGGTGTTTGCTACTTCAAATGCACCAGCAGAGGAACACCTCATCAAGCACATGAAGAAGCAGAGTGACACCTTATCCCAAAAAGAAAATGATGATTCTCCAGAAACCAAATTTAAATTCATGGAATATTCAATGTAACTAACAGAGAATACAAAATAGCCATCATAAAGTAACTCAATGAGCTATAAGAAAATTCAGAAAGGCAATTCAATGAGCTTAGGAATAAAAGTAATGAACAGAAAGGATACTTTAACTTTACCAAAGAGATTGAAACTCTAAAAAAGAACCAAACAGAAATACTGGAGCTGAAGAACTCAATAAACAAAATGAAGAATGCATGAAAAACACTGAAAATAGAGCAGACCATATGGAGTAGAGAATTAGTGAGCCTGAAGATAGAAATACAGAAATGATACCTGTAGAAAAGGAAAAAAATAAGATTTTTTAAAAATGAGGACATTCTGCAAGAATTATTTGATTCTTTTAGAAATGGCAATATTAGGAAAATGGGTATCCCAGAAGGAGAAGAGATGGAGTGGGGTGTTTATTTAAAGAAACAGTAGTTGAAATAAGCTGGATATTTAAGTCCATGAAACTAAGAGAACATCTAATTACCTCAGTGCAAAAAGATTTTCTCCAAGACACATATTAAAATTGTCAAACATCAGTGATAAAAAATTTTAAAGGTAACCAGAGAAAAAGGATTGCCATTAGACTATCAGCAGATTTCTCAGCAGAATCTCTACAGGCCAGGAGGAAGTGGAATGCCATTCTCAAAACCCTGAAAGACAAGAACCATCAGCCAAAAGTACTCTATCTGGCAAAGTTATTATTCACATACGGAGAAATTAAAACTTTCCCAGACAAACAAAACCTGAGAGAGTTCATCAACAGTGGTGATGGTTTAAACCCAGATCTCCCTCATTGCCGGCAGATTCTTTACTGGCTGAACTATGAGGGACACTAGACCTGCCTCATAAGAAATGTTGAAAGCTTTTCAACCAGAAACAAAATAGCAAAAGTACACAAAACTTTGAGTAATATGATAAAGTCAGAAAACTGCAAGGACTTCCCTGGTGGCTTAGAGGGTAAAGCATCTGCCTGCAATGCAAGAGACCCGGGTTCAATCCCTGCATTGGGAATATCCCCTGGAGAAGGAAATGGCAACCCACTCCAGTATTCTTGCCTGGAAAATCCCATGGACAGAGGAGCCTGGTAGGCTACAGTCCATGGGACCACAAAGAGTTGGACACAACTGAGTGGCTTCACTTTAATTTAACTCACTTTATAAACACTTTATTATAGCAAGACCAAGAAGTCAGAGTCCCATAGAGCAGAGGTCCCCAACCCCTAAGCCATGGACTGGTACATAGCACAGCAGGAAGTGACCAGTGGGCAAGTGAGCAAAGCTTCATCTGTATGTGCAACCACTCCCCATTGCAAGCATTACCTCCTGAGCACTGCCTCCAGTCAGATCAGTGGTGACATTCTCATAGGAGTGGGAACCCTACTGTGAACTGTACATGTAAGGGATCTAGGCCGCATACCTTTTACAAGAATCTAATACTTGATGATCTGATTCTGTATTGTGGTGAGCTACATAATTATTTCATTACATATCACAATGTAATAATAACAGAAATAAAGTACAATAAATGTAATGAGTTTGAATCATCCTGAAACCATACCGTGCACCACAGTCCATGGGAAGAACTGTCTTCCATGAAATTGGTCCCTTGTGCCAAAAAGTTTGGGACTACTGCCATAGAGGATTAATTTAAGAGGAAGATATTTTCATTAAACTAGTGAAAATTAAAGAGAGGAATATTAACAACAACAAGAGAAAAGCAACAAATAACACAAAGGAATTCCCATAATGTTATTAGCTCACTTTTCAGCAGGAACTGCAGGCCAAAACAGAACAGCAGTGATCAAAACAGCATGGCACTGGCACAAGAACAGACACAAAGATCAACAGAAAAGAACAGGGACTCCAGAAGTTAATTGTGGTGCAGAGTTGACCAGGATATGAAAAGAAGAAATGACAGTCTCTTCAATAAGTGTGTTGGGAAAACTGGACAGCTCCATGTCAAATACTGAAGTTTGAACATTCTCTAACACCATATATAAAAATAAACTAAAAAATGGATTAAAGATCTAAATGTGAGATCAGAAAGCATAAAACTCCTAGAAGAAAACATAGGCAGAATATTATTTGATGTAAATTGCACCAATATCTTTTTCAATCTGTCTCCTAAAGCAAGAGAAATAAAAGCAAACATAAACCAATACATAACTAAATTTAAAAGCTTTCATACAGCAAAGGAAACCATCAACAATACAAAAAGACAACCTACTGAGAGGGAGAAAATATTTGCAAATGACATGACTGATAAGGTTTAATCTCCAAAATATAAAAATAGCTCATACAACTCAACAGCAAAAGAAAAAAAGCAATCCAATGTAAAAGTAGGCTAAAAAAATAGAGATTTTTCCAAAGAAGTTATGCATATGGCCAACACGCACATGAAGAAAGGCTCAATATCATTAATTATTGGGGAAATGCAAATTAAAACCATAATGAGATATCACCTGCTACCTGTCGGAAAGGCTATCCTCAAAAAGAACACAAATAACAAATGTTGGAAAGGATGTGGAGAAAAGGAGACCCTCATACATCGTTGGTGGGAATGTAAATTGGTGTAGTCACTGTAGAAAACAGAATGTAGGCTTCTCAAAAAATAAAATATAACTACCATGTGACTGACTCCCTGATTCCACTCCTGGTTATATATAGAAAAAGAACAAAAACACTAATTTGGAATGATACATGCACACCAATGTTCATAGCAGTATTGTTTACAGTTGTAAAGATACGGAGGCAAATTTAGACTTCATCAGTAAATGAAAGAATAAAGAAAATGTGGAACATATATGCAATGGAATACTCCTTAGCTATAAGAAATAAAATTTTGCCATTTTCAGCAACATGGATAGACTAGAAGGTAGTATGCTAGGTGAAATAAGTCAGAGAAAGATAAATACTGTATGATATCTCTATATATAGAATCTAAAAAAATAAAACAAACTAGTAAACCGTGAACTCCCAGATGTTCAAGCAGGTTTTAAAAAAGGCAGAGGCACCAGAGATCAAATTGCCAACATCTGCTGGATCATGGAGAAAGCAAGAGAGTTTCAGAAAACCATCTATTTCTGCTTCATTGACTATGCCAAAGCCTTTGACTGTGTGGATCACAATAAACTGTGGAACATTCTGAAAGAGATGGGAATCCCAGACCACCTGACCTGCCTCTTGAGAAACCTGTATGCAGGTCAGGAAGCAACTGTTAGAATTGGACATGGAACAACAGACTGGTTCCAAATAGGAAAAGGTATACATCAAGGTTGTATATTGTCACCTTGCTTATTTAACTTATATGCAGAGTACATCATGAGGAACGCTGGGCTGGAAGAAGCACAGGCTGGAATCAAGATTGCCGGGAGAAATATCAATAACCTCAGATATGCAGATGACACCACCCTTAAGGCAGAAAGTGAAGAGGAACTCAAAAGCCTCTTGAGGAAAGTGAAAGAGGAGAGTGAAAAGGTTGGCTTGAAGCTCAACATTCAGAAAACAAAGATCATGGCATCTGGTCCCATCACTTCATGGGAAATAGATGGAAAAACAGTGGAAACAGTGTCAGACTTTGTTTTTTTGGGCTCCAAAATCACTGCAGATGCTGATTGCAGCCATGAAATTAAAAGACGCTTGCTCCTGGGAAGGAAAGTTATGACCAACCTTGATAGTATATTAAAAAGCAGAGACATTACTTTGCCAACCAAGGTCCGTCTAGTCAAGGCAATGGTTTTTCCCGTGGTCATGTATGGATGTGAGAGTTGGACTGTGAAGAAGGCTGATCGCCGAAGAATTGATGCTTTTGAACTGTGGTGTTGGAGAAGACTCTTGAGAGTCCCTTATACTGCAAGGAGATCCAACCAGTCCATTCTAAAGGAGATCAATCCTGGATGTTCATTGGAGGGACTGATGCTAAAGCTGAAACTGCAATACTTTGGCCACCTCATGCGATGAGTTGACTCACTGGAAAAGACTCTGATGCTAGGAAAGGTTGGGGGCGGGAGGAGAAGGGGATGACAGAGAATGAGATGGCTGGATGGCATCACCGACTCTGTGGACATGAGTTTGAGTGAACTCCAGGAGTTGGTGATGGACAGGGAGGCCTGGCGTGCTGTGATTCCTGGGGTCGCGGAGAGTCGGACACGACTGAGCGACTGAACTGAACTGAACTGACTGAGTTAACAAAAAAAAAAAACAGATAAGAGAATAAATTAATGGTTACCTGTAGGGAAAGGGAAGAGAGGAAGAGCAATATAGGGAGAGGAGATTAAGAGGTATAAACTATTCTGTGTAAAGTAAGCTATTAGAATATACTGTACTATACAGAGAATACAGCCAACATTTTACAGTAACTAGAAATGGACTATAATCTTTAAACACCATGAATCATATGTACACCTGTAACTTATATAGTGTTGTACATCAATGATACTTCAATAAAAGATTTCCTGGATATTTTGTATCAGATAAAATATGCTGAATATATAAATAATAATTAAATTTAAGTCATAATAAAGAATCAGTATCATATGAAGCAATTCTAGAATAAACTATTACATGTTAAAGAAAAAATGAAAGTTAAGTTTATCATTATTTAAAATAAGAATTTTAAGAGTCAATGTCATTCATTTAGTGAGTGTCAAATTAAAAATTTGAACAGAGGGTCTTCTGATTCACAAATCCCTTCAATGAAACTACTCTGAAGTGATAGGCCATGATCACCTTCTTTAATCATGAAAGACAGTACATTATAGTTTCCAGGGTAAAATCTTTTACAAGCTAAAATAGAACCAAATTGATAGAGAATACCTGCTATTCATTGACATTACTCCCCCGAAATCTGGCAGCTTCTTCACTTGCTGAGCTATTTTTCTTTGCACTTTCTCTTGAGATACTCATTTCCCTGTAAAGGGAACTTGCCCTCGTTTTGATTAGTTTATTTAGAAGAGCAGGATTCTTGAAGTACATGAAGGGGTTTTGCCACTGAAAATTACCTGGCCCAAGACTATACATTGGAGCCTTTATTTTATTTTTAACAGAACCACAGGTGCTAATTAGGTGCACTTTCAAGCTGCCAAAGCAAGATTCTGAGGTCCCAAACTGCCATCAGTCTCATCATTTTAGTCCTGAAGTGCTTCTCTATGAGGAACTTTGCGCATTTGACACATCCCTGCTCTTTGCAAATTATTTTAAATGACTTCTTAATTAAACACACTACCTTGCCCATTGCTAATGAAGCAGGCAGGAGCTTCAGAGCAGGTAGCAAATAGAACTGGTTCCAAGACCCCCCTTTCCTCTCTCAGGACCCTGTTTCAAGCAGAAGTAACTGTGTTTACTCTTCAGCCAGTATTGTGTCTCTTTACAATAAAATGTGAATTCTTTATCTCTGGGTTGCAGATTTTCCAGGCACCATAGAACTCAGATTTAGTTAACCTTATTTTAATGTTTTTCCTCCTCCACCACTGACTTCTGAAAGACATAGGGGAAAAAATTATTTCTTTTAGGAAGAATAATCTGTGTAGTATCCATCTCTAACTCAGGCAGTGACTCCTGTATGTTTTGCAAAGGTTTTGATTAGTCTGTTAAAGGAAGTGTTCTCTCATTAGGAAGATTTGCCACAGAGACCTCAATAAGATTCATCAAACTCAAAGAAATCCTTTTAACCCCCATACACCAGCAAGGAAAATACACAGTAGTCCCTTGGTATCTGCAGAGGGATTGGTTTCAGAACCTGCCAAAGGTACTAAAATCCATAGATGCCCAAGTCCCATTGTCTGCCCTCCATAAATTTAGCTCCACATTCATACACCAGGAATTGTATTAGTACATCTGACCCTGGAACAACTCAGAGGTTTAGGGCAATGGTCCCTATACAGTCAAAAATCCACATGTAACTTTATAGTCAACCCTCTATACTGGTGGTTCTGCACTCATGGATTCAACCAACTGTGGACTGTGTAGTGCTGTAGTATTTATTTACTGAAAAAAATCTGCATATAAGTGGACTCATGCTTTTCAAGGCTGTACTGTTCAAGGATCAACTCTGTAACACTACCTAGTTTTGTTAAGAATTTGTCTTGCATTTTTATTCCCAACTGTTCAAATTTTTGGTTAATAAAATTCTTAAATAAATAAAGGAAGAAGGATCATCCTTCAATTTTATTTTCAAACATTTTTGTTGGTTATCCAACCCTTAGACAGTCAAAATCTATGATAACTATTAAAACTTAGAATTTATAAGAAAACTACAGTTTGACCTTTTTATAACCCTGGACCAGGGTTTATTCAGACCTGGGAGGATTCATCAGCCCTAGTTTGGAATTGAGACTAGACACTCACAGAATCAAGTATGCTGAATTCCTCCTTAACCTTAACCATAGTTTCCAAACCCTCATCTTAGCCAATGTCCTACCAAAACTGTCCTGTACATCCCTTTGGGGTCATCTATATATACACCTCTTCTATTCAGGTGACATTGGCCACATCAGAGTACTTTGATCATAGCACACAAATAATTACTAATAGATGCCTGAAGAATATATTAAAAACTTTAAAGTATTACTAAAAACTGGTCCAGTTCAGTTCAGTCGCTCAGTCATGTCCGACTCTCCGCGACCCCATGAATCACAGCACGCCAGGCCTCCCTGTCCATTACCAACTCCCAGAGTTCACTCGAACTCAAGTCCACAGAGTCGGTGATGCCATCCAGCCATCTCATTCTCTGTCGTCCCCATCTCCTCCCGCCCCCAACCTTTCCCAGCATCAGAATCTTTTACAGTGAGTCAACTCATCGCATGAGGTGGCCAAAGTATTGCAGTTTCAGCTTTAGCATCAGTCCTTCCAATGAACACCCAGGATTGATCTCCTTTAGAATGGACTGGTTGGATCTCCTTGCAGTATAAGGGACTCTCAAGAGTCTTCTCCAACACCACAGTTCAAAAGCATCAATTCTTTGGCGATCAGCTTTCTTCACAGTCCAACTCTCCCTGTGGAAAAACTGGTTACTAAGCTCCAATTGTTGCCTTCAATAATAACATTTATTTAGCATTACTGTTTCCAGGCACATTGCTCATTGCTTTGTATGCATTGTCTTATATATTTATTGGGTTGGCTGCTGTCTATGGGATCGCACAGAGTCGGACACGACTGAAGCGACTTAGCAGCAGCAGCAGCAGCAGCAACAACATTATGTAAAAAGTTTTATACCACCTTTCTTATAGGTATGATGCTTTGAAGGGAAGATTGCCAGTCTCACATCACTTTCAGAGCCAGGTGTCTAAAGGAAATCACCAGACCATTCGCCCTTAACAAGAACTAAATGATACAACATAGCCTCTCAGGCTATACCCTCTGCCTGGAGCTAAACCTCATCCGAAAGGACATCCAGCAGAAATTCAACCAATTACTAAGCTCAAAATCTGTCAAGTTTCTGGAAACTTGTGGGGAAACATATCTTTTCAACTGGTACCTTCAGGGTACTTATCTGTTCCATTCATAGCTGCAGAGCCTTTGAGGCAGTTGCTCCCAAAATTATCACACCCATCTGGGTATTTGCTGAATATGAAGGTTACTAAACCTCAGCCCAAACCTTCACAAATCAAAATCTCTTTAACGGGTCCCAGGAGTATGTCATTTTTAATAAGTTCTTCAGAAAATAGATTTAGGGCAGAGTGCATGGATATATGCTAAATGTTACAAACTTACCTATTCCAAAAATTCAGGAATGACCCCAGGAAACCCCTTTATAAGCCAAGCTCAGATATTCAAACACCTTCTATTAAAAGCAGAGAGCATCAACAGCTACCCCAGAGTCACCCAGAGAACATGGACAGCTATACTAGAAAGAAAGAAAGTGAAGTCACTCAGTCATATCCAACTCTTTGCGACCCCATGGACTGTAGCCTACCAGGCTCCTCCGTCCATGGGATTTTCCAGGCAAGAATACTGGAGTGGGTTGCCATTTCCTTCTCCAGGATATCTTCCCAACCCAGGGATTGATCCTGGATCTCCCACATTGTAGGCAGACGCTTTACCGTCTGAGCCAACTTGCCAGCAAATCCATGGATAGCTTTCGGGAAACTGCCATCCTGACTAGAAAAACAAGGACATGACTAGTTACATCTTTAGAGTCTGAGGAGATGGAAGGCTTCTGTGAAGGCTGATTTCTAGTATCTAACAAACCTAAAACTAGGGGAATACCTATTATATTCTACCACGGCAGTTCTTCTCTGATAAAGACAACAAAATGATTTTATCCTCTAACCTTGTTTAAAAAGAGGTTAGCATGGAGAAAATGGTGGATAGAAAGTACAGGAACAAGCCTGCAACTAAAATTTAATCAATATTTCTTACTTCTTGAGCCTTATCATCTGATAGCAAATTCTGTCTTAAGAGAGCTGCCAAAGAGAACAAATAAGATCCAAAGCAAAGCTAAGTCTGTGTAAGCATTCAGCTTGCAAAAAAAAGTGAAGAATATTAGTGGTAGCATCAGTAACTGAGGAGCTTATTTCAGTTCAGTTCAGTTCAGTCGCTCAGTCGTGTCCGACTCTCCGCGACCCCATGAATCACAGCACGCCAGGCCTCCCTGTCCATCACCAACTCCCAGAGTTCACTCGAACTCATGTCCACAGAGTCGGTGATGCCATCCAGCCATCTCATTCTCCGTCGTCCCCTTCTCCTCCCGCCCCCAACCTTTCCCAGCATCAGAGTCTTTTCCAGTGAGTCAACTCGTCACATGAGGTGGCCAAAGTATTGCAGTTTCAGCTTTAGCATCAGTCCTTCCAATGAACACCCAGGATTGATCTCCTTTAGAATGGACTGGTTGGATCTCCTTGCAGTACAAGGGACTCTCAAGAGTCTTCTCCAACACCACAGTTCAAAAGCATCAATTCTTCGGTGATCAGCTTTCTTCACAGTCCAGCTCTCACATCCATACATGACCACGGGAAAAACCATAGCCTTGACTAGACGGACCTTTGTTGGCAAAGTAATGTCTCTGCTTTTTAATATACTATCAAGGTTGGTCATAACTTCCCTTCCAAGGAGTAAGCATCTTTTAATTTCATGGCTGCAATCAGCTTCTGCAGTGATTTTGGAGCCCAAAATAAAGTCTGACAGTTTCCACTGCTTCCCCATCTATTTCCCATGAAGTGATGGGACCAGATGCCATGATCTTTGTTTTCTGAATGTTGAGGTTCAAACCAACCTTTACACTCTCCTCTTTCACTTTCCTCAAGAGGCTTTTGAGTTCCTCTTCACTTTCTGCCATAAGGGTAGTGTCATCTGCATATCTGAGGTTATTGATATTTCTCCCAGAAATCTTGATTCCAGCTTGTGCTTCTTCCAGCTCAGCGTTCCTCATGATGTACTCTGCATATAAGTTAAATAAGCAAGGTGACAATATACAGCCTTGACGTACTCCTTTTCCTATTTGGAACCAGTCTGTTGTTCCATGTCCAGTTCTGACTGTTGCCTCCTGACCTGCATACAGGTTTCTCAAGAGGCAGGTCAGGTGGTCTGGTATTCCCATCTCTTTCAGAATTTTCCACAGTTTATTGTGATCCACACAGTCAAAGGCTTTGGCATAGTCAATGAAGCACAAATAGATGTTTTTCTGGAACTCCCTTGCTTTCTCCATGATCCAGCGGATGTTGGCAATTTGATCTCTGGTGCCTCTGCCTTTTCTAAAACCTGCTTGAACATCTGGAAGTTCACGGTTCACATATTGCTGATGCCTGGCTTGGAGAATTTTGAGCATGACTTTACTAGCGTGTGAGATGAGTGCAATTGTGCGGTAGTTTGAGCATTCTTTGGCATTGCCTTTCTTTGGGATTGGAATGAAGACTGACCTCTTCCAGTCCTGTGGCCACTGCTGAGTGTTCCAAATTTGCTGACATATTGAGTGCAGCACTTTCACAGCATCATCTTTCAGGATTTGAAATAGTTCAATTGGAATTCCATCACCTCCACTAGCTTTGTTTGTAGTGATGCTTTCTAAGGCCTACTTGACTTCACATTCCAAGATGTCTGGCTCTAGGTCAGTGATCACATTATTGCGACTATCTTGGTCGTGAAGATCTTTTTTGTACAGTTCTTCTGTGTATTCTTGCTACCTCTTCTTAATATCTTCTGCTTCTGTTAGGTCCATACCATTTCTGTCCTTTATCGAGCCCATCTTTGCATGAAATGTTCCCTTGGAATATCTAATTTTCTTGAAGAGATCTCTAGTCTTTCCTATTCTGTTGTTTTCCTCTATTTCTTTGCATTGATCGCTGAGGAAGGCTTCCTTATCTCTCCTTGCTATTCTTTGGAACTCTGCATTCAGATGCTTATATCTTTCCTTCTCTCCTTTGTTTTTCACTTCTGAGGCCTCCTCAGACAGCTATTTTGCTTTTTTGTATTTCTTTTCCATGGGGATGGTCTTGGTCCCTGTCTCCTGTACAATGTCACGAACCTCCGTCCAGAGTTCATCAGGCAGTCTATCTATCAGATCTAGTCCCTCAAATCTATTTCTCACTTCCACTGTATAATCATAAGGGATTTGATATAGGTCATATCTGAATGGTCTAGTGGTTTTCCCTACTTTCTAAGTATTAACAAATTAATCCTCAGAGTGTTTGCAATAGAATTTGGTTATTTCCATTGGTCTGGCTAAGTTTGATCTCTTGAGAGGTCAAAACAAATGGATCCAAAGAAAAAAAGAAAATTTCCTCTTTTTTTTAATTATATCACATGGGGAAAATCTTGTACTAGCCACATGACCACACAGACTGTAGTCTTCCAATAAAGAGTAATAATCAACCAGGCATTCCAAGGTTCACATCTACACTGGTGGCTGTCTATGCCTGTGTGCTCAGTTGTGTCCAACTCTTTGCAACACTCATGGACTGTGGCCCTCCACATTCCTCTGTCCATGGAGTTTTTCAGGCAAGAATACTGGAGTAGATTGCCATTTCCTTCTCCAGGGGATCTTCCCGACATAAGGATCGAACCAATGTCTCCTGCATAGGTGGGTGGATTCTTTACTACTGAGCCACCTGGAAAGCCTGTGTCTGTCTATATTTTGATCTGCATCTCCTGATCATGGGTGGGTTTTCAAAGAAGAGACATATGACAAAGTAGGGTTCTTAAACAAAACAAAAAAATGGATCAATAATCAAGAGTACAGAGACAAATACTACAAGAAACAGTAGATGGCAGGAGCTCTGGGCATGGTAAAAGAAAGGGTAGAAAAGTAAAATTCAACATGGATACTCCAGCCTCCTAGAGTTAAAATTCTCAAAATTACTCATGATAAAAAAATAGAACTCACAAAACCAAAAGTCTAGCAATTCAAACACTAGACTGGATGTTATTTCCACAGACACAGTCATGTCATGCCTCTACCTTTATTATCTGCCCCTCCACTCTAGGAACACACAATTGTACGCAAAACACCTTGTCTCCAAATGGCAAACATTAAACTCATAGCCAAATATGCATCTCCCTTTTACTACTTTTGTGACAATCAACATAGTTCACAATAACTTTTCTTACGACTAATGTCCTTATCTATAAAAATGGAAGTCATTTTTTCTCCCCATTTATCTCACTGGATGGTTTTTCATGTGACATTACATTTCATAAAGGAAAAGCCTTTATAAGGCATAAAGCACAGTATGCACAGCAAATATTATCATTGATATTGATGAACATTTACACAAGTCATTCAAGCAATACAAAACAAGTGATGCTTCAGTGAAGAGAAGATGACGACAGTGGAGAACTGATAGTTGTTGCTGAAACAGTTAGTCCCCTGTCCCAATTTGGTTTTTGTTTTTTCTCACTATGCCTGTACAATCTATTGTCTATTCAGCCATTTCTTTTGGGGGGTTGCTTTACACTAAGCTGCTAATGTATCACAATAAATACAATTTTTTCTTAACTATTGTGCTCACAAACCATGGGTCTTTCAAAAATCAGAATTAAATTGTGAATTGGCCCATAGACTAAACACATAAACATTTTCAATACCCAAGAATGATTTCAATTTTCTATTCTTTTCCAAAAAATTACATGGCAGTATGAAGCTATAGATTATTGGTTATGATGCACAATATTTTTTAATTAAAATTAAATTCCAATGATTTGTCAGGCAATACAAGTGAAACGCACAGTGTAATAAATTCCAAAACATATTCTCTCTCTCCATTAGAAAATGGAACTAAAGTCCTTCATACTAAATTTATACCAGTATGCAGGAATGCTTTTTTTAAAAACCCTTTTCAAAAAATCATTATTCAGGAAAGTATAATTATATACAAATGTTTGTGTATTCTCAAGTTAACTCATAGAAGAAGAGGATAAAACATCTTTGAGATTCTTTAGGAATGTTTTGTGTGTTAATAAACATAATCGGCATATCCGTGGTCCAATTTGGTCAGTATTTTTTTTTATCAGTAGCAGTGACACTGTTGAACAAATTTGATAAACTAGAAAAAAAACACAGACTTGGAGATCAGATGAGCTGGTTTCTAGACTTTCTGTACCACCGAGTTGTGTGTAATCTTAGCTAATGTACACAGACTCTCTGGAACTTCAGTTCAGTTTAGTTCAGTTGCTCAGTAGTGTCCGACTCTTTGCAACCCCATGAATCACAGCACGCCAGGCCTCCCTGTCCATCACCAACTCCCGGAGTTCACTCAGACTCATGTCCATCGAGTCGGTGATGCCATCCAGCCATCTCATTCTCTGTCATCCCCTTCTCCTGCCCCCAATCCCTCCCAGCATCAGAGTCTTTTCCAGTGAGTCAACTGAATCTTCTCCAAAATGAGGCAGGTAGACTCCAGTGTAAGTCCTCTTCTCTTGTTTTTCATTATAATAGAGCCTCCTAGATCAATGAGTTCTCTTGGTTATTCAGAATAAACCTTCAGTTACATCTCCCTTTGCAATTAGGCATACTCATGTAGGTAATCTCAAGTCAATGGTGTGAGTCAAAGCAATTGAACCCTTACAAGGAAATAGCAAGCCCTCCTTCCCCTCCTCCATGTCCCTGCCCACTCTCCCCTATGGGCTAAGGGCAGACAAGGTCTTGAGTCCTCTTGAATATATGGACAAAGACAACATATCTCTGTAATGGCAAAGCAACCCAACAGAAAGAGCCTAAGTCTACATTACTGTGGAACTGCCATACATATCCTGGCAAGTCAATCTCAGCTGGGACAAGAGATAGAAATAAACACTAATCACTATAGCTTAGAGTGTTTTGGAATAGTTCAATTGCTATCTTTCCTCTCAGTTTAGAAGTCTATATGATGTAGTGAAACATCGTGGGATACTGAAAAACTGTAGATCTGGATTCAAACCTGACTCTATTTTATGACTTTGGAAAAAGTCCTAAATATCTCTGAGCATCTGTTTTCTCATCTGCAGATAATGTAAGTAAATTGAGCCTTTTAGAATATCTAGTAGTTGGTCAATAAATGGCAGTGTTGTGATAAGTTTCTACTAATTGGCAACATGGTAATCACTCTGGAAAGAACCAGGGGTCATTCAACTGCATGGCTTTGGGATTATTTATAGCTCTGAAAATATCAATCTACTTCCACTTAATGGGCTGGGCATTTAATCAACTTAACATTCTAAGACTCCTTAGCACGTTTTATAACAAAGGCTGTATTCCAGGCTCTAACCTTCAATCAGGAAAACGTGCTGTGGCCCAAGTGAGATTAGAAAATTACCATCTCTAAGTCCTAATGCCTTGGTCATAATATCTTGAATAGCTATTGAGTTTGCACATGTCCTATGATTATGGAAAGAAACAAGCTATTATATATAAGCCCATTATATATAACATAGTAATATAATTTGATGAACAACATGACATATAACTAAATATTTCCTTTCTGTAGAATTTTTCTAGAAATATGCAGTTATGGCATCATAACTGTCAATAAACACTTGAAACCATCTTGCTCCTTCATATGACATGTTCTGCTGTCACAAACTTAGCCAAGTCAGGTGGTAAGAAAGGTAATCCATACATTCCCTCAGGGAAACATATCCTTTGCCCCCAACAAGCAAATTTTAAAACTAATTTACTGAATTCCATGGAGATTTTTTTTTCACCCTTCTCCTGAAATTCCAGACATTGGCTCAGAATACAATAAAATTACAAAACTGGTTGCTTTTACCTAGGAAGGAAATGTTTACATTTGTTCTGAAATGCTTTCCTTCCTTGGTAGGAATAAAGGCTTATCATCATTGCAAGCCTTCATCAAAGAGAGTCACAGGAAAAAATATCTCCTCAGAAAGTCTCCAAATGCACATCTCTTTTATATTGTGACATGTTGTTGAAAATCTTTAATCCTTTTTCATTTTTTAATAAATACCTGCCTTAACCTTCAGAGGATTGATACAGAGTTTTGAACTACACTTCAAGCAGAAAAAAAAATTAATGGATAAATGTTAAAATCATTAAATAGATTTTGCCTAAGAAATAAAAAGAAAATGACTCATCCCAGGCCATTGTTACATGATGTATCATTTTAAGGGGGTAGTTTTTTTTTCTTCAGCATGCATAAGTCTTTTCTATCTACCTGCCTGTCATTTTTCTGTCAAAAGACTTCTCACATCATATTCTTTTTAGCTTTCAAAACACTTCACTTTAAAATTTTACCACAGGATTTTCTAAGTTTTTCTTAGGTTATGTCACATAGCACAAAATACAAAAGCTCCTATTTTTAAAAAGGCAGCTTTAATAAGAAGGAAAAGAAAAGATTTAACTGACTATCCAGAGTATCTTTTTTGAATTGAATCTATAATCATTCCCCTTAAAATTTCTCATATAGTTCTAAAGCTTGATAGACATTTTGCCTCATTAAAGTTAATGTGACATAACTCTAAAAACAGAGAATAAAATGGCAGATAAGGGTTTCTTTTTCTGCTTTAAATCCTTTCCCTGAGGCTCAGTTGCTTTTTTCCAAGAGAATTTCAGCTGGAAAAATCAGTTTGTACTGGATTTAATAGTTCATTCATTTTGACATACCTGTGCCATTGTACAAAAGAATCACACCTTCACAGTAAGTTCCATCCTTCTCTCTGAATACTCTTTCCTGACCCCTTACTGGTTTTCTTACAATTTAAATAAAGAATTAAATGCATTTCACATATGACAAAAAATCCTCCACAAAAAAAAAAAAAAATTTCCCGTCGTTCCTTTCCTTCAGCCTTAATCCCCTTCTTAGGTCTCACAGCACTGCATCATGAGATGCGGGAGAGCAAGATGATCAGGTTACCTGCCTGGAACTCTGTAGACAGCAGGCGATGACAGTCAACACAGATGTGGCTTCCCAAAAACCAGGTCAACTGTTTGTGCAAATGCAAGACAAAGCGAAGAAAATACAGCATCCCATATATTAATAGTTTTAGTCTCATGATCTGCAATAACTAGAAATTAGATCTGCATCTCATCCTATAAAATTTGATAGGTAAAGAATTCTTTGTTTCCCATCTGTAAGGACTCCTTCCCATAGCTTTCACTACTGGTGTATTTTCTTTTTCAAATCAAAGAGATTTTGCTGTATTCCTGAACACTGTCTCTGGAATTCAATGTTCAGTAGAAATGGAATGGGTAATAAAGTTTACATATTAAAAACACTTCTCTCAGACTGAAAATAGAATTGTTCTTCTGAATGTAAATAACAAAAGCATGCGTGTGTATGTGTGTGTGTGTGTGTGTTTTAGCGAATTTCTGTAAGAGAGTCAGGGTTAAACCACTGCTACATTTCTGCATTTTATTTCTCATCGGGTCAAAGGTGAAGCAGATTATACAACCAACTGCACTGAAAACATCAAACACTTGAAAATTCATTTTTTTAAAAATGTCATTAACCTCTTGAGCCTGAATAGGGGGAAACAGTGATGTAGAAGACTTGATTGTCTGAGAATACTAATGAATTAGTACCTCTGGGTTTCTTTCTCACCAACCAACTTTAATCCAACCCTAGCACCCCAGGAATCAGAATCTAGACTTGAGTTGAGGTAGATGAATGCTCCAGTTCAGTGCAGAGTTATACTGACAAGTTCAGTTCAGTTCAGTTCAGTCACTCAGTCGTGTCTGATTCTTTGCGACCCCATGGACTGCAGAACGCCAGGTCTCCCTGTCCATCACCAACTCCTTGAGCTGACTCAAACTCATGTCCATTGAGTTGGTGATGCAATCCAACCATCTCATCCTCTGTTGTTCCCTTCTCCCAACTTCAGTCTTTCCCAGCATCAGGGTCTTTTCTAAAGAGTCCATTTTTCATATCAGGTGGCCAAAGTATTGGAGTTTCAGCTTTAGCATCAGTCCTTCCAATGAATATTTAGGACTGATTTCCTTTAGGACGGACTGGTTGGATCTCCTTGCAGTCCAAGGGACTCTTAAGAGTCTCCTCCAACACCAAATATAGTGACAAATCTGGTGCTAATTCTGGGCAGTGGGCTTTCATTTCTTCATTCACAACCAGTGATCAACTCAGTTTATATGACTTAGTCATGAGGACACCAAAAGAACTAGAGAATAAGGGAAGAACTCCAAACTGGTTTGAATGCCTGCTAGAAATACTTGACTTGTAGTAACCCATCAGTTCAGTTCAGTTCAGTCGCTTAGTCGTGTCCGACTCTTTGTGACCCCATGAACCACAGCACGCCAGGCCTCCCTGTCCATCACCAACTCCCGAAGTTCACTCAAACTGTCCATCAAGTCGGTGATGCCATCCAGCCATCTCATTCTCTGCTGTCCCCATCTCCTCCTACCCCCAATCCCTCCTAGCATCAGACTCTTTTCCAGTGAGTCAACTCGTCGCATGAGGTGGCCAAAGTATTGGAGTTTCAGCTTTAGCATCAGTCCTTCCAGTGAACAACCAGGATTGATCTCCTTTAGAACGGACTGGTTGGATTTCCTTGCAGTCCAAGGGACTCTCAAGAGTCTTCTGCAGCACCACAGTTCAAAAGCATCAATTCTTCGGCGATCCGCTTTCTTCACAGCCCAACTCTCACATCCACACATGACCATGGGAAAAACCATAGCCTTGACTAGACGGACCTTGGTTGGCAAAGTAATGTCTCTGCTTTTTAATATGCTATCTAGGCTGGTCATAACTTTCCTTCCAAGGAGTAAGCGTCTTTTAATTTCATGGCTGCAATCAGCATCCGCAGTGATTTTGGAGCCCCAAAAAATAAAGTCTGACACTGTTTCCACTGTTTTTCCATCTATTTCCCATGAAGTGATGGGACTAGATGCCATGATTTTCGTTTTCTGAATGTTGAGCTTCAAGCCAACCTTTTCACTCTCCTCTTTCACATAAAACTTACATTAACCTGATTTTACAAATAAGGAAACTGAGATAGCTAGGCTGTGTAACCATCCAACACTGCACAATTAGCAAGTGACAGAGTGAAGGTTATAACACAGATCTTTCTTATATTAAAACCAACATTCTTTTTATGATACCAGGTCTCTTCCCAGAAGCCGCCTTTGTATGTGACTGCTGTCTAGCTGAGAATTAAAATCAAGAGCCCTAACTGGTTCTGAGCATAAATAAGGGATGACCATTTCAGTGTCCTCCAACAAAACCTTGAAGTAAACTTAGCTTTTCTGTAACAGTCACAGAATTCACTTTCTGGTCTGACAAATGGTTTAGGTAGAGGATACCATCTCACTATAAATGACCCCAGAGTGAGAAAAAGACAGATGGAAAACAAACAAACAAAAAAAAGCGAACCCATACTATGATGCACTGACTACCAGACAGGAATCAAGAATGAGGTCGCAAAGATCTGGAGGAGAACTTCACAGGGCTTCTTTCTGGTGACATGAAACCCATTTCTCTGAGCTCATTTCTATCAGATCAGAACATGTCCAGCCAGCATGATAATAAGAAACTTACTAGCTAAATTTTCTATTTATACCAAAATGGCTCTCTTCTTTGTTTTTCCATACATCTAAGAGAATCTAGAAGTAACTTAATTCTGCAAGGTTCACTTGCTGTTTGTCAAATGAGGGGAAAAAAGTAATAATTGCCTGAAGGGACAGATCCTTCTTGATTATTTTCCCCAAACCTGCAGTATCTGTTTTTATTGCAGGTTCAGAATAGGTACATCACTCATCGAGTGCAGTGTGCCAGAGCAGAGGGAAGGCTGTGACCCATAGGCAGCCCCACAGTGCTGAGAACTGCACACTTTTGCATGACTCCCTGCACCCATTTTTCAGAACCCATTCCTATCCACACTGCTCTCTCAACTTTCCAGTTAATACCTTAATTATGTTTCAGCTTCTATCAAAAACTGATCAATTTTACCTAAAGCCCAACTCTCAGCAATTTGGACTGCTTTCACTAGAAAACCAGCAAAAAAATTTTAAAAACATCTGATTCTGCTTCTTTAACTGGGAATTCTGAGCTTATTAAAGTGTATACAAGCAGGTAAGAATTAAACATTTGGGTTTACCCTAATAATAACCTGAACTAGTTCAGTGTCAGACAAAAGCGATTTTGATAGGATAAAAATGGTAGCTGGGAATATTTTTCAGATCATGGTTGATAGCTACATGAAGACTGCAAGATTATTTATTTCACATTGTCATCCAGCTGATTAACAATGACAATTTCATTTCATCCTTAACTTGTTTCCTCTTGGCTCTTTATTTCCTAGATGTCTGCTCTTCTTCAAATTTTGGTATATGATATATAAACATCATCAAAGTTAGCCTAGGGAAAACATTAGGAAAAGAAATGGGCTACAACCAAACAAAAATTTATTGCATATTTCAACATCAAATTTAATCAACTTTGAAGAAATCTCAATAAGATAAATATAATAAGTATATTAAACATATTTATCTGAAATATTTTTCATGAGCAATAAATATATCTTCTCTGTGCTAACTACTGGGGAAGAGAAAGGAAGAACACAACCTAATCCGTATCCTTCAGTTCAGTTCAGTTCAGTTCAGTCGCTCAGTTGTGTCTGACAACAGTCCCTATCCCTAGAAAACTCAATTATTTAATGGAGGAAAAGAAGGGATATTATTTAAACAAAATGGTTCATTTCAGTTCAGTTGCTCAGTTGTGTCTGACTCTTAGTGACCCCATGAATCAACACACACCAGGCCTCCCTTTAACTCCCAGAGGTTACTCAAACTCATGTCCATAAAGTTGGTGATGCCATCCAGCCATCTCATTCTCTGTCATCCCCTTCTCCTCCGGCCCCCAATCCCTCCCATCATCAGAGTCTTTTCCAGTGAGTCAAATCTTCTCATGAGGTGGCCAAGTATTGGAGTTTCAGCTTTAGCATCAGTCCCTCCAATGAACACCCAGGATTGATCTCCTTTACAATGGACTGGTTGGATCTCCTTGCAGTCCAAGGGACTCTCAAGAGTCTTCTCCAACACCACAGTTCAAAAGCATCAATTCTTGGTGATCAGCTTTCTTCACAGTCCAACTCTCACATCCATACATGACCGCTGGAAAAACCATAGCCTTGACTGAACGGACCTTGGTTGGCAAAGTAATGTCTGTGTTTTTTAATATGTTATCTAGGTTGGACATAACTTTCCTTCCAAGGAGCAAGCATCTTTTAATTTCACGGCTGCAATCAGCATCACCAGTGATTATGGAGCTCAAAAAGTAAAGTCTGACACTGTTTCTGCTGTTTCTCCACCTATTTCAAATAAAGTGATGGGACCAGATGCCATGATCTTTGTTTTCTGAATCTTGAGCTTTAAGCCAACTTTTTTCACTCTCCTCTTTCACTCTCATCAAGAGACTTTTTAGTTCCTCTTCACTATCTGCCATGAGAGTGGTGTCATCTGCATATCTGAGGTTATTGATATTTCTCCCAGCAATATTGATTCCAGGTTGTGCTTCTTCCAGCCCAGCGTTCCTCATGATGTACTCTGCATACAAGTTAAATAAGCAGGGTGACAATATACAAACTTGATGTACTCCTTTTCCTATTTGGAACCAGTCTGTTGTTCCATGTCCAGTTATAACTGTTGCTTCCTGACCTGCATATAGGTTTCTCAAGAGGCAGGTCAGGTGGTCTGGTAGTCCCAACTCTTGAAGCATTTTTCACAGTTTGTTGTGATCCACACAGTCAAAGGCTTTGGCATAGTCAATGAAGCACAAATAGATGTTTTTCTGGAACTCACTTGCTTTCTCCATGATCCAGCAGATGTCGGCAATTTGATCTCTGGTTCCTCTGCCTTTTCTAAAACCTGCTTGAACATCCGGAAGATCACGGTTCACGTATTGCTGAAGACTGGCTTGGAGAATTTTGAGCATGACTTTACTAGCATGTGAGATGAGTGCATTTGTGCAGTAGTTTGAGCATTCTTTGGCATTTCCATTCTTTGGGATTGGAATGAAGACTGACCTTTTCCAGTCCTGTGGCCCCTGCTGAGTTTTCCAAATTTGCTGGCATATTGAGTGCAGCACTTTCACAGCATCATCTTCCAGGATTTGAAATAGCTCAACTGGAATTCCATTGCCTCCACTAGCTTTGTTTGTAGTGATGCTTTCTAAGGCCCACTTGACTTCACATTCCAAGATGTCTGGCTCTAGGTCAGTGATCCCACCATCATGATTATCTTCATCGTGAAGATCTTTTTTGTACAGTTCTTCTGTGTATTCTTGCCACCTCTTCTTAATATCTTCTGCTTCTGTTAGGTCCATACCGTTTCTGTCCTTTATCGAGCCCATCTTTGCATGAAATGTTCCCTTGGTATCTCTCATTTTCTTGAAGAGATCTCTAGTCTTTCCTATTCTGTTGTTTTCCTCTATTTCTTTGCATTGACCACTGAGGAAGGCTTTCTTATCTCTCCTTGCTCTTCTTTAGAAC
Source organism: Moschus berezovskii (assembly GCF_049115385.1). Lineage (NCBI taxonomy): Eukaryota > Metazoa > Chordata > Mammalia > Artiodactyla > Moschidae > Moschus > Moschus berezovskii. The sequence continues at coordinate 112,735,023 of NC_142460.1, read as the reverse complement.
TTTGCATTCAGATGCTTATACCTTTCCTTTTCTCCTTTGCTTTTCTGAGAGAATGTGGTCCACTGGAGAAGGGAATGGCAAACCACTTCAGTATACTTGCCTTTAGAACCCCATGAACAGTATCAAAAGGCAAAATGATAGGATACTGAATGAGGAACTCCCAGGTCCGTAGGTGCCCAGTATGCTACTGGAGATCAGTGGAGAAATAAATCCAGAAAGAATGAAGGGATGGAGCCAAAGCAAAAACAATACCCAGTTGTGGATGTGACTGGTGATAGAAGCAAGGTCCAATGCTGTAAAGAGCAATATTAAATAGGAACCTGGAATGTTAGGTCCATGAATCAAAGCAAATTGGAAGTGGACAAACAGGAGATGGCAAGAGTGAACGTTGACATTCTAGGAATCAGTGAACTAAAATGGACTGGAATGGGTGAATTTAACCCAGATGACCATTATATCTACTACTGTGGGCAGGAATCCCTTAGAAAAAATGGAATAGCCATCATGGTCAACAAGAGTCCGAAATGCAGTACTTGGATGCAATCTCAAAAACAATAGAATGTTTTCTGTTCGTTTCCAAGGCAAACCATTCAGTATTACAGTAATCTAAGCCTATGCCCCAACCAGTAATGCTGAAGAAGCCAAAGTTGAACGGTTCTATGAAGACCTACAAGACCGTTTAGAACTAACACCCAAAAAAGATGTCCTTTTCATTATAGGGGACTGGAATGCAAAAGTAGGAAGTCAAGAAACACCTGGACTAACAGGCAAATTTGGCCTTGGAGCACGGAATGAAGCAGGGCAAAGGCTAATAGAGTTTTGCCAAGAAAACGCACTGGTCATAGCAAACACCCTCTTCCAACAACATAAGAGAAGACTCTACACATGGACATCACCAGATGGTCAACACCAAAATCAGATTGATTATATTCTTTGCAGCCAAAGATGGAGAAGCTGTATACAGTTAGCAAAAACAAGACCAGGAGCTGACTGTGGCTCAGATCATGAACTCCTTATTGCCAAATTCAGACTGAAATTGAAGAAAGTAGGGAAAAGCACTAGACCATTCAGATATGACCTAAATCAAATCCTTTATGACTATACAGTGGAAGTGAGAAAAAGATTTAAGGGACTAGATCTGATAGAGTGCCTGATGAACTATGGACGGAGGTTCATGACATTGTACAGGAGACAGGGATAAAGATCATCCCCATGGAAAAGAAATGCAAAAAAGCAAAATGGCTGTCCGGGGAGGCCTTACAAATGCTGTGAAAAGAAGAGAAGAGAAAAGCAAAGGAGAAAAGGAAAGATATAAGCATCTGAATAACAAAATGGTTACCTGACATCTAATCCCAAAACACAGTGTCATAAAGCAACAAGTATGTATTTAGTAAAGAAATAAGCCTGTAGGTCTGGACTGTACATGAGGCATTCTTACTTGGCTTGACTTGCTCACATGTCTGATAATCAGCAGGTGTTGGCTGACGTAGGCTGGTTTGGGCTGGTGTAACTGGGACAAATTGGTGTGCTCCATGTGTTGCCCATCCTCCAAGGAATGGAATAAGCATAAGAACACAGGAAATACTCAGATACTTTTCCTAGATTCTGTTTCATAACTGTTAATATTCTCTTAGCCAAAGCAAGTCATACAACCCAATTCAGACTCAAGAGCAAGGAAATAGACTCTACTTCTTGGTGGGAGGACCCTTAAAGTCATATGGTAAAGGGCACAAATAGAAGGAGAGATAAAGAATCAAAGCTGCCATTACAATCCACCACAGAAGAACAAATAAACAAGAAGATATTATTATTCTAAGGCACTCAATCCAAAGGCAGTAAGTTCTATAATAAAGGTAGGAAAAAATACAAGAGGAGCTCAATGGAAGGTCTGAATATCTCTTTCCAGAAAACCAACAAAGTTTTAACCAAAGAAGTGATATTTGAACTGGTTCTTAACTATCGCCTATCTGAAAAGGCAGAAAAGGAGTCATTTATGGAAGACAGCAGTGTAATGATATAGGGATGTTATTAGGTGTCGTGTTTTAGGAGCATATGACGTCTCAGTGTGGCTGAAACTGAGAAGAAAATGAAAAATCATGTTCATAATTTAGGTTGAATCAGATAGAGAGGCACCTTGTATGTCAATGATTTTACCTAGTTTCAGTTCAGTTCAGTTCAGTTGCTCAGTCGTGTCCGACTCTTTGCGACCCCATGAATCACAGCACGCCAGGCCTCCCTGTCCATCACCAACTCCCAGAGTTCACTGAAACTCATGTCCATCAAGTCAGTGATGCCATCCAGCCATCTCATTCTCTGTCGTCCCCTTCTCCTCCCGCCCCCAATCCCTCCCATCATCAGAGTCTTTTCCAGTGAGTCGCATGAGGTGACCAAAGTATTGGAGTTTCAGCTTTAGCATCAGTCCTTCCAGTGAACACCCAGGATTGATCTCCTTTAGAATGAACTGGTTGGATCTCCTTGCAGTACAAGGGACTCTCAAGAGTCTTCTCCAACACCACAGTTCAAAAGCATCAATTCTTCAGCCATCAGCTTTCTTCACAGTCCAACTCTCACATCCATACATGATCACGGGAAAAACCATAGCCTTGACTAGACGGACCTTTGTTGGCAAAGTAATGTCTCTGCTTTTCAATAGGCTATCTAGGTTGGTCATAACTTTCCTTCCAAGGAGTCTTTTAATTTCATGGCTGCAATCAGCATCTGCAGTGATTTTGGAGCCCAAGAAAATAAAGTCTGACACTGTTTCCACTGTTTCCCATCTATTTCCACAGTTTTCCATCTATTTCCCATGAAGTGATGGGACCAGATGCCATGATCTTTGTTTTCTGAATGTTGAGCTTCAAGCCAACCTTTTCACTCTCCTCTTTCACTTTCATCAAGAGGCTTTTGAATTCCTCTTCACTTTCTGCCATAAGGGTGGTGTCATCTGCATATCTGAGGTTATTGATATTTCTTCCTGAAATCTTGATTCCAGCTTGTGCTTACTTGATTGCAAACCCCTGGGGGAAAGGAGCTACATCTTCAATCATGTCTGTATTACCCATAATTCCCTGAACGTGGAAGTGCTCAGCAAATATTAGCTAGCTTGACTTGCACTCTGCTTGTGGAAAAACATTACAAACTGACCACATCATGGAGATGAAGTGTGGTATACAAAGATGTCTCTACAGACAAGTACAAGCCCAGAAGTCATCCCTATATCAATTCAAAACTGTCAAATCTTACCCACTGAAGTCCTTAAGCCCATTTTTGTCTTTGGTGAATTTGAACTTTATTTTAAAAACAAGAGAATTTTATTTTTGTGCTTTTATTTTTTCCTTGGAACTCGGTAGTGGAAATAGATTGTGTTCCAATTGGGGGCATCTCCTATGTCAGTTTTGTTTGTTAGGGTTTATATCACAACCATGGACAAAATTATAGAATACAATTTAAAAAAGATATTTAAACAGGAAGCACATTTTAGCCTAAGTTACTACTCTAACCCTCCTCAAAGGCCATTTAATGACCCAGCTGCACTTTCCATCGTGGTCCCAGGAAGATATCCCAAATGAAGTAGTAGCTAGTGTTGGGTGATTTGCACCACAAATCATGGCTTTGTGCTATACTGTGGCATCCCTGCTGTACTGATGATATCTTCCACTGAGAGGGACAAATCCACTGTCATTTTACCATAAACAAGAGTTTAGGCTCATGAGTTAGGAGGAAAAAGTTGGAGAGTGTTCAGTAGGGATCTTTATTCCCCAGTCTCAAAGGTTCCATGAGGTTCCTTCCATTGATATAACATTCTAGGTCTCACTCTATATTGCTTCTACTCATTTTTCCTAATAAAAGAAGACATAAATTATCTGATTAGTAGGGATTACGAATCTCACAAAGTAGAGATAATCAATTAAAAAGCTACCAGTTTGGGCCCAAAAGCCAAGACAGACTGGACAATAATGATTCTAAGTCAGCGTGTCCACTCTGCCAACACAAACTCTTCTTAGACTGGACTGTCCTAAGGTCTACCATTAGCAAGTCCGTTTGTTGTGTCCTCCAGCCAGTTTCATAAATAATAAAACTACTCTTTCGACTGCCAGATGATGGGTGTCTTATTTTCAATTGGTTTCAAAGATAAAACATAAAAGGGGAAGAAAGGAGTGTAATTTTCTGTTCTTTTAAACACAAAAGTAGGTATTCTGTCTTATCCATCTTAGTGTTCCCCACAGTGCTAGAATGATGCCAAGCACATAGTGGATGCTCAAAAAAATTGTTCAGTGAAAGAGAACAGAAGTATTTAACATCAAAATCTAGGCTGTCCTTTAATCTTATATCTCTCAAGTTCCTTTTGAGAAAAGTAGAATCCCTCCCAGGGTCGCTAGTCAACATTTTTGTTCTCTACACAGTTGTTCAGTTTCTCAAGTGCTAATGGTCCATGCAATTCTTTTATCTCCCAATTGGACACTCTGTAGCATGGTGACCACAAAGACTTTGTCAAGTGCTTTCTCATCCTTTGTAACGTCAAGGTCTGCATGGATTTAAAATCTACCATCTGTTCTCAGTTTGGGGACTTCACAAAAATAACCAGAGACCATTTCAATGAAATTCTAAGCCTTTATCACTCTAAATGTTGTCTCTGGTAGTGCATTGGAAGTTTCCTGAATGCTGCTCTTTTGTTTCAAAAAAAAAAAAAAACTGATATTATAGGCCTATGATTTCTCCAACTCCCCTTAGGCAGTTCTCAATTACTGAAATGATAACCTCAAAATAACCAGAGTTCTCAAGTCTTTGCTCGGTTTTCTAACTGTACACAGAGGAGAAAATGTAAGGTCAGAAAGAGCTCTCTGCAATAAAGATCGAGGCCAACTTGATACAAAATAGAGTTAAAGCCAGGTGATAGTTAAATTTGATGCCCTAATAAAAAGGAAGCTATGAAGGATTTGGACCAAGGAAAGACAAGGATATAAGGAGGGACGGGAAACATGATGCCCATGTCTTACCTGCCAGATAAATAGATTTAGGTTTGATCTCTGCTGAGAAATTCTGAATGAGCATGGTGTGTATTCTACATGACCTAGCCCTTGTATTGCTTGCAAAATTAGTCCGTAACACATAAATTAGAGTTGATAGAAATATAAATATTTAGGGAAATGCCAAAAACCACTTCTTTATCAGTCCAAGCAAGTCTATAGCCCTGGCACCTATACATGTTTAAAAAAACAAACAAACTGAAAAAAAGTCAATCAGTTAATACACATTGAGAAATTGCTGAGGTTTAAGAATTCTGTTCTGTATCACAAAATACAGATACCTACCTTCAAGTTACACACAGTCTAGTGGTGAGACAAATACATGTTTTCAAGCAAGTTTATAGCAATATCTGAAATTCCCAGATATTAGATTAAAGGTATTCCTTTTCCTGTTTTATCTGCATAGAATCTTTATGCTTTATTCTCAGGAAAATGTCATAGACATAGAAAAGAGCTCTCTTTGAAGTATTTCAAGTAGTAACTACCAAAATTCTTGTGGCTGTAGGGTTAAAAGTAATCAGCTATACACATGTAGATATTTGGGCTGGCATGAACTTTAGAAAAATTCTGGTCCATGCTCTTCCTTCTAATTAAAAAACAAAGAGCTTGAGAAATGAGGTGACTGGCCCAAAAATCACACACCAATTCATGGAATGAAAACTACAGTCAAGGGATCTGACTATCCACAGGGCTGGAAGAATAAACAGCCTACTGTGAACTGACTGATAGCCTACTAGGGACCAACTGAATTTGTTTTCTTTGAATACTTAATCTATCCTTCAAAAGTCATTGTACTCAACATGATATTCTGTATTTTACACCAAGGAAATAAGTTCAGGGAGGTTGGTTCACTTTTCCAAAGTCACACAGCTGGTGAGTGACAGCACCCATGTGTGAAGCCAGGTCTTTCTGACTTTCACATGACCAGGCAGCCCTACTCTTCACATTTCAGTAAGCTAACTCTGTGGTATGCAATTTACTCTCCAGGCAGGATTCCAGTATAAATCTATTGCTTTTCCCTGGAGTCTTAAAAGGCAAACAATTCTCAAAATTTACGTCAAAACCTAAAAGCTACTTTTCATACCCAAGGGACTAAGAAGGCAGATTTCCTTTCAGGTGTCTCATTTGTTCTTCTTAAAAGGTGGTTTCTTTTGGGCCATTAAAAATAATAATAATAAGTGCTGTCTACTGGGGCAGAGCTCCCATAAGGCTGCAGCAGCAGACTGATCAAGTGCAATATCTTTGTAAACACCACGCTTCAGGTTATTTCACAAGGCCTATAAAGAGGCTTTTAACACCACACTTCTGTGATAAACAATGGAAAACCACAAGCACTATCTGCAACAGTGAGTCAAGACATCCAGAGCCAGGACCTGCCTGGGCCCAGGCACCGTGACTGTAGCCCAGCATCTCTGCCCAGTCAGCCACGGCAGCCATTCTCCAGTGTGCTCCCCATCCTGTGGGAGAATAATGCCGCCACAGGCCCACCAATGGCAAATGAGGCTCCCAGGTTTCTCTAGGAGTGGGACAGCCACTCGCTCAGGAGCAGGGTTCTAGTCCTCAGAATAAACTGGATTCAAATCAACCCTTTTTCTTACCAGGTGGTCACATGGCCAACTGAGTAAACTGATCCTCAAATTCGGTCTGTAAAGTTAATGACACGCACTTCAGAGTTGCTGTAGAAATTACATGCAAAATGTACAACACACTTTAACACAGAACCTGAAATTTGGAAGAGAAGCTTCATAGCAGATCCTTCCCAGAGAGCTTTTTTTCTATTCATCTTAATCAACAATGTTATGGAGTTCACAAAAGTCCTTCCCTGTGCATCACAATATATAATGCAGTATACACTCTTCAAGGTGACCTTGCAAGGTGGGCAGGGCAGCTGCGGCATCTCCCTGACTTGTCATAAGAGGGGGGCTTCACCAGTTCTAGTGAGGAGGATGAACCTAGAGCCTGTTATACAGAGTGAAGTATGTCAGAAAGAGAAAAACAAATATATATTAATACAAATATACATGGAATCTAGAAGGATGGTACACAGACATAGAAAACAGACTTGTGGACACAATGAGGGAAGGAAAGGGTGGACAAATGGAGACAGCAGCACTGAAACATACACATAACCAGATGTAAAATAGATGGCCAGTGGGAATTTGCTGCACAATGCTGGGAGCTCAATCTTGTGCTCTGTGACAGCCTAGAGGGGTGGGATGGGGTGGGAGGTGGGAGGAAGGTTTAAGAGAGAAGCAACATATGTTTACTTATGGCTGATTCTTGTTGCTGTATGGCAGAAACCAACACAACATTGGAAAGCAATTATCCTCCGGCTGAAAATAATCAATTTTTAAAGAAGAGGGGGTTTCAGACAGCAACAACTTGCCTAAAGTCACAGAGGACTAAGTGACACAACCAGAATCCGACCCCGGATCTTTTGTCTCCTAGTTTAGTGTTCTTGTTTTCTGGCGTGTCCTAATGCAGTATGTGGTAGGATAGAGCCCAATTAGTATTGTATTTTTCTTGAAATAAATCAAGAATTAGTCAGCTCAGCCTGCCAGTCTACAGAGACCACACTCGCTCTTTAGGGTGTCACAGCTATTGTCATAAACAAAGCAAGTAGCTATGGGGCTGTCTGTTTTATAAATAACCAGGAGCCTCTAGGATGAAATAACTTACTGTGAAAGCTTTCTGGTGACCGAGGAGTACTACAGACTCTCTCACAGACACACTCGGGGGCACTGTTATTTGTCTTTATTGTTGTGAATAAAAAATGACATCACAGTGTGTCCAGTGCTGCCTCATCAGTGGTGGGAGACTCCGTGGTGACAGGGAGAGACCCCTGAGTTAGGAGACACGACATCTGAGTTCCTGCACTGATTCTGTCTCAAACCAGCCTTCTGGGCTCCACTTTGCTCATCTTTAAACTGAGAAATACGCAGGTGATCTTCCTGGTTCCTTTCAAATCTAACATTCTCAGATCACAGCGATCTTTTTGAGAGCATATGAAATGTCCCTTGAGGGCTGATGACTCTGATAGGGCCCAGGAGCTACTAACACAGAGACTGTTTTTTCTCACGTTTGAAAGCACTCTTTGGTGGCAATGCGCTAGATTAGCATCAACCCCATGTGACAGAAAAAAACCTGGATCTAGAGTCAGACATTGTGAGTCCCAGGCCTCAACTTTTACTTATTACGGGTGTGACCTGGGAAAGTAACTTGACTTCTCTGAATTTCTCTTCCCTCAACTTTAAGATGAGACGAATGCCCTTTTGGCTCTTGATGAATCATGGCTGTAAATCACTGTGTGCCATCGCTATTCATAGTGTGTATGAATTCCACAAACCTAGGTGCAAAAAATGCCCTGTTCCTCAAGGCTCCTAAATCACATTTAATCTCTAAATTGCAACCTGCCAAGCAGTGAGGAAATGTGGTGACTCTAGTTATTGCTGGAGTTCCGTCACTGCCATACCCCTTCCAGAATCCCACAATGATATCAGGGGTCACAAAATGTCTGGAATATTCATAGAAGGGCTCTCTGCACACCATCAATTACTCCAGAAATAACCATTGCTCTGGCCTGAATAACCTGCAGAGGGCAGGCAGTTCCCAGATCCCATATGGGTTCAGAGGTAAGGTGCTCGTGCGGTAATTCCTCACTAGCCTCTCCCTTCCACCTTCATTTGGAGGCGAGCAAGACCCCATCACATGCATTTTTATGCACAGACTGGCTTTTGTCTACAGAAAGGCATCTATCAACACCCCTGGGAATGTACCTGCCCTCAACCTGACCTCCCTACTCTTACTCCAGTTTCTCACCCATGAAGATTTCCTAGCAACAGTGGCTCTTTGGACCAGCCGAGGTTTCACCAGCAAGAGCCTGGCAGGAATGACAAATTCCGCCATGCCACACGGGGGCCCCGGGTGTCAAGGAGGACAACTGGCAAGGGATGTCTGCTCAAGATAGGGAGGAGAAATATCCGTAATGCCAAAACAAATCACAAGTTTACTGTTACATGATGCATAATATATGATAGGTATGAATAAATTATCCCAACAGCTATTTTCTTATTTATTTTCTGTTGTACATATACAGCATTTGGGAAGTTTAAATCATAAAAAGCTACTCTCAACATCAATGGTTTTGCAAACATGAAAGAACTTCCTAAAAGGTTTGGGTCTTTTTATTAGAGATTTTTATTAGAGATTCATATACTCCAAAAACCTACTATTTTCGTTTCAAGTTGATTTATTTCCCTTACAGGCATTGTTCTTCAGGACAATTCAACAGAAGTGCTTCTGCATCAGGATCAGAGCCCAGCTTTCCACCTTCCCAGGGGCCTGATGATTGGCCTACCTCTCTCAGAGCCACATCAGGAACCATAACAAGGGACAAAATTTTACAGTTGCAGCCAAAGATCAATCATCCACGTGGATTATCCTGGCATGTTTTATTCCCACCCCACCCTCTACCTCCTGCCAAGCCCTGGGAAGTTTCCTTATTTTCTCTGGGGTGTGCTTGGGGGTTCAGCATGTTCTTTGTGTTTTTTGGATCCAATCTTCATTAGAAGGGAAGAGTTTCTGGAACAGGTACTCAGAGTGCCTCACGCTGCACATGGCCAACAAAGGGACTCACTTCACTTTGGAAATCAGGCACTGTGTGGCCAAGTTAACATATGTATGAAGCCAACTCTTCAATGAAAAGCTTGAGAATTGGTCATCAGCTGTGTTGCATGGCAGTTAATGGACACTTATCAACCACCCCCACCCCCACCACCTTTTTCTTCCTTTTTGAATAGAGGAATAAGACAGAGAATAGAGTATTAAAATTTTATCAAAATGCTCAAGGCATACTCTGAAAACTTGAATTTCTTGAGATTGGCTAAGAGAACTCTACGTTGCTTTCTCAGCCCTCAGCACGCACTTAGAGAGTTTTGCAGAGTCTCTGTCACTCTTTAGGCTGTGCAGAGATTAAGCATCCTGTGGTTGAGATGTGGAAAGACGCACAGTTGCCCTAAATGTACAAGCTAAAGGATCGGCACCATGATATTCAGGCCACTGGCCATTGCCCCCAATCCACAAGGCAGGACCCCTCCTTGGCAGGTTTCAGGTAAGAAACAGACTCTCTCTGCCAAAGGTGAGGGACATTCTCCAAATAAGAATGTAGGGGCCATGATGGGAGCACAGTGGCAACGGCTCTAGACATTCAGAGAACAAAAGGAGCCATTAGGTCACATTTTTAAATGATCTTCAAGGCGGGGGCAACACAGAGTTCACAGAGGAAGATGAAGCTTGTAGAACATTCTAAGATTATGTCCCTCTCTGACTGAAAGCTACAACATGCTAAAGTTCCCAAGTTTGAGACTGCCAGTGCAGCAGATACTATCTGTCCTACAACAAAGAACAGAGGGTGTTAGGCTCACACAACCCTGCTGCAGGGCTAGGTGGGTCCCTCAACAGATTTATAGGCCAGTTCACTCTGCCTACCATCTCTACTTGATGGTCCAAGCAACTGAAAATGACCTCATTAAATATACAACTCAAACATATTCAGGTTGTGCTGTAAACAGTCAAAATGGCAATCATTAAATGCACATTACAAGAACACCTACAATATGTTTATTGACAATATCCAAAATAACCAAAAAATATGACATTTAATTTGGGTTATTTGTTAAGTTTTCTAAAATCTTCTATGTATCTTTGTAGGGAAAAAAACAATCTGTTTAACAACCATGCATTAATTATCTCCGCTCCAGTGCCTACCATCCTAACAGGGTTTTTCTGACCTTGAACATGAGGTATCTCCTCACTGCCACTCCAGTGAAGCACAGCCACCATTCCAGCACTGTGCAGCCACTGCTCCAGCACCCACAACCACCAAGGAACCAGAGATCAAAATGCCAACATCCACTTGATCATTGAAAAAGAAAGAGAGTTCCAGAAAAACATCTATTTCTGCTTTATTGAATATACCAAAGCCTTTGACTGTGTGGATCACAGCAAACTGGAAAATTCTTGAAGAGATGGGAATACCAGACCATATGACCTGCCTATTGAGAAATCTGTATGCAGGTCAGGAAGCAACATTTAGAACTGGACATGGAACAGACTGGTTCCAAATAGGAAAAGGAGTATGTCAAGGCTGTACATTGTCACCCTGCTTATTTAACTTATATGCAGAGTACATCATGAGATGTGACCGGTGATAGAAGCAAAGTCCGGTGCTGTAAAGAGCAATATTGCATAGGAACCTGGAATGTTAGGTCCATGAATCAAGGCAAATTGGAAGTGGTCAAACAGGAGATGGCAAGAGTGAACATAGACATTCTAGGATTCAGTGAATTAAAATGGACTGGATGGGTGAATTTAACTCAGATGACCATTATATCTACTACTGTGGGCAGGAATCCCTTAGAAGAAATGGAGTAGCCATCATGATCAACAAAAGAGTCCAATATGCTGTACTTGGATGCAATCTTAAAAACGACAGAATGATTTCTGTTCATTTCCAAGGCAAACCATTCAACATTACAGTAATCCAGGCCTAGGCCCCAAACAGTACGCTGAAGAAGCTGAAGTTGAACGGTTCTATGAAGACCTACAAGACCTTTTAAAACTAACACCCAAAAAATATGTCCTTTTCATTATAGGGGACTGGAATGCAAAAGTAGGAAGTCAAGAAACACCTGGACTAACAGGCAAATTGGGCCTTGGAGCATGGAATGAAGCAGGGCAAAGGCTAATAGAGGTTTGTCAAGAGAATGCACTGGTCATAGCAAACACCCTTTTCCAACAACACAAGAGAAGACTCTACACATGGACATCACTAAATGGTCAACACCAAAATCAGATTGATTATATTCTTTGCAGCCAAAGATGGAGAAGCTCTATACAGTTAGCAAAAACAAGACCAGGAGCTGACTGTGGCTCAGATCATGAACTCCTTATTGCCAAATTCAGACTTAAATTGAAGAAAGTTGGAAAAACCACTAGACCATTCATATATGACCTAAATCAAATCCCTTATGTTATACAGTGGAAGTGAGAAATAGATTTAAGGGACTAGATCTGATAGATAGAGTGCCTGATGAACTCTGGACAGAGGTTCGTGACATTGTACAGGAGACAGGGACCAAGACCATCCCCATGGAAAAGAAATGAAAAAAAGCAAAATGGCTGTCTGAGGAGGCCTTACAAATAGCTGTGAAAAGAAGAGAAGAGAAAAGCAAAGGAGAAAAGGAAAGATATAAGCATCTGAATGCAGAGTTCCAAAGAATAGCAAGGAGAGATAAGAAACCCTTCCTCAGTGGTCAATGCAAAGAAATAGAGGAAAACAACAGAATAGGAAAGACTAGAGATCTCTTCAAGAAAATTAGAGATTCCAAGGGAACATTTCATGCAAAGATGGGCTCGATAAAGGACAGAAATGGTATGGATCTAACAGAAGCAGAAGACATTAAGAAGAGGTGGCAAGAATACACAGAAGAACTGTACAAAAAAGATCTTCATGACCAAGATAGTCACAATAACGTGATCACTGACCTAGAGCCAGACATCTTGGAACGTGAAGTCAAGTGGGCCTTAGAAAGCATCACTACGAACAAAGCTAGTGGAGGTGATGGAATTCCAGTTGAGCTATTTCAAATCTTGAAAGATGATGCTGTGAAAGTGCTGCACTCAATATGCCAGCAGATTTGGAAAACTCAGCAGGGGCCACAGGACTGGAAAAGGTCAGTCTTCATTCCAATCCTAAAGAAAGGCAATGCCAAAGAATGCTCAAACTACAGCACAATTGCACTCATCTCACACACTAGTAAAGTCATGCTCAAAATTCTCCAAGCAAGGCTTCAGCAGTATGTGAACCGTGAACTCCCAGATGTTCAAGCAGGTTTTAGAAAAGGCAGAGGCACCAGAGATCAAATTGCCAACACCCGCTGGATCATGGAGAAAGCAAGGGAGTTCCAGAAAAACATCTATTTCTGCTTCATTGACTATGCCAAAGCCTTTGACTGTGTGGATCACAATAAACTGTGGAACATTCTGAAAGAGATGGGAATACCAGACCACCTAACCTGCCTCTTGAGAAACCTGTTTGCAGGTCAAGAAGCAACAGTCAGAACTGTAAATGGAACAGACTGGTTGCAAATAGGAAAAGGAGTACGTCAAGGCTGTATATTGTCACCTTGCTTATTTAACTTATATGCAGAGTACATCATGAGGAATGCTGGGCTGGAAGAAGCACAAGCTGGAATCAAGATTGCTGGGGGAAATATCAATAACTTCAGATATGCAAATGATACTACCCTTACGGCAGAAAGTGAAAAGGAACTCAAAAGCCTCTTGATGAAAGTGTAAGAGGAGAGTGAAAAGGTTGGCTTGAAGCTCAACATTCAGAAAACAAAGCTCATGGCATCTGGTCCCATCACTTCATGGGAAATAGATGGGGTAACAGTGGAAACAGTGTCAGACTTTATTTTTTTGGGCTCCAAAATCACTGCGGATGCTGATTGCAGCCATGAAATTAAAAGACGCTTACTCCTTGGAAGGAAAGTTATGACCAACCTAGATAGTATATTAAAAAACAGAGACATTACTTTGCCAACAAAGGTCTTTCTAGTCAAGGCTGTGGTTTTTCCCGTGGTCATGTATGGATGTGAGAGTTGGACTGTGAAGAAAGCTGATCGCCGAAGAATTGATGCTTTTGAACTGTGGTGTTGGAGAAGACTCTTGAGAGTCCCTTGTACTGCAAGGAGATCCAACCAGTCCATTCTAAGGGAGATCAATCCTGGGTGTTCATTGGAAGGACTGATGCTAAAGCTGAAACTCCAGTACTTTGGCCACCTCATGCGACGAGTTGACTCACTGGAAAAGACTCTGATGCTGGGAAAGTTTGGGGGCGGGAGGAGAAGGGGACGACAGAGAATGAGATGGCTGGATGGCATCACCGACTCTGTGGACATGAGTTTGTGTGAACTCCGGGAGTTGGTGATGGACAGGGTGGCCTGGTGTGTTGTGATTCATGGGGTCGCAGAGAGTCGGACACGACTGAGGGACTGAACTGAACTGAACATCATGAGAAATGCTGGGCTGGATGAAGCACAAGCTGGAATCAAGATTGCTGGGAGAAATATCAATAGCCTCAGATATTCAGATGAAACCACCCTTATGGCAGAAAGCAAAGAACTAAAGAGCCTCTTGATGAATGTGAAAGAGGAGAGTGAAATTGTTGGCTTAAAGCTCAACATTCAAAAAATACTAGTACAGCCACTATGGAGAACAGTGTGGAGATTCCTCAAAAAACTGGAAATAGAACCGCCATATGATCCAGCAATCGCACTCCTGGGCATACACACCAAGGAAACCAGAATTGAAAGAAACACATGTACTCCAATGTTCATTGCAGCACTGTTTAAAATAGCCAGGACATGGAAGCAACCTAGATGTCCATCTGCAGACGAATGGATAAGAAAGCTTTGGTACATATACACAATGGAGTATTACTCAGCCATTAGAAATAATGCATTTGAATCAGTTCTAATGAGGTGGATGAATCTAATGAGGTGGATGAAACTGGAGCCTATTATGCAGAGTGAAATAAGCCAGAAAGAAAAACACCAATACAGTATACTAACACATATATATGGAATTTAGAAAGATGCAAATGATAACCCCGTATATGAGACAGCAAATGAGACACAGGTGTATAGAACAGTCTTTGGGACTCTGTGGGAGAGGGTGAGGGTGGGATGATTTGGGAGAATGGCATTGAAACATGTATGTTGTCATATGTGAAATGAATCGCCAGTTCAGGGTCGATACATGTTACAGGATTTTCAGGGCTGGTTAACGGGGATGACCCAGAGGGAGGATAAAGGGAGGAGGGATGTGGGAGGGGGGTTCGGGAGGGGGAACTCATGTACACCCGGAGCCGATTCATGTCAATGTATGGTAAAACCAACCAATATAATATTGTAAAATAATTAGCCTCCAAGAAAAAATAAATTAAAACAAATTAAGATCATGGAATCTGGTCCCATTACTTCATGGCAAATAGATGGGGAAACAGTAGAAACAGTGAGATAATTTATTTTGGGGGGTTCCAAAATCACTGCAGATGGTGACTACAGCCATGAAATTAAAAGACGCTTACTCCTTGAAAGAAAAGTTATGACCTACCTAGACGGCATATTAAAAAGCAGAAACATTACTTTGCCAACAAAGGTACATCTAGTCGTGGCTTTGGTTTTTCCAATAGTCATGTATGGATGTGAGAGTTCGACTGTAAACAAAGTTGAGTGCTGAAGAATTGATGCTTTTAAACTGTGGTGTTGAAGAAGACTCTTGAGAGTCCCTTGGACTGCAAGGAGATCCAACCAGTCCATCCTAAAGGAGATCAGTCCTGGGTGCACAATGGAAGCACTGATGGTGAAGCTGAAACTCCAATACTCTGGCCACCTGATGTGAAGAACTGACTCATTTGAAAAGACTCTGATGCTAGGAAAGATTGAAGGCATGAGGAGAAGGGGACAACAGAGGATAAGATAGTTGGAATGCATCACCGAGTCAATGGACATAAAGTGAAGTGAAATGAAGTCATTCAGTCGTGTCCGACTCTTTGCAGCCCCACGGACTGTAGCCCACCAGGCTCCTCCATCCATGCGATTTTCTAGGCAAGAATACTGGAATGGGTTGCCATTTCCTTCTCCAGGGATCTTCCCTACCCAGGGATTGAACCCGGGTCTCCCGCATTGTAGGCAGATGCTTTTACCGATTGAGCCACCAGATGACCTAAACCATGACAATGGACATGAATTTGAGTCAACTCCAGGAGCTGGTGATGGACAGGGAGGCCTGGCGTGCTGCGGTCCATGGGGTCACAAAGAGTTGGACAGGACTGAGTGAACTGATTAATTATCTACTGTTTGAAAACTTCAGAAACCTTTTGTGTTTTTTTTGTGTGTGACATCTTATACACCCCACTCACCTACCTCAAAAATTTCAATGTCTCCCAGTTACCAAAGCAACAAAATTAATGCATTATTCAGTTATCTCTGTGATTTCTCACCAACCACTCTCCTAGTTTTCTCTCACAGCTCCTACTACACTGCAAATAAACAGTCTATTGCCAAACAGACCTTTCCTCTCCCACCTCTCTGCCATTCCATCTCATACATGCCTTAAGCTTGTGTTATAACAAACTATTCTTTTTTTCCCCAAGGTAGTCACAGCACTTCATTTGGACCAGCAATTTTCAACTTTTATCAAACTCAGAAATATGCTTAGAAGGTAAATTCTGGGTTCCTTTCAGAGATATTGTAATTAGGGATTGTAGATCTGAGGAGGGACTAGGAACCTGTAGATATTATAAGCAAATCAGTTTGCTCGTTTGGTAGAGGAGCTTCAAGGAATCACATTATGAGAAACCCCAGATTGAACAATTTGCATATGATCTTTCCTCTCTCTGAAAGGCCATTCTCCCTCTCCTCTACCATAAAATTCCTACTTATTCCCCAAGGCCCCAGTCAAATGTATCCTCCTTCCCCTCTAGTCAGAATACATTGCTTCTTTCTCTCTGTTCTCATTATACTCAGTACATACTACTTTCCCCAAATTTATCACATCTCATCGGGCTTATTAGGTAAGTGTCTTTCTTCTCAGCTAGACTGCAAGTTAATGTGGACTGCAACCCCACACTGTAAGTGCTTGATAAATGTTTGATCAATAAAGGAACAAATGACCTTTGATGCTAAGGTTTACTCTGCCTTGAATCGCCTCCACTTTTATTTCTAGCTGAATAAACCCTAAAAAGCCTCAGTTTCAAGGCCAATATTTCTTCTTTCTTAAATCCTCTGATAAGGCCCAAATATATCTCCTGCCCACCATGTGACAAGAAGGATTGTTTTTCCCTTCTCTCAAAGGATTTATCACATCGTCTTGTATTATGGGTATCTGCACACACATTCTTATTCCCCCCATTTGACCTCCTTGTCCTTTTTTGTATTCCTCAGAAAACACAGCAGAGTGCGTTGTCCATAAGAGATTGTCAAAAAATATTTAAGAACTGAAATGTACACAGTCAACTTGCCTGTTAAATGTATAAACCTCTTGGACAACTGAAAAACATTAGCTCCTCCTAGTTATACTAGGGGCTTCCCTGTGGCTCAGAGGTAAAGAATTTGCATTCAATACAGGAGCTGCAGGAGACTCGGGTTCAACCCTGGGTCAGGAAGATCCCCTGGAGAAGGGCATGACAACCCATTCCAGTATTCTTGCCTAGAGAATCCATGGACAGAGGGCTACAGTCCATGGGGGTGCAAAGAGCTGGACACGACTAAAGCGACTTAGCAGCAGCAGTTATACTAGAACAAAATCAGAATATAAAAATCATAAAGACAATAAGAGCAATGCTTTGCTTTTCTGGACAGGTAAGTGATAGCTTCAACTTTCTAAGTAGAAGAGTTTGCAGTTCTGAAGAAACTGTTTCCCTATACAGGTCTCTGTCTTGTAAGACCATTTCTACCATTTACTGTTGCTGTTATTATCATTATTCTGATTCTGTGGATGGACAAACTCAGATGGAGATAAAATGTAGAATTTGCTATTATCCCGTGTAGAAGTTCTGATCTGCTTATGCTAAAAGAATATCCAACATTTCTCCTCCCCCAATATTCAAACTCTCCATAACGAGAAAGAAAAACGTTACTCATTCATTCACTCATTCCACAAACACTGAGGTTTGCTTAAATGCAAAGACTATGTTTTCATCTTCTCTGTAGGGGAAGACGAGCAGAGTTCCTGCCAAGCGCATTTTCATTTAGAACTTGTAGACTGATGACTGAATGAGTGAACCAACAAAAACCTGAACAATAAGGAAAACAGTTTTATCCTTTCCCTAATGAGAAGGACATGCTGGTGGTGCTCTTCCAAACTGTTAGGATAAATTAAAATTGAGTCATTGTTGATTTGTAAACAGGAAAAAACATTTCTAAACTCAAATAGTTTTTTCAGACAGGTAAGTGATAGTTGATGCTAACTTGTAGAGAGTTTATGCTTAACTTGTAGAGAAAAGGGATAGAGTTTTGTCACCCAAGGAACCCCTTTTTCTACACTATACAAAGGATATATTTAATATTGTAATATTTTATTTCAAAAGAACCATTTACTTTACCTCTCAGTATGATCTCAAGTCATATGTTTCATGCACCTTCAACAAGTGTGAGATTTTCAAACAAGGTAGCAGTGGGTAAGTCAATAGAAATATATCTGAAATTAACAGTTATCTTTGACATCAGCATTCAGTCAGCTGCCCATGAAGTATAGTCAGACTTTTAGGAGAATGAAGACAGAACACTAAGAAAACAACCAACAAGTCACTTACTGTCAAAATAGTGCTGGGGCTGGTCTACTGACTGTAGGCCAGGCAGATGCCCATTAGCATGGCAGCTATTGGAAAGAGCAACAGAGGCGGACACATCATTACACAGTGTTCAGTGATGACTGCAGATGGCTTTGAGTAAAGGCTTCACACAGCTCTCTAAACGTCTGAGCACCAAACAGGAAAACTGTGTTAACTACAGGCATCATGGCCACTGCAGCTAAGCAGATGGCTATGTCACCTCAGGCAGCCTGGCTGTACTACTTGAAAAGACCTGCCATTTAACCATAGCCAGTTAGCTATTCTCACCTGCAGGAAAGGAAACTCCTCCAGTTATAGGTCTATATTCACATCCTGTGACAAAATGCACTCCAGGCACTAGCTAAACCAGGACTCAGTTCAGTTCAGTTCAGTCGCTCAGTAGTGTCCAACTCTTTGCGACCCCATGAATCACAGCACGCCAGGCCTCCCTGTCCATCACCAACTCCCAGAGTTCACTCAAACTCATGTCCATCGAGTCGGTGATGCCATCCAGCCATCTCATTCTCTGTTGTCCCCATCTTCTCCCACCCCCAATCCCTCCTACCATCAGACTCTTTTCCAGTGAGTCAACTCGTCACATGAGGTGGCCAAAGTATTGGAGTTTCAGCTTTAGCATCAGTCCTTCCAATGAACACCCAGGATTGATCTCCTTTAGAATGGACTGGTTAGATCTCCTTGCAGTCCAAGGGACTCATGAACTGTTTTCTCTTGGACTTTTATTTGAATGTTACAATGGCAGGAAATTAAGTTTGCAGGTGAACATTTATAAGAACTGTCCAGAGCCCTTTTATATTATATAAATGGAGTCTGCATTATCATCCCATCCTCAAAAGCACAGGGAAATAGATAACAGCTAAGCCAGGAATTGTCACACCCAAGCAATTGTCAGGAATTAAATAGTGGTTCTGAATACAAGTCTGTAACTGAAATGCACAGAATCCTCTAAAGCAATGTGAAAAACTTCATGACATTGCAGAGTTGTCCTGAGCCCTCTCTATTGCAGTAGGATTGAAGAGAATGCAGCAAAAATGTCAATTATAGAGCTTGTCTTGCACCTCATTAACTGAAAATACCATCGGGGCTTTTACACTCTTCTGAATAACTATTTACAGCTCACACTCTGACCTTGAGCATTACTATTGCGTTAGTACAAATCATTCAGGGAAACAGGAATAACAAAATATGAGGTTAGAATAAGCACGAATTGCACTGGAGTACCAAGGAGGAAAGATACAGGGAAAGATTCTGGTATACTTAAAACTGAATATGAGCTATCTATTCACATTAAACCAGGACTTTACTCTCAGAGACATAATGGTTTGGCTTATCAAAGCAACATTCTGCTATCATCTAATCTTTTCTAAAGTCTCTAGGATTTTAAAAGACATTCTATACCGTTTCGAGTTCTAGAAAGCAAAGTATATTTAAAACTACTTTTTTTTAAATTTTTTTTAAAACTACTTTTAAGAAATGCACCAAAGTACTAAAAATGAAAATCACTACAAATAAATATTGGAAAACAAAAATATGCAGGGTCCAGCTAATGAAGAAATATGAAGTGGGCAGGCAAAGAAAGGAATATGAACAGAGCAAGGTCAAAGGACTAAACTGTGTTCTTGAAACACCTCTTTTCTGGAGCAAAGCCACGTATTGAAAAGACATGGGCTTTGGACTCAGATATTATCAGTTTACATCCCGCCTTTAGCACCCAGATATTTGACAAATTTTAACCTATCTGACCTTCACTTTCCTCATCGGTAAGTGAGACTATAAAAAAAATTTTTTCTGCAGAGTTAGGAATATCTGAACAAATTTTATTGAACTTGGAACTTGGGCTAAAAGCAAGCACTGGAAGGTGATTTATGATCGATCTGCTACAGAAAACTCCAGAGAGTCTACCTCTCAGAGGTATGCATTTATGCTTCAAGAGAATCCAAAGTCTGGAACCAGGGAGACATCCTTGATTGTAAAGTTGGAAGCAATAGTTAACTTTTCCTTAGAGAGATGTCTTTACGTTCTGAAGAAGGAAAGAACCCAGAGTTCTTCTCGAGAAGCAAAGGGCTTTTTCTGCTTCATTTTAGGAAGAGACAGAGGCAGCATGTATGTAAGAACCCAGATTCATTCTGGGGGATTTCCTCACCTACAACACAGACTGTGTATGGAGGTTTGTCCATCCAGTTCTCATAGCGTTGCTCCAGAGGTGAGAAGTGGAGCACAGGAGAACCACAAGTAACAATCTGCTCTGCCCCAGGAATTCATATGTGCATTCAAGATCCATAAAGATAAATATAAAAAAACACACTGTTCCCCTTGTTGGAGAGGGCAGGTATAAACACACAAGGGGAACAGGCTAGAGTTATGTGATATTAAATTAACCCAAAGGTTAACTTAATATGGTTATAGCTAGTACTTAAAGAAATATTTATAGGCACATGTGATAAAGTGCTTGGTATACACACAATTTTATTTTTGCTTTTCTGTCATCTAAAAAAAATAAAACTCGTATAGAAATAAGAAAATCTAACACCCAGATCTTTGTTTCTAATACCGCTTTCCATGAAACATGACCAGGGCCGATTTTAGGACTGAGGCAACTGTAAAAGATGAGCTAATGGTATCTTATACTGCCATAAAGTAAGTGTTTAAGCACACAGACACACACAATGAAAGTATATCAAAGGAGTTCCCAATGGCCAAAGCTTGAACATTTGAACATCAAAACAAATAAAGTAGTTCTGAATTATAAACCAACATATAAGGTAAGTATCCATGAGTCCATATTGATTATAAATAAGTGATTTAATAAATCAACAATGGAGAGAAGACAAATCTCCCATACAGAAAAAAATCCCAACAAACAATGTAGACACTCCACCTGAAGTAAATGAATAACTCCTCTCTTTAAGTGCAGCCTATCCATAGTGACTTTCTTGCAAAGAGTACAATATGGAAAAAGGGAAGAAGGAGGTGCGCAAGGGCAGCATCAATGCTGATAAACCTTATTGGTAGCATGTACGTACCCTTGATATGATGTGATGAAAATGCATTTTACCTCAGTGATCTCCTTCCCAGAGATCCATAACCTCAGCCTAACTGTGGGAAAAAATACCAAATTCCAATAGAGGGACATCTTACAAATACACCTAAATAGAATTATTCAAAAGCTGAAACCTTTAAAGTCTAAGGAAGAAAAAGAGAAGAAAAATCCTCATGCATTTGTAGGAGGCAACAATTTTTCAGCTAGAACATAAAAAGCACAAACCATAAAAGAAAACATTTATAAACTGACCTCTATGAAAATAAAAAAATTTATGTTCTTCAAAGGATGCTGTTAAGAGAATGAAAAGGAAAACCATAGATTTGGAAAATAATACATGATACATACATCTGACAAAGAACTTCTATCCAGAGTACAAAGATCTTTTACAATTCAATAATCATAAGATAAACTTGCCATTTGAAAAACATCAGAATCGAACACACAATTCATAAATCATTGCTTATAATGGAAAAGTACTATAAGGCCAAAATTAAATACCAATACACACACATTCATTTTAGGATGACTAAAATGATAAGCCCAACAATATCCAATTTTGTCAAGGATATGAAGCAACTGGAGTGTTTGAACAACACTGGAAAGAATGTAAAATAATATTCCACTTTGGAAATCAGTCTGGCTATATCTTATAAAGCTAAACTTACTAAACAAAACAGAAAATGTACTCCTAAGTATTCACTCAAGAAAAACTAAAATACCTGTCTACACAAATAAATACACATAAATGTTCAAAACAGCTTTAGTCATAATAGTCAAAACCTAGAAACAACCCAAAGTTGATTAGGCAAACAAACTATGGCATAGTTATTAAGTAGCATACTATTCAGCAACAAAAGTCAGAAATTACCAATACATGCAAAAGAAACAATGAATTTCAAAAACATTATGTGGAGCAGAAGTAGCCACAAAAGGCAAAACTATGATTCCATTCATAAAAACTCCAGGAAAGAGAAACCTTTGCAGAATAAAATCAAAAAAGAGAAGGATGAAGATAAAATAATTTTTGTAGAAGGGTCAATTGTTGCTGTTCAGTCACTCAGTCGTATCCAACTCAGCCACCCCATAGACTGCAGTATGTTAGGCTTCCCTGTCCTTCAATGTCTCCTACAGTTTGTTCAGACTCATGTCCATTGAGTTGGTGATGATACCTAACCATCTCATCCTCTGTCGTCCCCTTCTCCTGCCCTCCTGACCAGGGGGTCATTGAACTTGGAACAGCAAGCACCAGGATGGCATGGACGTATTAGCAATGATTGAAGGAGAGACCAAGAGAAGCAGACTGAAAATGCCATAGAAACACCCCAGAGGAAAGTACATCAACTTCAAATAGTGTCTAGGTTGTAGTCTTGTAAATATTACATAGATAATTATTGCTTTAAAACTCAGAAATGTAGAAAGTGACTATCACCCTTCTTTACCTAACCCCTCTAAGGCTTCAGTTGAGTGTTTCTCCATGTATCTGAATATTAATATATTATTAGTGATCATGAGTTCTACACAAAACATTGTAATCTAACATTTTCAATTTTCTCAACAACTTTTATATGCAAACACACACTCCCATATACAGACACAAACATACATTCTGGATCATCTGAGGGTCATCCTTCAACAATGAGCTTTTTCTGCCTTGTGATTTCACTATCTACAGCTGCATTTATGTTGACAAGCACATCAGTGTGAAGTAAGGCTACTTTAATTGCCTTGGCAAATATGAAACAACACAATGATGCAGTTTGCAAAGTGAAAGTCAAAAGACTTCACAATTCACCATATAAACAAAGGATTTGCTATGCTTAGAATAGAAATGTAAAATAACTGAATCATTAAATAATATAAACATGCCGAACTCAAAAGAATCGGTGCTTGGATGGTCAGGTAAGATTCGTATTAGGAGAGAAGAGTAAATTTCAGCCAAATATTTTCTGTCATATTAAATTAATGGTGCTTTGAACTTTATCAGTTTGGGAATTTGTATTTATTTTGCAAGTATATTTTTGCTTTTAAGTTCCATAGGAGCTGTAAGTACAAAACACAACTATCTTAGACTGTTACATATTTAATCAGTTCCATTCAGTTCAGTTCAGTCGCTCAGTCATGTCCGACTCTTTGCGACTCCATGAATCACAGCACACCAGGCCTCCCTGTCCATCACCAACTCCCGGAGTTCACTCAAACTCATGTCCATCGAGTCGGTGATGCCATCCAGCCATCTCATTCTCTGTCGTCCCCGTCTCCTCCCGCCCCCAATCCTTCCCAGCATCAGAGTCTTTTCCAGTGAGTCAACTCGTCGCACGAGGTGGCCAAAGTATTGGAGTTTCAGCTTTAGCATCAGTCCTTCCAATGAACACCCAGGAATATTTAATCAAGGAAATGTAAATCTTTACTAGTAAAGGGGACACGAAAATTATTTTTACACTCCTTTAAATTTTAATTAACATACACTAAAATTGACTTTTGTGTATAGTTCTATAAAGTTAACACATGTATAAATTTGTTCAACCACCATCATAACCAACATGCAACTGTTCCATCACCTTAAAAGACTCCCTTGTGATATAATTTTGTAGTCCCACCCTTCCCAACCTTTAACACCCAGCAACCGTGCATCTTTTATCACCACTACCGCTTTGTCTTTTTGAGTCACCACCCTAAGGGAATCATATAGTATATAACCTTGGCGACTGACCTCTTTCCCTCAGAAAAATGCCAAGTTGTTGCATGTTAATAATCTAATCCATTTTAATACAAAAAAGCTGGGCATGGCAACCCACTCCAGCATTCTCGCCTGGAGAATCCCACAGACAGAGGAGCCTGGCAGGTACAGTCCGTAAGGTTGCCCAGAGTTGGACAGGACTGAAGCAACTTATCACGCACACACATTGAAGAGTTGGACCTCAGTTTGTTGATCTATTCACTCATCGCCTTAGGTTGCTCCTCTCTTTTTGAGATCATGAGCAAAGAAGATATGAACTTTGATATCCAGGTTGTTGTATGAAGATGAATTATCAAAAGCTAAGCAGGAGTGGCATGGCTGAGTCATACGGTATATGTACTTTTACATAAAAAAAAAAAAACCTGCCAATTGTTTTCCAGATTGTCTGTATTATTTTGCATTTTGCATTACTGCATATATCTGCCAGTCTCTCTGCATCCTCATCCTTTGATATTTTTATTTTAGCCATTCTAACAGGTTGTGTAGTGATATCATGTGGTTTTAACTTCCAAATGATGATGAACATCTTTTATATTTTTTCTTCAACAACTTATTCTTTTTTAACAATAACATTTTTCATGTCATAATTTTACCCATAAATCACCCTAAATATTTTTAGGGGGTTTATGCTTTTCCATACTGAATATGTCATGGTTGAATTTAAACAGTGATGTGATAACAGGTATTTAGTTTTACTGCTTATGTGACAGGCTATTAAATAATTTTTTTCTTTTCACCTTTTTATTTTTATTGGAGTATAGCTGCTTTACAGTGTTGTACAGAAAAGTGAATCAGTTATACAAATACATATATTCCCTCTTTTTGTATTTCCTTCTCATTTAGTCACCACAAAGCACCGAGTATGTTCTGTAGGATACACTGTTGATTCTCATTAGTTATCTGTTTTATACTTACTAGGTATGCTAGGGTACTAGGTATAAACTCTAATCTCCCAATTCATCCCACCCCACCTTCCCCCTTGGTATCCATACATTTGTACTCTAAGTCTGAGTCTCTATTTCTGCTTTGCAAATAAGTTCAACTGTATAAAGTTTCTAGATTCCACATATAAGCAATATTATATGATATTTGTTTTTCTCTTTCTGACTTACTTCATTTTGTATGGCAGTCTGTAGGTCCATCCATGTTTCTACACATGGCAAATTTCATTCCTTTTTATAGCTGAATAATATTCCATTGTGTATATGTACCATATCTTCTTTATCCATTCCTCTGTGGATGAACATTCATTCAGGTTGCTTTCATGTCCCAGCTATTGTAAAAAGTGCAGCAATGAATATCAGGGTGCATGAATCTTTTTGAATTATGGTTTTCTCCAGGTAACTGCCCAGGAGTAGGACTGCTAGATCACATGGCAGCTCTATTTTTATAAGGAACCTCCATACTCTTCTCCATAGTGACTATATCAGTTTACATTCCCACAAACAGTGCAAGAGGGTTCCATTTTCTCCACACCTACTCCAGAATTTATTGTTTATAGATTTTGTGATGATGGCCATTCTGACTGGCCTTGTACTGTGAGGTAAAAGGTAGTACTTGTACCTTGTAGTACTTCATTGCAGTTTTGTGAGGTAGTACTTCATTGTAGTTTTGATTTTCATTTCTCTGATAATTAGTGATGTTGGGCATATTTTCAAGTGTTTGTTGGCCATCATCAGGTCTTCTTTGAAGAAATGTCTATTTAGGTCTTCTGCCCATCTTTTGATTTAGGTCATATCTGAAATGTCTAGTGGTTTTCCCTACTTTCTTCAATGTAAGTCTGAATTTGGCAATAAGGAGTTCATGATCTCAGCCACAGTCAGCTCCTGGTCTTGTTTTTGCTAACTGTATACAGCTTCTCCATCTTTGGCTGCAAGGAATATAATCAATCTGACTTCGGTGGTGACCATCTTGTGATGTCCATGTGTAGAGTCTTCTCTTGTGTTGTTGGAAGAGGGTGTTTGCTATGACCAGTGCGTTCTCTCGGCAAAATTCTATTAGCCTTTGCCCTGCTTCATTCCGTGCTCCAAGGCCAAATTTGCCAATTACTCCAGGTGTTTCAACACTTCCTACTTTTGCATTCCAGTCCCCTATAATGAAAAGGACATCTTTTTTGGGTGTTAGTTCTAAAAACCACTAGACCTTTCAGATATGACCTAAATCAAATCCCTTATGATTATACAGTGGAAGTAAGAAATAGATTTAAGGGACTAGATCTGATAGATAGAGTGCCTGATGAACTCTGGATGGAGGTTCGTGACATTGTACAGGAGACAGGGACCAAGACCATCCCCATGGAAAAGAAATGCAAAAAAGCAAAATGGCTGTCTGAGGAGGCCTTACAAATAGCTGTGAAAAGAAGAGAAGCGAAAAGCAAAGGAGAAAAGGAAAGATATAAGCATCTGAATGCAGAGCTCCAAAGAATAGCAAGGAGAGATAAGAAAGCTTTCCTCAGCGATCAATGCAAAGAAATAGAGGAAAACAACAGAATAGGAAAAACAAGAGATCTTTTCAAGAAAATTAAAGATATCAAGAGAACATTTCATGCAAAGATGGGCTCCATAAAGGACAGAAATTGTATGGACCTAACAGAAGCAGAAGATATTAAGAAGAGGTGGCAAGAATACACAGAAGAACTGTACAAAAAAGATCTTCAGGACCAAGATAATTATGATGGCGTGATCACTCACCTGGAGCCAGACATCTTAGAATGTGAAGTCAAGTGGGTCTTAGAGAGCATCACTATGAACAAAACTAGTGGAGGTGATGGAATTCC
Organism: Moschus berezovskii; assembly: GCF_049115385.1. Classification (NCBI taxonomy): domain Eukaryota; kingdom Metazoa; phylum Chordata; class Mammalia; order Artiodactyla; family Moschidae; genus Moschus; species Moschus berezovskii. The sequence continues at coordinate 112,708,023 of NC_142460.1, read as the reverse complement.
AATTGAGTTATTTCAAATCCTGAAAGATGATGCTGTGAAAGTGTTGCACTCAATATGCCAGCAAATTTGGAAACCTCAGCAGTGGCCACAGGACTGGAAAAGGTCAGTCTTCATTCCAATCCCAAAGAAAGACAATGCCAAAGAATGCTCAAACTACCACACAATTGCACTCATCTCACACGCTAGTAAAGTCATGCTCAAAATTCTCCAAGCCAGGCTTCACCAATATGTGAACGGTGAACTTCCAGATGTTCAAGCAGGTTTTAGAAAAGGCAGAGGAACCAGAGATCAAATTGCCAACATCGCTGTATCATGGAAAAAGCAAGAGAGTTCCAGAAAAACATCTATTTCTGCTTCATTGACTATGCCAAAGCCTTTGACTCTGTGGATCACAATCAACTGTGGAAAATTCTGAAAGAGATGGGAATACCAGACCACCTGACCTGCCTCTTGAGAAACCTGTATGCAGGTCAGGAAGCAACAGTTAGAACTGGACATTGAACAACAGACTGGTTCCAAATAGGAAAAGGAGTACATCAAGGCTGTATATTGTCACCCTGCTTATTTAACTTCTATGCAGAGTACATCATGAGGAATGCTGGGCTGGAAGAAGCACAGGCTGGAATCAAGATTGCTGGGAGAAATATCAATAACCTCAGATATGCAGATGACACCACCCTTATGGCAGAAAGTGAAGAGGAACTAAGAAGCCTCTTGATGAAAGTGAAAGAGGAGAGTATAAACGTTGGCTTGAAGCTCAACATTCAGAAAACGAAGATCATGGCATCTGGTCCCATCACTTCATGGGAAATAGATGGGGAAACAGTGGAAACAGTTTCAGACTTTATTTTTTTGGGCTCCAAAAACACTGCAGATGCTGATTGCAGCCATGAAATTAAAAGATGCTTACTCCTTGGAAGGAAAGTTATGACCAATCTAGATAGCATATTAAAAAGCAGAGACATCACTTTGCCAACAAAGGTCCATCTAGTCAAGGCTATGGTTTTTCCCGTGGTCGTGTATGGATGTGAGAGTTGGACTGTGAAGAAAGCTGATCACCGAAGAATTGATGCTTTTGAACTGTGGTGCTGGAGAAGACTCTTGAGAGTCCCTTGGACTGCAGGGAGATCCAACCAGTCCATTCTAGAGGAGATCGATCCTGGGTGTTCATTCGAAGGACTGATGCTAAAGCTGAAGCTGCAATACTTTGGCCACCTCATGAGATGAGTTGACTCACTGAAAAGAGTCTGATGCTGGGAGGGATTGGGGGCGGGAGGAGACAGGGAAGACATAGAATGAGATGGCTGGGTGGCATCAGTGACTCGATGGACATGAGTTTGAGTGAACTCCGGGAGTTGGTGATGGACAGGGAGGCCTGGCGTGCTGTGATTCATGGGGTTGCAAAGAGTCGGACACGACTGAGCGACTGAACTTCCCATCTTTTGATTGGGCTGTTTTTGATAATAAGAAGATTAATCCCTTGTCAGTCATTTCATTTGCAAATATTCTTCCTTTCAAGACTGAATGTTTGAATCTCCCCATCCAAAACTCTATGTTGAAACTCTAACCCTTAATGTGATACTATTAGGAGGTAGGGTGTTTGGGAGGTAATTAAATTTAGGTATGGTCATCAACCACCCTTGAGTTGGGAAGAAACCCTGGAGCGGGGCATGGCAACTCACCCCAGTGTTCTTGCCTAGGGAATCCCCATGGACAGAAGAGCCTGGTGGGCTGCAGTCCAGGGTCACAGAGAGTCAAACACAAGTGAAGCAACTTAGCACACATACATGCATGCAAGGTCATAAGGGTGGAGGCCCCATGATCAGAATAGTGTCTGTGGAAGAAAAGAAAGAAACTGAAGGTCTCTTTCTCTCTCTCAGTAAGAAGGCAGCCATGTGCAAACAAGGTGCCATCATCAGACACCAAATCTATCAAGACCTTGAACTTAGACTTTCCAGCCTCCAGAACGATGGTATATAAATACTGTTTAAGTCTACAGCAGTTTGTTACAAGAGCTTGAATAAGATACTATCTTTAGTATTCTGGCTCCTGTAGGTTTCTATTAGCTTTACCAAGCCACTACCACAGGACTGCTTGAGGACCAAGGTGCATAAAACATAGAAAAGGTAGATAAATAAATAAACATATAAATGAATATGAGAAAGAGGTTCCCGTGCTCTTTTTTGGCTTTAGAAAAACCCTTTATTACTTCTTTAGCCAGAATTAGTGGAGAAGTAAATGACAACCCACTCCAGTGTTCTTGCCTGGAGAATCCTAGGGACGGCAGAGACTGGTCAGCTGCCGTCTATGGGGTCGCACAGAGTCGGACACGACTGAAGTGACTCAGCAGCAGCAGCAGCAGCAGCCAGAATTAGAGGGCATCTCCAGAATTTTCTCTGCCCAGAGTAATGCCCATGTCTAGGATTTTGGCTGCATTAAGTTCAGCTCAGGAGATAATTAAACTAAATGGTAAACATGCTGCCGATTAGGTGGTATTTTTGAATTCTGCTTTTTGTCCCAATTCTTATTTTTCTCAATGCTATTTACTCTTTACCGGAGAAGGCAATGGCAAGCCACTCCAGTACTCTTGCCTAGAAAATCCCATGGATGGAGGAGCCTGGTAGGCTGCAGTCCGTGGGGTCGCTAAGGGTCGGACACGACTGAGCGACTTCACTTTCACTTTTCACTTTCACACATTGGAGAAGGAAATGGCAACCCACTCCAGTGTTCTTGCCTGGAGAATCCCAGGGACGGGGGAGCCTGGTGGGCTTCCGTCTATGGGGTCACACAGAGTCGGACACGACTGAAGTGACTTAGCAGCAGCAGCAGCATTTACTCTTTACGGCTTCCAAATACCTGCTCCATGAATCCCATGCATGTTTTATAGCTGCATTTCACTGGGAGAGACAGAGTAGCATGTGCTTTCTCCATCCTGCCCAAAACCAGAGTATCCCATACAAGCATTCATAATTTAGGGGCCTGTACATTCCTCAAAGTTGATGTGCCTATATAAAGTTGGACTTCTAAAAGTCTGGCATTCATTCCCACAAGACTGAGTCCCTTGAGCATTGCTTTTACGCCACATTACAATTATTAATATTCTCTTGGATCCTATCAAAAGTTATTGCCAGAAGCACACATACGATATTTGTAACTACAATCAATATATAAAGGCCATCACACACTACATTACTCAGTGACCATTTTAAAGTTCCATATGAGGTTTTTTTCTTTACTTAATACAGTGATAAGAAAACTTTTATTTTCCTTAAGACACTAAAATTCTCACAGTTTTTCAATAACAAGAGCTCTATCAGTGATTACGTACCTCATTTGTTTCTGGCTACTAGGAAGCTCGGAGACAATTCAGAAGCATTACTATTGTTATCATAATTACATTATTCTATTTTCTCTGCTCCTAATTTTCTTTCTCCCTTCTACTTTCTATTATTTCATCACATCAGCATTTGTCATATGCCTCCTCAAATTCTTGGCAGAATGAGGTAAAGAACGAATGAATAAAATATAATGAGTCACTAAAGCTTTAATTGGTACTTTTCTAGGACTTTATACCCATTCACTGGAAATTTTTTTTTTTTACAAGCAGCAAAATGTCCAGGGTTTTGCCTGATTATTTCTTGTCCTAAAGCATTTTCCTCCTACATTTACACTGACATCTGCAAATGTTAATGGAGTTTCTCTCTGGGATGGGGATCATTAAGTCAAAGAACTGAAGCAAAATGGGCAATGAAAGATGGAATTTGCTTGTGCCCATCACAATAGGCAGTGATGCTAATGTGCATGGCAATTTTTATTGAACTTATGCAGCACTCTACAGCATCTGGAAGCCCTTTGCTTGATTTGGGGATGCAATCAGTTCAAAACCTTAACTACACACTCCTCAGGGCTTATTCGCCTATTGATTTGAATTAAAAGAAGTTGCCCACATGAAAGCCTGGGGCACTGACAGGAAGTTAGAGGCACGAAGTATTTGCCTCAGTGATGAAAATAAAAAGCAATTACAGTAAAACTCATTTTCCAAGAGAAGGTAAGAGGAAAGCCTCCATTTTCCCACTCGGTGGCACCATGTCAAGAAACAGGAAGATACAACTTTTCTAGAAAATTAGGTTAATGTCAGCACCAGATTGGAACTGATGGAGTTCTAGTCATTGCCCCACTCTGACCCTCACTCCAGATACTGTCCCAGTCTCCAGGGCTGAAGTCCTGATGCAGTATCTCTGCAACCCTGCCAGCACCATCTGCCTCTTCCTTGTATCTCTCCGTAAATAAACCATCCTTTCTGCCTGGCCAAGTTGCTGTCCTGCCGCCTAATGAATCCCGCTCCCACCCTCCGGTCAATTCACTCTGCCCTCCATCTTCTCTTCCTAGACAGCCACTAGAAAGAAAGTGCCCTACCATTCATCTATGTTCTTCCTTGTCCTCCCATCTATTTTCTTTTCACAGCATATTCTCACTTTCATTAGCTGCCAAGATTCTCCCTGTTTTGAGGTCTGTGTACACTCCCTGTATCGTCAACATCCTGACAGGCTCCTCACATCCGTCTCTCCTTCAGGGGCTCTGTATCCTCCCAAGATTGCCAAGTAGAACAGGAATCCCCATCATTACATGTCACACAGGGGATCAATGTCAGAATCAAGCAAAACACTTACACAGGTCTATAAGTCTACTGAAAAAGAGTAAGTCTCAAGGCATGGAATCGTCAGTTAGTATGAGACTGATTCTCACAGGAGGCAGCCCACACATCAAGGCACTACACCCCCTGCTGCTGTGACTGGGAAAAGCCATCAATTGCCAGAGCCTATACTCAGCTCAGAAGTCATCTCATATCTATCCTCTCTGCTTCCTTCCAGTACCCAAAACACAGAGCAGCTGAAGACATGGGCCTGGTCTCCCATTTCTTGGGAGAGAAAAAGTGATGAGCTTGAAGGGACGGTGAAGCACCTCTGGTCCAAAACCCATAGTTTTTCTAAGAATTGTAGAAGCCTAGAACCTGAAAGGTAACTTGACCAAGGTCAAAGCAAGAATTCAAACCCAGGATGTCTAATCCACAGCCACCTTTTTTGTGCTTTTTTCCCTAGCTGACAAAACTTCCTCCCCTAAATGTCCGTACTAGTGATTTCTCTATTGCTGCTAATATCAACGGTCCCCCATGACATTTTGAATATGTCTTTCCCTTGTTTCTCCTTTAAATTCTATATATAAAGCTTTCAATTCCATATATAAAGCCCATTACATTTCTTGACATTCCTCAGTTTCCTTTATTTTCTTCACTTTTTCTGCCCTAATTCAGACCAGCTGGCATGACTCTACTTCAGCCTCCGAACCACTGACACCCTGATGTCTCTAAATTACACTCCTCTATCATCACCTCCTTGGCAAATCCTTCTGTAATACCTCATTCCCTGTAAACTAGCTGCAAGTTTAATGTTCTCCCTAGCATGGCCTCAGTCTCTCTCGATGATCTTATCTCACTACTCTCCCTCAGATCATCAGGCAGAAACTTGATTTCTTGTACAACTGAAATCCTAAATCAAGTATCAAAGGTGAAATAGTTTACCATAAAACAAGAACTCCGTATCTGTGAGGAGCTTTCTCTGGGGAAGATTAGGGCTCTGAGGTAGAACTGGTCATCAGCAACATTAATGTTTTTCTCCTCGTGCAGCGCTGAGAATCTAAAACACTGCCAGGGACTCTACCAGGTACTGAGAATAAAGAAGACTGGGGCATAGTGCCTGACCTCAAGGAATTCATCATTCTATAATGACGTTCACTAACATGAAGCCATGCCCAGCTAATCCGATGAGATGCAGGCCGTACCAGAGGCAGGAGTAGAGTGTTGAAGGAGCTCTTTGACTGTAGGCTCCCCCACAGCCCTTCTACACTTCCATTTCTCTGTTACTCTCCATCTCCTTTCCATTTTCCTTCTTCCCTCTCATTGCATCACCCTCAAGAAGTCCCCCCATGGGTCCCTACTCATATCTGCCCTAGGCCAGATGATTTTCTGACAGACCTCCCCCCACCATCTCTTCTCACCACCCTCCCAAAACTCATTTTCTGCCTGCCCTCTTTCCTCACTCTCCTTCAAGATGCTGGCTGAATAATCTGGCGTGATTTGGTCAATAGTTCTAGTGTTGAAATTTGGTGATCATTTCCTGAGTCACTCCTTTCAGACAACGCTGCATTTTAAAGGGGACACAGAGTACTGAGGGAACTGTAGTCAGGAAAATACTGGGGGAATTGTTCTGACTCCTGGACACTGAGACTGGAGCCAAGGCAGAATCCGAGAGGGGTGAAGGGCTGGGCTGAGTTTTGCCTTAAGTGCCTGGAAGACAGATGGATCTAAGGGATGAGTTGAGTTTACAGGGCAGCTGAGGCGCCGAGCTAACTGGAATGCTGCCATTATAATAGCCTGATGATCTCAGCTGCTTAACACAAAGTTAGAGAGGCTTTAAATGTATTCGGTTGGCCTAAAGGATCATTTGGGTTTTTCCGTAAGATCATATGGAAAAATTCAAACAACCTTTTTGGCCAACCCAACAGAATCAGGATGAACGAGGAAAAAGATGTATCTTCATTATTAATCACAACAACATCTGCCACTTGTTTAGGATTTAAAGTGTAAACATTATTTCGCACCTAAGAAGTCCCCACTGTTCCATTAAGAGAAACAGAGGAGAAACTTGTTATTCCTGGTTTATAAATGACACACAAGAGATGCCTCACTGACATCTGTGGGATGGTTAATTTGTTGATTGAGTGATTGGTTTACTGATTGATCAATGAGCCATAGATCACAGAGTGACACTTCTTCCTTCCCAATAAGGTGGGGCAGGGGAAGCTGTAACCGTTTCATCAATGAAGAACTAAAGCTTCGAGAAACCAGGTGGCTAGTTTCCTAACATCTAACTTGTAATATCTGGTAGGCCCAGATTTGGAACTTGACTTTTCTGACAACATGTTGAGGATTATTTTTATTATATTTATTTATTGTCCAGGCTTTCTGGACCCTTCATAAAATCATGTGAGCCATTTCCTGGGTATTATGGTAGCCCCATACCTGCTAACCTAGAAAGAGTCCCAAGAATCTACCTTGCTGCAAGGGTATATCTAACCAAGACTAAACCGTCATCAAGAGCAAAGAAAAGACATGTCTTGTGACTCTACTTCCTTTCTGCACCACCAGATTCTGGTTATGATAAATATTAATACATATATATGTATATATGCACAAACTATAAAGAGTGGTAAGGGTCATATTAAATAGTTAGATAGAAAAGTGCTTTAAATTTCTTTCCAGAAATGTGAAGCAGAAACTATAAATTTTTCTTCTTACTTAGTATGTATTCCAGAGTAGTTTATTCATTCTCTTTTAATATCAAGCTTTTACAATCTAGATGCATGTTAATAGAAATTTTATTTCTTCTTTTATGACTTTTTCTTGTCAGTGAATAGGACAGCTGGGTGAAAAACAATTCTGAGAATAGATGAAAGGAAAGCAGTTTTTTCACCCACGCTAGACCTTAAAAGTTAGCACTTTGTATAACATGGGCATTAAATAGGATCCAAAAACAGGGTGGAAGAAGAAATCTCTCATTTGCAGATGGGTGTCAGGATTTTGGAAGTAATGGAATATATAATTCAGTGTAAATAGGCACCAATTTCTAAAATGATCTGCTTGATGAGTACAAATGAAGTTGGTAGAAAAGATGCTTTAAATGACAGCAGGGGTGGATCTGTAGGTGGTCCTAAAATTCAGAATGAAAAGGTTGAATTTGAAGCAAAAAAGAAAAAGAAAACAGTGATGTTTAAATGACTCACATTTAAACACCTAGTCTATGAGAAAATAATAGGAAACAGAATTTCAAATTCAGTTAATGGCACCCATTTTAAACAACTCAAAATGTTCTATGTCAATGAAATTGTTGAAATCTGGGATAAAATACCATCTAACTATCATCATCTTCAAAAATGTATTTGCTAAAGCTTAAAAGGTAGGACTAATATCCAGCAAGTCACTGGGTATTTTCTTTGAGCTTATAATTTTTTAAAAGTATAGATGTGGGAAAATATGTTTTTTAAATACTTTTTAAAAATATAATAAGAAAGGCTATGATAAACATACAATTAAGATGGAGAAGCTCTATACAATCAGCAAAAACAAGACCGGGAGTTGACTGTGGCTCAGATCATGAATTACTTATTGCCAAATTCAGACTTAAATTGAAGAAAGTAGGGAAAACCACTGGACCATTCAGGTATAACCTAAATCAAATCCCTTACGATTATACAGTAGAAGTGAGAAATAGATTTAAGAGACTAGATCTGATAGACAGAGTGACTGATGAACAACAGACAGAGGTTCGTGACATTTTACAGGAGACAGGGATCAAGACCAAATTGCCAACATCGGCTGGATCATCAAAAAAGCAAGAGAGTTCCAGAAAAACATCTATTTTTGAATGTTTCTATTTTCTTTATTGACTATGCCAAAGCCTTTGACTCTGGGGATCACAAAGAAACTGTGGAAAATTCTGAAAGAGATGGGAATACTACACCACATGACCTGCCTCTTGAGACACCTGTATGCAGGAAAGGAAGCAACAGTTATAACTGGACATGGAACAACAGACTGGTTCCAAATAGGAAAAGGAGTACGTCAAGGCTGTATATTGTTACCCTGCTTATTTAACTTATATGCAGAGTACATCATGAGAAACGCTGGGCTGGATGAGGCACAAGGGGGAATCAAGATCACGGAGAGAAATATCAATAACCTCAGATATGCAGATGACACCACCCTTATGGCAGAAAGTGAAGAACCAAAGAACTTCTTGATGGAAGTGAAAGAGGAGAGTGAAAAGGTTGGCCTGAAGCTCAACATTCAGAAAACTGAGGTCGTGGCATCCGGTCCCATCACTTCATGCCAAATAGATGGGGAAACAGTGAAAACATTAAACAGACTTTTTCTTTGGGCTCCAACATCACTGCAGATGGTGACTGCGGTCATGAAATTAGAAGATGCTTACTCCCTGGAAGAAAAGTTATGACCAACCTAGAGAGTATATTAAAAAGCAGAGACATTCCTTTGTCAACAAAAGTCCGTCTAGTCAAGGCTATGGTTTTTCCAGTAGTCATGTATGGATGTAAGTGTTGGACTGTAAAGAAAGCTGAGCACCAAAGAATTGATGCTTTTGAACTGTGGTTTTGGAGAAGACTCCTGCGAGTACCTTGCAAGGACTGCAAGGAGATACACACTAGTCCATCCTAAAGGAGATCAGTCCTGAGTTCATTGTAAGGACTGACACTGAATCTGAAACTCCAGTACTTTGTCCACCTGATGTGAAAAGCTGACTCATTTGAAAAGACCCTGATGCTGGGAAGGATTAAAGGCAGAAGGAGAAGGGAAAGACAGAGGATGAGATGGTTGGATGGCATCACCGACTCAATGAGTTTGGGTAAACTCTGGGAGTTGGTGATGGACAGTGGGGCCTGGTGTGCCATGGTCCATGGGGTTGCAAAGAGTCAGACACAACTGAGCGACTGAAAACTGAATATATACATACACACACATACACATACACACACATATGTGTTCAATCCCTGGGTCAGGAAGATCCCCTGGAGGAGGAAATGGCAACTCCCTCCAGTATTATTGCCAGGAAAATCCCATGGACAGAGGAGCCTGGTGGGCTATAGCCCAAGGGGTCACAAAGAGTCAGACACAACTGAGTAACTGGTATACACACGCACACACATATACAGCAGCAGCAATATGAAACAACTTTTTGATGATATTTAGTGGTAAAGAAAATGTCAACTTGATCAGCTAACTCCTGATCACACATTTGCAAGACTACAAAATATATTTTGTGACTACAGTGAGTTTCTCCTGTGTTCAACTAATTGGCCTAAATCAATCCTTCACCATGGAAAGAAAGGAAAGAGGGAAGAAAAAAAGGAAGAGGGAGAGGGGGGGAAGAAGGAAGGGGACATCTAACAGGAAAGCAGACAGACAAGAAAGAAGTAGAGAGGGTTGGAAGAGTAGGAGAGGAGTAAGAGAAGAATGACATGGCAACAAACATTGCCTACTAGGAACTTAAACTCATTTCATCAATACAGCCTGCTCTGTGACCATTATTTTCTTGATGAGAAGAGCCATGCTACCCAAGAGGTATAGTTACTTGTTAACAACTAACAAATGATGGAGCCAGATATTCAACTCATCACAGTGGCCCCACATGGAACTGCTTCCTTAACCCTAGGCTCTACCTGGGGCTCTCCAGAGTTTCTGTCACAGTGTTGTCAGGTCATGGAGATACTTCCTCTCCCTTCAGGAGAACCTGCTGCAGGGCATGTACATGATTTACAACCCCTATCTGCCACATCGTTGGAGCCACTGCGGATTCACCCTGTACCTCCCCCAGCTGCTCCTAGGCAATGAATGGGAATCAGGCAGTTTCTGTGAACATAGGATTCCTCTAAGAGGCACTTTTAGCTCAGGGACTTGCCATTAGAGAAGCTGAAACTTCCTCAGAACCGTGCTGGGGTATGAGGCTCATACTTAATCATTTCTTCTCTCTTTTCACAGACGGCAGATGCATTGCAGTCAGAATTCTTGCCTTTTTCTGATCCTTCACCTTCAACCTTCATAGGCATTTCACCCAATAAACCTCTAGCAAGTCTAATTCCATCTTAGTGTTTACTCTTCAAAGGATCTGAGGGAACACAAATGTACATTCACATGCATAGCAATGCCCTGGGTAGATCCAGATTTTTACAGTCAGGCTGCAGCCTAGATCAGACAGGGTATACAGAGTATTCAATTCTCAGCAATCACCCAGGAAAAAAAGATGCTATATCATAAAACTCACTCTCAACACTGCTACTGCTAATGATTAATCAGAATGCCAGAAGATGACATGCTACCCGCTGGGAAACCATGATTCAAACTAGAATTGGAGGCACACAGAACTCTCCTCAGTACAGGTTAGGATCTCACAGAGATAGAGAGCACAGAGTTCTTTCAGGTCAATCAGTCCAGACTGGAGGTTTAGAATCAGAATGAACTGCTTAAGAGGTAATTCCAAAAACAACTACCCCCTTTAGAGTATCACTGTCACTACTAAGTTTCTTTAAAAGATTCTAGGATTTTTCTACACCACTGAGACTTTCGTGCATTGGAGAAGGAAATGGCAACCCACTCCAGTGTTCTTGCCTGGAGAATCCCAGGGACAGGGGAGCCTGGTGGGCTGCCATCTATGGGGTCGCACAGTCAGACACAACTGAAGTGACTTAGCAGCAGCAGCAGCAGAGAAGGAAGAGGCATTTTCACAGACATATAAACCTATATTTTCAATTCAGAATTCATCCCTTCCCTTTGGTGATGGACTATTTCTTCTATTAGAACCCATGCCTAATTCCCATACACACATGTCTTGGAGGAGTGCATATATCTTAAGTTGGAGACAGGAAAGGATAGCAAATCAGTCTTCTAATGATAATCATCAGGGAATTCACTGTTCTCACAACACTTTTTTATTACTTACATAAGTTTGACAAACTACACATCTTAGGCATGAAAATAACATAAACACAGTACAGTGAAATGTACATATCCTGTATTAGAATGTTGATGAATGAAATACTGTATACAGTAAAGACAGAAAGGTCACTGCTCAGAATTTCAAAACTTTTCCTTTTCCTTTTTTAGACAAATCAAATATACTGACCACGTTTTTATGAGGATTTGGTCAGATTACTCTATACCACAGTTATCACCATCTCCCATCATAGAGTCTCCACCTTCATCGAAAAATTTTCTGCTACCTTCTCCCCCTACACACACACACACACACACCACCCTTTTCCACAAGAGGCAATTATGTAACAAAAAAGGTGGTATAGAGGAAACCAAAGGATCCATTCTCATTTCAAAACCCAGCTTGACACTTTGAAGGCTTGTGATAAGGACATGCTGTACCTGGAGCCACAGAAACAAAAGCAAAGGAACAATTTAAAGTAAAACCTGTATACTCTCAGAAGTCCTTTGTGAGATAAGAAGAGGCTAGAACTCCATTTCAGATATAAGGAATTTTATCCACTGCCCATCAGATTCCCTGTTCCAAATCAAAAGTAGAAAAATTTGAAGGAACCAGGCTCTTAAAACTGAATTCTACATTTTGAAGTCCCACATGTCAAAGACAAATAACTAGCACAAATCTGAAATATAAATTAGTTGGAAGTTTTATTCAGCATGGCATGCTGAAAACAAAAGCTTTAAACTAAATCTAGGCCAAAATCTTAAATGTCAAAAATCAGCCTTTTGTAATGGTAAATACAGAATTTCTTTCTTAAAAAGTAATTTTAAAATAAAAATGCAATAAATAAATTTTGTATGGCTTCACTCTGTTGAAGCTCTTGAAATGAATTCCCAAGGGCTAAAGTACAAGTAACTCTTACATTCAACTTGGCATTTTCCATTTATTACTTTCAGCTTTAAATGGAAAAGCCTTATTTTTATTATTAATAATAGCATTGAGTTACAGAAGCTTTAAGTAATACATGGATATTGCTTACAACAATTCTGGCCCACTGTAAGAAAATCTAATACATTTTTTAAAAACTTATTTATGAAGAATTTAGCCTACTTATTAATATTAACAAAGCACTCCTTGCCTTCAGAAATGATCTATCACAGAGTATTTTTAATTGTTTTATATAACCTATTTAATATTAAGCAGAAAATGATTCAACAGTGATCTTTGGGCTACTGTCACCTGGGGAACATTTAATAGGTTTGGTTAAGCAGTATCATTGGGCAGTACAAACAGGAGATTCCTTTTTAATAATATCTTTAGACAGATATCTTTACCTATCAAATGGCCATAAAAATCTTCCCATAAGCACAGCACACAAAGTGAATGGATCCACAAGGAAGAATGAATAATATACTTCTATGTAGCCATTAAAGTCTACTCATATGATTACCAAAGGGGAAACATGTGGGGTAGGAATAAATCAGGAACTTAGGATGAATATGTATACACTGCTGCATGTATAAGTGACCAACAAGGACCTACTGTATAACACAGGGAACTCCACTCAATATTCTGTGACAACCTATATGAGAAAAGAATCTAACAAGGAAGGAATATATGTATATGTATAATTGAATCACTTTGCTGTACACCTAAAACTAACACAAGATTGCGAATCAACTACAGTTCAATAAATTTTTTTTAAAGTCTACTCATAAAAGAAAATTTAATAACAAAGAATATGCTTTACTATTAGTGAGTGGGAAAAAAAAAGATCACAGAAGACTATTTCGAACACAGCCCCTATTTTTCAAGGTTATGCAAACAAGAACATGCAAAAGTTTATAAAATTCCAAGGGGCATATACTAAGATATTAACACCAGTGGACATATTTTCATTTTTATATAATTCTGTGTTTTCCAGTTTTTTAATGTCCATATTTTTCTTTTATATTCAGTTATATCAACCAGCACAAACTGCATTAACAAATATTCCCATGATCTTAGTGGCTTTACCCAAGAGAAGTTTATTCACATCTATTTATTTACATAGTCAGGGATGCTCTGCTCTTGGAGTCAATCAGGGACACAAACTGATGGCAGCTTTGCCCTTCCCTGATCACTGGGATGACAAAGAGGACTGTGGTAAATTGAGCACAGCACTGGAAACTCCTATCTGGAACTGACACCTGTCCCTACCACTTACAGTTCACTGGGAAAGCAAATCATGTGGCCAAAATCAACTTCAAAGAGGGCAGGCAAATGAAATCCTTCCATATGCTCAGGACTGGATAAAAATTCTAGGTAGGTATTATCCGATCACATGGACCACAGCCCTGTCTAACTCAGTGAAACTAAGGAATGCCGTGTGGGGCCACCCAAGATGGACGGGTCATGGTGGAGAGGTCTGACGGGATGTGGTTCACTGAGAAGGGAATGGCAAACCACTTCAGTATACTTGCCTTGAGAACCCCATGAACAGTATCAAAAGGCAAAACGATAGGATACTGAATGAGGAATTCCCCAGGTCGGTAGGTGCCCAATGTGCTACTGGAGATCAGTGGAGAAATAACTCCAGAAAGAATGAAGGGATGGAGCCAAAGCAAAACAAATACCCAGTTGTAGATGTGACTGGTGAGAGAAGCAAGGTCCAATGCTATAAAGAGCAATATTAAATAGGAACCTGGAATGTTAGGTCCATGAATCAAGGCAAATTGGAAGTGGTCAAACAGGAGATAGCAAGAGTGAACGTAGTCATTCTAGGAATCAGTGAATTAAAATGGACTGGAATGGGTGAATTTAACTCAGATGACCATTATATCTACTACTGTGGGCAGGAATCCCTTAGAAGAAATGAAATAGCCATAATGGTCAACAAAAGAGTCCGAAATACAGTACTTGGATGCAATCTTAAAAATGACAGAATGATCTCTGTTCGTTTCCAAGGCAAACCATTCAATATTAGAGTAATCCAAGTCTGTGCCCCAACCAGTAATGCTGAAGAAGCCAAAGTTGAATGGTTCTATGAAGACCTACAAGACCTTTTAGAACTAACAGCCAAAAAGGATGTCCTTTTCATTATAGGGGACTGGAATGCAAAAGTAGGAAGTCAAGAAACACCTGGAGTAACAGGCAAATTTGGCCTTGGAGCATGGAATGAAGCAGGGCAAAGGCTAATAAAGTTTTGCCAGGAGAACGCACTGGTGATTGCAAACACCCTCTTCCAACAACACAAGAGAAGACTCTACACATGGACATCACCAGATGGTCAACACCAAAATCAGATTGATTATATTCTTTGAAGCCAAAGATGGAGAAGCTGTATACAGTTAGCAAAAACAAGACCAGGAGCTGACTGTGGCTCAGATCACGAACTCCTTATTGACAAATTCAGACTTAAATTGAAGAAAGTAGGGAAAACCACTAGACCATTCAGATATGACCTAAATCAAATCCCTTATGATTATACAGTGGAAGTAAGAAATAGTGCCAAAGAATTGATGCTTTTGAACTGTAGTGTTGAAGAAGACTCTTGAGAGTCCCTTGGACTGCAAGGAGATCCAACCAGTCCATTCTAAAAGAGATGAGTCCTGGGTGTTCATTGGAAGGACTGATGCTAAAGCTGAAACTCCAATACTTTGGCCACCTCATGCAAAGAGTTGACTCACTGGAAAAGACTCTGATGCTGGGAAGGATTGGGGGTGGGAGGAGAAGGGGATGACAGAGAATGAGATGGCTGGATGGCATACCGACTCGATGGACATGAGTTTGAGTGAACTCCGGGAGTTGGTGATGGACAGGGAGGCCTGGCGTGCTGTGATTCATGGGGTCGTAAGGAGTCAGACATGACTGAGCGACTGAACTGAACTGAGGTATTAAATCACAAGGATAATAGTTAATATTTTTCAAGATATTTTTAGGTTTTCCAAATTTTTAAAAATATCGTGTATTTTATAATGCCTCTGAAAAAACTCACGACAAATACTATTCTTAAAAAGAAAAAAACTTATCACAAAACAAAAAAAAATGTTATCTTCCAAATTGAGATGATAATGCCACCAGGGGAGATAACTACATTCTAATAATGACAAAATAAAATAAGTTTACATTAGAGAGGAAACAAGATTCAACATAATGTCAGTGATCCTTAGCACCAAAGTAAAGACTACTCAGTATAAAAAAATGAGCAAGGACTGGGATTTAATAATATGGCCCTGAAGGTCAGAAGGAATCAGTGACATGAGGACACACTCTGATCCTTTGTTCATAGTAAATTCTAGCTGTTAGTCCATATAGTCAAAGCTATGGTGTTTCCAGTAGTCATGTATGGATTTTTAGAGTTGGGCCATAAAGAAGACTGAGTGCCAAAGAATTGATGCTTTCAAACTGTGGGGCTGGAAAGACTCTTGAGAGTCCCTTGGATGGCAAGGAGATCAAACCAGTCAATCCTAAAGGATATCAACCCTGAATATTCATTGGAAGGACCAATGCTAAAACTGAAGCTCCGATACTTTGGCCACCTGATGCAAAGAGCCAACACACTGGAAAAGACCTGGATACTGGGAATGATTGAAGGCAAGAGGAGAAGGGGGCGACAGAGTATAAGATGGTTGGATGGTATCACTGACTCAATGGACATGAGTTTGAGCAAACTCCGGGAGACAGTAAAAGACAGGGAAGCCTGGTGTGCTGAGGTTCATGGGGTCTGAGAGAGTCGGACATGACCTGGTGACTGAACAACAAGTCAGTCACTACAGAGCCTTAGGGAGGTCATAAGATCATTCTTGGTTAACCTTGTTATTTATTCATCCATCATATATTTACTAGGTACTTAACCATAGGCTAGACACCATTATAGGTCTTGGGACCAAGCAATGAACAAAAAACAGGTGCACTCCCTGATTTCATAGAATTTACATTTGACTGTGGGAGAGAAAGACAATCAGCAGAGTATGTCCAGACTGCGGTTAAGTGCATACTTTTTTCATTTTTAATACTTTTTATTTTATTTTTCAATTTTTTGGCTGTACTGTGTGGCACACCAAATCTTAGTGCCCCAACTAGGGATCAAACCTGACCCCCAGCAGTGGAAGTGTGGTGTCTCAACCACTGGACCATCAGGGAAGCCCCAAGTGCTACTTTATAGAGAGAGAGACTATGAGTCAGGGAGGACAGGAGTGCTGCCGGAGCTAGAGTGGTCAGGTAAGACCTCTATGACAAAGTGACATGGAAGCAGAGAGCTAAAGGGATTTAGAGAAAAAGCCATGCCACTGTCTGGGAAAAGAGGATTTCAGGCAGAATAGCACTGCCAAGGTCCAGCAGGTACAGTAGAAACCATGTGTCCTGGGAGCAGCCAGGGAGCTGGCAGGGCTGGAGGAGAGTAAGCAAGAGGGGATTATAAGAAATGGGATTAGGGAGGCAACCAGGTGTGAGATGAAGGGGCCTTGGGGCTGTAATAGGAAAAGACTCTGAATTTTATTCTTTGTGCAAACAAAAACCATTGGCAAGTTTTGAGCAGAGAAATGGCATAATCTTACTATTATTTTAAATGAATTATTCTGGTTGCTATGGAACTGAGACAGTCTACGGCAGAAGTAGGTTGATCTGTAAAGAAGCTGTTGCAATAATCTAGATGAGATAGCCTCAATAGAGTGAGACTGGGGGAGGTGGTGAAAAGATTGAGGATATCATTTCGAGGTAAACCAACAGTCTCTGCAGATGGACTGGATTTGGTGTGTAAGAGAGAGGAGTCAAAGAATATTTTGATATCAATTTATGATGAAGCACAGATTCTAAGGACCCCTTCTATGTATTATACTACAAGAATACCTAGAATAAAATAACTAGAATAGATGAGCCCTATATGACAACTGAAATCATAATCACAGAAAACTAGTCAATCTGATTACACGGACCATAGCCTTGTCTAACACAATGAAGCTAAGCCATGCCATGTGGGGCCACCCAAGACGGGTGGGTCATGGTGGAGAGGTCTGAGAGAATGTGGTCCACTGGAGAAGGGAATGGCAAACGACTTCAGTATACTTGCCTTGAGAACCCCATGAACAGTATCAAAAGGCAAAGTGATAGGATACTGAATGAGGAACTTCCCAGGTCAGTAAGTGCCCAGTGTGCTACTGGAGATCAGTGGAGAAATAACTCCAGAAAGAATGAAGAGATGGACCCAAAGCAAAACAAATACCCAGTTGTAGATGTGACTGGTGAGAGAAGCAAGGTCCAATGCTATAAAGAGCAATATTAAATAGGAACCTGGAATGTTAGGTCCATGAATCAAAGCAAATTGGAAGTGGTCAAACAGGAGATGGCAAGAGTGAACGTTGACATTCTAGGAATCAGTGAACTAAAATGGACTGGAATGGGTGAATTTAACTCAGATGACCATTATATCTACTACTGTGGGCAGGAATCTCTTAGAAGAAATGGAGTAGCCATCATGGTCAACAAAAGAGTCTGAAATGCAGTATTTGTATGCAATCTCAAAAACGACAGAATGATCTCTGTTCGTTTCCAAGGCAAACCATTCAATATTACAGTAATCCAAGCCTATGCCCCAACCAGTAACGCTGAAGAAGCTGAATTTGCACAGTTCTATGAAGACCTACAAGACCGTTTAGAACACCCAAAAAAGATGTCCTTTTCATTATAAGGGACTGGAATGCAAAAGTAGGAAGTCAAGAAACACCTGGACTAACAGGCAAATTTGGCCTTGGAGCACGGAATGAAGAAGGGCAAAGGCTAATAGAGTTTTGCCAAGAGAACTCACTGGTCATAATAAACACCCTCTTCCAACAACACAAGAGAAGACTCTACACATGGACATCACCAGATGGTCAACACCAAAATCAGATTGATTATATTCTTTGCAACCAAAGATGGAGAAGCTCTATACAATTAGCAAAAACAAGACCAGGAGCTGACTGTGCCTCAGATCATGAACTCCTTGTTGCCAAATTCAGACTTAAATTGAAGAAAGTACGGAAAACCACTAGACCATTCAGATATGACCTAAATCAAATCCCTTATGATTATATAGTGGAAATAAGAAATAGATTTAAGGGAATAGATCTGATAGACAGAGTGCCTGATGAACTCTGGATGGAGGTTCGTGACATTGTAGAGGAGACAGGGACCAAGACCATCCCCATGGAAAAGAAATGCAAAAAAGCAAAATAGCTGTCTGAGGAGGCCTTACAAATAGCTGTGAAAAGAAGAGAAGTGAAAAGCAAAGGAGAAAAGGAAAGATATAAGCATCTGAATGCAGAGTTCCAAAGAATAGCGAGGAGAGATAAGAAAGCCTTCCTCAGCGATCAATGCAAAGAAATAGAGGAAAACAACAGAATAGGAAAGACTAGAGATCTTTTCAAGAAAATTAGAGATATCAAGGGAATATTTCATGCAAAGATGGGCTCGATAAAGGACAGAAATGGTATGGACCATTTCATAACAGAAGCAGAAAATATTAAGAAGAGGTGGCAAGAATACACAGAAGAACTATGCAAAAAAGATATTAATGACCAAGATAATGACGATGGTGGGATCACTCACCTGGAGCCAGACATCTTGGAATGTGAAGTTAAGTGGGCCTTACAAAGCATCACTACAAACAAAGCTAGGAGAGGTGACGGAATTCCAGTTGAGCTATTTCAAATCCTGAAAGATGATGCTGTGAAAGTGCTGCACTCAATATGCCAGCAAATTTGGAAAACTCAGCAGTGGCCACAG
This sequence comes from Moschus berezovskii, assembly GCF_049115385.1. Taxonomy (NCBI): domain Eukaryota; kingdom Metazoa; phylum Chordata; class Mammalia; order Artiodactyla; family Moschidae; genus Moschus; species Moschus berezovskii. Next base: position 112,688,722 of record NC_142460.1, on the reverse strand, counting down.
GACTGGAAGAGGTCAGTCTTCATCCCAATCCCAAAGAAAGGCAATGCCAAAGAATGCTCAAACTACCGCACAATTGTACTTATCTCACATGCAAGTCATGCTCAAAATTCTCCAAGCCAGGCTTCAGCAGTATGTGAACCATGATCTTCCAGATGTTCAAGCTGGTTTTAGAAAAGGCAGAGGAACTAGAGATCAAATTGCCAACATCCGCTGGATCATGGAGAAAGCAAGAGAGTTCCAGAAAAAACATCTATTTCTGCTTCATTGACTATGCCAAAGCCTTTGACTCTGTGGATCACAATCAGCTGTGGAAAATTCTGAAAGAGATGGGAATACCAGACCACCTGACCTGCCTCTTGAGAAACCTATATGCAGGTCAGGAAGCAATAGTTAGAACTGTACATGGAACAACAGACTGGTTCCAAATAGGAAAAGGAGTACGTCAAGGTTGTATATTGTCACCCTGCTTATTTAAATTCTATGCAGAGTACATCATGAGGAACGCTGGGCTGGAAGAAGCACAAGTTGGAATCAAGATTGCCGGGAGAAATATCAATAATCTCAGATATGCAGATGACACCACCCTTATGGCAGAAAGTGAAGAGGAACTAAAAAGCCTCTTGAGGAAAATGAAAGAGGAGAGTGTAAACGTTGGCTTGAAGCTCAACATTCAGAAAACTAAGATCATGGCATCCAGTCCCATCACTTCATGGGAAATAGATGAGGAAACAGTGGAAACAGTGTCAGACTTTATTTTTTTGGGCTCCAAAATCACTGGGTATGCTGATTGCTGCCATGAAATTAAAAGACGCTTACTCCTTGGAAGGAAAGTTATGACCAACCTAGATAGTATATTAAAAAGCAGAGACATTACTTTGCCAACAAAGGTCCATCTCATCAAGGCTATAGTTTTTCCAGTGGTCTTGTATGGATGTGAAAGTTGGATTGTGAAGAAATCTGATCTCTGAAGAATTGATGCTTTTGAACTGTGGTGTTGGAGAAGACTCTTGAGAGTCCCTTGGACTGCAAGGAAATACAACCAGTCCATTCTAAAGGAGATCAGTCCTGGGTGTTCATTGGAAGGACTGATGCTAAAGTTGAAACTCCAATACTTTGGCCACCTCATGCAAAGAGCTGACTCACTGGAAAAGACTCTGATGCTGGGAGGGATTGGGGGAAGGAGGAGAAGGGGACGACAGAGAATGAGATGGTTGGATGGCATCACCGACTCAATGGACGTGAGTTTAAGTGAACTCCGGGAATTGATGGACCGGGAGACCTGGCATGCTGTGATTCATGGGGTTGCAAAGAGTCGGACATGACTGAGTGACTGAACTGAACTGAACTGATTATGACAACTGTTTGCTAGTTATTATGTAGAAGGGATTAATGATTATGAAATTTACTGCTACCTCATATAGAATTCTTGTTTAAAAAATAAAGCATAATTCTATCTGGCTAGAGTACATGGTACAATATTAAAATGAGCTCTAATTTTTTTACGAAATCCTGATGTGCATGCAACTTCTCCTACATAAATTTAAGTACTATACCCCTGTCAAGTGATTATTACAAGGAGTATACAGAGAATCCTTTCTGGTTCATCTATTCAGTTAAAGGGCATGTCTTGAGGAGCAATGTAAACCAACAGAATTGAATATATCATAGCAGCAGAGACCTCTTTCAAAAGTAGCCTGACTGCTAGTTTCTTCCCAACACTTTTATTTAACACACAGAAGAGTATCAACCTTTATCCTCAACAATTCAATATATCCTGGACAGAGTTTTCCTATGATATAATTTGAGCAATCTGGCCAATACTAGTATGGCTTAAGACTGAGGGGTATATTAAAATAAACATGAAATTTTTAAAAATTTAAGTATCTTGGGAAGAGAAAAGTACATATTTAAATTTTGTAAGACAGAGATTTGAACATACGTCTTGGCAAGACTTAACATCAAAAGTAAAGCATATAAGAACTATGGAAACTTTTGACAGCAAAGAAGGCCTGGAGGAAAATGCAGTTATAGTAAAGAAACCATGGAAAAGAATACAGAGATTAAGTTAATAAATCATCACTAAAAAATTCCAAAGAAAGAAGAAAGGGTGGATAGGAGTTGTTATGGTAGCATCACTTAGAGAGAAATGCTGGCTGACAGATAGTTACAAATTGTCCCCATCTTCCTTTCACTATCATCCTGCTCCAACTAAGGAATCACTCTCAGCCCTCCCTTTCCAGTTATCAACTTGTTAAAACTAAAACCTTATCTCCCATATAAAGCCTTCCTAGGGTTATTTATGGGATTTCCCAGGTAGCTCAGTGGTAAAGAATCCATCTGCAATGCAGGAGACACAGGGATTTGATCCCTGGGCCAAGAAGATCCCCTGGAGAAGGACATGGCAACACACTCCAGTATTCCTGCCTAGAAGATTCCATGAACAGAGGAGGCTGGTGGACTACAGTCCATGTCATCGCAAAAGAGTTAGACATGACTGAAGCAACGAAACAACAAGATTTATTTATGAGGATGGTAGCTTTTATATAAAGTAGGAAAAACAAAACTTCCTCAATAGGCAGAAAGAAGCATTTTAAAACAAAGTTTAGTGAGCATTTTAAAAGGCAGAGCCAATTTCTATATTTAAAAAGAAAAACAAAAAATTTTCATGCCAAAGCTCTATGAAAAAAAAAGCATTCCTAAAACAACCCAGGAGTGATTTGTATAAATCCTGTCTTACTCTTTAATTTCTCTGGCATAATTGTGTCCCCCTCTGGGGCTAGAGCCAAAAATGCTTTGTTCCCTCTGTATAAAAATAAGTCGCTAGAAGGTCAAGGAAAAGCACTTTTTTTAAGATAATGACTACATTGAGTGGGGAATAAAAAAGCAAATGTCACATAATATATCCTACATGACATCTTTGCCTTAATTATTTACATGTTTCAAAACACGTATTTACTCATTAATACAAAGATAATGACCTCCATTCTGTCATTCATGTTATTAGATAGAATAGGCATCTAAACTACTGGTTCTTACTTCTGGTTTGAGGGAGAGGGAGAGAGGAGGGAATAAACTGATTATTAGAATCTTCATGGGGAATAATCTGTAACCCTCCCCATGTGAGACCGTAGCCCACCAGGCTTCTCTGTCCATGGGAATTCTCCAGGCAAGAATACTGGCGGGGGTTGCCATGCCCCCCTCCAGGGGATCTTCCCCATCCAGGGACTGGTGAATCAAATGCCAAGACTGCCTCTCCTTAACAACTCTTTATCCCCAGGTGAGAACTGCTAGGCTATATATAAATTGTTTGAAGGAAAACAATTCTATTCCTTTCCAAGCTTCCACAGCAGAGACAAGTGCCTAGAAGGGAGTCTTGGTGAGTGGGCTGGTGTTGGAGGGGCTGGCTGCAGCTGAAAGAAAAAGAGCAGAAAGGAGAGCTGTTTACCCAGATGAGCAAATTATCTGCCTGAACAAACTGGTCTTCGAAATTTCCTGAAATATGAACAATGAGGTTATGTACTGGCTTACAGCCTTACCTTCCTGAAGAAGAACTTCCTGCCACAAACAGTTAAGTCTTGCTCACACAGTTGGCCTTGGTTATTAGTCCTGAGAGTTCAATTATGAAGATATAGGTGGTCTTCCCACTGAAAAGGCCAGCAGGTGATTTTAATTCCTAATAAATAAAAGGGGCAAATGTTCAGTAGAGCTAAAAGCAAACAAAAATTTATTTGGAGCTGTCAGCCTAGAAAAATGAGTCTCAAGATGAGAACTCGGGAAGACAGGGACAAGGTGGGGATTTTGAGGTGCCTGTCTGACTCAGCATCAGATGGGAAAGTAGACCAGTGTTTAAGACAGAAGCCCTAGGGACTAAAGAGCCAATGTTTGATGCACTTTGGAAATAAGGCCATAGGCCTGGAATATTTTCAAATACACTTTTTCCATGTTAATAAAAGTCTGTACCCAGGGAAAAATGAGGGCAGCAACTAGCAGATTCTGCCAAATGTCTCACGCTAACCTTAATACGTCATTGTTTGTGCCATATTTTATGCCTAAGCACATTTCACAATTCTCTCCATTCTCCATTCCAGTTTTCTGGAAATTATTTGGATCCACAGAGGAAGGAACCTCAAGAGTAAATACATTTCAAAAAGCTAAAATATTCATTTGAGAAGTTATCTGAGTTCCTAAGTACTGGAAAACTGGAAGAGTAAGACTAAAGATGTCAGATCTATTTTTGACAAGAGATTCAAACATGAACTTTGAAAACAAGGGCATTACTGCAAACAAGATACATTATACATCTGAAAAGATTTAGATAAACATTTAGAAGTACCTAAGATCATGGCGATCCAACCAGTCCATTCTAGAGGAGATCAATCCTGGATGTTCATTGGAGGGACTGATGCTAAAGCTGAAGCTGCAATACTTTGGCCACCTCATGCGACAAGTTGACTCACTGGAAAAGACTCTGATGCTGGGAAAGGTTGAGGGCGGGAGGAGAAGGGGACGACAGAGAATGAGATGGCTGGATGGCATCACCGACTCTGTGGACATGAGTTTGAGTGAACTCTGGGAGTTGGTGATGGACAGGGAGGCCTGGCGTGCTGTGATTCATGGGGTCGCGGAGAGTCGGACATGACTGAGCGACTGAACTGAACTGAAGATCATGGCATCTGGTCCCATCACTTTATGGCAAATAGATGGGGAAACAATGGAAACAGTGACAGACTATATTTTGGGGGGCTCCAAAATCACTGCAGATGATAACTGCAGTCATGAAATTAAAAGACACTTGCTCCTTGGAAGAAAAGTTGTGACCAACCTAGACAGCATATTACAAAGCAGAGACATTACTTTGCCAACAAAGGTCCATCTAGTCAAAGCTATGGTTTTTCCAGTAATCATGTATTGATGTGAGAGTCGGACTATAAAGAATGCTGAGCACCGAAGAATTGATGCCTTTGAACTGTGGTGTTGGAGAGGACTCTTGAGAGTCCTTTGGACTACAGAGATATCCAACCAGTTCATTCTAAAGGAGATCAGTCCTGAATATTCATTGGAAAGACTGATACTGAAGCTGAAACCTGAATACTTTGGCCACCTGATGTGAAGAGCTGACTCACTAAAAAAGACCTTGATGCTGGGAAAGACTGAAGGCGGGAGGAGAAGGGGACGACAGAGGATGAGATGGTTGGATGGCATCACTGACTCAATGGACGTGAGTTTGAGTTAAGCGCCGGGAATTGGTGATGGACAGGGAGGCCTGGTGTGCTACAGTTCATGGGGTTGCAAAGAGTCGACATGACTGAGAGACTGAACTGAACTGAACTGATCTACCAAAGATTTCAGGTTTGTTCCACAGAGTACAGCATTAGAGACTTCTTTGGGGGTGGGGGGCGCAGAATTTAAGCGAATGTGTGGTTTGGGAGTTCCTTTCTCTTCAGTCTCTGCAATCTCTCTCTCAGGAATCTGACTCCTGTAGTAACAGCCAAGAGTGGAAGCCCCAAACATGCATAATTTTTCATAATAAAAGTATTTTGCAAAGGAAAACAAAATTATTCTTTTATATTAAAATACCACAAAAGGTTTCATAAACTCAAACACCAAAGGGTATAAGAGCTTAGAAATGGAGACATTATATTACTGTGATTTCAGCAGTTTATTTCAATTGTTCAAGTTTAACAACATTCCCCCCCAAAAAACACAAGGTAAAAAAGCATGTTTCTAAATAATGTAAATTCATTGAAAATAATGATACTTTCTGTTGCAAAGGTCCTCCATTCTCTCCTACTCATAAGGATGTGTATATTATACTTTCATGATCTCTAAAGAAAGATAATGAAAACAAGAGTCTGTATCTGTGAAAAACCATTTCCTGACCACCTTATCCCACTCTTTTGTGTCTTTGTTTGCTGCCTGTGAAATACCATTTGAACAAAATTAAACATCTCCACAGAGGAAAAAGGCTGCACCACTTATTGTAAGGATGCTTGTGTGTTGTTACTAGAACTGGCATAATGACATTATGCTTCATAATGACTATTCCCAGGTACAGAAATTACAGGCATCTTTTAAAGCCAGGCAGATTTCTGACCATCTTGGCTGCCTCTATTTTCCATCTTTCAAGCTTGCGAGTTATTCCTTTCATAACGATAATGAGTGTCACGCTGGATTATACAACCCAGCTACATCTGTTCTCCCTTGTTTTCTAGATATTACATTCATTGTATTTCACAGCATGAGCCTCCAATCAAGATCCTGAATATTGCTTCATGATAAATGTCACAGATTAAAAAAATGGTCCAGTGCCAAAGTCATTATCACAGCTCTACCCATCTCCTTGAACAATTCTTCTCATTGCTTACATTTTTTCCTTGGACAAAGGTACCATAGAACCTGCTTTTTCAAACTTAGAAACTTTCTGTTCAATATTTATGTAAATATGTCCATTGTAAGTTGACTGATAGGGCTTTCCTGTGCACATCACTCTTCGGACTCATTCTATTGTTCTATTTAGCCCTCATATGCTCATCATCCATAGCACCTCATCCTTTAGAATAAGAACACATGTGACAGAGGGTACATACCATGGGACTGGTTACACTGACAGAGCAGGGTCTAGGAGACTCACAACACAAGCCAGAAAAGAGATTTCTGAGAGAGCCTGAAATTTTGATTAACCAGAATACCCAGGATATGGTGTATGCCAGAATCAGACCTTTCAAAAAGCATCAGGAACCTTGGAGGTGGCACCTAACTGAACCCCTACATTATGCACAAGAATGCTGAAGCTCAGACAGGTTAAATGAGTGATATGTAACCACGCAGCTGCTTGGGCACAGAGACTTGAAAGCAGAGCTCAACTTTTTGGCATGCTCTCCAGGATGCCACACATACTCTATTATTCACAGTAAATGGAACTTTCTATTAAATCTAATAATCAGAATTTTTCCTGTTATGTTAGACTTTTTAAAATCCTATTTCTGAAAACATTTCTCAAAATACAAATTCAATTTCTATCCTTGTACATTAAATAGATTAGCAGTGACTGAACTTTGCTTTGATGGTTGATCTGCCTAAAAGCTGGCATTTTGCAGTTGAGTGATCATTGAAGAGTGAAGCAGAGATGAAAACATAAAAGTTGTAGATGACTAGAGGAAACTATACTGACTTGAATCAGACCACTTTAAATACATAGTGATTATTTGCTTATAGTTTTCTTCTTCTCCCTAAGATTAAAGGAAAAAATATTTGGGTGCGGTAATGGTTTCACATAATCAAGGCTTTTCTACATTTTATCTTCGGATTTCAATAACATTCAGTCCCTACTGTAAAAGTTAGCCCCATTTTCCAACTCCAAACAATTCTGTCCATTTATCTCAACAGAATTCATATCCAGTTTAAATTTTTCACTTCTTGTGCTATGATTTGGGATAAGGGAAAGAGAGAAGTCAAAATAATACAAGGTATATAGTTCTTCCCTTCTTTTCTTTTCCCTCTATTGATATAGAAGCTACGAGTTGTATTTCTAGTTTTTTTAGGCAAAACCCTTAAATTTTAAAATAGTGTAAACTTCCTGACCAAGACCTTACCATGCTTCTGGATTCTGACCCATTTGCTTTTTTTTTTTTAACATCAACTTTTCATTTTAAGTTAATTTCTTCTCATGTGGTTCTTTCAGAAATGGCCCCTGGTACCAAATGCACTTCTTTGTCTTTATAGGTCTGTAGTATCTTTATTTCTCTCTCTCAAATGATAGTATAGCTAGATATTGAGTCCAGAATAATATTGTTTCCGTCAGATATATAATATTTTGTTTCTCTTAGATATGGCTTGATTTTTATTTATTCTGCTTAGTTCTTGATATGAACTTTTATCTGAGGATGTAGACTTTTTAATAACCCTTGCAAATTCTCAATACATTTCTTTTTATATTCTCTTCTGCCATTCCTTCTAGTCTCCTTCTACAAAGACTATTAAACATGTTCTGGGGACTCTCACAACCTACTCCAGTACTCTTGCCTGGAAAATCCCATGGATGGAGGAGCCTGGTAGGCTGCAGTTCAGGGGGTCGCTAAGAGTCGAACACGACTGGGCGACTTCACTTTCACTTTTCACTTTCATGCATTGGAGAAGGAAATGGCGACCCACTCCTGTGTTCTTGCCTGGAGAATCCCAGGGACGGGGGAGCCTGGTAGGCTGCCATCTATGGGGATGCACAGAGTCGGACACGACTGAAGTGACTTAGCAGCAGCAGCAGCAGCAGCAGAGGACTCTCAATCAATCATGTTTCCATGTCCTTTAACTGCTCTTTCATATGCTTATAAATCTTTCTATATCATTATGCTATGTTCTGGGAGCATTCATCAATACAAACATCTAACTAGCTGATTATCTTTTCAACTGTAACCAATCTTGATTTTACAGTAAATGCTGATTTCTTGTTTCAATATTTTTTTTCATTTCCAAAATTTCAAAGTGATCCTTTTCCATATCTACAGGGTCTTCTTTCATTTATTCCCAAATGTGTTAAATTATATCTTTTTTTAAATTTTTTTCCTTTATCTCTTTGGAGCTCCTAAATAAACTTAAAAATATTTACAACAATTCCATTCTTTTAGCTAGAGTTAATTCATCTTTCAATTGTTGATTTTCTTGGATATCTTGGCATTAGTTTTCTTTGAGTGATTTAAACTTTTGGGTTTGGAGACATCTTGAATACGGGTTATTTTTCCTCACTCTCTGTGGGCTTATATAGTTCTGACTAAATGTTTTGCTACTCCATCTACCAATTCTTCAAGGGACCCTTAAATAGATCTAATAGGATCCTTTACCTATGAAGATGAGATACCACTGATAGGGTCACCATGCTGTGCGTGCGTGTGTGCTAAATCGCTTCAGCCTTGTCTGAATCTTTGTGACCTGATGGACCGTAGCCCTCCAGGCTCCTCTGTACATGGGAGTCTGAAGGCAAGAACACTGGAGTGGGTTACTATGCCCTCCTCACCATGCTGTTCAGTTCAGTTCAGTTCAGTCGCTCAGTCGTGACCGACTCTTTGAGACCCCATGAATCACAGCACGCCAGGCCTCCCTGTCCATCACCAACTCCCGGAGTTCACTCAAACTCATGTCCACAGAGTCGGTGATGCCATCCAGCCATCTCATTCTCTGTCGTCTCCGTCTCCTCCAGCCCCCAATCCCTCCCAGCATCAGAGTCTTTTCCAGTGAGTCAACTCGTCGCATGAGGTGGCCAAAGTATTGCAGTTTCAGCTTTAGCATCAGTCCTTCCAATGAACACCCAGGATTGATCTCCTTGAGAATGGACTGGTTGGATCTCCTTGCAGTCCAAGGGGCTCTCAAGAGTCTTCTCCAGCACCACAGTTCAAAAGCATCAATTCTTCAGTGCTCAACTTTCTTCACAGTCCAACTCTCACATCCATACATGACCACTGGAAAAATCATAGCCTTGACTAGATGGACCTTGGTTGGCAAAGTAATGTCTCCACTTTTAATATGCTGTCTAGGTTGGTCATAACTTTTCTTCCAAGGAGCAAACATCTTTTAATTTCATGGCTGCAGTCAACATTTGTAGTGATTTTTCAGCCCAAGAAAATAAAGTCTGTCACTCTTTTCATCGTTTACCATTTATTAGCCATGAAATGACGGGACCAGATGCCATGATCTTTGTTTTCTGAATGTTGAGCTTCAAGCCAACCTTTCAAGGTGGCTTATCTCAAACCCTGTTTACTAAGCTGTTTGAGACATATTTTTCTTCCCCAACACACAAATATATAGCCTTTTATGGACGTTTTTACCCCAGTGGAACCGAACACCTAATTCTTCCTGCCTCTGGCCCTGGAGTCTGAAACGATTCTCTGTGTGCCATGCTGTACTCAGTTGCTCAGTCATGTCTGACTCTTTGCGACCTCATGGACCACAGCCCACCTGGTTCCTCTGTCCAAGACCACTCCTTGTTTCTGTTCTATCTTGGTCCTCAGAGGGGGTATTGATTTAAATATGGCTATTATAATAGCAATTAATTATTCCTATAAAATACTTCTACTTTTTCTTCCAGGAACTCAATAGGTTTTTATTTCTTTATTGTGGACCTTGTGATTTGCTTTGGTGAATGAAGTAAGAGTGGGTGTGGCACATGTCTCTTCTAGATGGACAGTATAAGGAGCTAGTATAACTCATCATTCTCTCTTTTACTGTCAAAGCACCGAGAAATGGCCCAAGTGGTAGTCCTACCATCCATCTGCAAGTTAAGGTGATAATACCAAGAGCAAAACCCCCCATCAGCTCAAAACAGAAATGTAGCACAAGCAAGAAATAAACCTTTTTCTGTCTTAAGCCACTAAGATTCTGGTGGTGTTTTCTACTGCAGCCTAACCTGAACCATCATGACAGATGTAATTCTGTTAGTCTTTTAAATTTTTTTATTTTAAAATTTTTGCATATTACAAATATGTATTTGGAGCAAAGAGAAGTAACAAAGCATGAATTTACAGTACAATCTTGCTAGAAGTTCAGCCTCCAAGGAACTTTAAATATTGTGATGAACAAAATAGCATGCATAAAACTAAGCTAATAATAATTGTATACATGCAATACACAAGTATGTATTTACATGTCAAAGCATGAGGCTTCACTGCTGCTGCTTCACTAGTAAGTGCTATAAATTGCTAAATTGAACATACTCAAATTCTCCCTCAATTGTTTCAATTATTAATGCGTTTTTTAATATATGGGAAAAGTCTTTCAATCCCTTTTCTTTTCTGTTAAATACAGTACCAGTACATTTAGCTCTGTTATTACTCAGTAAATTTCACTGTATGTCTTCAAAAAGTCTCTGGCCTGGATCTTCAGTAGAGAAAGCTGTGAACAGGTAAATTTTCCTCTTACCTTTGTTTCTTTTTTGCTTTTTATGTGTAACACACCTTTTCTCCCCTTTTCAGAATCTCTGCCTATGGTTCTCCATCTGCCAATTACCACTCAAAAGCTTTTCCTTAGAATCTGATATCAATAATGTGTAATAATTTGAGGAAGTATAAGTCAAGTGTCCTATCTATAGAGGTTAATTGCATTTTAATCATTTATTCATTCTCTCAACAGATAGGGCTTCCCTGGTAGCTCAGGTGGTAAGGAATACCCTTGCAATGCAAGAGACCCTGGTTCGATTCAAGCATCTGCTAAAATAAGCATTATCACATTAGAAATGAAAGAGGAAAACAAATATGGTTTTCTGACCTTGAATAGTTAAAAATCTAGAAAGGGTAAGGATAAGTACTGACACAAATGATGGTACAAATAGTAAATAGTTATTTACTATAGTAAAAAGTAACAGTCCCTGGAAGCCTGCAAGTACAGGGAAGATGAAGTTATTCGTTTAACTGTATAATGATAGGCTTCATCTCCAGTTTGAGGACTACTGTACTCCAGGGGGAAAGAAGAGATATTGTTGAACCAGACAACCTTCCTAGTTACACAGAAATCAAGGTGAATAGGAAATCAGATTTTTATTTCTTTGTAACATCAGTTTTGCCTATGATTTTTCAACCCAAATTCACAGCTGGACAAAATTGTTCCTCCACCCTTGACATTGAAAACTGGGTTAACTTTCTTAGTATTTAACTGTCTACTGTTAGTAGAGACATTACTTTGTCAACAAAGGTCCATATAGTCAAAGCTATGGTTTTTCCAATAGTCATGGATGGATGTGCAGCTGGACCATAAAGAAGGCTGGGAGCCAAAGAATTGATGCTTTTGAACTGTGGTGTTGGAGAAGACTCTTGAGAGTCCCTTAGACAGCAAGGAGATCCAACCAGTCCATCCTAAAGGAGATCAGTCCTGAATATTCATTGAAAGGACGGATGCTGAAGCTAATGCTCCAATACTTGGGTCATCAGCAAAGAACTAACTCATTAGAAAAGACCTTGATGCTGGGAAAGATTGAAGGCAAGAGGAGAAGGGGATGACAGAGGATGAGATGGTTGAATGGCATCACCAACTCAATGGACATGAGTTTGAGCAAGCTCTGTGAGTTGGTAACAGACAGGGAAGCCTGGTGTGCTGCAGTCCATGGGGTTGCAAAGAGTCAGACACAACTGAGTGACTGAACTGAACTGACTGAACTGTTTTTATATCAATTATTCTGGAAGGTAGTATCATTTCCAAAACAGCAGACCAAAGTGTTCCTTAATCTGATTGTTGATCACTCAAGAGAAAGTTTTCTAATAAGTATAAAATCATGCCAAGTGATAGTCATGTAGATCTAGAAACCTCTTTCCTTCTACCTTGACTCTGGATTTATGAAACTATGTAACATTTATGTAGTGCCTTATAGTTTGCAGAGTCCTACACAGTCTACGTAATTCTCTCCTCGGAGCAACCTTGTGACGGATTCATATACAATCTGAACTTAGGGCCTGTGATAGTTCATCTACTTTGTAATATACCAAAGAGGTCCATTCTATTTTATATCTTGATGGGCAGCAGCAAACTCCTACCAGAATTCCTTTCACTTTTATTGTTTTGATCTTCAAGAACTTTATAAGGCCTAAAGGAATGTATCATCAAGATATTGTTTGAAAATCAACTGACTACACTACAGCAAGGGGGAAAATATGTTTTATTTTCTTATTGTGGCATGTATTAAATAATTTCTATATTCAAAGGGTTGGACTAGGAAGGAGTCATGAGTTGCAGTTGAAGGCAGAGTAGAAAGAAAGGGAAAATTTCTCATTTGGTCCTGAAGACAATCTTTCTGTTCTTTTCTTCATCACAAGCTTCTTTATTTCTAGTAGTGGATACCAATAGACTTTACTGCTTTTTTTCCCCTCTCTTTCTTCATTTAATAAACAATATTAGAGTAATAACCAGAAGCTAAGGACCTAATCAAAGCACTTGCTGTACTATAATTCCACTTACAACTAAATTGACAAGGGAGAGAAATGATAAAGAAATTATACCAAAGTCACTCAGCAATTTTGAAATAAGAGGCCCTACTTTCTCATCTCCAGGGAGAAACCTGATTTTCCTTTCACCATCAATTCTACCTCTTCTTCTAACGCAATATCCATCTAAATATTTTTTTTAGATTAGTCTTGTTTTTAAAAAAAGCTTATATGTTCAATAGTGTGTACTTTCAGGAGAACTTGCTATGTTTGGAGAATAACCAGCATTTCAGTACAGCTGAAGAACCATGGGCTACATGCAGTATCTTCTCTCCTATGACAAGAAAGTTAGGCAGAGACTAGAGCTTGAGTCAATTTGTAGGCCATACTATGATGTTTGGATAATTCTGATCACAGGATTTTACCCAATATTACAGGATATCATATGCCTACCCCTACTTTATTAACATCTTCATAAATGCTATTTTAATGATCATATATTCCACCAAATTGATATGATTTGTTTAAATATAACCTGCATGCTTGGTATTTAAGTGTTTTTTTCCCCACTATTACAAACATCACAACAGTAAACATCTTTATAAGTCTTTGTTTATTATACTTTATCTCTGATTATTTTCTAGAAGAGGCTCTTCTGAGGTAAGACAAGAAATCAATTCAGCTCAAAAAAGCTAGACATAATCATAGCCCTTTTCCACGTTCTCATCTTTTCTCAGATTAGAGAAATTTTGGCATCTTTTTAGACCATGTGCAAATTGTGTTCTGTATACAGGCATAGCTACATGACCTGGTGCATAGTAGTGAGATGGATAAAGGCAGTGCCAGTTTTAAAAGCATATCTTAAATAATACTTCACATTTTTATCTTAATTTGAGGGAGGAAATAGGATTTTTCTATTTCATCTCTCACTCTGACATTCCCATGAGTCTCCATGTTTTCATTCGTTCCTCTGGAGAACAAGATAGTCTGTCACATCACATCTTTTGACTAGGAATACTCCATTTCTTTGGAAATTATTTAGAAGGATTTCTGAGGCAGGGTGGCTCTTCTGAAATGTACATCAGAAACATATTCTCTTAAATAATTTAATCATGGACTTTCTGAAGCAGGAAAAGACCCCCTAAATCAGCTAGGCCAATGTTTCCCAAATTATGATATGCATTCTTCTGTTAGTGGCACATATTATAAACTGCCTAAATGGTGTAAACTGCATAATAATGGAAATATTGCTCCTGGCATAATTTTTCCCTGGTGGCCCACAAGCATACTTCCTTTAAATTGGTATTTATTTATTTATTTTTAGGGTTCCATTTATTGCTAGTGGTAGTTCTTATGTGTTTGTTACTTATTTTAGATTTATTTTTCAAATACACACACACACACATATATATATGTCCATATGCAGTTGGGTGTTTTTCTTGCTTGTTCTTCCTTTGGTTGGTTTGTTGTTTTACTGTTTGACACAATGAAACACAGGTACAAACCTGGATGGTTAGTACATAAATGTGTAAAAGGCCTAGAAGAAGAGATACATAAATGACCAAAGTCTATGAAACAATATTCTAGGCTGAACTTCTCATTTGATGTTTAAGAAACAGGGAGATGAAGTGATTTGCCCCAAAATCATCTAATCTAAAAGCAGCATCCCGAGCTCACATTCCTAATCCTGTTCTTTGTTTTAATCTTTCCTCCTGTCTCTGAAATGCTGTCTTTCAACCAGAATATTCACTCACATATTTAGAGCAAAATGAAGTCAGATCTGTGAATGACAAATGTGCAGAATCAAGTGGATGTATTAAAAGTCTTTTCTTTGAAGGAGCTGTCATTCTCATCAGAGGCAGGGAAATTAAGTTGCTGTCCTTCACTCTCCCAAAGATGATTATTATGCCATTTCTTGTGGGTGCACTGAGCCAGAACTGCAGAGATAATAGGTTATTATAGGAAAATCTGGCTTTGACATTTGTATGATAAGTTTCCAGTCAATTAGATGAAGAATACTCCATTAGATACAGTGGGTGTACCAATTATTGTGAATATGGCCTACTGCTAATAATATAATTGAAATTTAGAGAGAAGAGGCCTTAGCTACCCAGAGACTGACAGCACTGGGGACAGTAATACAATCTTACAAACATGTGTGCTCTTAGTCATTTTCAGTTCTGAAAACTTTTGAATTCTCAAATCGAATGTCATTTCATGGATACATGAAAATTCTGCTCTGTAATTAACTCCAAGATGTTTCAACTTTTTGCCATAAAATGTTTTTTTAAAAAATAACAAAACAGCTTCACATGGTTCTATTAGAATGCAAGACACAAAAACACATAGCACTGGTAACTCAAAGTTGATATTTTTGAGATTAAAAAGCCAAGCCTATAGCTAGGTAAGTAATGATTGTTTTATAGTTCATCTTGGAAGAGGAGAGGGGAGCCTATTTTAGATCCAGGGACCAAGGGAAAGAAGCTCATCCACAGAGTGCACTCCCCACAGCTCTGAAGTAGTTGTCCGTGGGCAGCTGCCAAGGTGCCTCCTTCTCAATTGAACAAAACGGGAACAAGTGTGTTTTGAGAAACAATCCTGCAAAGGAATGGCCTAGTATTGAATTCTTTTTCATCTTCAATGATTTTGTGGCCCGTATGAATTTAAAATGTAAAATGAAATATTTATCAACAATCAAAAACAGACATGTCCGACTGTGTTATCTGAATTCAATGCTTCTTTCATCTTGAAGAATAGAAGGCTGCTTCAGAGGAGCGCCCACCCTGCCTCAGAAAAACCTGCTTTCAGAGGAGACACTATGAAATTTTAACCCTGTTGGTTCAAAGGAGCTTCTCCAGAGAATGTTACTCCAAATTCAAGTGAGAATTAAGTACAAGGTGCCCACCATCTTTATTCCAGGATTTAACATTGTTTTTTCCAATAGCAAAACACAGTCACAATGGCTACCATTTTAAGCCCTATTGTGTTCTATAAACAATAGCAAATGTTTTTGCATTTTGAACTTATTTTATCTTTGTAAGCCTTGCAAAGTGTATGTTAATATTTACCATTTTACAAATAAGGAAAATATGCCTCAGATATGATAAATAACTTATCAGCTACTAAGGAATCAAACTATTTACTTTTGTTTTTCTCTTAAATACTGATGTCTTTGTGTTACTATGAGGCCCCTCCTCGGTTTGCAAAATTTGTCCTTTCCCTAATTCCCTGCCTTGGTACCTGGATAGGCCTCCCCCCATCATTCTGCATGGCAGGTAGGGCTCTATTTCCTGTCAGTCCTGCCATCTTTTACCAGTCATAATGCTGAATTTTGAATTGTAATATCTCAATGCCCCTTTCTTCTATTTCTCTCCACATGCTGTCTTTTGCCATTTCTAGATTCTAATTCTTCGTGTGTGCATGCTCAATCATGTCCAACTCTTTGCAACTCCTGGACTATAATCCCACCAGGCTCCTTTTGCATGGAATTTTCCAGGCAAGAATACTGGAGTGGATTGCCATTTCCTACTGCAGGGGATCCTCCTGACCCAGTGATCAAACTCGCATTTCCTTGGTCTCCTGCATCGGTTTGGCGGATTTTTTTTACCACTGAGCCAGTTGGGAAACCCCTAATTCTTTGTATAGTGTTTTAATACTACCTGCTGCCTAGACCTCCCAGCCATACACCAGTCATTTCTATAAGACACTCATGGACACCTGGTCCCCATATAGTTTCCAGAGATATCCTATTGATCTCAATTTTAAACACTAAGTTCGAACTTACACACTCAACTAATCTGGCTAGCTAAAAACCACAACTCTCCCTAAAACCATCAAGCAATCGCTGAAATATTCTTTGTGATTGTCAGATTTGGTGGTGTTCCATCTGTCAGATTTGGTGGTATTCCATCTCTTTTAAAAATTTCCCTAAAGTATAGAGGAAAGGGGGCACAGACACAAAACATAGTGGAAGTTGTTGACTTCCTAGCACTCTTAGGCTGACAGGTTCTACAAACTTTCAAATCATCATCCCCCAGTCTCTTTCAATGAAATATTATGGGATAGAGATGGAGGATGTACTCGCATGCATGTGTGCATATGCATGCACACACACACACAGTCTAGGCTGGGGACAGGCAGAGTACAAAAGATGCAGGCTGCTATAACTGCACTTTTCAAATTTGTTTTCCTACTTGCAAAGAACACACACGTGGGTTACACTAGTCATTTCTGTTAAAACAAAGAGACTTACACCTTTTATTGTTTTTAACACCTTCACTCAGTGTTCCTCCAAGTATCCTACTTAAACTTCAGTGTGCTAAGTCACTTCAGTCATGTCTGATTCTTTGCGACCTCTGGACTGTAGCCTGTCAGGCTCCTCTGTCCAAGGGATTCTTCAGGCAAGAAAACTGGAATGGGTTGCCATGCCCTCCTCCAGGGGATCTTCCCGATCTAGGGATAAAACCCCATATCTCTTATGTTTCCTGCATTGGCAGGCAGGTTCTTTACCACTAGTGCCACGTGGGAAGCCCTAAACTTCAGTAAGTGTTGAGAAATATGCCATTTTTGCCAAAAATGTATTCTCTGTTGAACATACTTTCTGGCCTAACCCCCACGATCCCATGGAAAGAGCTGTATTGTTCATCACTGTTAAGTAAGAAAACCAGAACACAGACTTTCACCATCCAAGTCTATTTCTAGAGCCCATATTCTGTTTTACCTCAGTCTCCTGGCTCCCAACCCATTTGTTTTACGACATTGCCCTTTGGCCCATACATTGTTTTGCCTAGTTGGCGGCGAGGAGGTTTTCTTTCTTCTTGGTCACATAAATGAGCTAAGATAACTTGCCTCACGTGTGTCACGGGCAACTGCCATATAGATTTTCAATTTTTCCAACTAGGTAGAGCTACATGTCTTTAAAACCCAAAGCAAATGCCACAGTGTGCACTGCCACTGGGCTTCTCTTTGTTAGTAACATAAAAAGAAGCCCATTTCCCCCTAGGAATAGCAGCCTCTTCCTTTTTTTTTCAGCACAGCACACAGGACAGCAAAGATGCACTATTTATGGAAATCATTTATGATTGCACTTGGACCTACAGGCAGTTCTGCCCAGGCTCCGTTCACTACCTCCAGGAATCCTGCCAGCTTGATGCACTCACATCAGATGCATTAAGACTTCATTTTTTATTGTCCTACTGGTATCCCATCACTATTGCTGCAATAAAGAGCTTTATTTCCGCACCAAACAATTATTTGCTGTGATATGTTGAAGTCTGAAAATTGGTTTGTACCTCAAGGAGCAGTGAGAATGCAAGAAAATCTGCTCTCTTGCTGCTCCATTGATTCCTGGAGGTAGAAAGCAATGGAAAAGAATTAAAATGCCCTCCATCCAGACAATTGTTCAAACAAGTTTTGATTAAGCACAGAATCTTTTTCAGAAGGGCTGCCAGAATTGTAGGCCTAGTTTTAAGTCAAGGAAGCAATCAGAAAAATTGACACTTCAGAACAAATATTCAAATATAGAGCCCTATGTGTATACCCACTATGAACTTAGAAAGAAGAGGAAAAATAAGTCCCTGACTGCTCATATTCTTGACAGTTTGCTGGATGTTTCTACTTAAGTTAAATAATTCATCATTCAATAAGCAATTTATTAACTGCCTTCTACGGGCCATATATGCACTCTGTTTAGTACTAGGGCATTCCCATTCTGCTGAGGGAAAAAGGCAACAAGTAATTCTAATATAAGGTGATGAGTATTCTGGTGGAGCTTTAATTAGGACTTCACTGAATAACACAAGAGGTACATCTAGCACTGGCTGGGAAATAGGTTCATAAAAGATTTTATCATGGCTTCTAAATTGAGTTTTGAGAAATAAGCACAAACCAGCTAGCAAAGAGCAGAGGAAAGGATATGAGGGAGGACAGACAGAATATATAGTTTGAGAATCTACAAATATGTCCAGATAACCGACAAAGCTACCTAGACACAATCAGCTGTCCATCACATAGTTCACATACTTTAAATCTGTTGCCCACTCCTAAACTCAAACCCTCCATTCTGCTGATTTACATCCTGGTTCAATATCTTGGATTCTCTTTTATTTTTTTTCCTTTTGCTTCACCCTCCCATTCAGTCACCAAATTCTCTCTCTTCTACCTGTATTTGGCCTTAATCTCCTCCATTTTAGTACCATTGCCAATATACTAATCCAAATCCTTTGTATCTTATTCCTAAGCCATGGAAATAGCTGCCTTATTTTTCTGTTACCCCATGTAGAAACTGCCATTACATTGACTTTCTCGAACATAATCATACTGCTCCCTTCTCAAAAATCTTCAATGCACTTACAGGATAAAGCCCACCCTCCTGCCATAACAGGCTAGTGATCCTTCATCTAGTCCCATCTTTCTTTTCTAATTGTAACTCACATTGTGTATCTATATGACCCCTTCCCTTCAGTCAAATGGTTCTGCCCATTCATTATATTTCCCTACTCAAAACCTTTGTTCCTACCATAGCCCATATTTAAAATCCCCCAAAACTGAATCCTGCATATTCTTAAACAGCCTCAAAGACCAAACAGCCTTCTAAGACCAAAACATGGTTATTTCTTCCTCCTAAGAATCAGTGCAATCATAAGGGATTTGATTTAGGTCATATCTGAATGGTCTAGTGCTTTTCCCTACTTTCTTCAATTTCAGTCTGAATTTGGCAATAAGGAGTTCATGATCTGAGCCACAGTCAGCTCCTGGTCTTGTTTTTGCTAACTGTATACAGCTTCTCCATCTTTGGCTGCAAAGAATATAATCAATATGATTTTGGTGTTGACCATCTGGTGATGTCCATGTATAGAGTCTTCTCTTGTGTTGTTGGAAGAGGTTGTTTACTATGACCAGTGCATTCTCTTGACAAACCTCTATTAGCCTTTGCCCTGCTTCATTCCGTGCTCCAAGGCCAAATTTGCCTGTTAGTCCAGATGTTTCTTGACTCCCTACTTTAGCATTCCAGTCCCCTATAATGAAAAGGACATCTTTTTTGGGTGTTAGTTCTAAAAGGTCTTGTAGGTCTTCGTAGAACCATTAACTTCGGCTTCTTCAGCATTACTGGTTGGGGCATAGGCCTGGATTACTGTAATATTGAATGGTTTGCCTTGGAAACAAACAGAAATCATTCTGTCATTTTTAAGATTGCATCCAAGTACTGCATTTTGGACTCTTTTGTTGACCATGATGGCTACTCCATTTCTTCTAAGAGATTCCTGCCCACAGTAGTAGATATAATGGTCATCTGAGTTAAATTCACCCATTCCAGTCCATTTTAATTCACTGATTCCTAGAATGTCTATGTTCACTCTTGCCATCTCCTGTTTGACCACTTCCAATTTGCCTTGATTCATCGACCTAACATTCCAGGTTCCTATGCAATATTGCTCTTTCCAGCACCGGACATTGCTTCTATCATCGGTCACATCCACAACTGGGTATTGGTTTTGATTTTGCTCCATCCCTTCATTCCTTCTAGAGTTATTTCTCCACTGATCTCCAGTAGCATACTGGGCACCTACAGACCTGGGGAATTCCTCATTCAGTATCCTATCATCTTGCCCTTTGATACTGTTCATGGGGTTCTCAAGGAAAGTATACTGAAGTGGTTTGCCATTCCCTTCTCCAGTGGACCACATTCAGCTGTGGTCCATGTGATCAGATCAACTAGTTTCCTGTGATTATGATTTCAGTGTGTCTGCCCTCTGATGCCCCCTCGCAATACCTACCGTCTTATGAGGAATAGATTTAAGGGACTAGATCTGATAGATAGAGTGCCTGATGAACTCTGGACGGAGGTTCGTGACATTGTACAGGAGACAGGGACCAAGACCATCCCCATGGAAAAGAAATGCAAAAAAGCAAAATGGCTGTCTGAGGAGGCCTTACAAATAGCTGTGAAAAGAAGAGAAGCGAAAAGCAAAGGAGAAAAGGAAAGATATAAGCATCTGAATGCAGAGTTCCAAAGAATAGCAAGGAGAGATAAGAAAGCCTTCCTCAGTGATCAATGCAAAGAAATAGAGGAAAACAACAGAATAGGAAAAACAAGAGATCTCTTCAAGAAAATTAGAGATTCCAAGGGAACATTTCATGCAAAGATGGGCTCGATAAAGGACAGAAATGGTATGGACCTAACAGAAGCAGAAGATATTAAGAAGAGGTGGCAAGAATACACAGAAGAACTATACAAAAAAGATCTTCATAACCAAGATAGTCACAATAACGTGATCACTGACCTAGAGCCAGACATCTTGGAATGTGAAGTCAAGTGGGCCTTAGAAAGCATCACTACGAACAAAGCTAGTGGAGGTGATGGAATTCCAGTTGAGCTATTTCAAATCTTGAAAGATGATACTGTGAAAGTGCTGCACTCAATATGCCAGCAAATTTGGAAAACTCAGCAGTGGCCACAGGACTGGAAAAGGTCAGTCTTCAATCCAATCCCAAAGAAAGGCAATGCCAAAGAATGCTCAAACTACCGCACAATTGCACTCATCTCGCACGCTAGTAAAGTCATGCTCAAAATTGTCCAAGCCAGGCTTCAGCAATATGTGAACCGTGAACTCCCAAATGTTCAAGCAGGTTTTAGAAAAGGCAGAGGCACCAGAGATCAAATTGCCAACATCCGCTGATCATGGAGAAAGCAAGAGAGTTCCAGAAAAACATCTATTTCTGCTTCCTTGACTATGCCAAAGCCTTTGACTGTGTGGATCACAATAAACTGTGGAACATTCTGAAAGAGATGGGAATACCAGACCACCTGACCTGCCTCTTGAGAAACCTGTATGCAGGTCAGGTAGCAACAGTCAGAACTGTACATGGAACAACAGACGGGTTCCAAATAGGAAAAGGAGTGTGTCAAGGCTATATGTTGTCACCTTGCTTATTTAACTTATATGCAGAGTACATCATGAGGAATGCTGGGCTGGAAGAAGCACAAGCTGGAACCAAGATTGCCGGGAGAAATATCAATAATCTCAGATATGCAGACGACACTACCCTTATGGCAGAAAGTGAAGAGGAACTAAAAACCCTCTTGATGAAAGTGAAAGAGGAGAGTGAAAAGGTTGGCTTGAAGCTCAACATTCAGAAAACAAAGATCATGGCATCTGGGTCCCATCACTTCATGGCAAATAGATGGAAAAACAGTGGAGACAGTGTCAGACTTTATTTTTTTGGGCTCCAAAAATCACTGCAGATGCTGATTGCAGCCATGAAATTAAAAGATGCTTACTTCTTGGAAGGAAAGTTATGACCAACCTTGATAATATATTGAAAAGCAGAGACATTACTTTTTGCCAACCAAGGTCCGCCTAGTCAAGGCTATTGTTTTTCCCGTGGTCATGTATGGATGTGAGAGTTGGACTGTGAAGAAAGCTGATCTTCGAAGAATTGATGCCTTTGAACTGTGGTTTTGGAGAAGACTCTTGAGAGTCCCTTGTACTGCAAGGAGATCCAACCAGTCCATTCTAAGGGAGATCAATCCTGGGTGTTCATTGGAAGGACTGATGCTGAAGCTGCAATACTTTGGCCACCTCATGCGACGGGTTGACTCACTGGAAAAGACTCTGATGCTGGGAAAGGTTGGGGGCGGGAGGAGAAGGGGACGACCGAGAATGAGATGGCTGGATGGCATCACTGATTCTGTGGACATAAGTTTGAGTGAACTCCGGGAGTTGGTGATGGACAGGGAGGCCTGGCGTGCTGTGATTCATGGGGTCACGGAGAGTCAGACACAACTGAGCGACTGAACTGAACTGAAGAATCAGTGTCATTGGAAGGACTGACTCTGAAGCCCCAATACTTTGGCCAACTGATATGAAGAGCTGATTCATTGGAAAAGACTGTGCTGCTGGGAAAGATTGAAGGCAAAAGGAGAAGGGGATGGTAGAGAATGAGATGATTAGATAGCATGACCAGCTCATTGGACCTGAATCCTAGTAAACTCTGGGAGACAGTGAAAGACAAGGGAGCCTGGCATGCTGCAGTCCATTGGGTTGCAGAGTCAGGCACAGCTTATCTTGGTGTTTTATTTTTTTTTTTTAGATTTTTACAGCATTTTTATTACTATGACTCATTTTCAGAGGACATGCTTCTTAGGTATAATTGACATGTTTATCTTACCTGTTCATATCAATGAAGTTTTTTTCCTTCCTGTTCAAACATACATAATAAAACAACAGTCAAAATTAATCTGAATAGTTCTTTATTTTTTTTTATTATATTTCATTTGTTTAATACCTTCCTATGTAACTATATGATGCTAGATGCCTACTATACATTGTTCCTAATTCTTTTTTTTTTTTTTAATTTAAAAAAGAATTTTATTAAAAAAGCACAAATGCAAAGAAATGAACAGAGGAAAATTTATGCGTCGAACCTGGACTGGTCACTTATGATAATATACATGCTACAATTCCATTCTCTCCAATCATTCCACCTTCACCCTCTCCCACAGAGTCCCAAAGACTGTTCTCAATGCCTATGTCTCTTTTGCAGTCTCTTATACAGGGTTCAGGTTACCATTTTTCTAAATTCCATATATATGCGTTAATATACGGTATTGATGTTCTTCTTTCTGGCTTACTTCACTCTGTATAATTGGCTCCAATTTCATCCACCTCATTAAAACTGAATCAAATGCATTCTTTTTGATGGCTGAGAAATACTCCATTGTGTATATGTACCAAAGCTTTCTTATCCATTCATCTGCAGATGGACATCTAGGTTGCTTCCATGTCCTGGCTATTATAAACAGTGCTGCAATGAACATTGGAGTACATGTGTCTCTTTCAATTCTGGTTTCCTCGGTGTGTATGCCCAGGAGTGCGATCGCTGGATCATATGGCAGTTCTATTTCCAGTTTTCTGAGGAATCTCCACACTGTTCTCCATAGTGGCTGTACTAGTTTGCATTCCCACCAACAGTGTAAGAGGGTTCCCTTCTCTCCACACCCTCTCCAGCACTTATTGCATGTAGACTTTTGGATAGCAGCCATTCTGACTGGTGTGAAATGGTATCTCATTGTGGTTTTGATTTGCATTTCTCTGATGATGAGGGATGTTGAGCATTTTTTCATGTGTTTATTAGCCATCTTTATGTCTTCTTTGGAGAAATGTCTGTTTAGTTCTTTGGCCCATTTTTTGATTGGGTCACTTAGTTTTCTGGAATTAAGCTGCAGGAGCTGCTTGTATAATTTGGAGATTAGTCCTTTACCTAAAATAGTTGCTTCATTTGCAATTATTGTCTCCCATTCTGAAGGTTGTCTTCTCACCTTGCTTAGAGTTTCCTTTGCTGTGCAGAAGCTTTTGATTTTAATTAGGTCCCATTTGTTTATTTTTGCTTTTATTTCCAATATTCTGGGAGGTGGGTCTTGGAGGATCCTGCTGTGATTTATGTCGGAGAGTGTTTTGCCTACGTTCTCCTCTAGGAGTTTTATAGTTTCTGGTCTTACATTTAGATCTTTAATCCATTTTGAGTTTATTTTGGTGTATGGTGTTAGGAAGTGTTCTAGTTTCATTCTTTTACAAGTGGCTGACCAGTTTTCCCAGCACCACTTGTTAAAGAGACTGTCTTTTCTCCATTTTATATTCTTGCCTCCTTTGTCGAAGATAAGGTGTCCATAGGAGCGTGGGTTTATCTCTGGGCTTTCTATTTTGTTCCATTGATCTATATTTCTGTCTTTATGCCAGTACCATACTGTCTTGATGACTGTGGCTTTGTAATAGAGCCTGAAGTCCGGCAGGTTAATTCCCCCAGTTCCATTCTTCTTCCTCAAGATTGCTTTGGCTATTCGAGGTTTTTTGTATTTCCATACAAATTGTGAGATTATTTGTTCTAGTTCTGTGAAAAATATTGTTGGTAGCTTGATAGGGATTGCATTGAATGTATAAATTACTTTGGGTAGTATACTCATTTTTACAATATTTATTCTTCCAATCCACGAACACGGTATATTTCTCCATCTATTCATGTCCTCTTTGATTACTTTCACTAGTGTTTTATAGTTTTCTATGTACAAGTCTTTTGTTTCCTTAGGTAGATATATTCCTAAGTATTTAATTGTTTTCATTGCAACAGTGAATGGAATAGTTTCCTTAATTTCTCTTTCTATTTTCTCATTATTAGTGTATAGGAATGCAAGGGATTTCTGTGTGTTGATTTTATATCCTGCAACTTTGCTGTAATCATTGATTAGCTCTAGTAGTTTTCTGGTAGAGTCTTCTGGTAGAATGGCCGCCAGAAGTCTCCACGGTAGGACTCTCCAAACCTGTTCCTGTGTTTTGTCAGGTCGGTGACCTGAGAGGCAGGGCGTGATGAATAGTGACTTCCGGATTTCTGGATGGACGCTAAGGCTATGAATATGTGGAAAACATTCCGCAGTTACTGGTGATTTATGTCCAACACATCCAGGAATTCAAGAGAAAGAAACTCTTGCTAGTGGAGGTCATTAGCAGCTGCTGAAGGAGGAACTGACCCATCTCAAAAAGGCAGACGCGAGAGACGCCCGGCTCCCGGCAGCGCAGACGCGAGAGACGCCCGGCTCCCGGCGGCGCAGACGCGAGAGACGCCCGGCTCCCGGCGGCGCAGACGCGCGAGACGCCCGGCTCCCGGCGGCGCAGACGCGCGAGACGCCCGGCTCCCGGCGGCGCAGACGCGCGAGACGCCCGGCTCCCGGCGGCGCAGACGCGCGAGACGCCCGGCTCCCGGCGGCGCAGACGCGAGAGACGCCCGGCTCCCGGCGGCGCAGACGCGAGAGACGCCCGGCTCCCGGCGCAACCGACCACGTGCAGAATCGTGGCTGAGAGGAGCTGCCCCGCGCCCAGAGTTAGGGCGGTGGCCGAGAGGAGCTGTACCACGTCCAGGAGGCGGTGGCTGCTTGGGCACCGGAGGGCCGGGAGGAGCTGATCCACATTCAAGGCAGGAGGGGCGGCCTTGGGGAGATACCCCTCGTCCAAGGTAAGCTGCAGCGGCTGCGCCTTGCTGGAGCAGCTGGGAAGAGATACTCCACGACCAAGTGGAATATAAGAATCCAGTGTTCTGGGGAGGAAGGAACAAGACGGCGAGACCACTTTCTTCCCCACAAATTCATCAGAAGAACATTTGAACGTGGAGTAAAGTCCACAAAACAACTTCTGAATACTGGCAGAGGACATCAGGCTCCCAGAAAAGTAGCCCATCGTCTTCTAAAGGAAAGAGAAGAAATCCAGCTCCACCCACCAGAACACTGACACATGCTTCCCTAACCAGGGAACCCGGACAAGTCACCTGTCCAACCCCACACACAGCGAAGAAACTACATAATAAAGAGAACTCCACAAACTGCAAGAAGAGGGAAAGGACACCCCAAGCAAAGCAATATAAGCAAGATGGAGAGGCAGAGAAATACCCAGCAAGTAAAGGAACAAGATAATTGCCCACCAACACAAACAAAAGAAGAAGATATAGGGAATCTACCTGATAAAGAATTTCGAATTTTGATGGTGAAAATGATTCAAAATCTTGAAAGTAAAATGGAGTTACAGATAAATAACCTGGAGAAAAGGATTGAGAAGATGGAAGAAAGATTTAATAAGGACTTAGAGGAAATAAAAAAGAGTCAATATACAATGAATAATGCAATAGATGAGATCAGAAACACTCTGGAGGGAACAAACAGTAGAATAACAGAGGCAGAAGACAGGATAAGCGAACTAGAAGATAGAATTGTAGAAATAAATGAAACAGAGAGGAAAAAAGAAAAACGAATTAAAAGAAATGAGGACAATATTAGAGACCTCTGGGACAATGTTAAACGCTCCAACATTCGAATGATAGGAGTCCCAGAAGAAGAAGACAAAAAGAAAGACCATGAGAGAATACTTGAGGAGATAATAGTTGAAAACTTCGCTAAAATAGGGAAAGAAATAATCACCCAAGTCCAAGAAATCCAGAGAGTCCCCAACAGGATAAACCCAAGGCGAAATACTCCAAGACACATATTAATCAAATTAACAAAGATCAAACACAAAGAACAAATATTAAAAGCAGCAAGGGAAAAGCAGCAAATAACACTCAAGGGGACTCCCATAAGGATAACAGCTGATCTTTCAACAGAGACTCTTCAGGCCAGAAGGGAGTGGCAAGATATACTTAAAGCGATGAAAGAAAATAACCTACAGCCCAGATTATTATACCCAGCAAGGATCTCATTCAAATATGAAGGAGAAATCAAAAGCTTTACAGACAAGCAAAAGCTGAGGGAATTCAGCATCACCAAACCAGCTCTCCAACAAATGCTAAAGGATCTTCTATAGACAGGAATCACAGAAAGAGTGTATAAACTTGAACCCAAAGCAATAAAGAAAATGGCTACGGGATCCTACTTTTCAATAATTACCTTAAATGTAAATGGGTTGAATGCCCCAACCAAAAGACAAAGGCTGGCTGAATGGATACAAAAACAAAACCCCCATATATGTTGTCTACAAGAGACCCACCTCAAAACGAGGGACGCATACAGACTGAAAGTGAAGGGCTGGAAAAAGATAGTCCATGCAAATAGAGACCAAAAGAAAGCAGGAGTAGCAATACTCATATCAGATAAAATAGACTTTAAAACAAAGGCTGTGAAACGAGACAAAGAAGGAAACCACATAATGATCAAAGGATCAATCCAAGAAGAAGATATAACAATTATAAATATTTATGCACCTAACATAGGAGCACCGCAATATGTAAGACAATTACTAACAAGTATGAAAGGGGAAATTAACAATAACACAATAATAGTGGGAGATTTTAACACCCCACTTACATCTATGGATAGATCAACTAAACAGAAAATTAACAAGGAAACACAATCTTTAAATGATATAATAGAAGAGTTAGACCTAATAGATATCTATAGGACATTTCACCCCAAAACAATGAATTTCACCTTTTTCTCAAACGCACACGGAACCTTTTCCAGGATAGATCACATCCTGGGACATAAATCTAGCCTTGGTAAATTCAAAAAAATTGAAATCATTCCAAGCATCTTTTCTGACCACAATGCAGTAAGATTAGATCTCAATTACAGGAGAATAACTGTTAAAAGTGCCAACATATGGAGACTGAACAACACGCTGCTGAATAATGAACTAATCATAGAAGAAATCAAAAGAGACATCAAAATATGCATAGAAATGAATGAAAATGAAAACACAACAACCCAAAACCTCTGGGACACTGTAAAAGCAGTGCTAAGGGGGAAGTTCATAACAATACAGGCATACCTCAAGAAACAAGAAAAAAGTCAACTAAATAACCTAACTCTACATCTAAAGCAACTAGAAAAGGAAGAAATGAAGAACCCCAGGGTCAGTAGAAGGAAAGAAATCATAAAAATTAGGGCAGAGATAAATGCAAAAGAAACAAAAGAGACCATAGCAAAAATCAACAAAGCCAAAAGCTGGTTCTTTGAGAAGGTGAATAAAATTGACAAACCACTAGCCAGACTCATCAAGAAACAAAGGGAGAAGAACCAAATCAATAAAATTAGAAATGAAAATGGAGAGATCACAACTGACAACACAGAAATACAAAGGATTATTAGAGAATACTATCAGCAATTATATGGCAATAAAATGAATAACCTGGAAGAAATGGACAAATTCCTAGAAAAGTACAACTTTCCAAAACTGAACCAGGAAGAAATAGAAAATCTGAACAAACCCATCACAAGCACGGAAATTGAAACTGTAATCAAAAATCTCCCAGCAAACAAAAGCCCAGGTCCAGACGGCTTCACAGCTGAATTCTACCAAAAATTTAGAGAAGAGCTAACACCTATTCTACTCAAACTCTTCCAGAAAATAGCTGAGGAAGGGAAACTTCCAAACTCATTCTATGAGGCCACCATCACCCTAATCCCAAAACCTGGTAAAGACCCCACAAAAAAAGAAAACTATAGGCCAATATCACTGATGAACATAGATGCAAAAATCCTTAACAAAATTCTAGCAATCAGAATCCAACAACACATTAAGAAGATCATACATCATGACCAAGTGGGCTTTATCCCAGGAATGCAAGGATTCTTCAATATCCGCAAATCAATCAACGTAATACACCACATTAACAAACTGAAAAATAAAAATCATATGATTATCTCAATAGATGCAGAGAAAGCCTTCGACAAAATTCAACATCCATTTTTGATAAAAACTCTCCAGAAAGTGGGAATTGAAGGGACATACCTCAACATAATAAAAGCTATATATGACAAACCCACAGCAAACATTATCCTCAATGGTGAAAAACTGAAAGCATTTCCCCTAAAGTCAGGAACAAGACAAGGGTGCCCACTCTCACCACTACTATTCAACATAGTTCTGGAAGTTTTGGCCACAGCAATCAGAGCAGAAAAAGACATAAAAGGAATACAAATTGGAAAAGAAGAAGTAAAGCTTTCACTGTTCGCTGATGACATGATCCTCTACACAGAAAACCCTATCTTGGTGTTTTAAAAACAATTCTGGTAAAGAAATGGAAATGAATATTTACTGAGAACCCACTAATTATCAGAGCATTTAAAGCTCTGGGAGTTAAGTGTTATTTTATTTTATTGTTTTTATTTTTTTGTAAATATATTCATTTTAATTGGAGACTAATTAGTTTACAATATTGTAGTGGTTTTGCCATACATTCACATGAATCAGCCATGGGTGTACATGTGTCCCCCATCCTGAACCCCCGTCCCACCTCCCTTCCCATCCCATTCCTCAGGGTCATCCCAGTGCCCTGAGCCCAGTGCACTCAGGGCCCTGAGCATCCCATCTCATGCATTGAACCTGTACTGGCGATCTATTTCACATATGGTAATATACATGTTTCAATGCTATTCTCTCAAATCATCCCACCCTCGTCTTCTCCCACAGAGTCCAAAAGTCTGTTCTTTACATCTGTGTCTCTTTTGCTGTCTCACATATAGGGTCATCATTACCATCTTTCTAAATTCCATATATATGCATTAATATACTGTATTGGTGTTTTTCTTTCTGACTTACTTCACTTCAAGGAAACTGCAGTTAAAAGGGGCTAAGTAACACAGCCAACATCACAAAGCTATTATAGTTAAATCAAGGTCAATGTAACTTCAAATTTCTTGATCTTTTACCTCTAATATATAGACATCTCTAAACTAATCATCGTCATTATCATTGTGACCATTACCAACAATCTAGCACTATGTACAAAATGGAGAAAGCAATGGCACCCCACTCCAGTACTCTTGCCTGGAAAATCCCATGGATGGAGGAACCTGGTAGGCTGCAGTCCATGGGGTCGCTAAGAGTCAGACACGACTGAGCGACTTCACTTTCACTTTTCCCTTTCATGCATTGGAGTAGGAAATGGCAACCCACTCCAGTGTTCTTGCCTGGAGAATCCCAGGGACAGGGGAACCTGGTGGGCTGCCGTCTATGGGGTCGCACAGAGTCGGACATGACTGAAGCGACTTAGCAGCAGCAGCAGCAGCATGTACAAAATATGTGCTAATATTTTGAGATGATCCAACAAATGGGGAAGAATAGAAGAAAATGGGGAAGATAATATTCAAAGAGATAATAACTCAGAATTTCCTCTAATTATTGAAAGACATGAACTCTCAAATATAGGAAAAATCTACAAATCCAAGCAGATTAAATGAAAATGAACTCATCCCAGAACAAACTGCAATGAAAACAAAAGACAAAATGTGAATTTCTTTTTACTGTACCTTTCCTTCTAAGCATTCTCTTTTTTTACGGGATGTAGGGTTTTACTCTTTCCCTGTAGACTTTTCAAGGGTTACAAATCCCACGAAGATTTATTCATATTTAAACAAGTGAAGGCAAAAATAAAGGTGGAATTTTCTTATAAGCTCCTAAGTTTGTAATGCTATTGCACACCCAATAGACTACAGTGTGTGTAAACATAACTCTTATATGCACTGGGAAACCAGAAAGTTCATGTGACTTGCTTTATCAAGATGGTCTGGGAGCTAACCTGTTACATGTGAGATCTGCCTGTGCAACCTTTATCAAGTCATGGAGCCGGATGGTCATTATTATCAATGGTCATCGTCACAGAAGGAAACAACCAGACCTGTGGCCCACAGGTGGACCAGCCACCACCACAGATGAAATGCTCCCACCAAACAGAACTGGCCAATAAACAACAACAGCAGCAGATTCTGACCCCAGGCTGGAAACAAGGGAGAAAGGGGAACTCAATAAAGGAAAACATGTGGATATAACCAGCAAAATCCAGACTGGGGACACCCTCCAGGACTAGTAACCTGGGTTTTCTACAGAGAGATGACACAGAAAAAGAGTTGGGGGAGATCTCTAGGTACGGAGAGATGAGACATGAGACTTAGTTACCAGTGATAGTATGGGGAGCTGGCCTGGGTCCAGATTCTAACAATGATACTGTCAAGAAATTTTTAATGAAACAATCAGAAATTTGAAGTGACCAGGTGATGATATTCAGGAGTTACTGTCAATTTTAAATGATATGATAGTTGGTTTTGTAAGAAACAAGAGGAACTTTAATATATTTACAGATGAAATGATATGAAGTCTGGCATTGGCTTCATGATCTGGGAGTACGTAGCGGGGAGATGAAACAAGATTTATAAATTAATTAATAATTGTTGATTTCGGGGATCAGATCAGTCGATTATTCTTTCCACTTTTATGTGTGTTTGAATTTTTCCATTAAAAAAGTTGAAAATCAAATCCAGGAGAAGGCACTACAGACCAATAGGTCCCACCTGAACAGCGTGCCTTGTATGCCTGGATCCTGAAGTTTGTGACATGCAAATTGTAAGTTGATTTTTTTTCTCAGCAAGAGGAATTTTATGCTTTTAAAAGTGCCTTAAGATAATTTCCAAATAATTTGAGTATTGTTTTAAAATATACCAGGCCCTTTAACGAAATAGCATTTCAGATCTGTGCTTTCAAGCAGCATCTCCAGTTTTGACATCTCTCACCAACAAAATGGGAAAGTTCCATTTCCTTCTGAAAGTAATTTCTGGAGTTAGACAGCTGGGGTGATTTGCAGAGATAAACAGTGAAAACAAGGAGTCACACAGTGTACGTATCTAGGAAGAGAAGACAAAGACATTTCTGCATGAGATTTCAAAATTGCATTTCTGAGACCCAAACCTGCACTGCAACCTGCGAGGAGGCAGGAATGGTCCCCACTGTACCCACGGCCCTTATTTCAGAGTCTCATTTCCTGTAACCAACTCTGCCCAGCACCACTGAGCTGAACAGAGGCCCCATGTATTCCATCTTTATCCCAATACTGGACACATAGCAGGTCCTCAACCAACGTCAAAGTATAAATATTCTCTTTTTAAATGTCTATGCCACTGACCAGGAAAATAGTTATTTATAGATAAGTGGGAATTAATTTGTAAGCTTGTTTCTGCCTAGGACACTTGCATGGAAAAGCCCTGAGTTTTCTTGGAAGTATCATTTCACAATGTGAACATTCACTCAGAAAAATAGGTTTTGATATATTTTGTAGAAAGTGTCTTTGGATATAAAAGAAGGAGCAGAATGAGAGTACTTGACACTATGTAAGGAGAAGGGATAACCAAAGGGCAAAGAAAAACAAGGTAAATGATAACACATTATCCACCTCATATTTTGCTTCAAGTCAATTCTACAGCAAATAGGAATTTTCAGAAAATTATCATATTTCACACTTACTTCTGAAAACCCTAAGAACAAATTGGGCTAATCCTGTAACAAATCACACTTGGCAAAATTATATAGCAATAACATTACATAATGAAGAAGGCACCAAAGAGCTGAATCTCAGCCCTGGTTCCAAATTACTCCGACTGTGTGATCTTGAAAACTGTCCTCCAGCGTAAACAACTATAAACAAACCTTCTCTATGTATCTCATTTATTAGAATGAAATGAGTCGACAAATGTAAACATCTTATTTGCATGTAACATGTGAAAACATGTAAAGGACTACAGTTGTCAAACGAGCCATGGTACACTAGCAGTAAACATCCATTTACATTCTGTATAACTAAAGATCATCGTGAGTCCCCAAAGAAAGATATTACATAATTCCCTCCAAAACTATTTAAACAGACATTTTCCATACCATAGAAGTGAATAATCCTCAAGCTTAAAATACAGAACTCAAAGTAGATGCAAAGGTCACCAAGTCACCCGCAAAATGCGTGATGGTAACTATTTCAGTTCATTCCAAACC
Organism: Moschus berezovskii; assembly: GCF_049115385.1. Lineage (NCBI taxonomy): Eukaryota > Metazoa > Chordata > Mammalia > Artiodactyla > Moschidae > Moschus > Moschus berezovskii. Next base: position 112,655,532 of record NC_142460.1, on the reverse strand, counting down.
ATCAGAGTCAAGCTTTGTTGATATCTATAGGTGGTCCACACTTGGTTTTTTCTCCCTCTCTGCATCCTTTCTTTCAAAAAGCATTGGAGCATATAATTACTTGATTTTCACACAAATGGTCAACTCCCTCAAACAACAGGGAGATGACGCAAATTGAACTGTGAGAGAAAAATTTCTATGCCTGTCATTTGAAATGTATCCATTTGATTTGCTTGATTCAAATGAACACATTTTTAAAAGTTTAAATAGCCTGATTTGCTTATTTAAGAAATTCTCTTTATTGACAAGCCTATGTTCATATTGTTTCTTAGTTTTCTCCTGAGTTACCATGTTGGAATGGTATCAGACTAGATACAATGAAAATAAGTAGATTAAAGGACTCTCTTGCATACATTTCTCTCCAATTGAAATATGTCATTGCTAATTTGAAGGATCAAATACAGGACACAGGGCAATATTCAGGAGACATTTTCACTGCTATCATGTTGAAAATCTCTATACTGTGCTGCTGTTGCTGCTAAGTCGTGTCAGTCATGTCCAACTCTGTGAGACCCCATAGACGACAGCCCACCGGGCTCCTCTGGTCCTGGGATTCTCCAGGCAAGAATACTGGAGTGGGTTGCCATTTCCTTCTCCAGTGCATGAAAGTGAAAAGTGAAAGTGAAGTCACTCAGTCGTGTCCAACTCTTCACAACCCCATGGACTGTAGCCTACCAGGCTCCACCATCCATGGGATTTTCCAGGCAAGAGAACTGGAGTGGGTTGCCATCGCCTTCTCCACTCTATGCTGTGCGTGTTGAATAAAGCCTGTGAGTTGACATGGGCATAAGGTAAGATGCTAAAAGATGAATCAGCTTCTCTGCAGTTCAGACCCTTTAGCTATAGAAATATTCGAATGACAACACTTCAGTTCAGTTCAATTCAGTTCTGTTGCTTAGTCATGTCCGACTCTTTGCGACCCCATGAACCACAGCACGCCAGGCCTCCCTGTCCATCACCAACTCCCAGAGTTCACTTATGCTATTATAAATAGTGAAATAAGTCTCTGCTATAAAAGGAATCTTAGTAACACAACGTATAATTTGTTGATGCTAAAAACAGCATTAGGCCTTCTTAGGCTTTTTTATTTTCATTATCCTATGTCTCACATCATTCTGGAAGAAAATATTAGTATCTCAAAAACCTCATTAGTCCCTAAACTTCAAAATTCCAGTTACATTATTTTATCCTTAAAAACAGAGATTAAAATCACTGACTCTGGGGACTTCCCTGGTGCTCAGTGGTAAAGAATCCACCTGCCAATGCAGGAGCCGCAGGTTTGATCCCTGATCCAGGAAGGTCCTACATGCCATGACTTTGAGAGCAACTAAGTCCATGTGCCACCAACGACTAAGCCCATGTACTGCAGCTCACAGGCTGCAACTATTGAGCCCATGTGTTGCAGCTACTAAAGCCTGCATGCCCTAGAGCTTGTTGTTCTGCAACAAGAGAAACCACTGCAATGAAAAGCCTGCACACTACACCTAGAGAGTAGCCCTGCTTACCACAACTAGAGCAAACCTATGTGCAACAGTGAAGACCCAGCACAGTCAAATAAATAATTTTTTTTTAAAAATCACTGAATCTGGAGACAGGCATCCCTGGTTTTGTGCCACAGCTCTGCCTCTCTTATGGGCTTCAAAACATGGCACCATTTCCTTTACTTCACTAACTCGAACATCTGATGTATAAAATGGGGATAATTATACCTACACCATAGGGGTAGATACGGGAGATAGCACGGTAGTTAAAGACGTTCACTGAGACCCATCTACCTAGATGTAAAGCCTGGTTCATATTGACTCGTTATGGAGCCTTGGGCAAGCTACACACCTTTTCATGCCTCAGTGCTGCCATTCTTCAAATGTGTCTCTTGGGTAAAGAATTCACCTGCAATGCAGGAGACCCCAGTTCAATTCCTGGACCAGGAAGATTCCCCTGGAGAAGGGAATGGCTACCCACTCTAGTATTCTGACCTGGAGAATCCCATGGACTGTATAGTCCATGGTGCTGCAAAGAGTTGGACATGACTAAACAACTTTCACTTTCACAGGATCGTTATATTATTAAGATAATTGCTATGGACTGAATGTTGTGTCCCTCTCCCAAAATGTTGAAAGCATAACCCCTAATGTGAGAGTATTAGGAGGTGCTGATTTGGGGAAGTAATTAGGTCATGAGAGTGAAGTGTTCACGGATAGGATTCGTGTCCTTATAAAGGAGACTTCCACTGTATGAGAACACAGAACAAACCAGAAAGCAGGCCCTCACCAAACACTGAATCTGTTGACACCCTGATCTTGAATTCCTCAGTATCCAGAACTATAAGAAACAAATTTCTGTTATTTATAAGCCACCGTTTATAGTATCATAGACATAAGTCTATGTCTATGGTATTTCGTTAGAGCAGCCTGAACAGAACTAAGACAATGCATATGACTAGAGTTGCCAGATTTAGAAAATGACAGGATGCCCAATTTAATTTGAATTTTAAGAAAAAAAATTACATATTTATACTAAAATTGTTCATTTTCCATCTGAAATTCAAATTTAACAGGACATCCTATATTTTATCTGTCTGTCTTACATATAATACACTGAGGAAAATGTTAGCACATATTGAGTAATCAACATATAATAATATTATACTAGGGTTTAAATTTATTAATACACAGTTTAGCATACACTAATTGCTAAAAAAAAAAAAAAAGCAGTAATAGACTTTCACCATTCACTATCCTTCTCTTAGTGTTGATTGCCAGGAGGCCCAAAGCTTAATTCAAATACAAATTTCAAATAAAATTTGTCTCAAAAACACTACCCCCTCCATTTACACTTGAACAATCAGAAGCCATTTCTCCAATTACTTATTTGTCCAATAAATGCTAAACATTCATTAAATTATAACTGTTAACTATAGCAACAGATTCTGAAAGCATGAAAAGGCTACCAGAGAAAGGTAGGCAGTGATCCCCATGAAGCAGGAGTTTACTATAGTCCCTGCTCCCATATCTCTAAAATTCATTATTAGGATTAAATAAGGAACTATAGGCAAATTGCTTGGCACTCTGCAAGGTACCCACTACACATTCAGAAATGAAATTGTTGTTCTTAATGCTATACATATTATTTTCGTCAATCTTAGCAGATAAAGCTAAAATAACACTTATGTTTTCCATGTAGCTATTTCCTATTTACCTATTTTATTTAAGAAAAACAACTCTCCTGAGCAACTTTACGTCTTATCAAGAAAGGAATTATCTCCTTTGTCACGTGGTTCATTTATAACAAATGTTCTCTTTTCCAGGGGATCTTCCCAACCCAGGGATTGAACCCAGGTCTCCCACATTGCAGGCAGATTCTTTACCAGCTGAGCCACAAGGGAAGCCATAACAAATGTTAAATAAATGTTATGCAATAATATGCATTACAGTGAGTTAATCCAATGTTTTTCAAATAATAATCAAAATTCTTTATACAATACCCAACATGATCACAGGTATCTAAAAGTATATCTACAACTACAATTTCTCACACAACCACTTATTGACATCATCAGAACACTTTTAACTTCACTGGGAAGCCAGAAATTAATATGACCTATTTATCAACTTCTGAAGTTTGTTTTGTTTTTTTTTACAAGTTTCAAAAGATTCTCTTACTATAAAATGTAAGACAGTAGAACCCAAGAATCTCATTGCACATAATCTGTGGTCATCTCTGCAGAAAATGTCAAGAGATTGGGACAAATGAAATATTGCTTAACAATATAGTCATAAAGTATAGGCACTAGAAAAGTCTTAAAGAAACCTAACATTGAAAGTCACATAGTCACACAGTTGTCACAGCACAGTCACACAAGAAATATTCAGTGAGCTTTTCATTGTCCAGCAGAGTCCAGCTTCTGAATTCCATAAACAGATGCCTTGAGTTTCATGGCTTTATAGTCTGCTGCAAAGGAATGTGATGGAAGCAAGAACTGCCTGTGTGGCAGTGTTCTAAGTCCTAGTAACCATCACCACACAACCACAGTCCTGGACAACAGAACTATTAGAACCACAAACTGAATAAACTGGCTCTTAAAATGAAATCACTCCTTCCAATCTCAGGAAATAGTAACTGAAACAGCATTGTCAGAGCTGGAGTGAGAGAAAGAGGGTTTTGGCAATCTAGAGTGGATACTGAAATATATATTACTCTGGAAAGCTTGACAAATACGGATGAGCCTTTATGGTCAACCAGTGAAACAGTCGTGTCTGACTCTTTGTGACCCCACAGACTATACAGTCCATGGCATTCTCCAGGCCAGAATACTGGAATGGGTAGCCTTTCCCTTCTCCAGGTGATCTTCCCAAACCAGGGATCGAACCCAGGTCTCCCGCATTGCAGGTGGATTCTTTACCAGCTGAGCCACAAGGGAAGCCTGAAAGACAACAACTTACCTATAATTGGGAGGACTGCCTGAGCTAGTAGACTTATTCCAAATGTAGAAGGCTCATAAGGAGATGTTAAGCACTCTGTTTAACCTACAAAATATCTGGCTTCACTGCAGGCAGAGTCCATTGCTCAAGGGAGATTATGATATTAATTGAGTTTGGCTCTCTCCAGAGGCGTTGGAGAGGGGAAACCAGTTTGGATTCAAGAAGTGGGACCAGGGAAAGTGAGGCGGCAGGATGGTGTCAGGCTTCTGTCTGAGAAGTCTGCCTGCCAACAGGGGCTTTCCTATGGAGGAGGACAGCGGATGGACTAAGAAAAGTGACAGCTAGCATTGTGGCACTTACGTGCCCTCATTTCTTCAGTAAAGCATCAAAACAAGGTGAAAGCAACAGATAACAAGGCTAGAAGGGATCCATGGACAAGCAGGCACCCGAAAAGAGAGTCACCAATATCCAATATAGATTCGTGGACCATGTCAGGGCTCCCCAGCAATTTTCAGTAATTTTCAAGACATTACCAGGCCTCTTGTGATTATGTAGGATACGTGGTCAGTCAATAATAGCTGGTACTTAAGGCAAACCCAGGAAAGCCTGGCATGCTACAGTCTGTGGGGTCGCAAAGAGTCGGACACGACCGAGCAACTGAACAACAAGGCAAACTCAGTTTGATCCTCCACTCCACCTCCACCCCTAGCTCACAGAGACAGGAGACCTTGAGAATGTCTGGGTCATCTCTAATTGATCTCCCAAAATCAGCTCACCAAGAAAACATTCACATTGACCCAAGCTCTGTGTACTCTCCTTATAAACTCCATTTTCTCTTCATTCTACCCACAAACTCCATCATTCCTGCTGTCTCCAAATTACCACGTTAGCTCTCTTACACGTTCACAGAGGACCTCACTCTGCTATCCCATTTATTCCTATCTGATTGCTGGAATTGTTTCCAGTCAAAGTGCCCCATGGTTTGTTTGGGCCTTTTCTTCCCCAGAGGGGAGAGCAGTGGGGAAGGCAGGAAGCAGCAGGTGCTTGGGGAAAAGTCCCAAATGTATTCAAACTGAAGCTGCAGTGAAAGAATATAGGCATTGCCAGCCTTTTGCATTTTTAATACTTCATTCAGGAGGAGAGTGATGTTTTTGTTGTGCCATTTGCTTGGGTTTCTTTCACTATTTGTCTCGCATAACAAGTTCTCTCACTTCCTCCTCCTTCTCACATGGAAGTGCTGCTGTTTTCATTTAGTGGTCCTCCAGGACTCTGGATAATACACCGTGTTGCCTTGCAGCCTCTGTGTAATCATCGCTAGATGAATTGCCCAGGCTCCAGATGTTTCAGTAACTATCTTTTCATCATAGCAATATGCAGTTCCACTTGTATCCCTCCACATCCTCACTTGTTATAATAACAATGTCCCTTTCTGCAGCACCTCCATTCTGCAGGACCCCAAGGTGCTCAAGGAAAACAAGAATTGTTCCCTACCGCCCCTGAAATTAGTTAAATATTCCTGATGCTAAATAACCCCTTGCAAAGTTAAACAAATAAAGAGGCAGAAGTGAGAAGCATGTATTTGATCAAAGCCTCTGGAGACCACCATGACACTAAGAGTATCTCCCCACAAGACAGACTTCATCAAACCCACGCATGAGTGATGCAGATTGCAAGCAAAGCCTAAGGTTTTCTTTCAAGGGCTTCAAAGGCACAGATTCGTTCATGTAAAACCTGTCCTATAAGACACAACTTCTAAGAAAACTCCAAACCTTGTGCACAAATTGAACATGATTAATCCTGTACAATGACAGATAAATTGACAAGGCTGGCTCTTCATCAAGAGAACGATGAACTGAGTCACGGGGGTCATTGTGCTGTTAAGTGGACAGCTTCCTGTTTCATTCTTAATTTCTCCCATTTAAAAGGAAAGCTACTTCAGTTGTTCTTTTTATTGGGTTGGCCCAAATGTTTATTTGATTTTTTCCCTAAGATGTTATGAACAAACAAATTTTGGGCCAACCTGCCTCTTGAGAAACCTGTATGCAGATCAGGAAGCCACAGTTAGAACTGGACATGGAACAACAGACTGGTTCCAAATAGGAAAAGGAGTACGTCAAGGTTGTATATTGTCACCCTGCTAATTTAACTTCTATGCAGAGTACATCATGAGGAACGCTGGGCTGGAAGAAGCACAAGCTGGAATCAAGATTGCTGGGAGAAATATCAATAACCTCAGATATGCAGATGACACCACCCTTATGGCAGAAAGTGAAGAGGAACTCAAAAGCCTCTTGATGAAAGTGAAAGAGGAGAGTGAAAAGGTTGGCTTGAAGCTCAACATTCAGAAAACAAAGATCATGGCATCTGGTCCCATCACTTCATGGGAAATAGATGGAAAAACAGTGGAAACAGTGTCAGACTTTATTTTTTGGGGCTCCAAAATCACTGCAGATGCTGATTGCAGCCATGAAATTAAAAAAAGCTTACTCCTTGGAAGGAAAGTTATGAACAGCCTAGATAGCATATTAAAAAGCAGAGACATTACTTTGCCAACCAAGGTCTGTCTAGTCAAGGCTATGGTTTTTCCCGTGGTCATGTATGGATGTGAGAGTTGGACTGTGAAGAAAGCGGATTGCCGAAGAATTGATGCTTTTGAACTGTGGTGCTGGAGAAGACTCTTGAGAGCCCCTTGGACTGCAAGGAGATCCAACCAGTCCATTCTCAAGGAGATCAATCCTGGGTGTTCATTGGAAGGACTTACGCTAAAGCTGAAACTCCAATACTTTGGCCACCTCATGCGACGAGTTGACTCACTGGAAAAGAGTCTGATGCTAGGAGGGATTGGGGGTAGGAGGAGACGGGGACGGCAGAGAATGAGATGGCTGGATGGCATCACCGACTCGATGAACGTGAGTATGAGTGAACTCGGGGAGTTGGTGATGGACAGGGAGGCCTGGCATGCTGTGGTTCATGGGGTCACAAAAAGTCGGACACGACTGAGCGACTGAACTGAACTGAACTGAACACAACACAGGAACATCAGGAAGCTTTTGAGTTAGAGTTCAATCTTCATCCCATTACTTGCTGGCCCTCAAGTTCTCCATACACTCTTTCCTCCTCACCATGTCATATCCTAGTTCATCTTCCCTTACTGACTACACCTATATGCCCACTCATCCTACAAGACTCATTGTAGATTATCACCAAGTTTGCACTTAGCATTCATTGTAAAGGGTTCCAGAAATACAAAAACAAAAATAGTTTCTCCCATCAAGGAGTTTGAAACATGGTTAGGAGGAAAACACATATAAGCAAGCAAGCATTACAAAATGCATCACCCAAATATAACAAGAGTACCACAGTGTCTGCTCTCTGTGACCTTCTGATTCAAAGAAAGTGCAGTGTAACAGAACAAGGCAATTGAAAGGAACTCCAATTATTGTGAAATCTCCTGAGAAATTACCTAATCCCCAAGAGGTGTAGAAGGAGTAACTTCTTGAGGAATACCTTCCAACATACTTTCTCATTTACTTGTTACATTCATTGCTCACTGTCTGTCTCCTTCACAAGTTCTGTGAAGGAAGAGATTTATTTTGTTCATTGAGCTATCTCAAGAATAGGAATGATGCCAAGGTCACAAAAGTCACACAATAGATGTTTGTTGAATGAATAAATTGCCTTACCTTTTATATTCCATAGATTCTGAGCAGATAGAAGCCATTCCTCAGAACTTACCAGAAAATTCTCCCCAAGACCAGCATTCAGATGCCTCTCCTCACAGAACCACAGTTGCAATGAATCTCTTTCATCTTCTTCTGTGAGGCCTTGTATGAAGTGCTAAAAATGAGGCAGGAAAGACTTCCATGGCTCTTCCAGAGTCTTTGCTTCAAAACACTGGACTTAAACCTACAGAGTAGAGCATATCATATCATTATAATTACTTACATCTTATTTCTTGCCAACTTTCCTACCAGAATGTAAGATCTTCAAGTTGCTTTATTCATTTTTGTAATGCTCAATGCATATCTTTATTTGGAAAAATAGGAGGTGATGAAATATTTTCTGAGAAAAGTTTAGTAAATGAATAAGCTATATTTGTTTGGGGACAAATTTTCAAGATATGGAGCCTTTCACATTCTTAGAGTAGACTCTGCATCTGAACATGGGAAGGTCTTTGAACAACTAAGAAGATGAGTATGACACATTCTGCATGGGAATTACTGTTATTTCTAGTATTATTGGACTTGATTTCCTTGAAAGTCAAGCATTTTTATGGATAGAGATAGAGAGAAAACTGATGATGTTACTGCTAAGAAATTTTGCTCTCTTAATCTAATTCTTAAAATACAGCAAAATATCCTACACACAACACATAGAACTGTCTGTTATCCATATTGTACAACAAGATGTGTGTGCAAATGCATGCATGTATGTGTGTGTCTATATATTTTAAAATGCTGTGTCAAACAAAAATAAAAGATATCTCACAGTATGTGGGATCTCGGGTTTAATGGTTTTGTAAGTAAAACAAAATGTTCTTTGCTATTAGTAGGTAATGTTCTGAATTCTTCCTTACTCTTTCAGGCCACAAAACAAATAAAAGAGAAATTCCACTCGGCCAGAATGGATGTTAATGGGTTCGGTGCCAGCAGTACTTTCTTCAAGCAAAGGAAAAGAAACGAACATGAAGTTTTAGTTTTTTTAAAAAAAAAAAAAAGATACAAAGTTCTGTAACAGAAGGAAATTCATGGCAGGCAACAATTGAGAGCCAACAAGACAAATGAACTCTAGATGACTAGTGAAAGTGTTAGTCGCTCAGTCATATCTGACTCTTTGCAGCCCCATGGACTATAGCCTGCCAGGCTCCTCTGTCCATGGAATTCTCCAAGCAATAACACTTGAGTGGGCTGCCATTCCCTTCTCCAGTATATGTTCCCACCTTGGGATTGAACCCGGGTCACTTGCATTGCTGGCAGATTCCTTACTGTCTGAGCCACCAGGGAAGCCCACAGGTGAACTAAACACCACATCCACTAGTTGCCAAACACCACCTACTCCATAATGTGAAGCAGTAAACCAGGACTTAGCAATGTAAAGCAAGTATCAGTAGGGTGCGCCACACAGAGCATACGTAAAAACTGGATCTGAATCTTGATTAAAGTTCATTTTTAAAAGCCTTTGCTTTAGAGCTAATCTGATGAATTCCGCTCAGGTAGATTGCATTGTTTTTTCAAAAAATTTCACTCCTCCTTCTGTTCTCACCGTTTATAATATAACTTTGCAGTTCCTTCAGTGGAGAAGTGTATTTCCACTTGTGTTGGGTTTGGCCAAATGACTTGCTTCAACCAATGGAACATGGATAGGAGAGACATGTGCCTGTTTTGAAACTCGGCTTTAAGAGGCATTCTATGTTTCTGTGTTTCTACTTGCCCTTCCTGCACTTCTGCCATCAACATGAAAAGAATCTACCTTGTCTTGATGTTGGACAAGGCAAGGGATAATACCTGGAGCTGACCTTGCCCTCATCAGCACTTCGGAGCCATGGCCCCACTGGCCCAGCCTTGCTCAGAGGCCAGCTCACCTGCAGACATGGCAAGAGGGATAAAATGATGTGAACTGTGAATTTTATCCCTCACTTGACTCCAAAAATTTTCAATAAATTTCTAAAAATTAATTTGTTTTATGTGGCCAGATTCTTTGTCAAAGATGGAAAAGAAGTGGTGTGAGCAGACTAGTATAGAGCTAAGAGAGACATAACTCACAAGGATGAAAGGAATGGCCAAAACTGGGAACAAATGGAAACATATATCTACCTATGATTTTGTATAGATATACTTTAAGGTGCATACATAAAAATGTAATTTGGTGACTCAATTCAGTGTCTCAGTAAATTTGGATTGTAATTTATAATCTAATATTGCTGAAAGACTAGAGAACTCTTCTTTCTGAAAAATATATTCATTGATTTTCATAATTGTGCTTCTGGGAAAAATATAAGACAATTAAATTTTGTGACAAATGGGCAGAGTTACTATCAGTTCAGTCACTCAGTCATGTCTGACTATTTGTGACCCCATGAATCACAGCACGCCAGGCCTCCCTGTCCATAACCAACTCCCGGAGTTCACTCAAACTCATGTACATTGAATCGGTGATGCCATCCAGCCATCTCATCCTCTGTCATCCCCTTCTCCTCCTGCCCCAATCCCTCCCAGCATCAGACTCTTTTCCAGTGAGTCAACTCTTCACATGAGGTGGCCAAAGTATTGGAGTTTCAGATTTAGAATCAGTCATTCCAGTGATCACCCAGGACTGATCTCCTTTAGAATGGACTGGTTGGATCTCCTTGCAGTCCAAGGGACTCTCAAGAGTCTTCTCCAACACCACAGTTCAAAAGCATCAATTCTTCAGCACTCAGATTTCTTCAGAGTCCAGTTCTCACATCCATACATGACCACTAGAAAAACCATAGCCTTGACTAGATGGAACTTGGTTGGCAAAGGAATGTCTCTGCTTTTTAATATGCTATCTAGTTTGGTCATAACTTTCCTTCCAAGGAGTAAGCGTCTTTTATTTCATGGCTGAAATCAGCATCTGCAGTGATTTTGGAGCCCAAAAAAATAAAGTCTGACACTGTTTCCACTGTTTCCCCATCTATTTCCCATGAAGTGATGGGACCAGATGCCATGATCTTTGTTTTCTGAATGTTGAGTTTTAAGCCAACTTTTTCACTCTTCTCTTTCACTTTCATCAAGAGGCTTTTGAGTTCCTCTTCACTTTCTGCCATAAGGGTGGTGTCATCTGCATATCTGAGGTTATTGATATTTCTCCCGGCAATCTTGATTCCAGCCTGTGCTTCTTCCAGCCCAGCATTCCGCATGATGTACTCTGCATAGAAGTTAAATAAGCAGGGTGACAATATACAACCTTGACGTACTCCTTTTCCTATTTGGAACCAGTCTGTTGTTCCATGTACAGTTCTAACTGTTGCTTCCTGACCTGCATACAGGTTTCTCAAGAGGTAGGTCAGGTGGTCTGGGATTCCCGTCTCTTTCAGAATGTTCCACAGTTTATTGTGATCCACACAGTCACAGGCTTTGGCATAGTCAATGAAGCAGAAATAGATGTTTTTCTGGAACTCTCTTGGTTTTTCCATGATCCAGCGGATGTTGGCAATTTGATCTCTGGTTCCTCTGCCTTTTCTAAAACCAGCTTGAACATCTGGAAGTTCATGGTTCATGTACTGCTGAACTATAGAGTAGTTTAAAATGCTCCCTCCCTACTTCTGCAAAATACTCGCCAAATATGAGACTTCAGTATGTCGAGGGCCAGTGAGTCTTGCGGTGCTTTTGGATGAACATCACAGAGGCAGAAGGAAGACAGCAACAACAAGGGAAGGAAAGAAGCTGAGGCGAATGCCCACCAGCTGCCTGCTGTCCCTCTGCCACTGCTGGCTGACATTTGGGGGTCAGGGAATGCGTGTTCAGATGCTCAGTCCTGTCCAACTCTTTGTGACCCTTTGAATTTCATCCTGCTAGGCTTCTCTGTCCACGGGATTCTCCAGGCAAGAATACTGGAGTGGCTTGCCATGCCCTCCTCCAGGGGATCTTCCCAACCAAGGGATCGAACCGGCATCTCCTGCGCTTCCTGCATGACAGGCAAATTCATTACCGCTGGGCCACCTGGGAAGCCCAAGAGTAAGGGGAAAATAGCTAAAGGAAAGAAGAGGATGGAAAGCATTAGAGAAGAAGTTATAGCATGAGGGGTGGACCCTGCAAATTCACAGAAGTGTGGGATGTCGTAGGAACGAATATTTGCTGTTACTGTTTGAAATTGATCAAGATAAAGAGAAACAGAACTGCTCAGGAGAGTAGAGTAGGAACATAGGCTTTCTATCTCCCTAACAGGAGGTGAGGGCCACTAATTTACCCTCCATACACTCACTGAGGATCCAGTGAGCCCTGAAGCTCTCATCCTCCATGCCATCCCCCCGATCTCTCTCACTTGGCCTGGAAGCTCAGTGCAAAACTGGCTCAGCAGGGCAGTTCAATGAAAGAACACGTTGACTGGAAACTGAGCCCCAGAAACTCTTCTTTCAACCAAAGCAATTTTCTCCACCAGGCAGCTCCATTGTTACATACTCACAGAATTAGTTATTCCTTGACTTCCCTACAAATATTTGAAGCATTTTAGGAACCCTTTTTACTAGGGTCCTTTCTGTGAAGCTTTTGATCCTTCTGGGCCAGCCTCAGCATTCTCTGCTATGGGCTCACAAGGGCTGGGGAGGAGAAGAGAGTTTAGAAAGGAAGGACATGAGGTACAGAGGTAAAAACACCTTCAGCTGTAAGATCTGAGAGAGATCAGGGTACTAGTGTACTCTGCCACATTTCTGCTAGGAAGTTTTTTCCTTTTAAACTGTTTAAGGTGCATTTACAGTATTATTTAATAACATTTGATTCTGCTACAGAAAATAAAACAGATGGGATGGATGAAGCTCATACGATAAGTAACATGAGGCCAGTATGACTGTGTTCAATGCAGTGGCCAAAAAACAGCTAATAACCACGATATACTAAATTGATATAAGGTATCTTAGACACTTTATATTCCCAAGATCCTAAACCCATCTCACATCGATGATCTTCATTCTGATCCCACATTTTCTCTGCTCAGAAACTCAAATGAAATCCACAATTGCTCACAGGATAAGTGGCAAACAGCAGCTATTGGCCAGGCCACCTTTCCTATACTACAAATATGTATGTTTGCCAAGTGTACTTTCTATTGGATTGAGTTTCCTTGATTAACATTAATTTGCCTTAATAATCACATTATCAATAGGGAAAGCCTTTGAGGTAGAGAAAGATGGACAGAGAGAGAAAGGAAATAAATGAACATTGCACATCCCAGAATACAGGCAGGGTGGTCCTTCCATCCATTTTCACCTTATTCTAAGTGTGTTAACCTATGCCATTCTTATCTCTGCTTCTTGCATTTTAAATTTATTCAATAAGCCAATAATCATGATTTAAGCATGTTAAATTTGTTTTTGACCTTTTCTGTTGTTTTCTATGACTCCTAGGATATCCTGCCTGGTAATATACTTGGAGGTTACTTTTGCATCAAGTAATTTCCCTTGCTGCTGCTGCTGCTGCTAAGTCGCTTCAGTCGTGTCCGACTCTGTGCGACCCCACAGACGACAGCCGACCAGGCTCCGCCATCCCTGGGATTCTCCAGGCAAGAAAACTGGAGTGGGTTGCCATTTCCTTCTCCATTTCCCTTACAACAAACCATATTTGATGTGCTCACTATTTGCATAAGAGGAAACCATGCATGTGTATACTTCCTTTGTGTGGCCAGCAGGAGGCTGGTTCCACATACTTAACTAAAACTCCTTCCTTTGGCTAGAAAGGCCCTCTCCCTTCGAGTACTGATTACTACTCCAGCATTCCCACTACTAATCCCTGTGCTTCACGGACTCTTCCTGAGAACAGCTGCCCCGATGCAAACCTGTCCAAGCTTTGCCTGAATACTCAGACCTTGTCTATACTACCGCCACCTTGTGGTCAGCTCTTTTTCCTTGCTCAACCCTGAAAACCTTCAAACCTCCTGTAAATTCCTTTTATGTATTTTAAGACTCAGGGACAAAATCTGTGAAGCCTTTATTGACTTTCCTAAACAATCCCTTCTTCCCTTGTATTTCCATTGTTGTTGTTCAGGCCCTAAGTTGTAACCAGCTCTTCGCTACCTATAGACTACAGCATACCAGGCTCCTCTTCATTCACTATATCTCCTGGAATTAGCTCAAATCCATGTTCATTGAGTCAGTGATGCTATCTAATGATCCCATCCTTATACCATGTGTTTCCATGGTATAATCTATTATAGCATTTGCTCCATCATAATACAACTGATCTCTTTCCGGATTAAATTCAACATGGCATAAACAATGCTTATTTTGTTATCTTGAAAGTGAAAGTCACTCAGTCATGTCTGACTCTTTGTAAGCCCATGGACTATATAGGACATGGAATTCTACAGGCCAGAATGCTGGAGTAGGTAACCATTCCCTTCTCCAAGGGATCTTCCCAAACCAGGGATCGAACCCAGGTCTCCCACATCGTAGGCGGATTCTTTACCAGTCGAGCCACCAAGGAAGCCCTAGAATACTAGAGAGGGTAGTCTATCCCATCTCCAGTGGATCTTGCTGACCCAGGAATTACACCAGGGTCTCCTGCATTGCAGCGGATTCTTTAGCAGCTGAGCTACCAAGAAAGCCCATTTTGGTATCTTACCTACCCCTAGAACAGGGCTTAGCATACAGCATACACTCAGTAAATATTTTTTCAAACTGATTGAATGTTAATTTACTATGCATAATCAGTATTATGGTGGGAGATTAATCAATATGTAATACAATGTGCAAGCAGTATGGGTAGGGATGGAGTTGTTTCTGTGATCAGCTTATGCTTCCCTTCACAAATAAATCTGGACAGCTACAGTGTGCTGCAGTCCATTGAGTCGCAAAAAGTCAGACACGATTTGGCAACTGAACAACAAGCACCCTTGGAAAGGGAGTTACTCCCTCACCTCACTCCTACTGTTTGTCACCCAAATATCTAACACTGAGAAAAAAAACTCTAAGCTGGGTAGATATGCTGAGTCAGTTAACAATAGAAGAGAGTTCAGCATAGTATATTTAAAAAGACACACTCGGGCCTGATATATGGGAGTGGAAAGCCTCAAAGCCCCATTACCTGCATGGTATGACGGACTTCCCAGGTGGCACTGGTGATAAAGAACCCACCTGCCAATGCAGGAGACATAAGAGGTGCAGGTTCAATCCCTGGATCAGGATGATCCCCTGGAGGAGGGTATGGCAAACCACTCCAGTATTCTTGCTGGAGAATCCCATGGACAGAGGAACCTGGCAGGCTGTAGTCCACGGGGTCACAAAGAGTTGGACACAACTGAAGCGATCTAGCGTTCTCCACAGAAAAACAAGAGATTACAAGTATTGGTAAGAATGTGGAGGTTGAGGAACTCTCATGCACTGTTTGTGGGAATGTACATTATAGCAGCTACTTTAGAAAACAGAATGAATGTTCCTTAAAAAATTAAAAGTAAAACTACTATATGATCCAGAAGGCTCACTTCTTGGCACACGTCCAAAGGAAATAAAATACAGCAGCATTATTCACAACAGCCAAGACATGAAAACAACCTAAGTGTCTACTGACAGATGAACGAATAAAGAAAATGCAGTGTGTGTGTATATATATACACAATGGAATACTATTCAGCCACAAAAAAAAAAATAAAGAAATCCTGCCTTTTGCAACAATATGGATGGACTTTCAGGGCATTAAGCTAAGTGACAGAGAAATGCAAATAGTGTATGTTCTCATTGATACATGGAATATAAAAGTGCCAAACTCACAGAGAGTAGAGTGGTGGTTGCTGGAGGCTAGAGGGTGGGGGAAATGGGGAGCTGTTGGCCAAATGGTATAAACTTCCATCTATAAGACATGTAAGTTCTGAAGATCTAATATATAGAATGGTGACTACAGTTAACAATATTATGCAATTAAAAGTTGCTAAGAACGTAGCTCTTAAATGCTATCACACACACACACACAAAATGTAATTATATGAAGAGATGGAGATGTTAACTAACTTTACTGCAGTAATCACTTCACAATATATATGCTTCTGAAATGTGGTACTAGAGAAGACACTTGAGATTCCTTTGGACTGCAAAGAAATCAAATCAGTCCATCCTAAAGGAAATCAATCCTCAATATCCATTGGAAGGACTGATGCTGATGCTGAAACTCCAATACTTTGACTGCCTGACGTGAAGAACCGACTCATTGGAAAAGACCCTGATGCTGGGAAAGATTGAAGGCAGGAGGAAAAGGGGATGACAGAGGATGATATTATTAGATAGCATTACCAATTCAATGGAGGTGAATCTGAGCAAACTCTGGGAGATGGTGAAGGACAGGGAAGCCTGGTGCACTGCAGTCCATGGGGTCGCAAACATTTGGATACAACTCAGCAACTGAACAACAACAAACGCATATCAAATCATCATATCAAACACCTTAAACTTACATATGTTATGTATCAATAATATCTCAATAAAGCTGAAAAAATAAATAAGAGAAATGGGATGTAGAAAGTTTATATAAATCACACAGCACATAAAAGACAAAGTCAGAATTCTAAGCAGGCATACATTAAACACTTTGGAATATTGCTTAAACAAAACACAATAAAACAAGATAAACAAGGGCATAAGACAGCCGATGATCATTTGGCAAATGTGTGGTGCAAAGAACATATACCTGAGGAGAATCTAACATTTGATGAGCCCCTGCTATATCCCTGGTAGCTCAGACAGTAAAGTGTCTGCCTACAGTGTGAAAGACCTGGGTTTGAACCCTGGGTCAGGAAGATCCTCTGGAGAAGGAAATGGCAACACACTCCAGTTCTCTTGCCTGGAAAATCCCATGGTCTGAGGAGCATAGTAGGCTACAGTCCATGGAGTCGCAAAGAGTCAGACATGACTGAGCGACTACACTTCACTTCACTTGCTATATCCCAGGCTTCGTGCAATCCAAAACCAAGAAGGTGAATATCCGTGCCTTATGCTGTTGGTTTTGCATCAATGGTTTAATGTTTGATTACCACATACTTTATGCAGAGCCTCAACACATTTCTCTATAAAATAAATCCCATGTGTGTTGATTGCCCAGAGACCTAACATTTAGGTCACTGTTAATTAACACAAAGATTTTATAAAAAAACATTCTCAAATTCTTCTGTGTCTCAAAAGGGGGGAAAGATGAATCTATTCAGAGCACATTTCCCCTGCTTAGGTCCACCTTGATCTATATAATAGTTCATCCTAGAACAGTAATCACAGAGGAGTTTATGCCATATATACCTACTGAGAGGGCGTCCAAGGTGGCACTAGAGGTATAGAACCCGCCTGCCAATGCAGGAGACCTAAGAGACATGGGTTCAATCCCTGGGTCAGGAAGATCCCCTGGAGGAGGAAAAGGCAACCCACTCCAGTATTCTTGCCTGGAGAATCCCATGCACAGAGGAGCCTGGTCGGCTACAGTTGATAGGGTCGCAGAGAGTCAGAAATGATTGAAGCGACTGAGTATGTACACACACATACACAGTGAGATATACAATTAAAGTAGCAAGCTTTCTCTACAATATGTTCTTCTGTTATTTTCAATGCAAATCTATTTCTTCAAAGCTAAGTATTTGATGAAGATCTTAATAAATTGAATTTTTGTAGTGTTCTTAGGAGCAAAGCAAGGACTGAAAACACGCAGTGAGCTTTTTTCCTGAAGTACTCCAAGATATTAAAATGGCAATTATTTAAATACTCTCACTTCTGTAATATGAAGTAGGGTGTATCAGTTCAGTTCAGGGTGTATAGGGAGATGAAAATTTTAATTCACTGTGAAGAGTCTAATTAGCTTTGCAGATAAGAACTGAAGGTTTGTGTGGGTTTCACCAGTCTGCACTATCTCCCAGACTACTGGGGCAGATCCTTAAGTAAATCCATCAGCAGTTGACTTTGTTGACCCCACAAAAGTGACGGGTGGCCCTGCCCTGTGTAAACCCATAAATAATTAACTGCGAGATGGACACAATTCCTGGGAGCCACTATCTCATCACATTTCCAGCAACCTCCATTACCCAAGAGGGCTCTGCATACTTTTCTCTAGTGTCTAAGCCTATTTCCTTCTTTATGGGCTAACTCAAGCCTTACCTTATACATAAAGGGGGCCATAACTACCATATTTCAGGGAATTCACTCTACTCTGGATCACTGGAATACTGGTTTTCTGCATCTCCTACTCTGGTTCTGAGCATGGGGCTCCTGTCTTCTGTCCTGGCCATGGTGTCATGTGCAAATACTTTATTTCCTAACTAGATGCAGGGAGACAGGATGAGACAGTGAAAGTAATGGACAGTATGAAGAGCATGGGCTTCAAGGATGCAAAGAACTGAGTCCAATCCTAACCTCACAACTGTGCATATTTCTTAACTTACATGAGCACCAGTTTTCTCCCATTAGGCTGAAAGAGTTGTAAGGAAAAAATAAGAAAGAACTGTGAAGTACCATCAGAAGTATCTCCCCATAGCAAAAGCAGGTGTATACACATGCCCATGACTCCTGGTCTATATTAACAACAGAATATACCCTTTCGGAGCACAAGTTGATTTTAAGTTTCTTTGCAACCTTAAGTTCACTTAGGACAGTGATTTATACATTGTATATATTCACCACATCATAGTATTCTTCTTTCAGCAGAATTGTTAAGAGTCTGGTTTGCAGAGAGCCAAGTGATTGCTGGGAGAAATATCAATAACCTCAGATATGCAGATGATACTACCCTTATGGCAGAAAGTGAAGGGGAACTCAAAAGCCTCTTGATGAAAGTGAAAGAGGTGAGTGAAAAGGTTGGCTTGAAGCTCAACATTCAGAAAACAAAGATCATGGCATCTGGTCCCATCACTTCATGGGAAATAGATGGAAAAACAGTCGAAACAGTGTCAGACTTTATTTTTTTGGGCTCCAAAATCACTGCAGATGCTGATTGCAGCCATGAAATTAAAAGACGCTTACTCCTTGGAAGGAAAGTTATGACCAACCTTGATAGTATATTAAAAAACAGAGACATTACTTTGCCAACAAAGGTCCATCTGGTCAAGGCTATGGTTTTTCCCGTAGTCATGTATGGATGTGAGAGTTGGACTGTGAAGAAAGCTGATCGCCGAAGAATTGATGCTTTTGAACTGTGGTGTTGGAGAAGACTCTTGAGAGTCCCTTATACTGCAAGGAAATCCAACCAGTCCATTCTCAAGGAGATCAATCCTGGGTGTTCATTGGAAGGACTGATGCTAAAGCTGAAACTGCAATACTTTGGCCACCTCATGCGACGAGTTGACTCACTGGAAAAGACTCTGATGCTGGGAAAGGTTGGGGGCGGGAAGAGAAGGGGACGACGGAGAATGAGATGGCTGGATGGCATCACTGACTCTGTGGACATGAGTTTGAGTGTACTCCGGGAGTTGGTGATGGACAGGAGGCCTGGTGTGCTGTGATTCATGGGGTCGCGGAGAGTCGAACACGACTGAGCGACTGAACTGAACTGAACTGAACTGAAGTGATTTTAGGCAGTATTCTTACAGAACTTCACAAGAATATGAAACCACTTCTTACAAAGAGGTACGACTACAAGGCCCCAGTGTGCTTCAGGGGCTTGAAGAATTTTCTGGGCTAAACTGGCAAACACAGCGTTCTCCAGGTAAACAGGCTCATGGGCAACACTTTCATTTTGAAGTTTCATAGACTTCATTTCTCTTCTCTAAGTGTATGTTTTACTTCTCTTGAAGTCTTCTTTCATTTATTTCCTAAGCTCCTCCTCTAGAACCAAAAAATTAAAACCAAGTTTAAAAAACTCAGATCAAACAATAACAGAAGGATCTAGATGAGAATTTCTCCAAGGAAAAAGACAGAGTTTTAAGAGAGAGGATGACTTTGATTTCAAACAACAGAAAACCAATTTGAGCCAAATAAAGGTGGAAGGAGGGAACTTTTGTAATAGGATCCTTAGTGCTCTCATGAGAGCCAATATCAGCGGAGCAGCTCAAGTCAGTTATTTAAACACCAGCTACTTAATTTCTCTCATTTCTCACAGCTCATTGCTACTAACCCCTGGATACCTGTTTCTTTTCTCTCTCTTGTTTACTCACTCAGCCTCACTTTCAAACTCTCTCTACTGCCTTCTCTTCTTCTCTAGTCCATATAGCAGTAAACATGGCCACCAGTAACCCTGAAGCAGCTTATCTTACAGCTTTGATTATCACTCAGTCATCAAAGATCTCTCTCAGCTTTAGTACAAAGTCTTAGAACAAGATGCTAATTGGACCAGTTTTGATCTGGTACCCATATCTGGAACTATGGACTGTGACCAGGTTATAAACTCACATTGTCCAAAATGACTGCCCCGTGATAATCAGAGAAGTGGGGACAATTTAGAAAAACAGGGAAGGGATTCAAAGTATTCTGTGTGGTAGATTTGACCTTAGGTAGTTCTCATATTTCCAGTAGGAGGTGCTTTTGGTAGTCTCTTCCCTGTTAAGTTTTGCAGTGAAGCAGAACGTCAAAATGTCTTCACCAGTACATATGGGAGTTTCAGTCCCTTAACCCAAAGTGAATATAGTAGTCATATGTTCATGTAGATATGTTTACTAAGGCACAGCGAACAAGTCCTACTTCTATAAAATAAGAAATATTAATTGATTAAATTCAAGTAATGGTTACATAAATTTATGATATTTCAACAAAACACCCTGCAGCCACTAAGGTCATGTTTTCAGAAAAGTTTTTAAAGAAGCTCAGGACAGAAATTTCAGTGAAAGAGCAAAGTATAGAACTTAGATAATTCCAAATACACCAATACAGCAATAATTATGTCAAGATGTCAGGATTATGATAGTTTTATTTCCCTCTTTACATCCTTTCCATACTTTCCAGACATTTTTTAACCAAAAAAAAAAAAAATCTTTAATCAAGAATTAAATTATACCACATGTATCCAGGGAAATGTAGTTCAGGAGTCCTGCCATTCTTTTTTTGTTTTCCTGATTG